>NC_052315.1:22196307-22832736 GCF_016432855.1 Salvelinus namaycush | reverse complement strand
TGGCGCTGGGCAGACGGATGGCTCAGATGGCGCTGGGCAGACGGATGGCTCAGATGGCGCTGGGCAGACGGATGGCTCAGATGGCGCTGGGCAGGCAGGCAGCTCAGACGGCGCTGGGCAGGCAGGCAGCTCAGACGGCGCTGGGCAGGCAGGCAGCTCAGACGGCGCTGGGCAGACGAGCAGTGCAGGCGGCGTTGGGCAGACGGCCGACTCTGACCTGTGGAGGCGCACAGTAGGCCTGGTGCGTGGTGCCGGAACTGGAGGTACTGGACTGGAGACACGCACCTCAAGGCTAGTACGGGGAGCAGGAATAGGGCACACTGGACTCTCGAGGCGCACTATAGGCCTGGTGCGTGGTACCGGCACTGGTGGTACCGGGCTGAGGGCACGCACCTCAGGGCGAGTGCGGGGAGAAGGAACAGTGCGTACAGGGCTCTGGAGACGCACAGGAGGCTTGGTGCGTGATGCCGGAACTGGAGGTACTGGGCTGGAGACACGCACCACAGGGAGAGTGCGTGGAGGAGGAACAGGGCTCTGGAGACGCACTGGAAGCCTGGTGCGTGGTGTAGGCACTGGTGGTACTGGGCTGGGGCGGGATGGTGGCGCCGGATATACCGGACCGTGCAGGCGTACTGGCTCCCTTGAGCACCGAGCCTGCCCAACCTTACCTGGTTGAATGCTCCCCGTAGCCCGACCAGTGCGGGGAGGTGGAATAACCCGCACTGGGCTGTGTTGGCTGACCGGGGACACCATGCGTAAGGCTGGTGCCATGTATGCCGGCCCGAGGAGACGCACTGGAGACCAGACGCGTTGAGCCAGCTCATCATTCATTGAATCAGATGACTCATTCATCACAAAACCAACTGATATTGCCAACTACTTTAATGATTTCTTCATTGGCAAGATTAGCAAATTTAAGCATGATATGCCAGCAACAAATGCTGACACTACACATCCAAGTATATCTGACCAAATTATGAAAGACAAGCATTGTCATTTTAAATTCCGTAAAGTTAGTGTGGAAGAGGCAAAACAATTATTGTTGTCTATCAACAATGACAAGCCACCGGAGTCTGACAACTTGGATGGAAAATTATGGAGGATATTAGCATCCGATATTGCCACTCCTATTTGCCATATTTTCAATTTAAGCCTACTAGAATGTGTGTGCACCCAGGCTTGGAGAGAAGATAAAATAATTTCGCTACCCAAGAATCAAGAATAGTAAAGCCCCCTTTACAGGCTCAAATAGCCGACCAATCAGCCTGTTACCGACCCTTCGTAAACTTTTGGAAAAAATGGTGTTTGACCAGACACAATGCTATTTTACAGTCAACAAATTGACAACAAACTTTGAGAGAAATTGATGATAAAAAGATTGTGGCGGCTGTTTTGTTAGACTTCAGTGTGGCTTTTGACATTATCAATCATAGTCTGCTGCTGGCAAAACGTATGTGTTATGGCTTTACACCGCCTGCTATATTGTGGATAAAGAGTTACCTGTCTAACAGAACACAGAGGGTGTTCTTTAATGGAAGCGTTTCCAACATAATCCAGGTAGAATCAGGAATTCCCCAAGGCAGCTGTCTAGGCCCATTACTTTTTCAATCTTTACTAATGAATTGCTACTGGCTTTGAGGAAAGCCAGCGTGTCTATGTATGTCGATAACGCAACACTATACATGTCAGCTACGACAGCGACTGAAATGACTGCAACACATCAACAAAGAGTTGCAGTTAGTTTCAGAGTGGGTGGCAAGGAAAAGGTTCGTCCTAAATATTTCTCAAACTAAAAGCATTGTATTTGGGACAAATCATTCACTAAACCCTAAACTTCAACTAAATCTTGTAATAAATAATGTGGAAATTGAACAAGTTGAGGTGACTAAACTGCTTGGAGTTACCCTGGATTGTAAACTGTCATGGTCAAAACATATTGATACAACAGTAGCTAAGATGGGGAGTTTGTCCATGACAGCACCGTTCTCTGCGTTCTTGACAATACTGTCAACAAGGCTGGTCCTACAGGCTCCAGTTTTATCGCAGCTGGACTACTGTTCAGTCGTGTTGTCTGTTTGAACTACTGGGGCACAGCTCGGACACCCATGCATACCCCACAAGACATGCCAGAAGAGATCTCTTCACAGTCCCCAAGTCCAAAACAGACTATGGAAGGCGCACAGTACTACATAGAGCCATGACTACAGGGAACTCTATTCCACATCAAGTAACTCATGCAAGCAGTAAAATTTGATTAAAAAAAACAGATTTAAAAAAACACCTTATGGAACAGCGGGGACTGTGAAGCTATACAAACATAGGCACAGACACATACATACACACGCTAGCATACACACACGTACACATGGATTTTGTATTGTATATATATGTGGTAGTGGTGGAGTAGGGGCCTGAGGGCACACAGTGTGTTGTGAATGTATTGTAATGTTTTTAAAATTGTATAAACTGCCTTAATTTGGCTGGACCTCAGGAAGAGTAGCTGCTGCTTTGGCAGCAGCTAATGGGGATCCATAATAAATACAAATCAAGATATAAACATGTGCCCGTTAAAGCGCCATCGTGTGGTCGATACAAATGTTCTTGCATATGTTGAGTCTTGACAGTATTTGCAACGTGTACCAAATTGTGTTACAATACGAATATCCTTGACTGATTCATACTTTAGGTCAAACGGGGTGAGGGGTGTGACCTTTCAAAGTTAGCTTTTTCAATCTCTTGTTATACCTCCACCATCTGGCCAATCAGTGTAATTTAGTAAATGCCGGATCTCTATGGCAAGACCATCATTCACACAAGTGTCTTCAAAATGGGGCCAGTGCCGGCTGAGATATCAGATTTGACTAAAATAAGAATGAGACCGTGTATGGACGGAGACAGATCCACAGTCCCCTCCCTGATTTAATTGTGGGGGACAACAAATCCCAAACACATTCTACATTCATTTAACATACATGCGAGGTCTGAAGTAATCTCATTAGCATTATTGCAGAATACCAATGATTAACTGTCGGTGGAAATTTGTGAGGGTTGAAAATGAGGGGTTGCAAGTGTGTGGGAGTCAGCCTGATATGAAAATGCTACCGTATGTATGTGTGTAAAAAATATCTGATAAGATCTGTTGTCTGTACAATCTCCACTTGTCACAGGCAGCTCCACACCACAGACTTCTGCAACAGTGTCCTACACTGACATTTTCACAGTGTTGGGGAGTAGTGAACTATATGTAGTTCAACTAGTAATTTAACAACATTTTGCAGTAGCTTGGTGATAGTTTAACTAAATTCAAATATAGATAGTATTTTCAGTAGTTAATTACTTTTTTGCCATGTTGCGGTGTAGCTAACTACTGGAACTACACACTACATATCTTACTAAGTATCACTTTAAACATTGTGTGTTTAATAGGATAAATTACACATTCTGTTATTACATTTTATAGTATTTTACATTTCAGATTTACATATAATTTTTCACAAAGTAGTTTGGAGGTAGTGAACTACTTTTTCAAAGTAAGTTTAGTTGAGTAAACTATATTTTTTGTAGGGCTAGCTTAAGTGTAGCTTAACTTCTTCCAGTGTGAAGTAATTGGTAGCTATATATACAGTGCATTCAGAAAGTACTACTCAGTACTTTGTTGAAGCACCTTTGGCAGTGATTCCTGCCTCGTGTCTTCTTGGGTATGATGGTACAAGCTTGGCACACCTGTATTTGGGGAGTTTCTCCCATTCTTCTCTGCAGATCCTCTCAAGCTCCGTCAGGTTAGATGGGGTGCGTCAGTGCACAGCTATTTTCAGCTCTCTCCAGAGATGTTCGATCGGGTTCAAGTCCGGGATCAGGCTGGACCATTCAAAGACATTCGGGGACTTGTCCCGAAGCCACTCCTTTCTTGTCCTGTTGGGGGGGTGAACCTTCACCCCAGTCCGAGGTCCTGAGCGCTCTGGAGCAGGTTTTCATCAAGGATTTCTCTGTACTTTGCTCCGGTCATCTTACCTTCAACCATGACTAGTCGCCCAGTCCCTGCCGCCGAAAATAATCAAATCAAATCAAATTTTATTTGTCACATACACACGGTTAGCAGATGTTAATGCGAGTGTAGCGAAATGCTTGTGCTTCTAGTTCTGACAATGCAGTAATAACCAACGAGTAATCTAACCTAACAGTTCCACAACTACTACCTTATACACACAAGTGTAAAGGGATAAAGAATATGTACATAAAGATATATGAATAAGTGATGGTACAGAACGGCATAGGCAAGATGCAGTAGATGGTATCGAGTACAGTATATACATATGAGATGAGTAATGTAGGGTATGTAAACATAAAAGTGGCATAGTTTAAAGTGGCTAGTGATACATGTATTACATAAAGATGGCAAGATGCAGTAGATGATATAGAGTACAGTATATACATATACATTATATTAAGTGGCATTGTTTAAAGTGGCTAGTGATACATTTTTGATCAATTCCCATCATTAAAGTGAGCTGGAGTTGAGTCAGTATGTTGGCAGCAGCCACTCAATGTTAGTGGTGGCTGTTTAACAGTCTGATGGCCTTGAGATAGAAGCTGTTTTTCAGTCTCTCGGTCCCTGCTTTGATGCACCTGTACTGACCTCGCCTTCTGGATGATAGCGGGGTGAACAGGCAGTGGCTCTGGTGGTTGTTGTCCTTGATGATCTTTATGGCCTTCCTGTGACATCGGGTGTAGGTGTCCTGGAGGGCAGGTAGTTTGCCCCCAGTGATGCGTTGTGCAGACCTCACTACCCTCTGGAGAGCCTTACGGTTGTGGGCGGAGCAGTTGCCGTACCAGGCGGCGATACAGCCCGACAGGATGCTCTCGATTGTGCATCTGTAGAAGTTTGTGAGTGTTTTTGGTGACAAGCCGAATTTCTTCAGCCTCCTGAGGTTGAAGAGGCGCTGCTGCACCTTCTTCACAACGCTGTCTGTGTGGGTGGACCATTTCAGATTGTCCAATAATCACCATTGGTCCAATAATGATGGACCAATAATCCCCACAGCATCATGCCACAACCATGCTTCACCTTAGGGATGGTGCCAGTTTTCCTCCAAACGTGATGCTTGGCATTCAGGCCAAAGAGTTCAATCTTGGTTTCATCAGACCAGAGAATCTTGTTTCTCATGGAAAACTCCAAGTGGGCTGACATGTGCCTTTTACTGAGGAGTGGCTTCTGTCTGGCCACTCTACCATAAAGGCCTGATTGGTGGAGTGCTGCAGAGATGGTTGTCCTTCTGGAACTCTGGAGCTCTGTCAGAGTGACCATCGGGTTCTTGGTCACCTCCCTGACCAAGGCCCTTCTCCCCCGATTGCTCAGTTTGGCCTGGCGGCCAGCTCTAGGAAGAGTCTTGGTGGTTCCAAACTTCAACCATTTAAGAATGATGGAGGGCACTGTCTTCATGGGGACCTTTAATGCTGCAGAATTGTTTTTGGTACCCTTCCCCAGATCTGTGCCTCGACACAACCCTGTCTCTAAGCTCTAAGGACAATTGCTTCGACCTCATGGCATGGTTTTTGCTCTGACATGTACTGTCAACTGTGGGACCTTATATAGACAGGCGTGTGCCTTTCCAAATCATATCCAATCAATTGAATTTACCACAGGGGGTCTTCAATCAAGTTGTAGAAACATCTAAAGGATGATCAATGGAAACATAATGCACCTGAGCTCAATTTTGAGTTTCATAGCAAAGGGTCTAAATACTTATGTAAATAAGGTATTTCTGTTTTTTATTTGTAATAAAGTGCAACAAAAATCTAAAAACTGTTTTTGCTTTATTATGGGGTATTGTGTGTAGATTGATGAGAAAAATATATTTAATCTATTTTAGATTAAGGCTGTAACGTAACAAAATGTGGAAAAAGTAAAGGGGTCTGAATACTTTCCGAATGCACTGTATATATGCATGCTAGGTCTACTGTATGACAATTTTCATTTGGTCAAATGATACCCATGACATCAGGAAACCCCCAAGCATTTTATATTTAAGGTCATTTTTTTTCAAATGGGTGTGAAAAGGAAGTGTTGGGGAAGCTACTCTGAAAATATAGTTATATACAGTGCATTCGGAAAGTACTGTGACTTTTTCCACATTTTGTTATGTTTCAGCCTTATTCTAAAATGTATTAAATCATATTTTTTTCTCATCCATATACACACAATACCCCATAATGACAAAGGGAAAACAGGTTTTTAGAAATGTTTGCAAATTTATGAAAAAATAAATAAACAGGAATACCTTATTTACATAAGTATTTAGACACTTTGCTTTGAGACTCAAAATTGAGCTCAGGTGCATCCTGTTTCCATGGATCATCCTTGAGATATTTCTACAACTTGGAGTCCACCTGTGGTAAATTCAATTGATTGGACATGATGTGGAAAGGCACACACCTGGCTATATAAGGTCACACAGTTGACAGTGCACGTCAGACCAAATACCAGATCATGAGGTCGAAGGAATTCTCCGTAGAGCTCCGAGACAGGATTGTATCGACGCACAGATCTGGGAATGGGTACCAAAACATTTCTGCAGCATTGAAGGTCCCCAACAACACAGTGGCCTCCATCATTCTTAAATGGTTGAAGTTTGGAACCACCAAGACTCTTCCTAGAGCTGGCCGCCAGGCCAAACTGAGCAATCGGGGGAGAAGGGCTTTGGTCAGGGAGGTGACCAAGAACCCGATGGTCACTCTGACATAGCTCCAGAGTTCCTCTGTGGAGATGGGAGAACCTTCCAGAAGGACAACCATCTCTGCAGCACTCCACCAATCAAGCCTTTATGGTAGTGTGGCCAGACGGAAGCCACTCCTCAGTAAAAAGGCACATGACAGCCCGCTTGGAGTTTGCCAAAAGGCACCTGAAGACTCTCAGATCATGAGAAACAATATTCTCTGTTCTGATGAAACCAAGACTTTGGCCTGAATTCCAAGCGTCACTTCTGGAGGAAACCTGGCACCATCCCTACGGTGAAGCATGGTGGTGGCAGCGTCATGCTGTGGGGATGTTTTTCAGTAGCAGGAAGTGGGAGACTAGTCAGGATTGAGGGAAAGATGAACGGAGCAAAGTACAGAGAGATCCTTGATGAAAACCTGCTTCTGAGCGCTCAGGACCTCAGACTGGGGCAAAGGTTCACCTTCCAACAGGACAACAACCCTAAGCACATAGTCAAGACAACACAGGAGTGGCTTCGACAAGTATCTGAATGTCCTTGAGTGGCCCAGCCAGAGCCCGGACATGAACCCGATCGAACATCTCTGGAGAGACCTAAACATTTCTGTGCAGCGACACTCCCCATCCAACCTGACAGAGCTTGAGAGGATCTACAGAGAAGAATGCGAGAAACTCCCCAAATACAGGCATGCCAACCTTGTAGTATCATACCCACGAAGACTCGAGGCTGTAATTGCTGCCAAAGGTGCTTCAACAAAGTACTGAGTAAAGGGTCTGAATACTTATGTAAATGTGATATTTCAGTAATTTATTTTGTTTGTTCCAAAAATGTAAAAAAACCTGCTGTTGCTTTGTAATTATGGGGTATTATGTGTAGATTGAGGGGGAAAAACTATTGAATCCATTTTAGAATAAGGTTGTAATGTAACAAAATGTGGAAGAGGTCAAGGGATCTGAATACTTTCCGAATGCACTGTACATCTCAATATTGTTTGTTATTAAGGCTTGTGGTGATCGTAATTGTATATAGTCATTTTTTTTACCTATTACAACTAAATAATGCAAGAGGACAACAGAATGTTCAGCTTCTTCGAAGACTGTTAAATTAATGTTGTTTGATGATGGCATAGCTTCAAATAGCTGATACAGTGTGACCCTTTACTGCTTCATCCACTTTTTGTGATGATTCGTCATTCACTTTCCGGTGACAAAGGGTTGCTAGAGATCATTTGCAAGCACTGTGGTGGCACTGCATTTAATCTTATCTTCATCGCCTCATGTTTACAGTCCCCTGCCTTTCAAAAAGGAAGTGACAAGGAAGTAGAATATAAAGATGATAGATATTGTAGTGCTTGGCAGGCTATGGGCGTGTATGGAAATTGGACATCGTAATGGCATTCTCTTCTAGGAAATATTAATATAACTCTGGAAGTTCCATCATACATCTTCGACAGTATTTATATGAGGAGATGCAACCCTTATGGACTCAGACTACAAAGGAACCAAAACAAAGACAGGTCAAAAGCCAGACTTGGCACATCTCAAATCATCATGAAGACTACCTGCTTGGCTCTTGGGTTATTGCTGCTGACAGTATCCCAGTCCTATGCTATCCGTAAGTTCATTTAGTTTTCATGAGGATTGTAACCAATGTGTGCTTATATTCCCTTTTATAACTTGGCTAGGTGACTCCTTTCATGATTTTGATTATATACCTGTAAAGAGCTTGTCATACTTATCTTGGGTCGGTTGCCTTATGTCTTATGCTAGGAAATAGTAATCAAAGGATGTTCTAATTGACATCTTATTCCCCCACAGCTCTTGGACTGGAGTCATCACCTGACAGTTGCTGTTTCAGCTTCTCCATAATGAGAGTGCCCCCCAAGAAGATCGACTCCATCCAGAAGAATCACAGTGGATGCCCCCGACCAGCATTTGTGTAAGTGTTTGTTCCTCTTCCTCTGATGCCACAGTCCAAAAGGACAACTGCTTAGTTTGAGGCCCTAGCATTGTCTCAGTTATGGAAGACAGAAGAACTGGTGACTTTCACTGACTTGCAACAATCATACAAGCAACAGAACCCGCCTGATATTTCTCCTTTGTACCATTATCCCTCTACGACAGGGTCAAAACTGTTGAGGGCAGAGTGATTTGCTTCCAGTCAAGTGTGCCGTGGGTACAGAAAGCCTTCAACCGGGTCAAGCAGCCAGCAGCTGTGGCCACAAGTAGCGGCATTGAGGGTTCCAGTCATCCTTGATAGCCTCCTCATCATGACTCAAACCTCACAAGACTATTCCGTCATCAACATGCAAGCAATGCATTCTAAGTGACATGTTTATCACTTAGAATGCAGCAATTACTATTTTGCAACATATGGAATTGGGAAAGGAGTGTTAGGATATACACACATGTTTCTGTGTATGTAAATACTTTATGTGAGAATCCACTGCTTAAATAAAACGAGAACATTTGACTTAAACATAAGTCTCATCTTTAATATAATAATGTACAGTTAGAGAACAGATGATAAAAGGAAGAACCGAATAAAGTTGAAAACAGTGTACATATAAAAATAAAAAAAATAAAAATCCTAACTACCTTTTATGGGGTTTCTAGGATAAGGGATTGGTTAAAGTACTATTTAGAAAACGTTTGTTTCAGAACTTTGCTCAACTGAGCCTTTTACTGACCAGTATAGGTTGGGTCAAAGGTTGTCTTCTGTTAATTCACAGGGATTTTGAGTTTGTGTTCAGTTGTGAATGATATAACAATTTAGTCATTTCCATTATGAATGTGAACCAGAGGAGAAGTACAGGGGTTAGATATTAGATGTGTGTTGTACGCGTCTGTCCCTTTTGCATGTCTTCGATGCATCTGTTAAGATTCTACAGGTTTGTAAAATCAAGACTAGGCTAAAATATTGTCTTATGAACCACTTACTGTAATGATCCTACTGGGTTTAAGAAATCTTAGTTCTCCAACCATACATTATATATTAAAATAAAACTTGACGATCCTCAGAGAGGTAAGGGTTTTGAGGTGTCACACAGTGTGGCTTAGTGTTAGTCTCACCATGTGTTTGGGACAAACCCATGCATATAGAGCTTTCAGCACAGTCTTTAGAACAGAGGACGAGTCAGGGAGAGAGAGGACAAGGGATAGATAGGGCTTTAGGTTCAGGGCTTCCACAAAATCCATCACTTCACATAATAAAACAGTCACGGTTATCATTGTTTTAGACACCCATGCAATTTGTGTAATATCATCTATATAATAGGGACATGATTATCTACTTCAGTATCCAGAATGTTGCTATGACACTGACAATGTTCCTGTTAACGTTATGTGTGTTCTATTAGTAAAAATCGGAGGCATGGTTCTGATTGCATTATCAGGCATTATCTAGGACCTCAAACACATAGTTTACAGTTATACACAGACGCGCGCGCACACACACATTTGAGATAGGTCATCCCTTTTCCTGAACCTGGCTTATTCATCTGGTCTTGGCTTTTCACTGTTATCATTCCACACAATTATTTTCCTTTTTTCTTGTACTCTCCGACCTGACTCAAACCCTTAATGACCACCTACATTGCCCCCCCCCCTGTACACACACTCCCAAGTGTGGTGTTTAACATGCACATGTACCAGGTGTTCGGGGAATTTCAGACTGTATATGATTATGTGTTTACACATGTCACAATGGAGTGTGCTTGTGAATAGTCTAAGACTTGAGCTGCCTCTGCTGGAAGAAACAGGCGAGTTAAGTGGCCAGAGCAGCATCTAGAAAACAGTCTGTAGTACACTTGTGTAAAGGATGACTATGCATGGTGCCTGCCATGTGTAAAACTCCAAAGATCAGAGGGACATCATTTCCTCCATGTCAAGAATAGGCATTGACTTTCACATGCATTCCCACATAAAAGGTTAAGGTTTTGGCAGAGACTCCAAGAGAGCGATGTGGCTGTGTGTGTGTGTGTGTGTGTGTGTGTGTGTAATTGGGGTGTGTTGTATGTACTGTATGAGAGTCAGTTAGTGATGTGTGAGGTCCATGTCTGACATGTACTGCAAGAGAAACATACATTTGGAATGTTGGTATGGAATGTCTACTATAGTACAATATGTGTGTGTGTGTGTGTGTGTGGTGTGGTTTGCGGGTTACAGATCGTGTGACAATCTAAAACGATGTAAAAACAAGTTTGTAATTTTTCATAAGGAGGAATAGGTTCAACTCTTAAAAGATTTTTCCTTTCTTTTTGTTCTTTTCCATGGTCCTGTAAAAAGAGACAAAGGGAAAGGGAGATTTCACATTTCAGCATTGCATTGAGAAATAGATAACATACTATATGTTTGTCTGAGAGAAAAAGAGCTAGGATGAGTAAATGTGTCAGCCACTTACTTAGAAGCCTCAAGTTTCTGCTGCTCCAGTATACGTTGCTGTGCCTCCCAGTTTGACTTCTCTTCCTCATGGTGGCGCTTCTTCTCCTCCAGTTCCTTATACTGAGCCTCCAAGTTCTTTTTCATCTGCTCGTGGCGTCGCTCCAGCTGAGAAGTGTGGCAAAAACTTATTAAGACACAAATACACCCCCACACGGACAAACACTCCCTCTACCTCTCCTCTCCCCATTGGTTCACACACACACACACACACACACACACACCTCAGCCTCAGAGTCCTTCAGTTTCTGTTTCTTCTCCTTGACTTTCATCTCGAACACCTGCTCCATCTCAGTCTCCATCTTCTTCATCTTCATGACATGTTCCCTCCGCTCCTCCTCCATCTGGGCCAGGGGGCTCCTACAGGTCAAAGGTGAGAGACCAGACAACAAGCATCACTAACAGTGACCAGTGATTCATGAATCACATCTAATACAGTCTTGTCAACTGTCACTTAACGACAGTGTGACAATACCTTACTTAAAGTATCAAACCAAAGGTTAATCTATGAAATAAGCTTCATAGCAAATTAATGATATTGCTATTTGTTCTCTTAACGTCATTTAGATTATTACGGTCTGAATACTATTCAACATATCAGATCTGTGGTATTTCCTCTGATGATTAGGGTCTCTCTCCTACCTGGTCATTTGGTTCTTGGTCTTGCTGGTGTCCACTCCTCCATTGCAGGTGACGGCAGCAAGCTTCCTGCTGCGGTAGTTCTCATAGTGGACATTGTTGGTCACATCCTTCAGATCTTGCATATGGGTCCTACAGGAGGGAATTGGTAATGTTATCTCAAATAACGATATCACTAATTATAACGATATCACTGTACATACTGTAAATGCTGCGGTATAAATCACTGACATGCATCCCCTGTCTCTCACCTGATCAGCATGTTCCGTAACACAGTAAAGTCACAGTGCTCCCCGTTCTCCACTGAAACAGGAAGAGAGAGAGATGTCAGAGACCTTTTGAGATGAATCTCATCACACGGCCAGCCATCATTACTGTGTCTACTGGTAGAATACACACCACTTCCAAGAGTTCCCAATAATAATTGGTGTCTAACGACATTACAAAGGGCTCTCGGATCAAACGGGACAATCTCTACTTCTGGAGCCAAAAAGCACTGGGTCACTCAGCTAGTCAAGTGTACAATCTAAAATCACAGCCTATTAGCTGATGAGACAGTTAGGTAGTCAAACACAGACAGACACAGTCAACCCACAAATTCATGAGCCATGCTCAGTCAGTCAGACTGTTCACTGAGCAGACACATTGTTTAGTTTACACACAGACAGTCAAACCTATCACTGCTTGCTAACACAGAGACAGGACATCTCACTGGACCACTGTTCAGACAGACATTCAGTAGTATACATGGAGTAAACAACAACATTCAGATAGACTACTGCCCTAAGCCATTCATTTCAGCTGATTAGATGGCCATACAGTCTCTCTGCTCAGACAAACACACGGTTAGAAGATCACATGGGATTCTGGAAAAGGATTGCAGAGACGCTGTGCTGCTGCTGAGGATGTGGATTCCTCCTCTTTCCTGATCAAAATATGGCTCCTCTCCCCAGGCCCCACCTCCTCTAGGGCTAAACCTAATATGCATCCCGCTGTCAGCTGTGGATCTCAGGAGGAGGACACCTTACCATGATGAGGTGCATGCATAGAGCCCCGTCTGCCAACCAATCCCCGGATGTCACCTACCTGAGTGACTTCTGACGGAGGGAGGGAAGGGCACACAGGAGCCCAGGTCCTGCCCAGGTGACCCCCATAACCAGTGTCTGTCCACCCTGACTGTCTACTGAACCAGGGGTTACATGAGGGGGTATGATGGCTGGCCGGGCAGGCCAGCCTCAGTGATGGGACGGGAGTGGATGAGGGTTGGGTTCACAGGGTGATAGGGACACAACAAAGCAGGGTTGTAGCTCTGATGGAAAGATACACCCTCGGCCGATTGGCTGAAAACTCCTGATGGTGCAACAACCATTCAGTCCAGCATACCTCACTGTTTTCAGTGCACTGACGTTAAAACAACCGAAATATCGCGAGCAAGAGGTCAGCTGCCCATCTGGAGTTTTAAGCCAGAGTGCTTTAGCTACGAATGTTTGTTAGGTTATGATACATGCATGGACGTTTCCATTGAATGAGCCAAGAACAGTGAAAAATGTCTTAGCTCATGACCAGGTACTTATTGTAAAATGCTCTATGCATCAATATGCAATGTATACCGAACAAAAATATGAACGCAACATGTAAAATGTTGGTCTCATGTTTCATGAGCTGAAATAAAAGATCCCAGAAATGTTTCATACACACAAAAATCTTATTTCTCTCAAATTGAACGCACAAATTTGTTTACATCCCTGTAAGTGAGAATTTCTCCTTTGCCAAGATGTTCCATCCACCTGAAAGGTGTGGCATATCAAGAAGCTGATTAAACGCCATGGTCATTACATAGGTGCACCTTGTGCTGGGGACAATAAAATGCCACTAAAATGTGCAGTTTTGTCACACAACGCCACAGATGTCTCAAGTTGAGGGAGCGTGCAATTGGCATGCTGACTGTAGGAATGTCCACCAGAGCTGTTGCCAGTGAATTCAAATGTTCATTTCTCTACCATAATCCACCTCCAACATCGTTTTAGAGAATTTGGCAGTACATCCAACCGGCCTCACACTGCAAACCACTTGTAACCACGTCAGCACAGAACCTCCACATCCGGCATCTTTTTATTTATTTTTTGTACCTTTATTTAACTACGCAAGTCAGTTAAGAACAAATTCTCATTTACAATGACGGCCTACCCCAGCCAAACCCAGACGACGCTGGGCCAATTGTGCGCTGCCCTCTATGGGACTCCCAATCACAGCCGGATATGAAACAGCCTGGATTCGAACCAGAGACTGTAGTGATGCCTCTTGCACTGAGATGCAGTGCCTTAGACCGCTGCGCCACTCGGGAGTCATCTTCACCTGCCGGATCGTCTGAGGGGGATAGGGGTGCTGAGTAGTATTTCTGTCTGTAATAAAGCCCTTGTGGAGAAGAAAACGAATTGTGATTGGCTGGGCCTGGCTCCTAAGCGCCCTACGCCCTCCCAGGCCCACCCATGACTGCTCCCCTGCCCAGTCATGTGAAATGCATAGATTAGGGCCTAATTCATTTATTTAAATTGACTGATTTCATTCTATGAACTGTAACTCAGTAAAATCTTTGAACTTGTTGCATGTTGAGTTTATGTTTTTGTTCAGTATACTAGTGTGATTGACCCCCTGTGGACACAGAGTGCAACTACAGGTATGGAGTGCCAGCAAACAGCATCATGACACCAGGATTCAGAGCAAGAGTGTGTAGCTACATACGTGAGCGAATGTTTGTAGAGCATGCATGCAAAATGTGTATACATTGACATTATGTATACAATAAGTTTGTGCAAATGCGCCTTTATCTCTTAACATGTCTATAATTGTATGAGTGTTCATGAGTGGCCAAATGATGACTAAAATAGATAAAGGTGGCTCAGAGTTTTGGAAAATGTATGACTTTTTATATTAAGATAATTAGGCACCTATAAACATAAGTTAGAGGGTGATTTTGCTTTATTCTAGGAGTAGCGTCAGCACTGAACAGCCATTCGTTTTCTCCATGACCACTGACCATCAACCTAATGTCACAGCAACATAAAGGCGAAGAGGGGAGGAAGGCCTGAGGGAGAGTAGTAGAAAAAGTGAGAGATGGTTTTGTTTACCAAAAATGCCCTCTGTCAGTCATGGAAAAGAATAGATGGAAAGGAAAAAGAGAAAAGAAAGAATGAAAAAGTGAAAGACTGATAAACGGTCAACCACAGAGCAACACTTGAAAATGAAAAAAGTCTTTTAGGGGACTAAAACAAAAGAAAATCAAGTGGAGAACAACAACGATCATCGTGGCCAATGATGAAAAAAAACCAGGGTGACAGTCTTTCTCTCTGATGTCAGTGGGTCGTACAGTACAGTGTTTACTGTCAGGGGGACCATGATATCCTATTAGATCCCTGTCCCCCTTTTCCAGAATCCCTGTAAGACACACTATCTGGTGGTGGGGGGGGGGGGGGGGGGGGGGTGGTCCTGGAAGACCATGCAGCTTCCCTACACTGGATCTCCACACTCCTGTACTCCGTCCTCAAGCATGGCACAGTGAGTGACATTAATAAAGAGCTTTCTTCAGTACAACCCTCAACAACAGCATGCCAATATCTCGTCTCATCTCAGCCAGAGAACAGAGAACCCAGGCCGGAACATGCTGAACCTACCTTCTGCCACGCCCCAGGGGTACTGACGACCTCTGACCTTCTTGCCGTTTACTTCGATCACCACATTGCTGCCAACCACTGCCAGAGGCATCTGCTCCTGCCACACAGGGACAGAGGGACCAGCGTCAGTTAATCAGTGAGCCTGTACAGTATCCACAACATATTAGATAACCAAACTGACCGGGATAAACAAGGGCAGATAGGGACTAGTGTGAACTGATACAGGTTGACTATCCGTCTCTCTCACTCTCTTTGCACACTACCTTGATCTTCCGGATGAGCTTGCTGTCCTCATCGTCCTCTGTGTCAGGAAACTCATAGATCTGAATCTTGTGTTCTTGGATTTCCTTCATGATCTGAGGATGAGTTGAAGGTAAAAATGACATGAGTTATTTCCACACACATACCGGTACACACAATGTGTTTGTGCTAACACAAATAATTACTACACACCCACACGCCCATACCTGTTTCTTGAATAGCTGGCATTCCTCAGGTGTCAGGGTGTCTGCCTTGGCGATGAGAGGGATCACGTTGACCTTGTCATGGAGACGCTTCATAAACTCAACGTCCAGGGGCTTCAGCCTAAAGGGGAATTCACGCATTGAAAAAAATCTATTCTGAGTTTGTTGTTGCACAATCATACACAGTCATTCAGTCAGACAAACACAGGCAAGCAGGGAAGGCTGATCTATGCTTTGATGTGACAGTCCTGAATAATTCTCTGCAGTTATGCCGCATTCACGCCATGTCGGAAATTCAGAACCTCAGAGTTAAAGGTAACGCAAGTTATTTGCGTAGAGCTTCATTTTGGTTGATTTTGATACCTCCCAATTGGGAAACTCAGGATCCGACTCTTCCGCCTAGGTTAGCAAGTTGGAAATGTTTGAGTTTCCGACATATCACAAACACCATAAGTAGACTTTATGCTCAAACTGATGCAGTTCATTATTTCACAGGTAGAGGGTCACCGGCATGAAAACACAGTGGGGGTACAAAGGAATCAAAGAAACAGTGACTGACTTATTTTTCTGTATTTTCTTTTTTACAGTTAGCGACCACTAATAATTATGTCATGGTGGGCTCATGAGGGATTCTCTTTGTTCTCACTCTGGCTGGTGAGGGAGTAGGTGGACAAAGGGGCTATTCTTCTGAGAGGCCTGAGAGAGTGAGTTCTGTCCAGGGACCGGAGGGAAGGCCTGGAGGGGGCAGAGCAGTAAGGGTGGGTGGGGGGGTGCTGAGTATTCCATGAATGTAGAGATACAGAGCAACAGACCAGCTGTTTACAGGTCACAAGAATAAAGGAGGCTTATGAAGTGTGGGGAGAGAGACAGACCTGACAAAGATTAAATGTCATGTTCTGAATTTGTCTCCACATTATCAGGAGCAGGGGGGTCAGAGGCAAGGGCTGACATGACCTCTGATCTCTTAATACATCACCATGTGTGGGTCTAACTGACATTTTCTCTAAGAATTTCAGGATCTTATATAATTACAGCAACCATGTGTCCCTACTCCTTATGGCTGCATATAATTACAGCAACCATGTGTCCCTACTCCTTATGGCTGCTAATAATTACAGCAACCATGTGTCCCTACTCCTTATGGCTGCATATAATTACAGCAACCATGTGTCCCTACTCCTTATGGCTGCATATAATTACAGCAACCATGTGTCCCTACTCCTTATGGCTGCATATAATTACAGCAACCATGTGTCCCTACTCCTTATGGCTGCATATAATTACAGCAACCATGTGTCCCTACTCCTTATGGCTGCTAATAATTACAGCAACCATGGTTTGTTAAAAAGCGTGAGGTTGGATAGGGTGTGCTATGATACAAATTGTGGGCCTAGCTGAGTTGCTATTGAGGCGATTTTCTAGGCTGAAACTAAAACCTCCCGTTCCCAGGGATTCTGAGCTCAGGGGCTCCTCAGCGAGCTGCTTCCTCCTGATTAGCTGGCTCAGTGATGGTGAGAACGCTCCCATCACATCTTCCACAGAGCACGCTCAGTCTAGTGGGTGTTATGCAACCTTGTGGGTCACAACGTTGGCAGCCTACATCTCTCTCTCGCTTCCCACTCACATGTGAACTCATGGCTACGCCTACACTCCAATCCACTCATGTTCACGTTCGGCCTCACACATTGGCAGGCAGAGATGCATAGATAATGACAAAGGCACACGATCAAAAGCATATAGAAGCAATAACGTCATGGCTTATAAGGCCTGTCAGTGTCAGTACTCACCCGTGGCCAGAGGGGGCAATGAAGTACAGGCAGCAGTGAACCCGGTTGTCTGGCATCAGTCTTCGGTTCACCCGGGACTCCGCATTCAGGAAGTCCTCACACTTACTGTCAATGTAGTTAATGACAGGCTGCCAGCTGAGAGGGGGATGATTAAGGACAGAGAGAGAAAATAGGAAAATGTTGTTTACTCTACATGTAGGCTCTCCTTGACTCAGAGAGCATATATTTCACACTCCTACACAACATACAAACTATGTCATTCATACATGCTCACAATTACTCCCAATACTCACTATTACTCACCAGTTACTATTATCCACTGCATCTCCGAACCCTGGTGTATCGACGATGGTGAGTGTGAGTTGGACACCCCCTTCCTTCACCAGAACCTTGGACTGCTCCACCTGTAAAACAGCAACACAGTTTCTCTAAAACAGCACTCCATAGTTCCCATGTTATTCCTCAGCGCCTCCACACACTATAGTTCATCAATAGCGTCATCACGTTGTCCCCAGGGGGGTGGTTCTGGATCAGTGGAAGCTAGGACTCAGTGATATGGTGTTGGTAGATTTTTTCTTCTCACAGTTTAGGAGACGAATATATCATTTTCTCCCTGCTGCTGTTAGTTTCAGCGGCTCTCTGTTTGGCTGCATACTTTCGTTTCACAAGGGTAGTTATTTTGGGTTGATCCCTTTGTCTCTCTAAACACATACCATTTTTTTCCTTCAAGCTGGGCATATATCAAGCACTCAAAACACTTTTGTAAGTGTTTGACTGTGTGTGTGTGTGTGTGTGTGTGTGTGTGTGTGTGTGTGTGTGTGTGTGTGTCTGCATATCTGCTTAAAAATCAACTTCAGTGAATGAAAAACAAAGGAAGAAAACCCCCAAAATACACACCCATCAGTTCAGTGAAATCTGAGTAGACAGAATGTGACCATTTGACAAACATAAGAGATTGTTAAGAGATTGATTGGAATGTAAATACTCTTCCCGTTTCTACCCCTCAGCGGCCACATCACACAGCTCACTGGCCCAAGTCTACCCCTCCACATTTACACTGTGGATCTGGCCGACCCAAACAGCTCCATTCCTAAACATTGGACACTCCTCAATGGAGAATCAAACACATCAGCAGGAACCACAGGGACCCCTGAGACACAACCAGGAATCTCAGGCCTCAACAAATGTGCAAAACAGCTTATTTCTGTCTACATTCAAAAGTGAAGTCAAACATTCGCTCACAAACACATTTTTTGGAGCAGCTTTTCGACTGCGATTCTAATTTCAGGAGATTGTGACTTACCATGGCTCAGGACCACGCACAGATCATTCAGGGGGGAGGGGCTCAAAATGAAAAAAGGGCAACACACTCACTGATCTCAAATTGTAAGCAAGCTAGTTAGTGCCTCCTAAAGACATGATTGACATCGGTAAAGAGTGGTCTATCAGCTGATCATTGATGTAAATCTGCTATTGTTTTTTTAAAATACTTTTTTTATTTAACCAGGCAAGTTTTAAGTGCTCTTACAATGACGGCCTACCCCGGACGACGCTGGGCCAATTGTGCGCCGCCCTATGGGACTCCCAATCACGGCCAGATGTGATACAGGCTGGATTCGAACCAGGTACTGTAGTGACACCCCTTTCACTGAGATGCAGTGCCTTAGACCGATGCGCCACTCGGGAGCCCCTAGTTATAGCTAGCTTTTTCTTTCTGATTGAGATTTATCTTCAGTGCTCTTAAATAACTTCATAATATGTTATTAATAATCTTCTAACTCATGATATATGGCCGGCTAGTGGCTTGTGTGGGTTATTTTAGCGTATGGTGGTTGGCTAGAGTCTAGACTAGCTGTGTTGCTGCTGCCCTGACACACACATGCAACTCCTGACTGAAGAAGGGATGAGTTGGGTCGGAGGGTCGTGGATGCAGCTGCTCCTCCCTAGGTCTCTCTGCCTCTCTCTACTGTGGGTAGGTCATCAGCCAACCAGACCCAGTACTGTTGATCATGAAAATGAAGTGTTAATAAAATGTTATGCTGCAGCTGCTGTGGCAGTACTGTTGATATTTAAACTAGGTAGCTAACACACACTCGACCGGTGACTGCATCTCAAGCCATGAGTGTTTGGATACCGGGGGCGTGCGAGCTCCATACAGGGCAGACCAACAGGCGCAACCAACCAACGGCCGGGGGGTGGCGAACTTGACGACGTCAAGGCGACTTGCCTTGGATTCAGAACGAAAGACAAAAAATGTCACCACCCACAAAGGGCACTTGGCGAGTGGTAGGGCAAAGGGGTAGGTGCTCTGAACAGGTAGACCCCGATCTGTGCACGTGCCTGCCATGGTTACTAACTCCAACACATCAGTGCTCTCAGTATGAACCCAAATATCAAGCACCACCCCTGTGTGTGTGTGTGTGCCTTTGCATATGTGTCATAAAGACAGGAGGTTATTACAGGATGCTTCAGATGGCAGTCTAGTGTTTGGTGGGAAAGTCACCACTGGGTGTTGAGTTTCATGGGAACATTCCTAACCTCCTACTGACCCCTTCAGGCACCAAGAGGAACCAGCACGCCTGAGTCCAACTTCTCCCCCTCTCCTCCTTGTCCCCATTCTAAATCGAGACCACACAAACCTCCCCAAACACCCATAACTAGCCTACACCCCTCCCTCCCCTCCCCTGGTCCTCCAGATGCAGCTTCTTCACCTGCTGGTTCTCTGGGTGCGTTGCCTCTGACCTGGCCACCGTAACCATCCAGTGGTAATTGGGTTTGTTTGCTGTGTGATCTCTGGCCTTTGGTTGTGTTGAATTTCCACATGTGTTTGGAGATGGGGGATGGTTAGAGAGGTGAGGGGGGAGGATTGAGCCCAGGGAGATTTGGAACCAGCTAGAGAGAGAATGGAGGGTTTTTGGGAGTAGTCCCAGTCCCGAAGAGAGACAAACATGGACGAGAGGTAGGTTAGGTCAGGGGTGAGAGGTCGAGGAGAGAGGGATGTGGGCTACCTGAACAGTCTTCTTGATCCGTAGGGATGGCCCTGGGTAATCCTTGGAGTACAGGTCAGTCAGGAAGAGGGAGTTGATGAGCGTGGATTTCCCCAATCCAGACTCCCCTATGGGAGGAGTTAAGGAGATCAGACATCAGCTACATTGTCAATCCATGTAATCCACCAACACCATAGCTAAAATAACATAGGTCAAACCAACATGTTTCAGCAGTTAGCCTTCATTTGCCTATGCATACACTTCAACACACTTACTAACATCATACACACCCTGTAGTGACACAGTCACAGTCTAAGGTTTGAAGGTCATCTCTGTCCCAAAGAACTGCAGCACAGGATATACAAAGCTGATTCCGTGTCTCACTGGGAAAGGTCAAAAGTGCATCTGCCAGAGAATAGGCTTGTAGTCCGAGGGAATAAAACATCTCTCCCTTTCTCTCTTCCCAATGTTCCTTCCCCTTGCTTCCCACCCCTGACATTAGAATCATTCAGCATGTTGTCGGTTTGAATATATGACCCATTAGTTTACAGATCACACACACACACACACACATCTCCCACTTACATGTTACAGTGATTAATGAGTGGGCATCTGGCAAACTGTGCTGGGGAGCGACTGCTCCGGTGCTCAGGGGGTAGGGTAAAGGGAAGGTTGCCTGGCATGCTCCAGCAGGACCAACCCACTAGCAGCTGAGCAACAGCAGCACTACCACCATGGTCCCAGCAGGGGGCACCCCACCACAAGTCAACCCATACTACTGCTCCAAGACATGTTCTTGGGGTTAAGGGGATCACTTATTGAAAATCGTAACAGCACAACATAAAACAAACTTGAGGGGAGGTTCATGGGGCCCTCTCTCTTCCATCAAGACTGCCTGATAATGACTGACTGTTTAGATGAGTGGGGTTGTATGTGTTCATCTCTGCATACAATACTACATTTACAACCAAATCCCCACAAATGATGATGACTGAATCGCGGATAATTGTCAGGTTGTTCTGAACAGTTGTGAAATCCTCAGATTCCAGTGTTTCTCTTAACCTTCACACAGACCCGCTCTTTGAGGTGCAGACTCTGGGCGGTTCCTCCACACCAAGACACTTCTCAGCTCACCGCTGGCTGACAAACAGCACTAGATTACAGAATCCCTGGCTCTTTAAACACACTGTTTAACCAGGAGGTAACAGACATACTGTCACTGCTGGGTAAATTAACATATCCCAGTCCCTGGCCCATGCTGGAGGTGGTCACCCTCCCAAACCAGAAGGGGGGTGGGACGTAAGTGCATCTCCTACATCTCTGAGGGGAATGGAGGGGGACCAGAGGGTCAGGAGTGTGCAGCTAAAGCAGAGAAGACAGAGTGCCTGCAGATGACATGCCCTGGAGCCTGATAGCAGTTACAAAGGCATTCTAATGGAAGCCAGTCACACACAGCCAGTCACCCTCCCCTCTCTGTGGCCTTGAAATCTGGTATTGGGGATCATCTGTTTCTCTCTGCCTCTCATGCATGCAGCATGGATCTATAACACCCAGATAGAGAGAGACCCTGTTCTGAGTCAGTCCTGGGACATTCATCTGCGTTTCGGGTTTAATTAGACACCGCGAAGAACAGAATTAGGATCAGAGTTCACTGGATTAGAAAAATATATATAAAAATACAGGATACTTAAATTTTTAAAAAATAAACTCTTTCAGAAATGCAATATTAACTCGATTGGAATCCTGGCATAAAAATGCAGCTGAAGAGCTTTCAACTCTGGTCACTAGCCTAGAGCCTCCTCATCCTTTGTTAGTTTGAGGGTGAGTGTGACCGCTTGCTGATGTTGGTGAGAAATGCAAATGAATAACCAAACACTGATACGTGGAGAAATAATATATCTATTATCCTTTATACAGTGGCAAGAAAAAGTATGTGAAATTGGAAATACCTGTATTTCTGCATAAATTAGTCATAAAATTTGATCTGATCATCTAGGTCACAACAATTGACAAACCAGTCTGCTTAAACTAATAACAAACAATTATACGTTTTCATGTCTTTATTGAACACACCGTGTAAAACATTCACAGTGCAGGGTGGGAAAAGTGTGTGAACCCTTGGATTTAATAATAGGTTGACCCTCCTTTGGCAGCAATAACCTCAACCAAACGTTTTCTGTAGTTGCGGATCAGACCTGCACAACGGTCAGGAGGAATTTTGGACCATTCCTCCTTACAAAACTGTTTCAGTTCAGCAATATTCTTGGGATGTTTGGTGTGAACTGCTCTTGAGGTCCTGCCACAGTATCTCAAATCAGGTTGAGGTCAGGACTCTGACTGGGCCACTCCAGAAGGCGTATCATCTTCTGTTGATTTACTTCTGTGTTTTGGGTCGTTGTCCTGTTGCGTCACCCAACTTCTGTTGAGCTTCAATTGGCGGACAGACAGCCTAACATTCTCCTGCAAAATGTCTTGATAAACTTGGGAATTCATCTTTCTGTCAATGATAGCAAGCTGTCCAGGCCCTGAGGCAGCAAAGCAGCCCTAAACCATGATGCTCCCTCCACCATACTTTACAGTTGGGATGAGGTTTTGATGTTGGTGTGCTGTGCCTTTTTTTCTCTCCACACAGTGTTGTGTTCCTTCCAAACAACTCAACTGTAGTTTCATCTGTCCACAGAATATTTTGCCAGTAGAGCTGTGGAACATCCAGGTGCACTTTTGCAAACTTCAGACTTGCAGCAATGTTTTTTTTGGACGGCAGTGGCTTCCTCCGTGTTCTCCTCCCATGAAAACCATTCTTTAGTGTTTTATGCATTGTAGACTCGTCAACAGAGATGTTAGCATGTTCCAGAGATTTATGTAAGTCTTTAGCTGACACTAGGATTCTTCTTAACCTCATTGAGCATTCTGTGCTGTGCTCTTGCAGTCATCTTTGCAGGACGGCTACTCCTAGGGAGAGTAGCAACAGTGCTGAACTTTCTCAATTTATAGACAATTTGTCTTACCGTGGACTGATGAACATCAAGGCTTTTAGAGATACTTTTGTAACACTTTCCAGCTTTATGCAAGTCAACAATTCTTAATCTTAAATCTTATGAGATCTCTTCAGGCAATGCTTCTTGTGAATAGAAAACTCACATTTTGTGAGCAAGGCAGCTCTAACCAACATCTCCAATCTCATCTTATTGATTAGACTCCAGGTTAGCTGACTCCTGACTCCAATTAGCTTTTGGAGAAGTCATTAGCCTAAGGGTTCAGAATTTAAACATTCACAGTGTAGGTTGGAAAAAGTAGGTATTCAATATAGACAAGAAAAATACAATAATTTGTGTGTTATTAGTTTAAGCACACTATGTTTGTCTATTGTTGTGACTTAGAGGAAGATCAAATCAAATTTGATGACCAATTTATGCAGAAATCCAGGAAATTCCAAAGGGTTCACATACTTTTTCTTGACTCTGTAGGCCTATTATTACCAAAAAGAACTTGAATCATTTCCGACCATCTAAAAATCAACCCCTACTTCATCTTCCCTCCACCCCCCTCATGCTGCTGTCCCAGATCAATTACACCCCCATCTCCCCAAATACTCCACCTCAGCTGTATGGAAGGGCCTCATTTAAATGGAGCATTTCCATTCAGGATTTACCATGGTGTTTTACCCAAAAGGCTCAGACTTTTCTGTTTCTATATCGCGGGCCGGCATCAGTCTCTCTCTGGGCCATGGCTCCGGCGAACCTGCTCTCAGTTGGGGCCAAAGCCAGGCCACTGGTACTTTTCAGCTTGAATTTACATAACAATGGCTAACTGTGAACTTGAACGCCTTTTCACAAAGCAACTGTTTTGATTATGCAGAGGTTGTTGATTCTGCTCACTGTCAGCCCTAGCTATGGAAACAACTTCCCTAGTATAACATAATGGTGTATACACTAGTGTAACACTGTTTCAGTGGAAAAGCAGCAACAGAGCCACAACAGCCCAGCCACAACACAGGGCACTAACCAAACATCGAATAGAACTGCTCCAAAGAGGATGCATGCCAAATTACAACCAATGTCCTCTGCAGTGTACTCCACTTATAAAGGCTTCCACAACTGTTTGGTAGAGTTCGTGCATATATTACGACGACATTTTGGACTTCGGCAAGTTTTTTTTGGGCTGTTCGGGCACACAATATCTTTTCTGGAGGCAAGTCGTAGTTCGGGGCCGAAGTCTACACCTCTTCGTCCGTGATCGGTCAACAGTAGGGATTCTTCAATAAAGTCTGTTGTCATTGAATAAGAAACGACTTGTTTCATGCACATTTTTTAAATGAAAAATACTGCACCAAACATTTTAGTTGGATGTAAAATTGCACGACTAAAATCTCCTCGGCAAAAACGTCAAAATTAATGACAGATTTATTGAGTTATCTTAGATGAATTCTGACTATTTTGAGGAAGTGTATACTGGCTATGGTGTCTCAAACAGTACTATTTTCTCATTTTTCAAGCGAGCACACTAGTTTGGTTTGCCAGATATCGGCGTTAACCTAATGCAGAGGCTGGAATGGAATAAATGGAATGGTATCAAACAAACATTTACTCCATTCCAGCCATTACAATGAGCCTGTCCTCCTATAGCGCCTCCCACCAGCCTCCCCTGACCTCATGGTAACTCATGGGGGTCAAAATCATGGTACAACAACAGTTGACATACCACATACAGTTAGTTGTGACAGCGGCTGTTCTGTGGTCCAAACTAGCTGACAGCTTTGACCAATGATAGCCTCACTCACCCCCCCGGAGGGCAAGTCCAAATGAATTAGCCTTCCTCTCAGTTAATTAAATACTGGTCCGCATGATCTCTGGAAATGCACTCTCCATAAATAGACCCTGTCCCTGACGACCCAGAGCTGCATGGATGGATGGCTGGGTGAACCCCCCCTCTCACTCCCCCCTCTTTCTTTTATTACGAGAACATTAACTGAGCAGTGTGAGGGGGACAGAGGGAGACTAAGAGTCAGGTGAAGAGAAAATGCAGATAGGGAGGGAACGGATGTAGAGTACTGAAGAACAGTAACAGCAGTTAGAGAGTGACTGATTGAAAGGGCTATGGGGACAGACATACAGATGGACACACAGGGTACATTTCCCAGGAGATTATTAACATTCCTGGCTTTTTATCTCTACTTTCTTCCTGTCAACATACTAATGGCCAACCAAAAATTACCCATGGGGCAGCAGCTGGCCCTAGACATCCTGACAGGCCCCTTTACCCAGCGCCCCTCCCGTGCCCGGCCAGACTCTTGCTCCTCACCTCGCCCCACAGAAAGGGGCTCCTGGTGCTTATAGTCGGTATGCCTGTAGCTCTTTACCACTGACAAACACAGAGCTCTCCTCCCCTAACTAACAGACATGTGGGCTTGAATCGGAGTCAAATGAGACATCTGGCCGACACACTAAAAAGAGAAGGGAGAAAGAGGGGGAAGGGAGAGGAAAGAAAGGGTAAGAGGGGGAAGGGAAGAGAGAGAATGTGAGTAGGGATGTTTCAGTGGGACTGACTTCAGTAGTGATAAACTCTATTGTTCAGGAGAAAAGGGATGGCTGCAGTAGGGTCAAAGGTCATCTCTATTGTGATAAAGATCTGCAACTCACAAGGATGGACACAGGGCACAATCTTTATAACCTCAAACTGTTAGAAATGATTAGCAAGTGTATTGGGTCCAATAGGAAATATTCTGGTAGCCTTACAGATAGATTGGCTACACTCCACTGACTAAAGACCTGATCTTAAAATAGACAATGTGAGCCAGTTTCCAGAGATTTGGGAGAGAGTGTAATGTATAAAAGTTTAACTTTGAACCTCTGAGTCTAAACAGAAACAACACTTGTGAGGTCATACAGGACATGTGCACACTCCACAGCAGCAGCGCCTCCCACACACAGTCACTCACACACCCAGCAGCAGTCCCACTGATCACACACACACACACATTATCCTGCTGTGTCTTACCGCCAAGGGCCATAATAAATAATTGAGAAATACATTTCTTGATTATTTTCTTAGTGGCTCTGTCATCTTGTAATGTGATGAGATTTCCTTTACGATTCACCTGGAACATCGATTTCTGAAAACATCCTTTCTTTTCATGGTTCTATGCTTCTAAGGTAATGCTATCCTTTTTGTAAGTGAACAGTAAACAAGGGTTAGCAGATGATAGTAAAAAGATGAGTTGGATGAAACCAATAGGTGAAAATAGACTGGCATAGAATATGGGATGGTGGAGGACTATGGTATAGGCTAGGGGAAGATGAATGGGTAGTAGAGGAGATGTGGGCCAAGCCAAGGCCTCAGTACAAACACTGGTGAGTGAACTACACAAAGAAAACTACAGTTAATCCCATAGATTACTCAGCCAAAGCCTGGGTCCCCTGCCAGGTCAGCAAGCAAGCCAGTCAGAGCTAAGCCTGTCAGACCTTCTTATCAGAACGCACACAGAGAGCTTACACACAACCAGGAGACAGGCAGGCAGGCAGGCAGGCAGGCAAGTAGACACAGACATAATGGCTGACAGGAGATAACACAGACTGGGATCCACTGCTAGGCACTGACTGTGAGTAAAGAGAAGCTCCACTTCCAAGTGTTGTGCAGGGTTGTAAATTATTAGGTCTTGTGAGGTGAGTTGCTATAGTGGGCTGTTTAGACTCCACTTTGTTCCTACAGTATACCATGGATTTGGATTTTTTTTAAATCTGTCCCAGATTTTTGGAGGGAAAAAAATTGTCCCAAGCCAAAGTCCTGTGGCATCAGTCTCAGAGTGACAGCGGAACAGTGGAGACACTTCCAAGTGACTGGGCTCTAACACGCGAGTGGATTCACTTTCAGTCAAGACCCAAACAGAGCCCCAGCCTGTCAAAACAGTGAACCCAGCTGGCTTCCATTACAGCCAATCTTCACACAGCTACAGCTCACTCTACTTGCCTGAAAGTGCACTCTATAACACTCTCACAGTGATAGAGGTAGAGTTTCGCAATAGTGTGTGTCTAAATGTGTTATATTGAGTTGCACCCCTTTTGGCCTCAGAACAGCCTCAATTTGTTAGGGCAGGGACTCTACAAGGTGTCAAAAGCATTCCACAGGGATGCTGGTCCATGTTCACTCCAATGCTTCCCACAGCTGTGTCAAGTTGGCTGCATGTCCTTTGGGTGGTGGACCATTCTTGATACACACGGGAAACTGTTGAGCGTGAAAAACCAAGCAGCATTGCAGATCTTGACACAAACTGGTGCACCTGGCTCCTACTACCACAACCCGTTCAAAAGGCACTTAAATATTTTGTCTTGCCCATTCACCCTCTGAATGGCACACATACACAATCCATGTGTCAACTGTCTCATGGCTTAAAAATCCTTCTTTAACCTGTCTCCCCCCCTTCATCTACACTGACACAAGTGACATCAATAAGGGATCATAGCTTTCACCTGGTTAGTTTATGTCATGGAAAGAGCAGGTGTTCTTAATGTTTCGTATACTCAGTGTCTCTCATCCTTTTTGTTCCAAACACTGTTGTGCTTGTTCTCTCTTCCACACTTCACATTTTGTATGTGTAACGTTTGGCCCAGCTGGGGTATGCAGTGGTTAGAGCCAAAAAGAAAGAATTAAAGAGAGGCCCATATGTAACAAGGCAGAAAGTAGAGATGTAATGATTCACAGATAAACATTTGAACCGGGGACCGATGCGTAATATGCGAGTGCATCGGTCCGCGGGAGACCAAACAGATCCAAATGATGCATGCAGCCGTAAGAAAACCAATTCAAACGTTATGAATCGGCAGTTTACTAAAAAATGTTTTACTCATTCATTTCTGCCTCATTCTGAAAATACATCTAATCTGTTGTGACTGAATTGATGCGTCCTCTTCTTCAGCCTATCAACATTTTATGCATGTAACGGAGTATGAAGTTTATCTACAAGTCAGATAACTGTGTACACTTTGCATTACATGCTGACCAGAACGAACACGTCGCGTGCGCGAGCGTCGCAAAATAAATTTAGAAATCCATGTTATTCAATTATTGCACCCACACTGCTCACGTCTGCGACACCAAGGGCTAAAATAGAACTCACACCTTGCCCAAACCGGCTGCGCGCGTGCGCTATCGTGCATACATTTATTTTGCCCCCCCACACCAAACGTGATCACGACACGCAGGTTAAAATATCAAAACAAACTCTGAACCAATGACATTAATTTGGGGACAGGTCGAAAAGCATTAAACATGTATGGTAATTCAGCTAGTTAGCTTGCACTTGCTAGCTAACGTTAATTTGTCCTATTTAGCTAGCTTGCTGTTGCTAGCTAATTTGTCCTGGGATATAAACATTGAGTTGTTCTTTTACCTGAAATGCACAAGGTCCTCTACTCCGACAATTAATCCACACATAAAATGGCCAACCGAATCTTTTCTAGTCATCTCTCCTCCTTCCAGGCTTTTTCATCGTTTAAATTATATGGTGATCGCATCTAAACTTTCATTGTATTACCACGACTACCGGCAAAACAGTTAGTCTTTTTATAACCCACGTGGGTATAACCAATGAGGAGATGGCACGTGTGTACCTGCTTCTATAAACCAATGGCCCTAGCCCTCACCCTCTGATCCAACAGGTCCCAGATCTGAGATCCGGGATCTTCGCTGGCCATGGCAGAACACTGACATTCCTGTCTTGCAGGAACTCACGCACAGAACGAACAGTATGGCTGGTGGTATTGTCATGCTGGAGGGTCATGTCAGGATGAGCCTGCAGGAAGGGTACCACATGAGGGAGAATGTCTTCCTTGTAACGCACAGCGTTGAGATTGCCTGCGATGACAACAAGCTCAGTCCAATGATGCTGCGACACACCGCCCCAGACCATGACGGACCCTCTACCTCCAAATCGATCCCACTCCAGAGCACAGGCCTCGGTGTAAAGCTGATTCCTTCGACGATAAACGCGAATCCGACCATCACCCCTGGTGAGACAAAACCGCAACTTGTCAGTGAAGAGCACTTTTTGCCAGTCCTGTCTGGTCCAGCGATGGTGGGTTTGTGCCCATAGGCGACATTGTTGCCAGTGATGTCTGGTGTGGACCTGCCTCACAACAGGCCTACAAGCCCTCAGTCCAGCCTCTCTCAGCCTATTGCGGACAGTCTGAGCACTGATGGAGGGATTGTGCATTCCTGGTGTAACTCGGGCGGTTGTTGTTGCCATCCTGTACCTGTCCCGCAGGTGTGAGGTTCGGATGTACCGATCCTGTGCAGCTGTTGTTACACGTGGTCTGCCACTGCGAGGACGATCAGCTGTCCGTCCTGTCTCCCTGTAGCGCTGTCTTAGGCGTCTCACAGTACAGACATTGCAATTTATTGCACTGGCCACATCTGCAGTCCTCATGCCTCCTTGCAGCATGCCTAAGGCACGTTCACACAGACGAGCAGGGACCCTGGGTATCTTTTTGTGTTTTTCAGAGTCCGTAGAAAGGCCTCTTCAGTGTCCTAAGTTTTCATAAATGTGACCTTAATTGCCTACCGTCTGTAAGCTGTTAGTGTCTTAACGACCGTTCCACAGGTGCATGTTCATTAATTGTTTAAGGTTCATTGACAAGCATGTGAAACAGTGTTCAAACCCTTTACAATGAAGATATTTGGATTTTTACGAATTGTCTTTGAAAGACAGGGTCCTGAAAAAGGGACGTTTCTTTTTTTGCCGAGTTTACATTAATTTCAAAACACATTGCGTTGGAGAGGCAGTTTCAGTGCGTTCTGTGTGGTGTATACGTTATGGATTTTCCCCCTGTAATCTGATATTGGTAGATGCTCAGTCTGCCCAATGGCTCAACTCACACTACAACACACACACAAGCTCAGACAGCTGCAGCTCAGCTCCTGAGCGCCATAAGTATCAGATATGAACTTAGAATGTAAAAATGAAAGTGTTCATACAACAATTGTTAGTGAATCGAATCATATAGAACCGAATTGTATCGATTTGTTCCACTAATCAAATACAATCGCACCAAATCGTTTCAAACTAAAAGTATCATATCGGAGTCCGTATACAGCACCAGTCAAAAGTTTGGACACACCTACTCATTCCAGAGTTTCTTTATTTAGACTATTTTATACATTCTAGAATCCCAAACTTTTGACTTGTACTGTATCTACATGCGTATTGATTTGTGCTGTAAGGAGAGATGCACGCCCCTAACTGAAATCCAATCCTGTTGATATTGAATGCTGCCCCTCTCCCTCTGGCACATGCAGCCCTTTCCAAGTGTCACTTTACCAAACAGGAAACCCAAACCAGAGGGAGATTTATGTGGGACATGTCATGCTGGTTGGCTGTGAGAGAGAATGAGACAGAATGAATGAGAGAGAGACACTGTGTGACTTGTTAGGAAGAGAGAGAGAAAGTGTACAGTTGGCATACATGAAAAAGACAAAAACCAACATACCCAGTCTTGATTCCCATGGAAAGCAGTCCTTACATCAGAGAAGTATGATCAGCCCCCTCATGTATTCACCCATGACTGCGTGGCCACGCACGCCTCCAACTCAATCATGTTTGCAGACGACGCAACTAGAGATCGACCGATTAATTGGAATGGACGATTAATTAGGGACGATTTCAAGTTCATAACAATCGGTAATCAGCATTTTTGGACGCCGATTATGGCCGATTACATTGCACTCCATAAGGAGATTGTGTGGAAAGCTGACCACCTGTTCCGCGAGAGCAGCAAGGAGCCAAGGTAAATTGATAGCTAGAATTAAACGTATCTTATAAAAAAAACAATCTTAACATAATCAGTAGTTAACTACACATGGTTGATGATATTACTAGTTAATCTAGCTTGTCCTACGTTGCATATAATCAATGCGGTGCCTGTTAATTTATCATCGAATCACAGCCTACTTTGCCAAACGGGTGATGATTTAACAAGCGCATTGGCGAAAAAAAGCACCTTCGTTGCACCAATGTGTACCTAAACATAACCATCAATGCCTTTCTTAAAATCAATACACAAGTACATTTTTTAAAAACCTGCATATTTAGTTAATATCGCCTGCTAACATGAATTTCTTTTAACTAGGGAAATTGTGTCACTTCTCTTGCATTCTGTGCAACAAAGTCAGGGTATATGCAGCAGTTTGGGCCACCTGGCTCATTGCGAACTGTGTGAAGACCATTTCTTCCTAACAAAGACCGTAATTAATTTGCCAGAATTTTACATAATTATGACATAACATTGAAGGTTGTGCAATGTAACAGCAATATTTAGACTTAGGGTTGCCGCCCGTTCGATAAAATACGTAACGGTTCCGTATTTCACTAAAAGAATAAACGTTTTGTTTTCGAAATTATAGTTTCCGGATTTGACCATATTAATGACCTACGGCTCGTATTTCTGTGTGTTTATTATATTTCAATTAAGTCTATGATTTGATAGAGCAGTCTGACTGAGCAGTGGTAGGCAGCAGCAGGCTCGTAAGCATTCATTCAAACAGCACTTTCCTGTGTTTGCCAGCAGCTCTTCGCTGTGCTTCAAGCATTGCGCTGTTTATGACTTCAAGCCTATCAACTCCCGAGATTAGGCTGGCTATACTAAAGTGCCTATTAGAACATCCAATAGTCAAAGGTATATGACATACAAATGGTATAGAGAGAAATAGTCCTATAATAACTACAACCTAAAACTTCTTAACTGAGAATATTGAAGACTCATGTTAAAAAGGAACCACCAGCTTTCATATTTCTCATGTTCTGAGCAAGGAACTTAAACGTTAGCTTTTTTTACATGGCACATATTGCACTTTTACTTTCTTCTCCAACACTGTTTTTGCATTATTTATTTGAGACTAAATTGATTTTATTTATGTATTAAGTAAAAAAAAAAGTTCATTCAATATTGTTGTAATTGTCTTCATTACAAATATATATATATATAAAAAAACATTTAAAAAAAAAAACAAATATATATATATATATATATATTTAAATCGACCGATTTAATCGGTATCGGCCTTTTTTGGGCTTCCAATAATCGGTATCGGCGTTGAAAAATCATAATCGGTCGACCTCTAGACACAACAGTAGTAGGCCTGATTACCAACAATGACGAGACCCTGGGAGAGTGGTGCCAGGAAAATAACCTCTCCCTCAATATCAACAAAACAAAGGAGTGGATTGTGGACTTCAGGAAAGAGCAGAGGGAGCTCTTCGACAGTACCACAGTGGAGGAGGAAGAAAGCTTCAATTTCCTCGGCACATCACGTCACTGACGAAATGAAATGGTCCACCCACACAGACAGTGTGGTGAAGAAGGTGCAACAGCGTCTCTTCAACCTCAGGAGGCTGAAGAAATTTGGCTTGTCACCTAAAACCCTAACCCTAAAACATCATGGAGAGCATCCTGTCAGGCTGGTATCACCGCAACTGCACCTCCCGCAACCGCAGGGCTCTCCAGAGGGTGGTGTGGTCTGCCCAACGCATCACCGGGGGCACACTGCCTGCCCTCCAGGACACCTTCAGCACCAGATGTCACAGGAAGGCCGAAAATATCATCAAGGACATCAACTACCCGAGCAACTACCTGTTCACCCCGCTATCATACAGAAGGCGAGGTCAGTACAGGTGCATCAACGTTGGGACCGTGAGACTGAAAAACAGCTTCTATCTCAAGGCCATCAGATTGTTAAATAGCCTTCCCTAGCCGGCTACCACCCATTTACTCAACTCTGCACCTTAGAGACTGTTGCCCTGTATACATAGACATGGAATCACTGGCCACTTTAATAATGTTTACATACTGCTTTACTCATCTAATATGTATATAGTGTATTCTATTCTACTGTATTTTAGTCAATGCCACTCCGACATTGCTCAATCTAATATTTATACATTTCTTAATTCCATTCTTTTAGATGTGTGTATTGTTGTGAATCTTTTTTTAGATACTACTGCACTGTTGGAGCTAGGAACACAAGCATTTCACTACACCAGCAATAACATCTGCTAAATATATGTGTATGTGTCCAATAAAATTTGATTTGAAACCTGTATATCCTGACATCAATTGCCTCATGCAGAGTGATGATTCAATAAACATGTGATTGTGTGTCTGTGAATGTGTATAACCCATCAAGCCTACATTCTCTACCCATCTTATCTTCTTAGACACCAGATTCCAACAAGTTCATTCATACATTCTGTGGTTTGCTAATTCTTCAATCCACAAGTTTTCCAGTATAGAGATCTAGAGATGTACAAATAATTAACACATTCAGTCATAACTCAAATGTCCAATGACATTTCATGCAGAGACATAGAAAAAACACACCGATCCACACAATCCATTCAAATTAAATATTAAACCTCAAATGGCATACATTCCTTTTTCACAGACAGACATAACAAATAAGCAGACAAAGTGACTCACCAACAACCATTAGTGTGAACTCAAAGCCCCTCTTCACTGACTTCCTGTACACCTGGTTTGGGAGGTTGGCGAACCCCACATACCCCTCCAGATTCCTCTGCTGGAAGAAAACACACAGAGTTACTCTGGAATCTTCCGGGGGTACAAACACCTTGAGATTGTGTACACGGCATGTGTGTACACACTCACACGGAGACAAAGAGTTGGTTTTAGATTCAAATTTCTCTGGCCGGGAGTGACAAAGCACCATTGAAGGAGACGGGTAAAACTGGAACAGGGTTTTGGGGGTGAGGTGAGTAAAATGGGTAAGGAAGTCTAACTGCTCCCCCTGTTTATTTACCAGTTGTATCATATCCATCATCTGAGAGAAGTCATCATGGAGACCATGGATCTCGCACCAGATGACAGCCAAGGCGTTCCCAAGTTGTGTGTTCTCCTTCTCTCTAGTACTGTATTTCTCCATTTCTCTCTCTCCCTCTGCCTGCTGTAATCTCATCCTCTCCCTCTCCCAGCACGTTGCCATGCACGCTACACAAGGCAAGTACAATTGATTGCTGCTCACCCCTGCTAACGGCCCTCGTATGTGTCCCAATGGAAAACTCGGGTAGAGAGAGAGAGAGGGGCCACACTAGTCACTCCTACACAGCAACCCAGTGGGCCACTGTCTACCACCCTGAAAACATGTGTCCTCTCACTTATCCTACAGAATCAGGAAACAATAGGGCTGCTAAGAGAGCAAACACTTTGTGGTATGTCCAGCCACCCAAGTCATAGTCTGTTCTCTCTGCTACCGCATGGCAAGCGGTGCCAATGCACCAAGTCTAGAACCAACAGGACCCTGAATAGCTTCTACCCCCAAGCCATATACGTGGACTATCTGCATTGACCCTGTTTGTACTTACTCTTTTGACTCATCACATACGCTGCTGTTAAAGTTTAGTCTATCCTGTTGCCTAGTCACTTTATTCCTAGTTATATGTAAAGTACCAATCAAAAGTTGACACACCTGCTCATTCAAGGGTTTTTCTTTATTTTTACTATTTTCTACATTGTAGAATAATAGTGAAGACATCAAAACGATGAAATAACACATATGGAATCATGTAGTAACCAAAAAAAGTATTCAACAAATCCAAATATATTTTATATTTCAGATTCTTCAAAGTAGCCACCCTTTGCACACTCATGGCATTCTCTCAACCAGCTTCACCTGGAATGCTTTTCCAACAACCATGCTTTTCCTTCACTCTGGGGTCCAACTCATACCAAACCATCTCAATTGGGTTGAGGTTGGGTGATTGTGGAGGCCAGGTCATCTGATGCAGCACACCATCACTCTCCTTCTTGGTCAAATAGCCTTTACACAACGTGGAGGTGTGTTGGGTCATTGTCCTGTTGGGAAACAAATGATAGTCTCACGAAGCACAAACCAGATGGGATGGCATATTGCTGCAAAATGCTGTGGTAGCCATGCTGTGCCTTGAATTCTAAATAAATCACAGACCGTGTCACCAGCAAAGCACCCCCACACCATCACAGATGGTGCTTCACTGTGGGAACCACACATGCGGAGATCATCCGTTCACCTACTCTGCGTCTCACAAAGACACGACGGTTGGAACCAAAAATCTAAAATTTGGACTCATCAAACCAAAGGACAGATTTCCACCGGTCTAATGTCCATTGCTCGTGTTTCTTGGCCCAAGCAAGTCTCTTCCTCTTATTGGTGTCATTTAGTAGTGGTTTCTATGAAGCAATTCGACCATGAAGGCCTGAATTATGCAGTCTCCTCTGAACAGTTGATGTTGAGAAGTGTCTGTTACTTAAGCTCTGAAGCATTTATTTGGGCTGCAATTTCTGAGGCTGATAATTCGAAGGAACTTATCCTCTGCATCAGAGGTAACTCTTGGTCTTCCTTTCCTGTGGCGGTCCTCATGAGAGCCAGTTTCATCATAGCGCTTGATGGTTTTTGCAACTGCACTTGAAGAGACTTGACTGACCTTCATGTAATGATAGACTGTCGTTTCTCTTTCCTTATTTGAGCTGTTCTTGCCATAATATGGACTTGGTATTTTACCAAAATAGGGCCATCTTCTGCATACCACTACCTTGTCACAAAACAACTGATTGGCTCAAACGCATTAAGGAAGGAAATTACACAAATTAACTTTTAATTGAAATGCATTCCAGGTGACTACCTCATGAAGCTGGTTGAGAGAATGCCAAGAGTGAATGCCAAGAGTGTGCAAAGCTGTCATCAAGGCAAAGGGTGGCTACTTTGAAGAAACTGAAATATAAAATATATTTTGATTCGTTTAACACTTTTGGCTACTACATGATTCCATATGTGTTATTTCATATTGTTCATGTCTTCACTATTATTCTACAATGTAGAAAATAGTAAAATAAAGATCTCTCCGAAATTGATATTTTGCTGTTGTTTACAGGTCAGTCTGTGTTCAGGCGGCGGGCAAGTAAGTGATTTTAAATGGCCCAAGCAATTTCCATACTCGCTCCCTACCCATGCCGGGTTACATAATGTTGTTGTGGTGCCATCTAAGCATTCTCATCACCTGGGGGTAACACGTAAATTCTAGGGCTGGCACAATTCCTGTATAAATCATGTAACCGATGATTTTAGAGGAAGACTGTCATGAAAATAAAACAAACATCATAACTGTTTATGTTGTTGTGTGGAACGAACAGCTCACTGAAGCAATGAGGTATATAATAACTGTTTATGTTGTTGTGTGGAACGAACAGCTCACTGAAGCAATGAGGTATATAATAACTGTTTATGTTGTTGTGTGGAACGAACAGCTCACTGAAGCAATGAGGTATATAATAACTGTTTATGTTGTTGTGTGGAACGAACAGCTCACTGAAGCAATGAGGTATATAATAACTGGAGACAGCATCCAAGATGGCTGACCGTTGTCAACGTAATATACTCCCATCCGCATAAGCCGTTTCATGGCAGTTGCCACCTGCTTTACAGAGCCAATAACTCTACTTGAATAATTCAATGGATATTTTTGGTAGAACGGTGATAACGGATTTTTTTTTGACTTCTCTACAGGGACGTCTACGGGAATTGTCTTTTTGGGCTCGCCGTCAACAAATCTGCAATAAGATTTCACGCACCAAGATAGTCGTGAAGAGGGCACGACAAAACCTATTCCCCATCAGGAGACTGAAAATATTTGGCATGGGTCCTCAGATCCTCAAAAGGTTCTACAGGTGCCCCATCGAGAGCATCCTGACTGGTTGCATCACTGCCTGGTATGGCAACTGCTCGGCCTCCAACCGCAAGGCACTACAGAGGGTAGTGCATCCTGCCCAGTGCATCACTGGGGCCAAGCTTCCTGCCATCCAGGACCTCTATACCAGGCGGTGTCAGAGGAAGGCCCTAACAATTGTCAAAGACTCCAGACACCCTAGTCATAGACTGTTCTCTCTGCTACCACACAGCAAGCGGTACCGGAGCCCCAAGTCTAGGTCTAAGAGGCTTCTAAACAGCTTCTACCCCCAAGCCATTAAGACTCCTGAACATCTAGTCAATTGGCTACCCAGACTATATGCATCCCCCCCCCCCTCCCACTCTCTGTTGTCATCTATGCATAGTCACTTTAATTAATTCTACCTACATGTACATACTACCTTAACTAACCGGTGCCCCCGCACATTGACTCTGTACCGGCACCCCCCTGTATATATTGTTCTTTTACTGCAGCTCTTTAATTACTTGTTACTTTTATCTCGTATTCTTATCCGTATTTTTTTGAAACTGCACCGTTGGTTAGGGGCTCGTAAGTAAGCATTTCACTGTAAGGTCTACACATGTGCATGTGACTAATAAAATTTGATTTGATTTAACAACGTGATGAGATTTTGGTGCTCCTTGCAAGCAGATTATTTGCTCCAAAGAAAAGTGAAAGAAAACATTACAGATTATTTTTTATAAAAATAAAACATTTAAAAAAATGGTGTGCAGGTGAGGATGGAAGCCCAAAAGGGGTTACATGACAACCACACCACAAATAATAAAAAAAGGTTGTTGAATCAGTTAAACAGAACATTAATTATAGATGTACAGTTGAAGTCGGAAGTTTACATACACCTTAGCCAAATACATTTAAACTCATTTTAAAAAATTATTTTTTTTACAAATCCTGACATTTAATCCTAGTAAAAATTTCCTCTTAGGTCAGTTAGGATCACCACTTTAATTTTAAGAATGTGAAATATCAGAATAATAGTAGAGAGAATTATTTATTTCAGCTTTTATTTCTTTCATCACATTTCCAGTGGGTCAGAAGCATACATACACTCAATTAGTATTTGGTAGCATTGCCTTTAAATTGTTTAACTTGGGTCAAACATTTCTGGTAGCCTTCCACAAGCTTCCCACAATTAGTTGGGTGAATTTTGGCCCATTCCTCCTGACAGAGCTGGTGTAACTGAGTCAGATTTGTAGGCTTCCTTGCTCGCACACGCTTTTTCAGTTCTGCCCACACATTTTCTATAGGATTGAGGTCAGGGCTTTGTGATGGCCACTCCAATACCTTGACTTTGTTGTCCTTAAGCCATTTTGCCACAACTTTGGAAGTATGCTTGGGGTCATTGTCCATTTGGAAGACCCATTTGCGACCAACTTTAACTTCATGACTGATGTCTTGAGATGTTGCTTCAATATATCCACATCATTTTCCTCCCTCATGATGCCATCTATTTTGTGAAGTGCACCAGTCCCTCCTGCAGCAAAGCACCCCCACAACATGATGCTGCCACCCCAGTGCTTCACGGTTGGGATAGTGTTCTTCAGCTTGCAAGCCTCCCCCTTTTTCCTCCAAACATAAATGGTCATTATGGCCAAACAGTTCTATTTTTGTTTCATCAGACCAGAGGACATTTCTCCAAAACGTATGATCTTTGTCCCCATGTGCAGTTGCAAACCGTAGTCTGGCTTTTTTATGGCGGTTTTGGAGCAGTGGCTTCTTCCTTGCTGAGCGGCCTTTCAGGTTATGTCGATATATGACTCATTTTACTGTGGATATAGATACTTTTGTACCCGTTTCTTTCAGAATTTTCACAAGGTCCTTTGCTGTTGTTCTGGGATTGATTTGCACTTTTCGCACCAAAGTACGTTCATCTCTAGGAGACAGAACGCGTATCCTTCCTGAGCGGTATGACGGCTGCATGGTCCCATGGTGTTTACTATTGTTTGTACAGATGAACGTGGTACCTTCAGGCGTTTGGAAATTGCTCCGAAGGCTGAACCGGACTTGTGGAGGTCTACAATTTTTTTCTGAGGTCTTGGCTGATTTCTTTTGATTTTCCCATGATGTCAAGCAAAGAGGCACTGAGTTTGAATGTAGGCCTTGAAATACATCCACAGGTACACCTCCAATTGACTCAATATGATGTCAATTAGCCTATCAGAAGCTTCTAAAGCCATGACATTATTTTGGGGAATTTCCCAAGCTGTTTAAAGGCACAACTATATATTCTTAACAAGAAATTTGTGGAATGGTTGAAAAACGAGTTTTAATGAATCCAACCTAAATGTATGTAAACTTCCGACTTCAACTGTAGCAAACAAGTCTTTGGTTGCCTAGGCAATGCCCACTTCCCTGCAGTCAGGAGCGGAGTCAGGAGAGGAGAAAACATGCAGTCAGGAGCAGAGGAGAGGAGAAAACATGCAGTCAGGAGCAGAGGAGAGGAGAAAATGTTAGTATTAAAAAATATATATATATATTTTTGCTATTTAAATGGTGACTATGATCATTTGGCTGACTAATAATTGTCATCCATAATTCCATGACCATCACAGACTTACATGTACCAGATGGGTAGCAGCTAGAATTATTGGTGATCTTTTGAAGAGGGAGAGATAGAGATTTGAGGCCTGTGAATAAAGCTGTGTCTGTGGTTCAGAATAAGAGGCAGTCCAAGTCCATGTGTTGCTCTTTAACCCCCTCTGGATGACATCTGCAGTTGATTCTCTGTTGTTTGCCAATGCAAATTTGTCAAATTATGTTTTTCTGCATATTGAACTGAACATAGGCCTAGTCAAATTTTGATTGAACAAGACCCACTTACAGCCTATAGAGAAATAGTACTGGCGTCTTTTTGTAGGCGCTACCTACACCATGGTTCGTTGGACAAATACTATAGGGAAATTTAATGGAGTTGTTGTATATATGCCGAAAATAAGGTTTGTGGTAAACACAGGCTTAGGAGATCGTATATGTTTTGTTTAATGAGATATCCTTCATCAGCAAACATCACTTTTTGTGAATTTTTAAACATGTATGTACTAAAACCCCCCCACATAAAGGCTTCATATTTCATAAAGGTCATGTTAACTGACTGATATCTCAGAACAAAACGTATAAGAGCTCCTAAGCCTGTGTTAACCCCAGACCTTATTTTCAGCATTTATCCCAAAACCCTATTCTTTCCCCATTAGGAATGGCTAAAAAAACAGAGGTAACTCATTTTTTAGGCCTACAAAGCTGGTGAGCGCTATAGAATGAAACCATCAGACTCTACTACATCCAATAACCTTCATCACGTGCGCAAATACAACATTGCCATATTCATATAGCCTATGGATGTTTCGGTTATCTGCATGGAAACAAAAGCATTATTGGAAACATAAGCCTTTTCTCAGAAATTCCATAGTGCATTCGCAATGTTAGGGCGAGTTTCTCCAAAGCGCGCATTATTATGCATGCATGTCCATTCCTTTCCACGACTGGACGTGGGATGTCATTGGCACTATTCAATTTGATCGGTCGGTGCGTGAGCAGGTTTTAAAGCGATGGGTGCACTTGGCAAGAGCAGGTTACAATTGTTACCTTTATAATAAAGACAAAATATCTATACAATGTATGCTGCGTAATACAAGGATACAACGCGTAATAACACAACGTACATGGGTACAACAAAGCGGAGTAGCAGTCGAGATGCTCCAACCTAAGGCAAGGCCTATAATAGAACGTTCATGCGTAGTATTCCGTTGCCAGAGGCTGGTTTTCCAGTGAATACGGGAGAATGGAGTCGAATAAACCTACTCAGGCCAAGAGCTATGAAAGAAATCCTCATTTTCGGTTACATTCCTCTTTCTCCTATTGCCTCGGACGATCATGGGGTTTTAACGTTGGATAAGACAACATGGGATGCATTCATAGTATTGGTTTCAATTAATTCATGAAAATTTGTGTCCAGTTCACACGAGAGAAAATATAATTGATTTGATAAGAATAACACTTACTGCAATGCTGGCAACTGCAGATTCTGGTCGTTCGATCATTGTAGTACTACTGTGACACCACCCACCCTAGAGACGAATAGATCAGACATAAAAATGTTTTAAAAAAACACGGCGCAAAAGCGTTAAGAGACACTGCTTTAAAAAAAGAGCCGCCCTCTTCCTGCAACGCAACGTTTGCATGTAGCCTACTAGTAGCAACAGAACCCTTGTGCCTCTCAACGGGCCCAAATGAATGAAATTGGGTTGGTGGTAGACTATCAACATAGGTTACGACGACAAGTAGAATACAACGCTGACATTTCGCACAAGTGGGGAAATGTTCGTGTTGCAATCTCGAAAGGCGATTGTCTCCTCCTTCGGAACTACTGTATATGCCTATTGGCTAGAGACAGCTGAAATTGTGATGTCACATCAGATTCGACGGACTACCGAATTCTATTGGTTCTAAATACGAACTGCATTCTTATTCGATGAGGTTTAACGGCGGTTGGCATCCAATATATGTTGCGTTACCGCCACCTACTAGACTGGAGTACAACTCTCTTATACTTCGCTTGAAAAAATAAATAAGTAAATAAACAAATACCCTACCATCTAACACTACACTCACAATATAATTTTTTTATAATAAAAAATAACACCACCCTACTCCACTATTTAAATCTATTTAGTCCTATCTCATTCCAACAACCTGAAAGGATGGGACACCACCACTTAATACACCACCACGTAACTCTTCTGATGTCAAGTCTCACACCCAAATACTTCTCTGCAGCTGCCACCACAACCTCAATTTTCGGAGACTTACGTTCCATCCCTGCAGTACAGTTGATAACCATTGCTATAAATGCTAAAAATCCAATCTTACTGAAACATATATCACTTGTTGGCCTATCCCTCTGTACTGGTACTGATGTACTACTCACACCACTCCTCTCAGGATCCCTCCCCCTTGACCCATCATCCTCTACTTTCTTCAATGCCTCAGCATATGACAACTTCTGCACTACTCTAACCCTGGAAACCTGTACCTGCCTCTCTAGCATGGGACATACCATGGGACATTTCTGATCCCCAGCCCCTACAATTAACACATACCACATACCACTAGTGCCAAGTCTAGGACAAAACGGCCTCTCAACAGTTTTTACCCCCAAGACATAAGACTCCTGAACAGGTAATCAAATGGCTACCTGGACTATTTGCACTATTGGTTAGAGCCTGTAAGTAAGCATTTCACTGTAAGGTCTACACCTGTTGTATTCGGAGCATGTGACAAATACACTTTGATTTGATTTCCCCAATGCTACACATTCCTTTGTCTCATGCCCTTCTGCACACATCTCACACCTAGGAACCTCCCTCCTACACACTGCTGCCACATGCCCATAAGCTTGAAAACCTGTAACAATGTGATGTATACGGAACAAAAGCTCATACAGGATAACTTATATATACTAACATCACTTTGTCAGTCAAAGACTCAACATCAATGTTATTGCATTTCCCTATACCCACAAAACATCTGCTAAACATGTGTATGTGACCAATACAATTTGATTTGATTTGATCAAAACTCAAAAGAACAGACAATGACTGTTCTTTTTCACCACTCACGCCACCCTGGCTACGTCGCACCAAACAACGAGCATCACAAACACTGGGAATCTTCTTTTTCAGTTGGTCTACGAACTGCATTGTGGTAAGCCGAGCCTTTTATTTTGAATCTTTTACGAATCTTTCATGAAGGTTTTGGACAGACAATCCATCATCTCATAAACGTGCCGTTGGATTTGCATTGATCACAGGTCAAATATTGCATACATGTGGTCTCCTGGCCTCCTGCATTCATATTCTCAATAGGATAACCCAGAAACAACCATGAGTTCATTCCACACGGTCATTTGAGAACACCAGTATGTCTAGTTGTGCTCTTTTGTGGCTGTGCATTAGAGCATTAGAATCAAATCAAAATGTATTTGTCACATAAGCTGAATACAACAGGTGTCGACCTTACTGTGAAATGCTTACGTACAAGTCCTCAACCAACAATAAGAGTTAAGAAAAATAAGAGTTAAGAAAATGTTTACTAAATAAACTAAAGTAAAATAATAACATAAATGAGCAACAATAAAATAACAGTAATGAGGCTATATACAGGGGGTACTGGTACCAAGTCAATGTGCGGAGGTACAGGTTAGTTGAGGGGGGGGGGGGGGGTCAATGCAAATAGTCCAGGTAGCCATTTGATTAGCTGTTCTACGGTCTTATGGCTTGGGGGTAGAAGCTGTTAAGAAGCTTCTTGGACCTAGACTTGGCGCTCTAGTACCGCTTGCCGTGCGGATGAGGCAATGACACACACACACTATGAGCCTATGACTGATACAATAGTTAGAAATCCACCACTACAGTTCATTTACAGGTAATATATCAGCTCAAAAATGAGCTGGCCAGTGAAACTTTCATGTCCTTTACGCTGAGACAGTTAGATACACTTACACAATTGCGTGCATCTGAATACTCAGTGTGGTTTAGAGATATTTTACAGTCCTGTTTAATCAGGTAAGCATTAAAACAGAGAGCGAGGCATTGAAACCAACAAATGATTTGTCTACATGCATTTTAATGAATTGAAGGCAATAAAACAGAATATAGGCCTATATCCTGCAATTCAGTAATCAAGAATACTTAAATGTAACATAACCTAGGTTATTCTATGGAACTACACTCTAATTTAATCTAATCATCACTATGCACAACACATTCTACACAATTATGTGTTTTACGGATGTGTGTATCGAATTTAATTTAAAAAATAAATATTGACAATCGTTCTGTCAAATCATTCTCTGTCATTTGATCACAGGCATCAAATGCTAAAGAGAAAGGTATACAGGCTGCTCACAGTGTTACAGTTATATAGAGATCTAGCTTATCTATTTCCCCAGATCCAGGTGGTGTTTTGGCTCAGGGCCATGACTGCTCTCTCTGAGGCAGATCACTGGCCATGTCCTTGTGAAATAGAGGTACAAAAGAGGTTCTGAAGGATTTGCTTTGATGTTGACACAGCTGATGGTCCGATCACCATGGTTACAGGAGTGGTGTCTGCTCCCCAGACTTCTTGCTGTCCAGGAAGTTGATATAGTCTTTCACCCATCTGTCTGAGGACCTGGCACACACCTTTCGCCCCGCCTGAGTCTTAAACCTGGACATAGAAAAACAGGGTTATTAGCACAGCATAACAGCAACAACACCGCATAGGGACAATCACATGCAAGACATCCAAGGCTCACTCATGACTTATGACATCCTGTTTTAGATCTATGTTAGATTTTTAACCTAGTTTTAGATGATGATGTCAGAGGACTTTTGTTCTCATTTTTAAAGGGAAATGCATGACGACGTGAAAGTGAGGTAGTGAAAGTTGATCACAGGAAAGAGGAACACATTCTGAGTTATACAACAGAGGGATAGTCAACAAAAAGAAGAAGCTCGCTCTCTCTCTTTGTGGAGCGGTCTCTTACACTGATTTCTTTGAGGATTTGGACCACGAATGCCAATCATTCCCTGTCAGTCCTATAACTATCCCAGTCACAGCATGATTGAATCAATGGCTCTCTGTCTGTCTGACACCTGTAATATTACAACATAACACTTTTCTTTGACATCAGTACCTTGAGTGTTCGGATCACACTAACTTAGAAATCACTCTCAAGCACTAATCGCCACATATCCCTTCTCACACAGTAACAGCTAAATATCAGTAAGGTTACTCACAGAATGGCTGGGTTGGAGCACTGCTGGCTGGTCTTGGTGTAACCCACCACTCTACCTCTGGGTATTTGACGATCAGCAAAGGTAAAACAACATTTCTTCGGTCCGCTTGCCATACGCAGGCCTAGACAACACACAGAACACACACTTGTAGGTCAGTTTGGGACACACACACACTCAAAAATACAAACATTACAGTTACAGTCGCTTACCTTCGGTAAAAGTGATGGCACTGAGTACCAGAACAAGCGCAGACAGCATAGCAAGACGAGGGGTGAACATGCTGGCTTAGAGTTGGTCCAGGTAGGGTGGAGAGTGAATGAGAAGTAAAGTGTTGTGACTTCAGGTGTCAAGCTTTATTCTCTGCGTTGTTGTGGTGTACAGAGGACCAGTCTTTATACTATAAAGGTGGAGTTAGGGGGAGACCCTGACAAGGGTCTCCCCCTAACGATTGTCTCGGTCAGGTTTTTCCCATCTAATTGTTAAACATTTAAGTCGTGTGTATTTGTGTGTGTGTCGTCCCATGCATCAGACAGTGTCAGGAGTTTTCTATGACGTGGCTGTATTTCACTTCTCTTTTTCAGCATTGGGTTTTACATCAGAAGTATACATATGATTGTGAATTCATAATGAAGAAAAGCCCATGTGGGATTTTTAGGTTTTATTCATGTCATGACCGTGTATAGAGACGGATCAAGGCGCAGCGGAGGTTGAGTTCCACATCTTTATTTCTAAGTGAAACTTAAGCTAAGCAAAACAAAACATTGAATGAAACAACGAAACGTGACTAAGTGGTGCACATGCACAAAACACAAAATAATATCCCACAAAACACAGGTGGGAAAAATAACTGCTTAAATATGATCCCCAATTAGAGACAACGATTACCAGCTGCCTCTAATTGGGAATCATACAAAACACCAACATAGAAAAAAAAAACTAGAACACAACATAGACAGAAATACTAGATCACCCCCTATTCATGCCCTGACCTACTATACCATAGAGAAACAATGGCTCTCTATGGTCAGGGCGTGACAGTTCATCAACAAAAATATTCTTAGACTTATTGAAACTTAGAGAAGGAGAGTTTGTACTTAGTGATTTAGTACATGAGATTGATATACTGGACGTAGTCTATAATATACTGTACATATAGCTGTGTGACATACAATAGCTCAGTATTTTGTTATTTATTTTCTACAGTAATTTTTGTTAATCTTTATCAAGGGGGTCAATAATTTTGGGCGCAACTGTACATACAGTGCATTAAGAAAGTATTCAGACCCTTTGACTTTTTCCACATTATGTTACGTTACAGCCTTATTCTAAAATTGATTTAATTGTTTTTTCCCCCTCAATCTAAACACAACATCCCATAATGACAAAGCAAAAACAGTTTTTTAGAATTTTTTGCAAATTTATAAAAAATAAATAAATGTAAATATCACATTTACGTATAAGTATTCAGACCCTTTACTCAGCACTTTGTTGAAGCACATTTGGGAGCGATTACAGCCTCGAGACTTCTTGGGTATGACGCTACAAGCTTGGCACACCTGTATTTGGGGAGTTTCTCCCATTGTTCTCTGCAGATCCTCTCTGTTAGGTTGGATGGGGAGCGTCGCTGCACAGCAATTTTCAGGTCTCTCCAGAGATGCTCGATCGGGTTCATGTCCGGGCTCTGGTTGGGCCGCTCAAGGACATTCAGAGACTTGTCCCAAAGCCACTCCTGCGTTGTCTTGGATGTGTGCTTAGGGTCATTGTCCTGTTGGAAGGTGAACCTTCGCCCCAGTCTGAGGTAGTGAGTGCTCTGGAGCAGGTTTTCATCAAGGACCTCTCTGTAATTTGAGAGTCCTTTAGGTGCCTTTTGGCAAACTCGAAGTGGGCTATCATGTGCCTTTTACTGAGCTCTGTCAGAGTGACCATCGGTTTCCTGGTCACCTCCCTGACCAAGGCCCTTCTCCACCGATTGCTCAGTTTGGCTTGGTGGCCAGCTCTAGGAAGAGTCTTTGGTGGTTCCAAACTTCTTCCATTTAAGAATGATGGAGGCCACTGTGTTCTTGGGGACCTTCAATGCTGCAGAATTTATTTGGTATCCTTCCCCAGATCTGTGCCTCGACACAATCCTGTCTCTGAGCTCTGGGGACAATTCTTTCGACCTTGTGGCTTGGTTTTTGCTCTGGCATGCACTGTCAACTGTTGGACCTTATATAGACATGTGTGTGCCTTTCCAAATCATGTCCAATCAATTGAATTTACCACAGGTGGACTCCAATCAAGTTGTAGAAACATCTCAAGGATGATCAATGGAAACAGGATGCACCTGAGCATCATTTTGAGTCTCATAGCAAAGGGTCTGAATACTTATGTAAATAAGATATTACTGCTTTTTGTTCTTAATAAATTTGCAAAAATGTCTTAAAACCTGTTTTTGCTTCGTCATAATGGGGTATTGTGTGTGTATATGGATCAATTTTAGTATAAGGCTGTAGCGTAAAAAAATAAGGAAAAAGTCAAGGGGCTTGAATACTTTGCAAATGCACTGTATACATGTAGCTCTGTGACATACAGTATATTCTGGTATGTACATTTTTACCCAAGCAGGTGATTTCCCCTCTTTATTAAAAGTCATACTATTACTGTTTTTTTTAAACTGTGTTTCTAGTCATGCATGTCAACGTCTTTAGTATAGAATGCATCATGGCCGTTGGCACAAATTCACTGTAATCATGATTGAATATTGCCATTATAAATGAGAGTTGTTGTTTATGGTTGACTGGACAAGCAATTTGCTTAACTCATCAGCATACCAGGCATATCATCAAGCTCAAATAAACAATCTAGACCTCGAAATTAGATACAAATTACAAGGCATGTGTAATTGACTAGTTTGGAGGAATGTTATTTGGGGATGTTGACCCTTGATTGGTAAAAGATGCCAAAATGAAAAGATGCCAAAATGTTTATCTCACATTTGGTCTTGTGTCTTTATGTATATATTATTTTGCTTTATGTTTATAGGGAGTCCCCTCGTTGGAGTTTTCAAAAAAGCTCATACAATGGAGTGTTCTACCACTGAAGAGTTATTTGTGGTTCTTCACAAAGTGTTCAAGCGTAACATTGAACTCTCCTCTCCCCTGATATTAAAAAGCAGAAGTATATGTCATACGAGGAAAATACCCACAAGATTTAACTTCTTTGTCACTTTTCTTTCTTTGGTACACAAGTGGTTTCGTTCCTTTCTAAGTGCTATATACTGTGTAACTAACCACAATTACCTTATGTAACGCCAAGCTTTCATAGAAAGTGAAGCTAATTAAATATCATCAAATATACAGTAACAGTCAAAAGTTTGGACACACCTACTCATTCAAGGGTTTTTCTTTATTTTTACTATTTTATACATTGTAGAATAATAGTGAAGACATCAAAACTATGAAATAACACATATGGAATCATGTAGTAATCAAAAGATGTTAATGCATAATATATTTGAGATTTTTCAAAGTAGCCACCGTTTGCCTTGATGACAGCTTTGCACACTCTTGGCATTCTCTCAAACAACTTCATGAGGAGGTCACCTGGAATCCATTTCAGTTAGCAGGTGTGCCTTGTAAAAGTTAATTTGTGGAATTTCTTTCCTTCTTACTGCGCTTGAGCCAATCAGTTGTTTTGTGACAAGGTAGAGGTGGTATACAGAAGATAGCCCTATTTGGTAAAATACCAAGTCCATATTATGGCAAGAACAGCTCAAATAAGAAAAGAGAAATGACAGTCCATCCTTACTTTAAGACATGAAGGTCAGTCAATGCGGAAAATGTCAAGAACTTTGAACGTTTCTTCAAGTGCAGTTGCAAAAACCATCAAGCACTTTGATGAAACTAGCTCTCATGAGGACCTCCACAGGAAAGAAAGACCAAGAGTTACCTCTGATGCAGAGGATAAGTTCATTTGAGTTACAGTGGCCTTAGAAATTGCTACCCAAATAAATGCTTCACATAGTTCAAGTAACAGACACATCTCAACATCAACTGTTCAGAGGAGACTGCATGAATGCTTCATGGTCGAATTGCTTCAAAGAAACCACTTCTAAGGACACCAATAAGAAGAAGAGACTTGCTTGGGCCAAGAAACACGAGCAATGAACATTAGACCAGTGGAAATCTGTCCTTTGGTCTGATGAGTCCAAATTTGACATTTTTGGTTCCAACCGCCGTGTCTTTGTGAGACGCAGAGTAGGTGAACGGATGATCTCCGCATGTGTGGTTCAGACCGTGAAGCATGGAGAAGGAGGTGTGATGGCGTGGGGGTGCTTTGCTGGTGACACTGCACACTATGTTATTTATTTAGAAATCAAGGCACACTTAACCAGCTTGGCTACTACAGCATTCTGCAGCGATACGCCATCCCATCTGGTTTGCGCTTTGTGGGACTATCATTTGTTTTTCAACAGGACAATGACCCAACACACATACAGGCTGTGTAAGAGCTATTTGACCAAGAAGGAGAGTGATGGAGTGCTGCATCAGATGACCGGGCCTTCACAATCACCCGACCTCAACCCAATTGAGATGGTTTGAGATGAGCTGGACCGGAGAGTGAAGGAAAACCAGCCAACAAGTGCTCAGAGTATGTGGGAACTCCTTCAAGACTGTTGGAAAAGCATTCCAGGTGAAGCTGGTTGAGAGAATGCCAAGAGTGTGCAAAGCTGTCATCAAGGCAAAGGGTGGCTACTTTGAAGAAACTGAAATGTAAAATATATTTAGATTTGTTTAACACTTTTTTGGTTACTACATGATTCCATATGTGTTATTTCATAGTGTTGATGTCTTCATTATTATTCTACATTGTAGAAAATAGTAAAAATAAAGAAAAACCCTTGAATGAGTAGGTTTGTCCAAACTTTTCACTGGTACTGTATACCTGCATATCCCAAATCCCCCCCGAGACACCCTCGGAGAGTGGGTCACTGCCAGGGTCAGCCATTATCAACGGTGACCCTGGCGCAATTAGGGTTAACTGCCTCACTGAAGGACACATCGACAGATTCTTCACCTTGTCAGCTTGGGGATTTGAACTAGCAACCTTTCCGTTACTAACCGCTAGGCTACCTGCCGCCCAGGTGAATATCCTGGTACTGAGTAAAGTTCATGATAGTCCTACATAGTCCTATATACTGTAGAGCTAACCATAATTACCCTTTGTAACGCCAAGCTTTCAAAGACAGTGAAGCTCATTAAATATCATTGAATATACTCTGACTGTAAGAAACATTAGGAACATCTTCCTAGTATTGAGTGCACCCATTTTCCCCTCAGAACAGCCTCAATTTGTCAGGGCATGGTCTTCACAAGGTGTCAAAAGCGTTCCACAGGGATGCTTGCCCATGTTGACTCCAATGCTTCCCACAGCTGTGTCAAGTTGGCTGGATGTCCTTTGGGTAATGGACCATTCTTGATACACACGGGAAACTGTTGAGCATGAAAAACCCAGCAGTGGTACAGTTCTCAAACTGGTGCGCCTGGCACCTACTACCATACCCCATTCAAAGGCACTTAAATCTTTTGTCTTTCCCATTCACCCTCTGAATGGCACATATACACAACCCATGTCTCAATTGTCTCAAGGCTTAAAAATCTTTCATTAACCTGTCTCCTCCCCTTCATCTACACCGATTGAAGTGGATTTAACAAGTGACATCAATAAGGGATCATAGCTTTCACCTGAATTCACCTGGTCAGTCGATGTCATGGAAAGAGCAGGTGGTCCTAATATTTTATACACTCAGTGTATACCCACACTGTCATAGAAATGACTTGAATCTGCAGACAGCCATTTTGTTTCCATCCTGGCTCTGAGAGAAAGATTGATTGGCGGAAGTTCCATGTAATGTCTAGGTCGATGTGAGCTGTGGTATGCTGTAGTATGCTGGATTACCCAATGTGATACTGCCATGAATTTTCTATAACACACACACACACACACACACACACACACACACACACACACACACACACACACACACACACACACACACACACACACACACACACACACACACACACACACACACACACACACACACACACACACACACAGTCCCTAAGTCCCAGAGGATGCAGAGCGAGAAAGACAGTTTCTCTGGTGTTTTCCACTGGCGGTTTGGCAGAGAATGACCGTTGGTGAATGAGAGCACTTTAGACATATACTCCACACTCAAATAAACACACAAAGAGCCAGCGATTCAAAGGGGGAAAATCATTTTTTAAAAGCAGAAGAAAATAAGCTGTTTGTCGAAGAAGCTTAAAAAGAGAAAGACAATTCCCCGCCACATCACTCAGAAAACAAGGCTACACCAAAGCAGAATTCCCAGTAAAATAAAATAAAACCCATCAGTAACAGTTATTATAGAAAACAACAGTAAGGTGATGCCTTTTCTGTGGAGAGACTAGAAGCCATTACACACTGCATGCAGCTACAGCAGTTCTCCCTGCCTGCCCTTTGACCCCCAATCCCTGACTCACACAGGCCCAACCCCAGAGAGGCTGAGGCACTGGAGAGTCAGACAAGCACAACAGGGATTTTATCTCTATGAGTTTGTGCACTAAACCAGGGAACTGCAGCATTCTAAATAAGAAACAAGCAGATCGATAAAAAATATAAACCCTACCAATAATAATAATAATAATATTGATAATAATAAAGAGGCTTTAGAGAGTATAAAAGCAACCAGGTGATAACGTTAGTAGATGAGTAGAAACTCCAGGTGGGCATACATACAGTACACATAATACCAGCCAAAAGTTTGGACACACCTACTCATTCAAGGGTTTTTCTTTATTTTTTACTATTTTCTACATTGTAGAATAATAGTGAAGACATCAAACCTATGAAATAACACATATGGAATAATGCAGTAACCAAAAAAGTGTTAAACAAATAAAAATATATTTAATTTTTGAGATTCTTCAAAGTAGCCACCCTTTGCCTTGATGACAGCTTTGCACACTCTTGGCATTCTCTCAACCAGCTTCATCTGGAATGCTTTTCCAACAGTCTTGAAGGAGTTTCCACATATGCTGAGCACTTGTTGGCTGGTTTTCCTTCACTCTGCGGTCCAACTCATACCAAACCATCTCAATTGGGTTGAGGTCGGGTGATTGTGGAGGCCCGATCATCTGATGCAGCACCCATCACTCTCTTTCTTGGTCAAATAGCTCTTACACAGCCTGGAGGTGTGTTGGGTCTTTGTCCTGTTGGAAAACAAATGATAGTCCCACTAAGTACAAACCAGACGGGATGGCGTATTGCTGCAGAATGCTGTGGTAGCCATGCTGGTTAAGTGTGCCTTGATTTCTAAACAAATCACTGACAGTGTCACCAGCAAAGCACCCCCACACCATCACACCTCCTTCTCCATGCTTCACGGTGGGAACCACACATGCGGAGATCTTCCGTTCACCTACTCTGCGTCTGACAAAGACACGGCGGTTGGAACCAAAAATCTCAAATTTGGACTCCAGACCAAAGGACAAATTTCCACCGGTCTAATGCCCATTGCTCGTGTTTCTTGGCCCAATCAAGTCTCTTCTTCTTATTGGTGTCCTTTAGTAGTGATTTCTTTGCAGCAATTCGACCATGAAGGCCTGATTCATGCAGGCTCATCTGAACAGTTGATGTTGAGATGTGTCTGTTACTTGAACTCTGTGAAGCATTTATTTGGGCTGCAATCTGAGGTGGAGTTAACTCTAATAAACTTATCCTCTGCAGCAGAGGTAACTCTGGGTCTTCCTTTCCTGTGGCGATCCTCATGAGAGCCAGTTTCATCATAGAACTTGATGGTTTTCGCAACTGAAATGTTCCAGATTGACAGACCTTCGTGTCTTAAAGTAATGATGGACTGTCGTTTCTCTTTGCTTATTTGAGCTGTTCTTGCCATAATATGGACTTGGTCTTCAACCAAACAGGGATGTCTTCTGTATACCACCCCTACCTTGTCACAACACAACTGATTGGCTCAAATGCATTAAGAGGGAAAGAAATTCCACAAATTAACTTTTAACAATGCACATATGTAAGTTGAAATGCATTCCATGTGACTGCCTCATGAAGCTGGTTGAGAGAATGCCAAGATTGTGCAAGGCTGTCATCAAGGGAAAAGATGGCTACTTTGAAGAATCTCAAATAGAAAATATATTCTGATTTGTTTAACACTTTTTTGGTTACTACATGATTTCATGTGTTATTTTATAGTTTTGAAGTCTTCACTATTATTCTACAATGTAGAAAATAGTAAAAATAAAGAAAAACCATTGAATGGGTAGGTATGTCCAAACTTTTGAATGGTACTATACTTACATAGCTAGTAAAGTACAGAGATATTCTGACTGACCAGGCTTACTCACTGACCAGAAACGAATAATCAGGTGTGTAAACATTCGCCTCTGCTGTGGCCACAACCAGGAATAAGCTTTATAAATACTGCACCATGCTAAAGGGGGACATGGGGTCGTCACATATCCCAAAGCCAGCCCTGCACACATAGGCACATCCCTTATCGTCTTGTACAGCCAGCAATAGCAACAGAGTCAATACTATACTGCTAGAACAGGTGAGAGAGTAAAAAGGTGTGATCACAAACGAGGCAGGCAGGAGTGCCGTCTATGTCTGTCTGTAATGTGTGTGTTTGTGGGTATTGGCAGGGTGGAATTTCATGCAGAAACATTGCATTGGCAGTATTTGAGGTTGTATCGTCAAGGGAACATGCTTATCGCCCTGGAGACCAGGCTTCCAACCTAAACAGTCTCTTATCGAGGGATTGAAGTCTGAAATCCTCATTCCCCTCTCCATGCAGAAACCCCCCCACTTCCCCACCCAGGCCTTCCTAACTATGTTCCTCTTATCTAATCATATCAGGTGTTCCTCACTTCTCAGCTCTGCCAAACAACCTACCAACCAACCGCCACTGAAACATGAGATGCCTGTAAGTGGTGGCCCCAAAAACATCCCTTTTCAGTCAAAGATGTTGGTTTTCATACAACTCCTCCATTATAAATGTAAAGTATTAAATGCAGGTGTTTAAACTCCCTACAAAGATGGTGCAGTGACCATAGAAACCTTTAGAAAGAGTTAGAAAAAAAATAATTTTTGCTGAGGTTCCTTCAATTGACAGGAACAAACACCAACAGAGAAACACAGAGGGCCATAGAAAGCCAGGCTACACTCTAGATTGCATGAGTCAAGAGAAGTCTCATGTTTCCATTTTTTATCATAGAAATAAAGAACAAAGATTTGACACTTCCGAGCCCAAAAGGTAAAAACATAAAAAGGTCAGACATAAATGAGGCCTAAAAACAAAATAGTCCCTAAATACAGGAAATTATTTATAGTAAATCAATCATTGGGACTCCATCATCAGGGAGCTGATAGTCCATGAGGACCAGAGGTGATACAGTACGGTGGCCTGTAGGTGCGTGAGTCAAACTGAAACTGTCTGTGTGTTTAAGTCTTTGGCTCAGTCTCTCAGGTCCACATTAGGCCCAGTCCAGACCTCTGACACACACAACAACCACTCCTTTCTCTCTCCATCAGGTTCCATCTGGATCACATGATTCCTCTGTATCTGCTCTTCTCTTTCTTCCTCTTTACATCCATCTTTATTTTCTTTGTTAAGCTCTGTATTTCTCAGGCCTGAGTCCCTTTCGTTCTCTCTCTCTCTTCCCTCCCCATTCTAAGGTTCCTCCTCTCCAGTGGACACAGCCAGACGCATGGCCACAGACAGGTGGTCAGTGAGGCCGGCTAGCTGGGTGATGAAGCTGAACTCTTCAATGTCCTGCAGGTGGCGACAGAGAGAAGGTTCATGACATCACCATAATAATTTCATGATACAATATTATGGGATTACAGATTAATTACATAAAGTCAGGAAAATACTAGATTACAACACAGTGTATTTTAAATCATAATATTCTGCACCACTGTGTGTATCTGAAAATTTATGTCGACCATAATTCCTGCCATAGCCAAGTTTAATCACAAGGGGGCAGTTCAGTGCAACGATTGATAATGAGAAAAACTACAGCAGTAGTACGAGATGTTGTCCTGCACACATTTGCAATCTATGCAAATAAAGTAATTTGGTTTTCTAATCCTCTTTGATGAAAACTTTGACCTAACCCTAACTCTCCTTTCCCAGTTTGTTTGATCTGGTCTTGATGCTCAGTCTCCTCTCTTTGCATATTTCTACGTCACAATTTGGCATCTACAGGGTCTTTAGCCAGGGTTTACGTACCACTTTCCAGTCCTGCTGCACCTCCTCTCTGTAAAGGATGTAGTCGATCCTCCTCCCATTGCCTTTCAGGGGGATTTTTCTGCCCTTCTGATTAGGACATTGGTTTTTATTGGTGGGGAACACCAAGTATTCCTTCCTCCCCTCCTCATTCTCCATCACTCTGTCAACAAAAACAACCAATAAACAACTTAAAAATACCATACAATTTCAACAGATATTAATAAGTGTATATGTATTGTCTGCCTGTGTGTGTGTGTGTTGATATTCGTTGTTTTACTTACTTTTGTAAACTCTCTGGTGAGCTGACCTCCTCGTCATAAAGCCCACTGGTGTCCAGTAGTGTACCTGTTAACACACACACACACACACACACACACACACACACACACACACACACACACACACACACACACACACACACACACACACACACACACACACACACACACACACACACACACACACACACACACACACACACACACACCTGGGTAAAAGGACAGCTGACAGGGAGGTATGAGTTCACCTGACCAATTGCATAAACTGACAATGGTTGGCAGCTCATAAGAATCTATAGTTCTGAAACCTGTTTTCTCTATAATTTCTTGAAAAGTCAACAATGAAATCTCCAGTATCTTCCTCCTCTGTGACATAACAGATCTCTAATAACCTTAAATCCCCAGACCGCTACAATTTTCATTTATAGAATGGTCCTCAGGCCAGAAATCAAATGTGCAGTATTGGTAATGAGGAGCTCTAAGGAACTAGTCTTAGGCTGATGGAGTCTTCCACATGGAGGAGTCTGGGTGAGACAACGTTAAAATGAGCAGTAGAAGAGAAGGAGAACATGGTGACTCACAGTGATTAACATACAGTGCCTTCAGAAAGTATTCATACCCCTTGACTTATTTCACATTTTGTTGGGTTACAGCCTGAATTCAAAATGGATTACATTTATTTTTTCTATCACCCATCTATGCACAATACCCCATAATGACAAAGTGAAAACATGTTTTTTAAACTTTTTGCAAGTTTTTGCAAAACACCAGTCTCAACGTCAACAGTGAAGAGGCGACCCTGTGATGCTGGCCTTCTAGGCAGAGTTGCAAAGAAAAAGCCATATCTCAGACTGGCCAATAAAAATAAAATATTAAGATGGGCAAATTAACACAGATACTGGACAGAGAAACTCTGCTTAGAAGGCCAGCATCCCGGAGTCGCCTCTTCACTGTTGACGTTGAGTCTGGTGTTTTGCGGGTACTATTTAATGAAGCTGCCAGTTGAGGACTTGTGAGGCGTCTGTTTCTCAAACTAGACACTCTAATGTACTTGTCCACTTGCTCAGTTGTGCACCGGGGCCTCCCACTCCGCTTTCTATTCTCGTTAGAGACAGTTTGCGCTGTTCTGTGAAGGGAGTAGTACACAGCGTTGTACGAGATCTTCAGTTTCTTGGCAATTTCTTGCATGGAATAGCCTTCATTTCTCAGAACAAGAATAGACTGACGAGTTTCAGAAGAAAGTGCTTTGTTTCTGGCCATTTTGAGTCTGTAATCGAACCCACAAATGCTGATGCTCCAGATACACAACTAGTCTAAAGAAGGCCAGTTTTATTGCTTCTTTAATCAGAACAACAGTTTTCAGCTGTGCTAACATAATTGCAAAAGGGTTTTCTAATGACCAATTAGCCTTTTAAAATGATACATTTGGATTAGCTAACACAACTTGCCATTGGAACGCAGGAGTGATGGTTGCTGATAATGGGCCTCTGTACACCTATGTGGCCGATGTGAAATGGCTAGCTAGTTAGCGGTGGTGCGCGCTAATAGTGTTTCAATCGGTGACGTAACTCGCTCTGAGACCTAGAAGTAATTGTTCCCCTTCATCTGCAAGGGCCGTGGCTTTTGTGGCGCGATGGGTAACGATGCTTTGTGAGTGACTGTGGGTGGTGTGTGCAGAGGGTCCCTGGTTCGAGCCCAGGTTGGGGCGAGGAGAGGGACGGAAGCTATACTGTTACATTGGTGCCGTGACCCGGATCACTGGTTGCTGCGGAAAAGGAGGAGGTCAAAAGGGGAGTGAGTGTGGCCGATGTGAAATGGCTAGCTAGTTAGCGTGGTGCGCGCTAATAGTGTTTCAATCGGTGACGTCACTCGTGCTGAGACCTAGAAGTAGTTGTTCCCCTTGCTCTGCAAGGGCCATGGCTTTGAGGCGCGATGGGTAACTGTGGTTGATGTGTGCAGAGGGTCCCTGGTTGGGGCGAGGAGAGGGACGGAAGCTATACTGTTACACCTAGTATGTAGATATTCCATAAAATATAAGCCGTTTCCAGCTGCAATAGTCATTTACAACATTAACAATGTCTACACTGTTTTTCTGATCAATTGTATGTTATTTTAATGGACAGAAAATTTGCTTTTCTTTAAAAAACAAGAACATTTCTAAGTGACCCCAAACTTTTGAATGGTAGTGTTTATCTGGGTATAAAAGGGTATAAAACAATTTCTAGAGTGTTGAAAGTTTCCAAGATCACAGTGGTCTCCATCATTGCTAAATAAAACAAATATGGAACTCCCCAAACTCTGCCTAGAGCTGGATGTCCAACCAAACTGAGCAACTTGGAAAGAAAGACCTTGGTCAGGGAGGTGACCAAGAACCCAATGGAACCAGAGGTGACCTGGAACCCAAGTTCCTTGACTGAGATTGGAGAACCTGCAGGAGGACAACAGTCTCTACATCACTTCACCAATCTGGGCTTTATGGGAGACTGGCCAGACGGAAGCTACTCCTGAGAGAAAGGCACATGAAAACACGCCTGGAGTTTGCAAAAAGGCACGTGAAAGACTCTGTGGTCTGATGAGACAAAAATGTAACTCTTTAGCCGGAATGCAAACCGGTATGTCTGGAGGAGACCAGGCACAGCATCATGCTATTAGGATGCTTTTCATCAGCAGGGACTGGGAGACAGATAAGAATAGAGGGAACAATGAATGAAGCCAAACAGACAAATCCTTGATGAGAACCTGCTTCAGGGTGCAAACAACCTTAGACTGGGGGCGAAGATTTACGTTCCAACAGGACAATGACCCCAAGCATACAGCCAAAGCAATTCTGGAATGGCTTCAGAACAAGAATGTGAAAGTCCTTGACTGGACCAGCCAAAGAATTTCTGTATTTCATTTTCAATACATGTGCTACATTTCCAAAAGCATGTTTTCACTTTGTCATTAGCTGGTATTGTGTGTGTAGATGGGTAAGAAAAAACATTGCTTTAATCAATTTTGAATTCAGGCTGTAACACCGCAAAACGTGGAATAAGTCAAGGGGTAGGAATACTTTCTGAAGGACTGTAACTCCTATGTATCTACACATTGGCTCCAGTGCACAATAAACTTGGCTTGGTTGAATATACGCCAACATCCATCCTACCATCTCTTACGGCATATAGCACTTGCCAAACATCACTGTGTCCTAGAAAATGTTCCCTCTCCTTTAGATTTGGTTCCAGACCATAATTCTCCAGGTTTATGCCAGCATATATTGTACTTATTTTTGGTCTGCACAGTGTGTGCCCAGATTGGCTGCTATAGGAAATCAAGCTTTTTCTAAAGAGACAAAGCCTAGTTCCCTGACACGAGCACACCCACTCCCTCCAGTACCAGCCCAAACTTCTATCCACTCACCCAGAGCCCAAGGCTTGTCCTCCCCTGGCCCCAGGCGACATGGGTCCTTGTACTGGGTGAAGACGGCATGCTGCTGCTCCAGTTTATCCTCTGAAATAGAGGGGTGCAATGAGAAATAAAGAGATGCTTGTCTGTCCAGATCCACCAGACATTGGTCTAGATACATCAAATTATATGTACAACACCCACAAGTACAATTTCTGCAGGATTCAGAGAACAGAAGATTTTCACACAGTCAGACAGCTAGCTACCTGAGGAGCAGTTGTCAAAATTGAGGTCGCCGAGGACAACATCAAAGGCCACCTGGTCTTCCAGACCCTTCTCCTCCGAGGGGCGGGACGTCATCTTGCGGAACTCCGCCCCCCACGCCAAGAGCAGATCCAACTGCTCACAACGCACAGCTGCATCTCCTGAGAGATGGAGAGAGAGAGAGAGACAGGGAGAGAGAGACAGAGAGAGAGACAGAGAGAGAGAGGAGGGTGTGGGGGGGTGGAAATAAAACAATTGAGTGGCTTAGCTTAGCCAGCGAGGATGACCATGCTACTAAACATATTTGTATGGAGGAAGAGCAGGGATTGTCAGGAACCCTGGATGACGTCTATTCAATACTGATCATTTATGTGTCAACAAGACAATGCAAACATGTGTTCTAAATGTAGACAGTAATATAATTGTTGCCTCTGCACAAGCAGCAAAGGCCAAAATTAACAGAAGAAAAATGCACAAGTACACACACACAAGTACACACACACACACACACACACACACACACACACACACACACACACACACACACACACACACACACACACACACACACACACACACACACACACACACACACACACACACACATACAGTACACAGAACAAGCAGTAAGAGGGGAAAAATAGGCCATGAAAACAAGCAGCAATAAAAATGTGCCCCGTTGCAAAGATGTATACTGTAGTGTGCAGCATCACCCAGAACATAATAAATCAAATCAAATCAAATTTTATTTGATTTGAGAAATGGCGGGTGTTAACAGAGATACAATGGATGATTTGGAGGATGGAGAGATTTTTGGATCAAACTCTGATTCAGAAATGGGAACCACAGTTGACGTTAAACCCCAAGTAAGAAATTTTATTTGATTATAATAAGGCCTTTCTTGTACTCTCTCCCATATGTTTAAGTTGTCTTTAGAAATAGCCGTAGTTCTATAATTAGCTGAGTGAGCAGACTCTCAGAGGCATGGGAGGCTCCAGAAATAGCAGGGAGATCTGTCTTGGTAAAAAATTAGGCTCAGAGACCAGAGGCTTTAAATAGGCCTGACACTTAAAACAGCTTGAGCTTGTCGCCATGGGAACAGAGGATGTGTGCGGGTTTGATGCATCCATTTATCTTATACACCGAGGTAGAAAGCTGAGTAGTCTACTACACACTAACCACCTTAAACCATCTGCCTACGACTGTTGTGTTTACACACTCACCTGCACAGGTACAATCACTCTTACACCCTTTTTTTATTCTATAACATTTGTCCTATTTCTCTCTGATATTCACATAAGACCACAGAGCCAGAATAGACCCATTCAGACACTAGGGAGAATAAGTGTTATGGCTGGGATCCAATTAAAAAAGCAGCTCAAAATGTATTGCTTTGTGAATGTGTATTGTTCTATCTCAACGTACCTTCAATGGCATGCAGATGCGTGCAGGTGAGATATCCCACAACTCTTTGCTCCTGATGGGAGGTGCCTACCTGCACCTGTAGTGAATAGGGAGAGACAAAGAGGAAGTTAAATATCTCTGTCAACAAGTTGTTCGAATATTGAATTAGAAAACATTTAATATCGCATTTACACCACCTTCTCTGTCATTGGCCCAATCCCAAAACTCTCATTCTCCATCTGTCTCCTCTCCCTCCCTCTCGTCTCCCCTCTCCAACACTCTTTTCTCTGACATTGTCCCTCTTTGAAATCCCCTCAGTGGAGACAGTCTGTCTGTCACTGTCTTGATTTACAGCCCTGAATTGGCTATGATAAGCCTGGAATGAATGGAGAGGCTTTTACTGCAGATTACACTGGGTCTGTGAGACTGGGCCAAAAATGGATACTGAATGGATGGACTGGTGCTCTTGAGTGTAAGGGATGGGTGGACTACACAGAGGGGTGTAGGGTATAGGGGTAGATGTAGGGTATAGGGGTAGATTAGAGTATTTGATTGTGTGGGTTGGAAACACGCAGTGTTCTGAAGTCTCGCGCAGAATCAGAAAAGGTCTCTTTAAAGACCTTTAAGAGGAGATCTCTGAATAGGTCTCCTCTGTGATCATGGCTATTGTAAATTGGATTAGATTTGATTACAGTGTATTCAAGTTCTCTGTTCAGTCACTGTGCAGTCATCCAATCACTGAATTGCATTCTTGGCTTGGTCTCACCATCAAGGCCCTCACAGTAAATGCTGAGGACCAATAAAGCATTAACCCACTTAGCTAGACTTTAATATGAAATGCAAGCTTTACATTTCAGACCTCAAACATAATAAATTCAGTGACATTTCCACCCCACAGAGATTTGCAGCATTAACTCAATTAAGAAGCAGTAAACTCTATGTCCAGCCATAACCTGACACACTGTACTGTCCCTGACCCGTCTGTAGAGCTGGAGCTGCTGCCTCCCCAACTCTCTCACCCGTGTTCCTGTTCCCCATTGTCTCTCTCTCTCTCTCTCTCTCTCTCTCTCTCTCTCTCTCTCTCTCTCTCTCTCTCTCTCTCTCTCTCTCTCTCTCTGTCTTTCATCTTCTCTCTCTTTCCCTGACTGTATCCCTGTGTATGAATATTTCAGAGGCTTATCCATGCTTGGGTAAGTGTGTGCTCTGAAACTGACATCAGGCCTGAAGGGAATCAGGGGTATGTGTCTCGGGCCGCTTGTGTGTGTGTGCGCGCTTACATGTGTATGTGTGTGCACGTGTGTGTGTGTCGCTGTGTGTTTGTGTTTTACGTAGGCCGTGTGAGAAAATAAATAAATTATAATGATGATTATGATCATTGGAACTGACTAAACTAGTAGCAGGGTAAAAGGTCCATGTGATTCCAAAGGACTAGATATGTGACCCACTTTAAATTCTTCTGCACCCAGACCTTTGTCTCTCTCATCATGGAGGCTAGAGAGAGGAGCCAATACCTCTACTGTACACCATTACTGTGTTCAATGCTTAAATAGACTTTCACATTGACACATGCAGAGTAAAAACAAAGCCCTTTATCTACCAGGAGGGAAGGTGATTTAAATCAACAAATGGAGTTCGACCTCAGCACTGAGAGGAGAAGCTATGGGTTTATTTATTTAATTGATTTCCATTTGATGTGAGCTTTGAGTGGGCCTGGCCCTGTTTTGAGGTTTTCTCTGTAATTCAAACCACACACAAACATGCACGCACGCACACACGCAGGCACACACACGCACGCACGCACGCACGCACGCACGCACGCACGCACGCACGCACGCACGCACGCACGCACACACACACACACACACACACACACACACACACACACACACACACACACACACACACACACCTTCTTCACCCTTGTCCTTTGTGGTTTTAAATAATAAATAGAGGGCTAATTGTTGAGACCCAAATTATTTAATTACTGGGTTGCTCACTCTTCAGGGAGACATTTTTAATTAAGTTAATATCTCTGCACACTCTCCTCCCCATATCCCTCCCTTCCTCCCTCCCTCCTTCCCTCCCTTCCTCCCTCCTTCCTTTTGCCTGCAGAGCTCATGTCTTTGTAATGTTTGAATCTGTCACTTTGTATTGGAAGTGAAATCTGCCACTTTCACTTCATGTAGGTCTGCTTACACCATAGACTGTTGGAGGAAATTACCATGTAATATTGATTTGGTCACAAGCCTCCCAAGCTTAGAGAGAAAGATCCCTGGGATACATCATTATTTCTGAAGCCCAGTGGCATGTATTCATGGATGCCAAGGGAAAATATTTTGTCACAGCACCCCTCTGTCTCAGTATGTGTAGTCCATGTATTTGATGCTGTCTGGACCAAAAGAGAATGACATGTTGAGGACGTAGCATTTGATTGATTGATGCCAGCAAGCATTTGGCCTCGGTTGATAAAAAAATTATAAACTAATTAGCCAATCAGTGTTGAGCTGAGCTCAACTGTGGGTTGTCCTGGTGCAGCAAAATGCCCCCAAGGGAGGCCAGTTTGGATTTGGCTTCAAAACAATCAAATCACATCCTAAGCAAAACTTAATTTTAGTTTCTGGCCTGCTTGTTTTGATGTCCTGCAGTAGCTAGCTTGCTAAATCGGCCCTTTCCTAAACCATGGATGGAGATGGGGATTTAGATGTGGTTTTGACTTAATCCTCTGTACAGGTCAATGATTATGATGACGATTATGATCTAATCATAAATTAAATGTTGTGCCACTGGCCTGAGACGACTGAAGTTCAATATTTGGCCTAGCCCTTTTAGGCTCAGGTTAACTAGCTAGCTAACTTAGCTGGTTCATTGTTACCCACGCGAGAAATTTAGGTTAGCAAGCATTTTAACTAGGTAGCCTATGACAACAAAAATTAAAAGTGTGCTGTATGACAGAGCCATAGAGAGTGGAGGATGGTATTGGCGCTCAACTAGTCTACAAGTAGGGTGAGTAAAAAAATGTTTTTACTTGCGCAAGCACAAACACACACACACACACACACACACACACACACACACACACACACACACACACACACACACACACACACACACACACACACACACACACACACACACACAGCGGAAAGATGTTGCTCTCAGGTTTTGTGATGAAACAAATGTATGTGTAGTTGAATTTATTCCGCCACTGTGTGACTGTTGCCTTTTTGTTGTCTCAGCCTTATTGTATATCACTGTGGCTTATGAACTAATGGTTAAAGAGCAAACAACGCAATTATCACAACATAGGTTATAATATGGCTTTTTTACTGGCTTGGCTTCCTCTGTGATTTTACGTACACACCGCTACTGCTGAAGCCTGCTAGTCTGTGGGGTCAAGCTGTATTAGAACCCTGCAGCTAGGGGTCAATACTACAGCTCTAGAGACAGTGAGATGGTGACCCAGAATGACCCTGGGGAGGAGGGAGGGAGGCACTTAGAGGCAACACCATGTGAGCTTGTTATCTGAAGCAATAGCTAGCAGGGGCAGGTATCAAACCTGGGTGTCAGAGTGGTAGAACTACTTGGTGCCTACAGTATCTAGCAGGCCTGTCAGCCTCCTAGCGTATTTTAGATCCATCACCACCTTCAGGCTGAGCTGCCCCAGCAGGACCTGAAGCCCAGCCAGAACCAGGGATGCATCCCAAATGGCACCCTATTCCCTACATAGCCATTGCTACAGCCACAGCCCCATTCTCAGCCGCACAGCCTCAGCCCCAGCCACACAGCCCCAGTCCCAGCCACATAGCCTCATCCCTAGCCACACAGCCCCAGCCTCAGCCCCAGCCACACAGCCCCAGCCACAGCCACACAGCCTCAGCCCCAGCCACACAGCCCCAGCCACACAGCCTCAGCCACACAGCCTCAGCCACGCAGATTAGTGATCACTAAACTAAAACTCTGCTCCGATCTGCCTGTCATCACTCTCCCCAATGAAGTCAACACACAGTGCCTCGTCAGTCACCCACAGCACACGGCACAGTGCTGCTACGGCAGCAGACTACCATAGCTCACTGCTGGGAATGGGAGTGACTAACATTCTAGCCAAATGTATGTTTTAATGTATGTTTTAGGAAAAGTTGCGACTCTGTAGTTTTGGAGCAACTCGAAAGCCCAAAGACAGCTGTAATAGAAGATTATCCTTAAAAAGGAAGATCAAATAGGCTCAATAAGCTCCTGTTGCCCTGTGCTAATTCAAATGTCGTTCTTGAAACTGTTTTAGTGTCACTACAACATTCAAAAAGAGACCTTGCTTGTTTTAGAACTTCAGAAATACTGTCATGGTTTAAAAAGACAGCCCACCTAATTATAATCAAATACAAAAATATGGGAATAGCAAAAACTGCTGAAATGACACCACCCTTTGAACAGAAGGTAGACATATCTGCAACCCTCAAATGAAAACTAAGGCCTACAGTTTTATTTGAGACCGAATAAAAGGAATAAAAATACATTCATTTTTGTCCTGGTGTCTGCCAGGATTTCAAGAGAGATGTTCAATTTCAAAATCCCCCCCAAGCCAAGGGTACAGGGAACTATGCCTAAATAATTCAACTTCGTTTTGTTCACAGAGTTTCTGCGACAGTTAGATTGACTATATCTGTCCAACAAAAGAGAAAACAGATCCAACCTCAAAAAGCAGCCAGAAGTGAGGATGCAGCCTGGAGGATATTTAAGTCCTTCACCAAAAGTCTGGCCCAATAAGATGCAGTAACACATTGGTAAAACTCACCGGGTTGAAAAGTACTAGCCTAATTATTATCATTCCTTCAGCCTTTTACACACTGACAGAGATTTATTTACAGCACTTGCCAATGCTATCATTAGGATAGACAGAGAAAAAACACCTCACCTTGACAAAGAGGACTCCTTTGGCTGCAAGGGCGTCTTCCCCTCGCCCGTTGGGGTAGCACTCGTAGTGGGCATCCAGTATGGGATAGCGGCTGGCCAGCATGACGCCGCTGTTCAGGAACTTGAAGTGGGAGCAGCAGCCCTTCCAGGCGTAGCGGCCCACATCACTCAGGATGTAGGGGAAGTAGTGGTGCAGCTGGTGCCTCAGCCTGGACATGGCCCGGTGGTCAAACACTTCCTGCAGACACAGGAAGTCCAGGTTGGCAGGGAAGAAGGCAGAGATCTCATGGTCGAATCCGTCGTCGCCTTGGCGCCGCTTGCGACCGGTGTGCTTCTTGAACATGGAAGTGCGGTGGGACAGGGTGTTGTTAGAAGACACCCCCCCTGTCAGGCTCTCTGCATCACCTTCCCTTTGGTGATTCCCTGTCCCGGCCTCTGGGGAGTCTGGCTCTGGGGCACTGATACTGATCTGGACCCCCGAGGCATGCATGGGGCAGTCTGGGGAGTTCTGGGCCCCTGTGGTGTGCAGTGGACAGTCAGAGTTGTTCTGAGAACCAGCAGTGTGAAGGGGGCACTCTGGTGTGTTCTCTCCACCAGCTACATGGACGGGACAATCTGAGGAGCCCTGGTCCCCTGTTGAGTGTATGGGGCAGTTTGGACCTGTGGTGTGTAATGGGCAGTCTGAACCTGCAGTGTGTATTGGGCAGTCGGTTACGGGTTCGGTCTCGGCCTCGGCTGTGTTGTCGGGCCGCTGGCCCAGGGAGGATGTCCGTCGGAACCCTGTGACCAGGCTGCTGAAGGAGGTGGCGCTGATGGAGGTGTTGGTGGGGGAGTCGATGTATATCTTGATCTGCGGCCTGCTGGCCCCGTTACGGATGCGCTTGCCCACCTCGCGTGCACGGCGCTGGGTCTCAGACAGGTTGTTGAAGCGTGCCAGGGAGTCTGGCAGTAGGCACACGTTGGAACTGCCGAAGCAGAAGCTGCGGCCCTGCGGCCTCCAGTCGGCCAGTGACGCCACACCCCCCTGCTCAGCCTGGTGCTTGTCTGGGCGGCGGTGGGTGTAGAGATAGGGATGGCGGGCCGCCTGCAGGGTAGCCCACAGCAGGAAGCCCAGCAGAGCGAAGGGCAGCGAGGCCAGGAGGAGCAACAGGTAGAGCGGGGTGGACACCAGCACATACAGCGTCACGAAGGAACAGGGGTCCTGGGAGCGCCGACGCTTCTCCAGAGAGGTTGCCACGCAGGAGGACAGCAGGCGGTCCAGCAGCCAGTAGCAGGGGAAGATGAAGCCCCATGACAGGCTGCTGAGGCACCGTAGGAAGGCACTAGAGTAGGGAGAGGTGTGGAGGACCATCTCTTCTCTGGCTCACATGAAACACTTTTACACTAAAATCAATGGGGAAAAAACTAAACTCAAATCTACCCTCCCCCCTGAGTGGAGAAAAAGACACTACATGGTTCCCTTCGCTTTCACCAGCACGCTCTGAAGCTCTTTCTTTGACGACAGGAGGCTCCTTTACCCTCCCCCTCCCCTCTTAACAGTGGCCCTCCAATGGAGGAAGGATGAACTATAATCTCTGGGTGGAGATCATTTTGACGACGTGGGACTAAATGCTGCAGTCACAAAGGTTCCATGGACATCAGGGAGTCGGATCTATGAAGAAGTAGATCTCACTACTATCTCAGCATCAGAACCTGCAGATAGAAGATGGAGGAAAGAAGGATAGAGGGAGAGATAGAGAGAGAGAATGTATAAGAGAAATAGGGAGAGAATAAATTGAAGGGGAATTAGCTGTGCAATGACTCACTGTGATGAAAATGTGTGGTCAGCAAAATGGGCCTTGTTAATTTCACTAATGTCCCCCAATGGTTAGAAATACTGCTTCACAGATACATTGTTTCTGATAGGCTTGTGTGCATGCCACAAAACAGAGATTCATGGGTGTGTCTCTGTGTGTTGAAACAGTCAAAATGAGACATGTTTTTATTATAACACAACAAAAACCCCAATTGGTTTTAGTGACAAAACATGGTTTATAAATCAGCAGAATTCATAGCAAATAACACTGCTGTAAACGATCTTTAGACACAGGAGGCAATCAGTGGGGTAACCTTATATGAATAGAGGTTGAGTGAAAAAGGGAAGTAATCCACTCTGTATAAATAAATCATGAATTGTTAATTCATTCATTGAAACAGTTGAGGGTTTAACAACACTGGAGGCCACTGAGGCCACTGGCCTCAGCCTAACCCCAGAGCCACCAAACCATATTCAGCACAACCTGGACTGTGTGTGGCAGAGGCCCTGGGGCAAGACTGTGCTACAAAGACTGTATAAATGATTATGATGTTTATTTATTTATTTTTATTTAACCTTTATTTAACTAGGCAAGTCAGTTAAGAATAAATTCTTATTTACAATGACGACCTACCAAAAGTCAAAAGGCCTCCTGCGGGGACAAATAAAATAAAATCAAGATGTAGAGCTTACAGTGAAATGCTTACTTACGAGCCCCTAACCAACAATGCAGTTTAAAAAAAATACGGATAAGAATAAGAGATAAAAGTAACAAGTAATTAAAGAGCTGCAGTAAAATAACAATAGTGAGACTATATACAGGGGGGTACCGATACAGAGTTAATGTGCGGGGGAACCGGTTAGTTGAGGTAGTATGTACATGTAGGTAGAGTTATTAAAGTGACTAGCTTCAGCAACATAGCTTCAGCCTGTAAATCAGCTACAAAATGTGTCGGCATCGAGTAATTGTCTCTGGCCCCCGCCCAGTTAGGGGGAGTGATGAGCTCTACAGCAGAGTCTCACTGCGCGCTAACAATTGGACATAAATAATGGATTTTTTCGAACAAAACAAACATTTATTGTGGACCTGGGATTCCTGGTGTGCTTTCTGATGTAGATCATCAAAGGTAATGGAATATTTATCATGTATTTTTGTGTTTATGGTGACGCCATCTTTGCAGCTGTGGTATGCTACTTTTGAGCGCCGTCTCAGATTATAGCGTGCATTTCTTCTTCCGTAAAGTTTTTTTGAAATCTGACATAGCGGTTGCATTAAGGAGAGGTATATCTATAATTCAATGTGTATAACTTGTATTATCATCTATATTTATGATGAGTATTTCTGTTGAAACGATGGGCTATGCAAAGTCACTTGATGTTTTTGCATTTAGTGAATCTAGTCGCCTCAATGTAAACTCCGATTTTGTGATATAAATATGAATTTAATCAAACAAAACATGCATGTATTGTGTAACATGAAGTCCTATGAGTGTCATCTGATGAAAATAATCGAAGGTTAGTGATTAATTTTGATCTCTATTCTGGTTTTTGTGAAGCTATATTTAGCTGGAAAAAATGGCTATGCTTATTGTGGTTTTGTGGTGACCTAACATAATCGTTTGTAGTGCTTTCGCTGAAAAGCCTATTTGAAAGCGGACACTTTGGTGGAATTAACAACAAGATTACCTTTAAAATGATATAAGACACATGAATGTCTGAGGAATTTTAATTATGAGATTTCTGTTTTTTGAATTTGGCGCCCTGCACTTCGACTGGCTGTTGTCATATCGGTCCCGTTACCAGGACTTCAGCCATAAGAAGTTTTAAGCCTGATCAATTTACTGTGTTAAATGAGGCCTCACCTCCTGGTTACACTAGTGACCATATCCCCCGTGCATCCCGCAAAGGCGGAGGTGTTGCTAACAATTACGATAGCAAATTTCAATTTACAAAAAAAAAAAAACGATTTGCCAACGCTAAAATCAATGTCTATATATATATATTTTAGCAAGGTAGCTTCATACATTTTTCTGACATTTTTTTTTCCCCCAGCATGTTTTAACAAAAATATTGATTTTTCCGCAAGGACATATACAAGATTCTACCCTCCACAACATAACCTTCACTCGAAATCAAAACTCCAAACCTACAACCTGGTTTTGGACAAAATTCAGCCTTGTTGATTAAATTTGACACTTCGCAGCCACCAGATTTTGACATGTGAATACAGTTTGCATTGAATTGTGGGTCATATCAACCCCGCAAGTGACCAAAGTTGTTCACTCGCTCCCTCGAGCTAAATCAAGGGCAGACGGGGCAACGTTATTGAATTGAACCTCCACTGAAGATGGCAATAAAACTACATCCGGTTACGATGGGGATTCCCCCGAGGGAAAGTGGCTACCTCAAGGGCTTAGGGGGTAAAAATAACGTGTTTGGGCTGCAGCCCCTGTCTGCATCTCAAATGGCCCATAGGGCTCTGGTCAAAAATAGTGCACTATACAGGGAATAGCATTCCATTTTGGATGCAGACCCTGTGTCTGTCTGCTAGACAAGGAGTATGCCCTATGATGAGGCTGGCTGAACACTAACTGCATCCGTCTCTGGACCTATGACCACAACCATGTTGGAGTGAAGTGCAGGCAGCAGCAGCAGCAGCTCCCACCAGGGGCTGTTTGTGACCTTCTCCTCGGGGCTGAAATGGCAGTGGGGACGACTGGGAATATGTTTTGGTCCGATGACGAACCATTTCAATGTGAACTCTTCTTAGCTGTCTTGACATGGGCCTCAGGGGGTTGGAGAATGTAGCATTTTTCAAACACCTGAAACAGCCGTTTCCTGCAATCTTGAGCCATAATCATTATGCTTAATTCTATGTAAAAAAGGTGTCTGCAAATCTAAACATACCTCTTGAGTTGTCTGTATCCTCCTGACTAGTGGTTATAAAAATACAAATAAATGCTGCATTGATGCTAAAATCTGGGTAAAAGACTGAAAGCAATTGAATCTTAGTCAGTACATTTAATTATTGCTTGATTTTCTAAAGTCTAACAACCTTGCCAGCAGGCATGCCAGCTCAGATAGTTAGACAAGCTAACTACTCGAACTTGATTGATAGCCTGAAATGACTTCTTGGTAGCTAGTTATGAGTTTGTGAAATTGGGAACCTATCTGGGCTAGCTAAAGTCAACTTCATAAAATTGCTAGGTGGCTAGTAATATTACAGAGAAACAAAAATGTTTAAAAAAAATCTACACTTTTATTTATATTGTAGTAATAATACAAAAAATGACAAATCTGAGGGTGCATGTGCCCTTGTGCCCACTATGGGCATGACGCATCTGTGTCTTGACACGCTAATTTTCTTTGCTATATGAAACTGTCAGTGTTTGTTGAAGTTAAGCATTAATAACTGTTAACTATTCTGTCTTCAATATAGAGTATGTGCCACTTTGTCAAGATGATAATGATGTATATGCATGTTTACAACAATCTGAGGAATTTCCCATCAATTTCCCTCTGCATAGCATTCAGATCGATCATATTGGTATCTTGATGTCCAAATGACACAGAGATAGCTCTCAATTCTGAACCCTATGTGCTTACACAGAATACAATGCAGCATCACACCTGTAATTCCAACTATTCATATTGAGGCGACATACTTGGCTTCCAAAAATCCCTTGTACAGCGCCTTCAGAAAGTATTCACACCCCTTAACCTTTTCCATATTTTGTTGTGTTACAGCCTGAATTTAAAATGGATTACATTTAGATTTTTTGTCACTGACCTATACACTATTACCCATAATGTGAAAATGTATTCAACCCATTTGTTATGGCAATCCTAAATATGTTCAGGAGTAAAAATATGCTTAGGGCACATACTAAGTTGCATGGACTATGTGTGCAATAATAGTGTTTAACACAATTTTTGAATGACTACCTCATCTCTGTACCCCACACAGTATATGTAGGATCCCTCAGTCAAGCAGTGAATTTCAAACAAAGATTCAACCACAAAGACAAGCAAGGTTTTCCAATTTGTGAGGCCACAAAGAAGGGCACCTATTGGTAGATGGGTAAAACAAACAAAAAGCATACATTGAATATCCCTTTGAGCCTGGTGAAGTTATTAATTACACTATGGATGGTGTATTAATACACCCAGTCACTACAAAGATACAGGCGTCCTTCCTAACTCAGTTGCTGGAGATTAAGGAAACCACTCAGAGATTTCACCATGAGGCCAATGATGACTTTAAAACAGTTAGAGTTTATTGGCTGTGATAGGAGAAAACTGAGGATGGATCAGCAACACTGTAGTTTCTCCACAATACTAACCTAATTGACAGAGTGAAAAGAAGGAAGCCTGTACAGAATACAAATATTCCAAAACATGCATCCTATTTGCAACAAGGCACTAAAGTAATACTGCAAAAAAACTTGGCAAAGCAATATAATTTTTGTCCTGAATACAAAGTGTTATGTTTGGGGCAAATCCAATAAAAATGACTGAATACCATTCTTCATATTTTCAAGCATAGTGGTGGCTGCATCATGTTATGGGTATGCTTGTAATCGTTAAGGACTGGGAGTTTTTCAGGATAAAAAATAAAAGGAATGGAGCTCAGCAGAGGCAAAATCCTAGAAGAAAACCAGGTTCATTCTGCTTACCACCAGACACTGGGAGATTATTTCATCTTTCAGCAGCACAATAACCTAAATCACAAGGCCAAATCTACAATGGAGTTGCTTACCACTAAGACAGTGAATGTTCCTGAGTGGCTGAGTTACAGTTTTGATTTAAATCTACTTGAAAATCTATGACAAGACCTGAAAATGGTTGTCTAGCAATGATCAATAACCAATTTGACAGCGCTTGAAGAATTCTGAACAGAAGAGTGGACAAATGTTGCACAATCCAGGTGTGGAAAGCTCTTAGAGACTTACCCTGTAAGACTCACATCTGTAATCGCTGCCTAAGGTATTTCTACAAAGTATTGACTCAGGGGTGTGAATACTTATGTACATTAGATATTTCTGTATTTCATTTTCAATCATTTTGCAAAAATGTCTAAGAACATGTTTTCAGTTTGTCATTTTGGGGTATTGTGTGTAGATGGGTGAGAAAAATATATTGAATCCATTTTGAATTCAGTCTGTAACATGACAACATTTGGAATAAGCATGAATACTTTCTATAGGCACTGTTTTAGCAATGATCATTTTGATTGTGCTTTGGCTACCAGCTTTGAATCAGCTAGTGTAATATATTTTAATCATATCTAATATGCTTAATCCACCTCACTGTTTAGGGTGATGTGTTAATGCTGTGTCATGATGATCAAAACAGAGTACAACAACACTGGACCTTTTTATGAAATTAGACAAAGCAAATCTGCACGCACAAGCAGAAGCAGGAGAGATAGAGAGAAGTGCAGAGGAGAGATAGAGAGAAGAGCAGAGGAGAGATAAAGAGCAGAGGAGAGGAGAGATAGAGATGGAGAGAAAGCAAAGGAGAGATATAGTGAAGAGAAGAGTAGAGGAAGATGGAGAGGAAGAGAAAGTGCAGAACCGGTTCCAGTCCTCATCATCATCCATCTCCCCAGCCCATTCTAGGTTGATGATGACAAAGGTTAAGACAACGGGATTCTAATATCCCATAACGTTTTGCGAAAATGGGACCAGCTTTGCAAGTTAGCAACGGCACTAGTAGTTATCAACAGCACTGGTCCAATGAATTTGTTTACTTTCGAACGCTGCCACATGGAATTACAGTATTACGTTTTCTTAACCTTGTCATCTTCAACCTAGAGCCCATTCCCCACAGCAGCAGATTGACTCCTGACCTCTGCATCGGAGGGGTGGGTGACAGATGGCAGGATCAAGTGGAGAGTAAAACACCAGTTGTTTTATCAAATAGTAACCCTGTGTCTTATCCAGACTCAACTAATCATAATCCTCAACAGTGTGGATGATAGAAAAAATATCACTGCATTGTGCAAGAGCTGACACATACCATCATCCTCTCTATCTCTGTATCTAACCCACAAATACACGTGGCACACAGACATGCAAACCACAGTGACACATCGCATAAACTGTATGAACCATAGGAGGAAGGGGAGGACCATCCTACTCAGTGAATTTCATAACAATTCAAATAGGGAAACATTACAAAAGTTGATACGAGAATAAATTATACAACGAGCAAAGTGACGATGCTGTATGTGGCTGATATGAAAGTGAACTGTGTGTGCGGGTGATCATGGGTGTTGTCACGTTCTGACCCTAGTTATTGTGTTTATCCTTTGTTTTGTTGGTCAGGACGTGAGCTGGGTGGGCATTCTATGTGTTGTGTTTCTATGTTGGGTTTAATGTGCCTGATATGGTTCTCAATTAGAGGCAGGTGTTTGACGTTCCTCTGATTGAGAACCATATTTAAGGTAGGCTGTTCTCACTGTTTGTTGGTGGGTGATTGTCGCTGTGTCTGTGTTTATTGCACCACACGGTACTGTCTCGTCTCATTCGTTCGTTCGTTCTTTCCTGTTCGTGCGTTCTTCATTTTATGTAGTTTGCATGTTCAGGTCAGTCTACGTTGTCTGTTTGTTATTTTGTATTTATCAAGTATAGTTCGGTTCAGTGTTCGTCTTGTCTAATAAATTCATGATGTCTACATACCTCGCTGCACATTGGTCTTCTGATCCCTCTCTCCTCTCCTCGTCTGAGGAGGAGGAATATGACGACTATCGTTACAGGTGTATTCATTCCGCTGATTCTGTTTTCCTTAAATGGAAGCAAACGGAATGAAACGGAGATGGACCTACCTGAATTTGTCCAAAAGAAACCTTTGTTTTAGAACAGAACATTTTGCAACTGTTTGGACTAATGATTACATCCAGATCAGCTAGATGCAGGCAAGAGTGTGCAAGGCATTACTGAATGTGTCACTGTCACCTTGATTACTCCAATTTGTCTCTCGACCTGTGCACCAACGTTATGAAGTTTAATTTGTAGGCTAGGTTGTAGCAACCTCATGATGAGTATAGGGCAAATTTTTCTATCATGTAGTAGCCTAAACCTATCGATGTTGAACTGGGTGAATGGAATATGAATGACAGTCATCCAATTTACAGTAATAGAAAAAAGGCCATGCTCATAACAAATTGTCCCTCCCTAATCTTAAAGAGCACCAACAGCCACTGGTATGAACAGTATAATATCCTATCCTATGCATACTTTTAGTTTCATAGACATATTTGCACATACACAAACATAAAGCATACATACACAAACACTACAGATGTAGGAAATGTGTATTTGAGTTTTAAAAAGGCTTCTAAAGTTTGTAATTTCCACGTTGAAATTTGAGACTTGATTTGCCTTAATGAAAAATGTCAATTTATTATAATCCACATAAACAATTCACATTTCCTGTTGCTGCTGGATTATTTTCCTGCTGTAGCAAACTGGCTCGAATTAGGATCCTACATCTGTAGTTTTCTTAGAGATATAAATACACAGTCACACAACCAAACACAGAAGAACACTCACAGAGAGGAGTTTTGCAGTCAGAAACAATCTGTTATTTTATTGATGTGTTTGCTCTGCTGGGTCTACTGCTGCTGATGACAGGGAAGACAGGGCACCACTGTAGCCTGCTGTGCCCATCCCTGGTGCTACGTGGCAGGATGCTGCACCTACAGTACCTACAGTATGACCAGACCAGGACTGAATGTGATGACCTCTGCCTGAACACACTACTTGTGCTTGGCAGAACACAATGTGAAGTATGCTATAGTCAGAGAGATTAAGCACAGTATGAGATGGAAATCTTTACCTGACCCTGCAGTTTATAGTAGTGCTTACAGTAATACTTCTCAAGCCAGTAATGCTTCTGCAGCCACTAAGACCACACACCAGACACACCCACATGAAAAAATACTGTAGTATTACGATATTTATATAGTATTCACTGTAGTGTTTTTGCAGACTTTACTGTAGTATTTCACTATAGTGTTTTTATTTTATTATCTTTGACATAAAAGTAGGGTATTTTTCCTTGAGGAAACCTATTGAACAAATACTAAAAGAGCAAATTATCCATAACCTGTAGGTAGATCGGACTGGAGTCTGAACGAATCGTTCAGCGCTTCTGCTCTTTTCTATAACCAATAGGGAACATAACAAATGATCTATACTTGGCATGTAGGTTTGTCACTTATGGGTAGCACAAGTTGGGATAAGGAGGAGGGGAATAGGCACGGTATATGCAAATTAAATACTGTAGTATTACTTTAGTTAAAAAGCTGTCGTGTTTTTGCTGACATTACTGTAGTATTTACTGCACAGTGTTTTGGTGGATAATGCTGTACTATTTACTATAGTATTCTACACTACACTACATAATTCTATAGTAAGAACAAAACATGATTGAGGAATACTACAGTGTAGTGTATAATATTCTACAGTATACTACAGTTTTCTATAGAATTCTATAGTAAGTACTCTAGTATTATATAGTAAACTGTAGTACTTTTTAATGTGGGCAAACGCACATGCATGCACATGCGCACACGTACAAACACAGACAGATAAGCATGTGCACATACATACACACACACACACACACACACACACACACACACACACACACACACACACACACACACACACACACACACACACACACACACACACACACACACACACACACACACACACACACACACACACACACACACACACACACACCAATGCCCTGACCTCTGTTAGGTAGTGACACTGAGAGAGCCCTCCTGTCTGATTGCCAGAGTAGCCAGCTCAGCAGTCGGCTCTGCTCTTCACTGTCTTTACATGACTAACAACTTTTATCTGTTGTTTACTGGAGAGAATCTAGGAATATACTGTATCTTTCCGTTTTGCAGGAGGCTCCGGCGATGTTGTGTAAGATGTATCCCCCGCTGAGCAGGGTGGTATCTGTTTCATCTAGCTAGCCAACCATGTGTTTGTTTTGGAGTTAAACATGACTCTGATAATCATCTTTGCCATCTTTCATAAAGGACCCAAGGGGCCTTCCTGCCTGAAAAATACACACTCAACTGAAGCAAAACCAATCTCAGAGAGATTCACCAGTTTGCTTCCCAGACAATGGGGATGAACATGACAAACGACTGGGGTGCCTGCCTCAACCACTCCCCATGGATCTGTTTACCAAATGTCCCTCTCCATTGGATCAATACTGATAACGTCAAAGCACCTGCTACCATGAGTGGGTGAATGTGTTTGTTTGTGTGTGCCTGTGTGTGTGTCTGTGCGTGTGTCTGTATGTGCGTGCATGTGTGTATGTGTGGCTGTTTGTGTCCATACGTGATAGAGCGGACAAATGAGTGGTATACTGCTAAGTATCCAGTGACCACAGAGACCGATGTAGCCCATCCAGCTGGCTGTGGTGGATTCCTTCTGTTTCATTATTAACGGTGCCGAATAGTGGAAAGTGTATGAGTGTATGCTGCTGCTACATTGTGAGTAATGACCAGAGGCACCGGCAGCACTGTATATGCTGAACAAATGTCTGTGTTCAGGGCATAGAACTAAAATAGACCAGTAGGATCTGAGAGAGTTGCTGTTTCCCTCTTCTCAGAGCGAAGGAACTTCTCTGGATCTCTTTCTCTTTCCTGTAAGCTTTGAAAGTTGCCTCCCGTTCATCCTTCACTGCTGAACCAAACCAGGAGTGTCTGCCAGAGCCAGCCAGTGATGCCACTCCGAGCATGTTCAAGGGATTTTGGTTGTCATGGTGACCTAGTCACATGCACCTAGGAACTGTACTAGCGTTGCCTGTCGGCGTCTGGTGGTGAATGTTGCCCACCTCCAATTCTCCTACCACACACGTTTGTGTTAAATCTTTACACAACACAACTGCACTGTGGATCAAACACACACACACACACACACACACACACACACACACACACACACACACACACACACACACACACACACACACACACACACACACACACACACACACACACACACACACACACACACACACTGCTGTAAATATACATAAAGCTCAATAAATATTGTACACACACTGGCAAACACACACACCTGGTCACAGATACAGGTACCTTTTAAAATGAGAACAAACAAACAATCTAATAACCCTGAGCCTGAGGCACAGCGGTAGAGCATGCAAGTGTAATTCAAATCTACACACCAACAGACAGACATACTGTACACTCTGATGCAGTTACTCAGCTGTCTGTAACAGACCCCTGTCTAGTCTGTCCTCATGTGTGGTATAAATAAGCATTTCTTATTCTTAAATGTCATAAGATTGGCTACTACTATTTGACTAAGTCCCTATGTGAAAAGCGGACTGAAAACAATCACTCCCAGTTATTTGAAAGCCTCATTAGACAACCCATCATTATGCCTTTCCAAAGCCAGAAAGCGTATTGGCCAGATAAGAATATTTTGCCAAATGCTCTGAATATTGTATTATATGAGGGTCAGTCTGATAGTGTTTTGTTACTGATGGATTTTCCATTGGCAGATTAAGTTGTGTCTGGACAAATAGTCTCAAGCGTTTTACCCAGCAGCACTAGTTGTTGCTTTATGCTGGTAGAAGACGGTCAGAATGGGTCATTTGTTAAGTTTTTCAGTTTCTCCACCCTCTCTCCCCCTCTTTCATTCATCACCCTTTCTATTACAGACAGGACTGTGTGCTCTGGGATGAGTGTAATTTGGGATTTAATACTGTTAGAGGAAATGGATAATGCCATCACTATTACCACAATGAAATCATCACTATAACTCAATCAGCCCGTCCTGCCACCTGCTTTTTAGTAAGGAACAATCATTCCTCACGTTTCCCTTGGTCTATGTTTGTGTATGTTTGTGTTAGCAAGTGAGAAAGACAAACAATCCAAAATAATCCAGAATGACTAAATTGGTTAACTAATGTTAGTGTTACTGAGTAGGTATACAGTAGAAATGTACCATACAAAGGGTTACCAAGAAGAAAAAGGGATGCGTGAGAGAAAGCGAGGAAAAGAGAGAGTGAATCCTGGAATATCATACAGTAGGGCTGTGGAGTATTACAGCTGGCCTATGTATAAAGAGGCCTCTTTGGCTTGGCATGTACTCACATGGGGGATTACAATGATGATTCAGAATTACCCAGCATGCCTCGGGGCTGTGGCCCATATGGGCTCATACTGCCACAGGGCGGCTGCCCTAAATATCCTTTCAAATCTAGATCATGCTGGATCAATAAGAAGGAGCTGATGTGCCATCATACACTACACTACATGCTACGTAGCCCTTCTGCTGTGCCTCTACTGCACACTGACCTCCCCTCTCTCCCTGTCCTGACTCATGACCTTTGACCCCTCCCCCAGCCACACAGCTGGACCCACCCCTGAGCCTACACACACTCACTCACACATAACATGTAGACACAGGCACACTGTCGCCACACACACACTGCTGCTACTGTCTATTATCTATCCTGTTGCCTAGTCACCTTACCCCTACGTATATGTACAAACGAGGTAGTTCGAGCCATAAATACTAATTGGCTGACACTATGGTACATCAGACCGTATACCACGGGTATGACAAAACATGTATTTTTACTGCTTATGTTGGTAACCAGCCTATAATAGCAATAAGGCACCTCGGGGGTTGTGGTATATGGCCAATATACCACGGCTAAGGACTGTATCCAGGCACTCCGTGTTGCGTTGTGCGTAAGAACAGCCCGTGGTATATTGGCCATTTACCACACCCCTTGGGCCTTATTGCTTAAATCTACCTCAATTTCGTCACACACCTGCACATTGACTGTCACGCCCTGACCATAGAGAGCCTTTTTATTCTCTATGTTGGTTAGGTCGGGATGTGACTAGGGTGGGTAATCTAGGTTGTTTTTTCTATGTTGGCCTGGTATGGTTCCCAATCAGAGGCAGCTGTTTATCGTTGTCTCTGATTGGGGATCATATTTAGGCAGCCATTCCCCACTGTGTTTTGTGGGATCTTGTTTTTGTGTTGTTGCCTTTGAGCACTTAATTGACATCACGTTTCGTTGTTTCTTTATTTTGTCTTGTTCAAAGTTTCACTTCAATAGATATGTGGAACCCAGATCATGCTGCGCTTTGGTCCGAGTATGCTTCCAACAACGATCGTGACATTGACTTGGTAATGCTATCCCATGTATATAGCCAAGTTATCATTGCTCAATGTGTATTGATTCCTTGTGTTACCATATTTTTTAAATAATATTATTATTACATTTTTTATTGTGTTCTGCATTGTTGTGAAGGGCCTGTAAGTAAGCATTTCATTGTTAGTCTGTTTACGAAGCATAAGACAATTAACATTTGATTTGATCATTCTCATTCTTTAACTTCTTGACGCTAAGGAGGCAGAATTTTTATGTTTGGAAAAATAACGTTCCCAATGTAAACGGCCTATTTCTCAGGCCCAGATGCTAGAATATGCATATAATTGACAGATTAGGATAGAAAACACTCTAAAGTTTCCAAAACTGTCAAAATATTGTCTGTGAGTATAACAGAACTGATTTTGCAGGCGAAAACCTGAGGAAATCCAACCCGGAAGTGGCTCTTATTTATAAAAATTCCTGTTCCATTGCCTGCCTATCCTCCATTTCAAGGGATATCAACCAGATTCCTTTTTCCAATGGCTTCCACAGGTTGTGAACAGGCTTTAGACATAGTTTCAAGCTTTTATTCAGAAAAATTAGCGAGATTTATCAAAACGCGTCAGTGGATGGCCAGGTGTCCTTTGATTAGTTCATGCGCGCGAAAGTTGTTGCTCGACATTTTCTTTCTCTCTAGTATTGATAGTTTACCGTCCGGTTGAAATATGATCGATTAGTTATGTTAAAAACAACCTGAGGATTAATTATAAAAAACATTTGACATGTTTCTACGAACTTTACGGATACTATTACGAATTTTCGTCTTCCCTTCATGACTGCTGGATCCTGTTGATTTCTGAACATAACGCACCAACCAAATGGAGGTTTTTGGATATAAGAATAATATTTATTGAACAAAAGGAACATTTATTGTGTAACTGGGAGTCTCGTGAGTGCAAACATATGAAGATCATCAAAGGTAAGCGATTAATTTTATTGCTTTTCGGACTTTCGTGACCAATCTACATTGCTGCTAGCTGTCCGTAATGTTTTGTCTAGTGATCGATAAACTCACAAACGCTTGGATTGCTTTCGCTGTAAAGCATATTTTCAAAATCTGACACGATAAGTTGATTAACAACAAGCTAAGCTGTGTTTTGGTATATTTCACTTGTGATTTCATGAAAATAATATTTTTTGTTTTTTTATTTTATTTGGTGCTCTGCAATTCAGCGGATGTTTACGAAAATGATCCCGTTAAAGGGATCCGTGCGCCAAGAGGTTAACCCCCACGCCCAAACTGTACCACAAAAAATACTCCAGCTTCCTCTTTCTGTAAACATGCAGCCTACTCCCCTGCCCTTGAAATACTTTCACAGGCAGACATATGGGCAGACATCATGTATTCTCACATTCGTTACAGTAACATAGCAAATCTGCACACAACACACACACACAAACAAATAGAGAGTGATCCCATCACTAGTTCATACCCTGCCTTGGTTTTCTACAAACATATATCGATTGGTTGTCGCATTGATTTGTTCAATATTTGTCATGATCTGAAATGTCAAAACTGTTTGTTTCTGTCTGAGAACTTGCATACAGTGAAAACAAATACATTTCTATTCATAATACCCATAGGGCAAATATGTATTTGTGTGGAATGCAAGCCAGTGTTGGACTAAAAGCCAGCCACGCCTCGAAAAGAAAGCCAGCCTCGGAATAAAAATGTTGTGGCGTTTGCACCATTCCTGCAGGTTTGAAGGCAATACAGCTCAAATGCCCCATGTCATATACAGTAGGTGTGGAACTTGAGAGAGAGTGTGATATTTTCTGGGGTTGTTCAACCAGTGCATTGTAGATGTACTGTAAGTCATTGTAAAGAACTTTCACAAAAAAGCTGCACACAGAGACCGTCTTTCCATTTCTATGGTCTTTCCAAACTAAACCAACTGCCACTCGAAGGAACTACCATTTTTTGAAAGATCCCATTAGCAATGGGATATAGCCATATCAACACATCAAATTATGAAATGGTAACAAGTTACTCAGTTACAGTGATATAGAGAGGAGTGACAAAAGGTGAAACTCAGGAGAAAACACAGGTGGAGAAAGAACAGACAGAGATAGATCACAGGTTCACTTAATCACTGAAGTGTGAAGTGAAGGTTGCCACGTAAACTGCCCAAAGTTCAGGCAACAGCTAACAAAGGTGAGTAGACCCCCTAGGAGAGGAGAGAGAGACAGTATAGAAGAGGGAGATAGATGGAGAGAGAGACATTTAGTGTCTGTACCTTTTCCACTATGGTACATCAAGCAGAACGTATAAACATTCAAGGACCCCGTAAACACACTCCAAAGAGAGCACTACTATGTCCTACATGCAATACAGCAGCCCTAATACAGCCGCTCTCTAGGCCTGCGTGTATCTGAGACAGCAGGCAGTCTGCTACGTGTCCCACCGCCCTAGCAAACCCCATCTCTAATCACAGTACATGCCAACAGAGTGTAGTAGGCTAATTAAACCGACACCCCACCGCTCCACACACACGCATGTACAGAACACAGAAGACATGCCCACCCTGCTTTTTGAGGTCAGAGCGTGGCCTCTATGTAATGAAAGACGATCTGATAGGTTAGGCAGGGTGGAGGTGTGTTGGGATAGATGGAGCCCCACCCAGACCCAGGTCCAACACCTCTCTCCACCAGAGCTGGTCCACCAGACCATCTGGGGGCCTCCCAAGCCCACAGCACCACCCAGAGCAACCATACAGCACCATAACTACACACTCACACAGACCAGCAGCTGGCAGCATACTGCACCAAATGACACAGCTCTGCTCTGGCTTTTTAGAAGAGAGGATGATATGAGGATGGCACGAGGATGGCATGGGTCAAGCCTGGCAGTGTGGGTGGCTGAGTGCATGGACGAGTGGACGGCAAAGTCAGACAGGACTAGTTGAGGGCTGGTGGTCACACACACATGCACATGTGCACATAGCTAAAACACACACACAAAAGATGAAGTGAACAAAACTCAAATCCTCCCCTTCTTGTGTCAGTCATATTTTCCTCTCTACTGGCGGAGGACACATAATCTATCCATGTTCACACAGTCTGTTCACACAACACTGCCAACACCAGACAAGTCTCGCCCCTCCCTCCCACATACTATGAACACACATTCTTTGAACTGGATTAAACACGTCAGTGCTAGAGGTCAATTAGTATAAGTAAACCTGAGTATATCACTGCTGAGTAAATCCCACCATGCCACTCTACTAGAATAGTTTGAGTAATATTTTTAGCAAATGAAAATCCTCCAGCAAAACCATAAAAAAAAAATCCTTCTGAATACAGTGAGAACCAAGTTATACAGAAACTGACCTCTAACATCCCCAAGTCCAAAACCCCTAAATGTTTCTGAATGGATGGCTTCTTCCTTACCGACATGACAGGACATTTTCCACACATACACTACACTTCTGTCCAATGTTCCAACTCTCTGAGCTCAGGCCTTACATTTCAAATCCCTAAAAGCTGTGAGCTATGAACAATTGTTTTTGACTTAATCTGAAGAAATACAATTTTAGAGCACACATCTTATATACTGTCTGTGATCATCAATTGAACTCCAATGTGTAAGCTGTTGTTCCTTCCCTGTGTGTGCTTTAAGCGTTCACTCTGAATGACGTCCGAGATGTCTGTAGTCTTTTCTAAATGCCATAGAATCAGAGGGGTCATGTGCAGCTAATAGAAGAACTTCAGTAAATCCTATGTTTTTTGTTAGGCCTAATAGGCTGACCACACCGCTTGCGTCGCGTGCGCGAGCGTTTCAAAATAAATGTAGAAATCTATGTTATTACATTATTGCACCCACACTGCTTGTGCGCGCCAACGAGCGTCTGCGTTGCCAAGGGCTAAAATAGAACTCCTTTCTATTTCTGACGCAGATCGCGCTGCAAGTCCTGCCTCTCCCATCTCCTCATTGGTTTATAGAAGCAGGTACCCATGTGCCATCTCCTCATTGGTTATTGGTTCAGAGTTTGTTTTGATATTTTAACCTGCTTGTCATGATCGCGTTTGGTGTAGGGGGACAAAATAAATGTATGCACGATGGCGTACGAAGGCGCACGTGCGCAGCCGGTTTGGGTTCCGTGTAAGTGTTTAAAGTGAGGTTTGGAGATTGTGTAACTACTTGGATCAATGAAGAATTCTACCTCAGTATTCAATCAAATCTAACTCAAAAATATTTTTTGCATTAGCTTGTCCGAGCTAACATGTCTTATGCTGAAAAGTGGAAGCAATGAGAGGAGTATTTCTGCCAGGCATTTTTACATGATCTATTTATGGGATTTAGTTTGCTATGTCAATACTGTGACATGGGTTAGATTAAATTGAGCCAGCTTTGCTGTGTTTTGGACCACCACACTTTGTATAATAACACACCCACAGGACCACACATCACTGGCCATGCTGGCAGACAACCTAACCCAGGCACTATGAATGGAAACAGACAGATGGCAAGGAAAGGGAGATGATAGAGACAGACAGAGAGGGACAGGGTTGTATGAGAGAGGAGAAGGGAGAAAGTGATGGAGAGATGAAGTTAAAAAATAGACAGATTTTCAGAATGTACTAGATGAAAGGGAGAAGGTAGAAAGTAGGCCTACAGATAGAAAGATAGAAAAAGGGAGAGATAATCTTGTCAACTTGCTCAGTGTCATAAAAAGTGAAAGCTGTGTAGGTCTAGAATGGCAGAGAGCCCCACCCTCTCATTGTGTTCAGTCACAACCTTTGGTGCCACGACTGTAGAGGTTCACACTTGGACCAATGTCGTATCACTGCTCTTTTGCTAAAAGCATTCGTTAGACAATGCCTTTGATTACTGTGTGCAGCCTCTTGCTGAGAAAATCGACTGCTTGGCAGCATACACAATTCTCTACGAACCTTATTTCTCACTCCCAACGATAGAGCATTTAGTTGTACCGAATTGTGACAATGTATTCAGCCTCACACTTGATAGCACTTAAGGGCTCCATGCACCCCATCCGGAGCAGCACAGACAAAAACCAGGCAAAATACCTATGTATTGAAGACTATTGTATAGAAATACGACAGTGACATTCATGTTTTTCTGTCATCAGCCAGGCACTATGAATGGAAACAGACAGATGGCAAGGCACTCAGCTTGATCAATTTATATAAATATTGATATAATATATTGAATAGATATGGGCCTGTATTTTCTTTTACACATATATCACATTTGGCCATCTGTGCTGTAATAATGCTAATTCATAAGCACATCATAGACAAATCCTGTCCTATACCCAGCCAACATATCCAGGTGGGCCACACCTGGGTTTTATATGGACTTCAACTGGGCAAGGGCCAAATGGTTATCTTAGGTGGTACCCATATGGGGTTATAGTGTGGGTCCTGAATCATTTTCTATGGGTTGAAAGTGAGCAATCTGGTGTTATTTGTTCAGGAATAATGACTGTGACCCAATCAGGTTAACCATTTGGGTCACAAACAGGCAAACCCGTAGGTACAAAATAGGCACTGAATCTATTTGAAATGGGTTGTAAGTGGGCTTTCTGATGTAAATATTGTCAGGGATTGTCTATGGGACACAGTTGGGCATACCATCTGGGGCAGGCATGAGAAAACCATATTATATTATGCTTGTGAAATTCCTCAGCAAATATGCTGAATGACCTGGAATATTCAAATCCATTCAAGAATCAATTTAAAAAAAAAACTAAACAGCCAATATGCTAAGTGAACTAGCAGATTCAAATCCATTCAACATCGTTTTTGACTAAACAGACACCAGTGGGTAGCCTGGGTACTAGTCTTTGAGTTAATCCACTCCCTGTTCTCCATGTCATGTGCCAAAGAAATGTGGCCTTTACAAGGAGTGGCAAGGAGTGGAATGTTAGCTAAAGAGACTGGTACTCAGACTAGCTAGTGGGTGCTGTCACACATCTTTTGAAGGGCGCATGCGCATTCAATATTTTGAGGAGGGAGGGGCACATGACTGAATTTCAAATTCAGGCACTAAACGTTGGAATTGTATACAGTGCCTACAGAAAGTATTCACACCCCTTGACTTCCCCCCCATTCTGTTGTGTTACAGCCTGAATTTAAAATTGATTCAATTGAGATTTTTGTGGAAGTGGAATTCTTTTTTTCGAAATTTCTACAAATGAATAAAACATGTAAAGCTGAAATGTCTTCAGTCAATAATTAGTTAACCTCTGTTATGGCAAGCCTAAATCAATTCAGGAGTAAAAATGTGCTTAACAAGTCACATAATAAGTTGCATGGATTCACTCTGTGTGCAATAATAGTGTTTAACATGAATTGTATATGACTACCTCATCTTTGTACCCCACACATACAATTATTTTTAAGGTCCCTCAGTCGAGTAGTGAATTTCCAAAACAGATTCAACCACAAAGACCAGGGAGGTTTTCCAATGCCTTGCAAAGAAGGGCACCTATTGGTAGACAGGTAAAATTAAAAAACAGACATTGAACATCCCTTTGAGCATGGTGAAGTTTTTAATTACACTTTGGATGGTGCATCAATACAGCCAGTAAATACAAAGATACAGGCGTCCTTCCTAACTCAGTTACCGGAGAGGAAGGACACCGCTCAGGGATTTCACAATGGTGACTTTAAAACAGTTACAGAGTTTAATAGCTGTGATAGGAGAAAACTGAGGATGGATCAACAACATTGCAGTTACTCCACAATATTAACCTAATTGAAAGAGTGAAAAGAAGGAAGCCTGTACAGAATACAAATATTCCAAAACATGCATCCTGTTTGCAACAAGGCACTAAAGTAATATTGCAAACAATGTGGAAAAGCAGTTAACTTTTTGTCCTGAATACAAAGTGTTACGTTTGGGGCAAATCCAATACAACACATTACTGAGTACCACTCTCCATATTTTCAAGCATAGTGGTGGCTGCATCATGTTATGGGTATGCTTGTAATTATTAAAGACTAGGGAGTTTTTCAGGATAAAAAGAAACTGAGCTAAGCACAAGCAAAATCCTAGAGGAAAACCAGGTTCAGTCTGCTTTCCACCACACACTGGGAGATGAATTCACCTTTCAGCAGGACAATAACCTAAAACACAAAGACAAATCTACACTGCTGCTTACCAAGAAGACCATGAATGTTCCTGAGTGGCTGAGTTATAGTTTTGACTTCAATCTACTTGAAAATCTATAGCAACACCTGAAATAGTTGTCAAGCTATGATCAACAACCAATTTGACAGCGCTTAAAGAATTTTGAAAAGAATAATGTGCAAATGTTGCACAATCCAGGTGTGGAAAGCTCTTAGAGACGTACCCAGAAAGACTCACAGTTGTAATCAATGCTAAAGGTGCTTCTACAAAGTATTGAATCAGGGGTGTGAATACTTAAGTAAATGAGATATTTCTGTATTTCATTTTCAATAAATGTGCAAATATTTCTAAAAACATGTTTTCACTTTGTCATTATGGGGTATTGTGTGTAGATGAATGAGAAAAACATATATTTAATCAATTTTTAATTCAGGCTGTAACACAACAAAATATTGAATAAGTCAAGGGATATGAATACTTTCTGAAGGAATTGTATGTCCAGGCAAGACAACAGGAGCTGGAAATCGAGCTGGAAATCTACAGAGTGATTCGACCAGTAAGTGGTACTGACTAAAGTTAATATTTGCTTGTGTTGTTAGCTAATTGGTTTTGGTATTTTATGTTGCTGTCTGGCTGCAGAGTCATTATAGCTAATGTTAACTAGCTAGCTAGACTGACAAAGTCCTGCAATAAGAAAACTCTACATAGTTGTGTTGTGTGGTTGTGTGGGTGTCATATAAACTCAGCAAAAAAAGAAACGTCCTCTCACAGTCAACTGCGTTTATTTTCAGCTTAACATGTGTAAATATTTGTATGAACATAACAAGATTCAACAACTGAGACATAAACTGAACAAGTTTCACAGACATGTGACTAACAGAAATGGAATAATGTGTCCCTGAGCAAAGGGGGGGGGTTCAAAATCAAAAGTAACAGTCAGTATCTGGTGTGGCCACCAGCTGCATTAAGTACTGCAGTGCATCTCCTCCTCATGGACTGCACCAGATTTGCCAGTTCTTGCTGTGAGATGTTACCCCACTCTTCCACCAAGGCACCTGCAAGTTCCCTGACATTTCTGGGGGGGTGGGGGGGAATGGCTCTAGCCCTCACCCTCCGATCCAACAGATCCCAGACGTGCTCAATGGGATTGAGATCCGGGCTCTTCGCTGGCCATGGCAGAACACTGACATTCCTGTCTTGCAGGAACTCACGCACAGAATGAGCAGTATGGCTGGTGGCATTGTCATGCTGGAGGGTCATGTCAGGATGAGCCTGCAGGAAGGGTACCACATGAGGGAGGAGGATGTCTTCCCTGTAACACACAGCGTTGAGATTGCCTGCAATGACAACAAGCTCAGTCCGATGATGCTGTGACACACCGCCCCCAGACCATGACGGACCCTCTACCTCCAAATCGATCCCGCTCCAGAGTACAGGCTCATTCCTTCGACGATAAACGCGAATCCGACCATCACCCTTGGTGAGACAAAACCGCGACTCGTCAATGAAGAGCACTTTTTGCCAGTCCTGTATGGTCCAGCGACGGTGGGTTTGTGCCCATAGGCGATGTTGTTGCCGGTGATGTCTGGTGAGGACCTGCCTTACAACAGGCCTACAAGCCCTCAGTCCAGCCTCCCTCAGCCTATTGCGGACAGTCTGAGCATGGATGGAGGAATTGTGCATTCCTGGTGTAACTAGGGAAGTTGTTGTTTCCATCCTGTATCTGTCCCGCAGGTGTGAGGTTCGGATGTACCGATCCTGTGCAGCTGTTGTTATCCGTGGTCTGCCACTGCGAGGATGATCAGCTGTCCGTCCTGTCTCCCTGTAGCGCTGTCTTAGGCGTCTCACAGTACAGACATTGCAATTTATTGCCCTGGCCACATCTGCAGTCCTCATGCCTCTTTGCAGCATGCCTAAGGCACGTTCACGCAGATGAGCAGGGACCTTGGGCATCTTTCTTTTGGTGTTTTTCAGAGTCAGTAGAAAGGCCTCTTTAGTGTCCTAAGTTTTCATAACTGTGACCTGAATTGCCTACCGTCTGTAAGCTGTTAGTGTCTTAACGACCGTTCCACAGGTGCATGTTCATTAATTGTTTATGGTTCATTGAACAAGCATGGGAAACAGTGTTAAAACCCTTTACAATTAAGATCTGTGAAGCTATTTGGATTTTTACGAAATATCTTTGAAAGACAGGGTCCTGAAAAAGAGATGTTTCTTTTTTTGCTGTGTTTATAGGTATGCCCCCAATGCAATTCTCAATTCAAATACATCCACAGTGCAAACAGATTTTCTTTGTTGTTGGTCAAATTAAATAATAATATTGTATTTTGTATTTTGTTGTATTTTGTTGAATTTATATAACAACATTCCGACCTTCCGTCTGTTTTCTGTAAACAAGTGCTGTAACATGGAGATATGGCCGTGTGGGAACACTAACCATATAAATGTGTGTAGTAATTTACGTTTTTGAATTGTTTTATTTCTCGTTGGTATGAAAGATACGTTCCTTATGTTTCCAAAACAGAACCTCAAGCAATGAGAGTTAATTTTTAGAGCATGCGTCGGGGCTCTAAACAAAACTCCCCCGGTCAGAAGATAATATCGTCAATAGACGCTAAAGTGGTTAGCGTATCTTCATAATGCCTATCTTCATAATGTACTGTCTTTGCTGAAACTAACACAAAACAAAACTGAAATGAGAAAAGTTGCCTCCTACACTAACTGAAATAAAATACACTACTGTTCAAAAGTTTGTGGTCACTTAGAAATGTCCTTGTTTTTTAAAGAAAAGCACATTTGTTGTCCATTAAAATAACATAAAATTGATCAGAAATACAGTGTAGACATTGTTAATGTTGTAAATGACTATTGTAGCTGGAAACGGCTGAATTTTTATGGAATATCTTCACAGGCGTACAGAGGCCCATTATCAGCAACCATCACTCCTGCGTTCCAATGGCAAGTTGTGTTAGCTAATCCAAGTTTATCATTTTAAAAGGCTAATTGATCATTAGAAAACACCTTTGCAATTATGTTAGCACAGCTGAAAACGGTGTCCTGATTAAAGAAGCAATAAAACTGGCCTTCTTTAGACTAGTTGAGTATCTGGAGCATCAGCATTTGTGGGTTCAATTACAGGCTCAAAATGGCCAGAAAAAAAGCACTTTCTTCTGAAACTCGTTAGTCTATTCTTGTTCTGAGAAATGAAGGCTATTCCATGCGAGAATTTTTCCAAGAAACTGAAGATCTCGTACAACGCTGTGTACTACCTTCACAGAACAGTGCAAACTGGCTCTAACGAGAATAGAAAGAAGAGTGGGTAGGCCCCACAACTGTGGGTAGGCCCCACAACTTGTCCTCTTGCACAACTGAGCAAGAGGACAAGTACATTAGAGTGTCTAGTTTGAGAAACAGACGCCTCACAAGTCCTCAACTGGCAGCTTCATTAAATAGTACCCGCAAAACACCAGTCTCAACGTCTACAGTGAAGAGGCGACCCCGGGATGCTGGCCTTCTAGGCAGAGTTACAAAGAAAAAGCCATATCTCTGTCCAGTGTTTGTGTTCTTTGGCCCATCTTAATCTATTATTTTTATTGGCCTAGTCTGAGATATGGCTTTTTCAAAAGACCAGTTAGTGGAAAAAAGAATCAGACTTGGGTTGCCTGTGTAAATGCAGACATAGGGACCCATGTTGTAGATCACATGGGTTTGTCCATGTCTGGCCCAAAAGGATAATCCAACTGGGTACAAGTGAAGATTAACATTTAGAGTCCTTGGATAAAGACTGAAATGTTGCACTAGATCAGTAGCCTAAATGCTTAATGATGTTTTCTTTTCACAGCTACCTATGAACAGGCCCGAATCAAACTTAAAAGGGCAGAGGAGATTTCTGATCTGCAGATGGACTCAGAAATGGATGAAGAAGAGTCAGGACCTGACAATGGTAACATGGCAACAGCAACACTACCCGAGGGGGCTGATTACACTATGAATACTGTCCAGGATGTGGAGGCGATGGAGTAAAAGTAACCCAACACAGCTTTCCTGAATGGAGTGGTAGGTGCTCTGAAAGGGATGTTTTACAAAAACAAAGTATTGTAGTATGTTCTTCATTAGTCCACTGTTAATGCAATCCCAAAAATTGTGCTTTTTAGCAATCAAGTTTTCAAGATAGATAGAGCACTTTCAGTACAGAGCAAAAAGTGTGATGATGATGATGATGCAAATTATATGCAAATTAGCAAAATGATCATTGCATATAATTTGCATCATCATCACTATTTTTTCTCTGCACTGCAGTGTTTCCCAATAATGGTCCTGGGGACTCAAAGTGGTCCACTTGTTTAGTTTTTTCCTAATGCTCACACACTTGATTCCACTAAGCAACTCATCATCAAGCCTTTGAATTGAATAAGGTATGTGAATAAGGAGTGCTAGGGCAAAAACAAAAATATGCACCCCTTTGGGACCAGGATTGGAGAACACTGCTGTACTGAAAGTCCTCTATCTTGAGAACTTCACTGCTGGCATGCACATTTTTAAAAATTGTTTACAGTGTGTGGAAACCATGTCTGCATTTGTAATTTGAGCGAACTATCCCTTTAATCAGAGTTCCTGCATTGCATTTGATCTGACCATGTGCTATAAATAAACATGTATTTATTGTATAAAGAAAACTGTTTTTGTCATCTCTTAAATCTCTTAAGAAAGCTTGCTTTGGCAGCAGCATCTAGGGCCTGCATGGAGACTGAGAACAAACTCAGGTTTGTTTCAGGTGGTCAGCCCAACTGAAAATCACTTATTGTCCTTATAGATCTCACTACACACCCATCCTTTACCCAGATGTAACCCATTTAGGTAAACCATTAGGGCAACGTATGAAGCCCAACCTTAAACCACATCAAGCCCAACATGAAAACAACATGTGGGGCAAATGCGAATGCTGAGGGCAAAACCTTGTGTGCGTGCACCTTGTGGTTATCCTACATGTGGGGCCAAGAGTTAATCATTCTTTAACACACCTGGGCTAAAACCTATGGGTTATAACTAGGGTTGCACATTTTGGGGAATATTCAGAGGTGGAATCTTTCTGTAGGAATTAACAGAAATATATGGGAATTAACAGGAATATATGGGAACTAACATAAATATATGCAAATTAGTATTAATACCATTTAAATATAGATGTTTTTTGCATTGGATATATTTACCATATCATATGGAGACAGAAACATAAACCTTTTACCTTATCATAGACATAATTGCAAATGATTAAATAAAAAACTATTTAGTTACGAATTGAACTTTAATTAAATGAGTTGACTCTTCACATGGGATGATTTCACTGAACAACAAAAGAAAGAGAATATTGAATGATCCCCATCGAATCTCCAAAAAAACGTTTTCAACATACATCTGTAAAAGGATAGTCTAGAAACTAAATCTTTGGTTTTCTTCCTCTCAGGCTTCCATGTCTTCTCCCTGGACCTCCTCAATGTCCACCTCTTGAAAATCAGACTCTGAGGCCTCATCTTCACTCTCACTTTCCAACCTTGTTGAGGATGGCTCGTTGTCAGGCTCAAAAATCCTCAAATTTGCCCGGATGGCCACCAATTTTTCAACCATTGTATTGGTCAGCCTGTTGCGTGCTTTGGTGTGTGTGTTCCCAAACAAGGACCAGTTGCACTCTGAGGCAGCTGATGTTGGTGGGATTTGGAGGATGATGGAGGCAACAGGGGAAAGAGCCTCAGATCCACAAAGTCCCTTCCACCAGGTGGCTGATGAGATATGTAGGCACGACTGCCATATTGCATCTCCATCCCAAAGCCCTTGCTTGGAAGTGTACTTCGCCAGACTGCCAAGAACCTTGCCCTCATCCAGGCCAAGGTGGCGGGACACGGTAGTGATGACACCATAGGCCTTGTTGATCTCTGCAGCAGACAGGATGCTCTTGCCAGCATACTTGGGGTCCAAAATGTGCGCTGCGGCGTGTATGGGCTTCAGGCAGAAAGAAGTCTTCATGTTTTTTTATGTATTTCAGAACTGCAGTTTGGAGCAACAGTGAAGTGTGCAGGGCAGTATGGATTTCTTCTCTTACATCTGCAATCAGAGTCTGAACATCAGACAGGATGGCATTGTCTCCCTCAATCTGTGCAATGGCTACTGCTATAGGTTTCAGGAGTTTCAGGCTGCTTACCACTCTCTCCCAAAATATATCATCCAGGAGGATCCTCTTGATGGGGCTGTCCATATCAGCAGACTGTGATATGGCCATTTCTTGGAGAGACTCCTTCTCCTCCAGGAGACTGTCAAACATGATGACAACACCATCCCAATGGGTGTTGCGGGGCAGCTTCAATGTGGTGCTCTTATTTTCTCACTTTGCTTGGTGAGGTAGATTGCTGCTATAACCATTTCCTTGGCTCTCTTGTAGAGTGTATCCATTGTTTTCAGTTCCATGATGTCATTGAGGAGCAGATTCAATGCATGAGCAGCACAGCCAATGGGTGTGATGTGAGGGTAGGACTCCTCCACTTTAGAACAAGCAGCCTTCATGTTCGCAGCATTGTCTGTCACCAGCGCAAATACCTTCTGTGGTCCAAGGTCATTGATGACTGCCTTCAGCTCATCTGCAATGTAGAGACCGGTGTGTCTGTTGTCCCTTGTGTCTGTGCTCTTGTAGAATACTGGTTGAGGGGTGGAGATGATGTAGTTAATTATTCCTTGCCCACAAACATTCGACTAGCCATCAGATGATTGCAATACAGTCTGCTTTCTCTATGATTTGCTTGACCTTCACTTGAACTCTGTTGAACTCTGCATCCAGCAAATGAGTAGATATAGCATGTATGGTTGGGGGGGGGGGGGGGGGGGGGGGGGGTGTATGCTGGGCGAAGAACATTCAGAAATCTCTTGCAATACACATTGGCTGTGAGCATCAGAGGTGAACCAGTTGCATACACAGCTCGGCAAGACATTCATCAGCATTTCTCTGACTACGTTCCTCCATTGAGTCAAAAAAACTTCTGATTCCAGGAGGACGATGACCTGTTGCTATCGATAAGGTGTCTGATTCATAATTTTCACCTCGAATAGAAGTAGAGGGAATTTTGGCAGAGGTTACTTGTTGTGAGCGCTGACGGAACTTTATGCACTTAGCCAGATGATTCTGCTTCTTTGTTGCATTCTTCACATATGATTTGGCACAGTATTTGCAAATGTACACAGCTTTTCCTTCTACATTAGCTGCAGTGAAATGTCTCCACACACCAGATAGTGCCCGTGGCATTTTCCTTTTAAAGATTAGATTTTTTTTTTTTAAACCTGCAAATACAATACCATGTATAGATAAATAGTTAAACAGTTAGATTAAACAACTTCTTTGTAAGATAAATGTTTTAAAATGAAACATGTATGGAAACAGGTGAATTAACACTCCTCAGTTAGTAGGCTCAATCAAGCTCTAACCCACATGGTAGCAAAAACTAACAAGCAGAAATTGTTAACAAGTTAGAAATGATTAACCACTTAGGACCCACAACGTTTTGTCTTCAGTGTCCATGTTGGCCCCACATGTGGTTGCCATGTTGAGCTTTATGTGGGTTCATGTTGGGTTTATTAAGGGACCTCAGTGGGCAAATGTGTAATAACTAGGGTTGCAAAGGTTCGGAAACTTTCCGGTAAATTTTCAGAATTTGCCCAGGAATTTTCCATGGGAAGTTAAGCTCTGGAATTTGGGGAATTTAACTTAAATTCATCAACAAAGTTAGCTTATAACAGTGAACCTTTTTGTGGGATACACATAAGGCAATTCTAGGTCTTGTGGCATATTTTGGTTAAACTATCCCCAATTCAATGGAATTGCAACCCTCTGCATGCACAGTGCATTCTTCCATGTACAGCTGATTCTCAAGATCTTGCACACTAATGAGATGCTATTGAGCCCACGTTACTACACTGTCTGAGCCAAGGACTACATGCTTTCTGGTAAGTTTTGATTACAATACCGGGTGGGGTGAATATATTTTATATGACATACATGATTTTTTGTTAACTAGTAAATAGTAGCCTACAGCAAAGTGTATTTTATCCTATCTGGGGCCCACATCTTAAAACCATTCTTTAACCCATGTTGGCTTTAAACTTGGGGCCCTTGTGGCTAAGAGCACATGTTGACTGGGTACAGTCTGACTACCTTTTTGGGGTTAGGTGCTTGTGTAAACCTATTTCTGAGGCACGTTCACCTTGCACAAGGAGAATAGGCTACGCTAAACACACACTTATGACAGTCAGCACACAACCCCTTCCTTTGTAGCCAAGCATTTACGAGTTGCAGGTTGTCTTTTAATAACAGGACACACTTGTCAGCTACCAGCATCATCATGCTCCCTCCCTTGTCCTGTCAGCTTTGACTCAGCTTTGAGCGTCTATCCTCAAGAAGGGAGGCAGAGAAAGAAAGAGCGAGAGAGCAAGAGTTTTATTGCCTGACTCTTTTTCCAACCTGGCCTCAGAGCCATACGAAACATACTTTACGTATTTCTGAACATCTCCAAGACGTATGATACCTACTAATGGTCTAGTTACGTTCCGTAGCGTCTAGGAATCCAAAGGTTGCGTGTTCAAGTTGCATCGGGGACAACTGTTGCATTTTAGCTAACCCTTCCCCTAACCCTTATTCTAAAATTAACCCATTTCACCTAACTACATAAATTATTGTAACCTTTGTCATTTTAGTTCCCCTAACCTTTTACATAAATTATCCTAACCTTTGTCATTAGTTCTTCTAACCTCCAACATAAATTCTCCACAGAATTCCCCTTTGTTGTTTTGTGCAACAAGCAACCTGGTCTCGGAGAAAGACATATAGATTTCTGATAAGGTACATCATCCAGTTTGTACGCTATTGTACGACCATGCTGATACTATGATACTATACATGCTATAATTCGTATGATATTGTATGACTGCTTTTTCATTCATAATGTAACCTAATGTACTATATCACACTAAATGGCGTGTCACAGCTTTATGTATGACAAAAAAAAGTATGAAAATGTATGCACTTGCTCCTAGAAAATAGCGTCTGCTAAATGACTAAAATTGGAAATGTAAAAACATTTAGTGAATAATACGAATTGCCCTGAGACCACGTTGCTTTTTCACCAGGTCAGCCCTGACCAAGAGAGCAGCCTGTGCACAGCAGCTGTGCCACGCCTATCCTTGGAATAAAATCACCATCCCGAAATCAAAGATTGTGTTTCCACTGAATCTGCAACATAGGGGCTAAATCAGTAGTCATGTCCAGTCAACAAAACTAGCCTATTTCAATAGGCTGCAATTCTGTGCAAACAGTGGTGATATCTAGGCCTAATAATTCCTTGCAAGCGGTTATTATGACGTCTTATTAAAGGGTACATTTTTCAAACTCGGACCAAGTGACTTTTCCTAGCCGCCTGAAACTAAACGCGTCTGCTAGCGTATTTTGCCATGTTGAGGCAGCCCTCCCCTCAACCATGTAGAAGAGAGAGGTAGGTGTAAGCTAGGCTGTACAAAACGGTGCGCGCATAAAAAAGATTCGTTTCCATGGGTTTGATTTACTAGACTAGCCTATGTAAAAGAACAACCTCTCTCTCACACACACACACACAATCAGCCTTGAACATTCGATCTTTGGGTCTCATGCAAATACCAGTCAAATCATCCCACGTTGTAGGCATTGAGGTGAAAGACGCGGCATAATAAATATGCTACAAAAAAGCACTCATAAAGCTATTACAGGCTGGAGGTAACCTAACCAATCAGGACCGTTTGTGAACGGTTGATAATTCACATGAGCAACGTTCTCAAGATGTTAAAAAAACGCAATATCTTCATTAAACCCAACCCGCATGGTCCCTTGCAAACCATGCGATCTAGCATAGCTACTCACTTCTTTCCGATCCCGCAGATTTATTCAAACAGGTGGAACCCTATTTCTCTTCGGTATTCTTCCCATGTGAACCGTGGTAATAACCTCTGATGCTCTGAAATCCACGGTACAGTCCACTTCTTGCCCGCAGAAGCTGTTGGACTACGTGAGGTTCCTTCCAGCACCACCACTCCATGAACAGCTCCATTGACGTCATCACTCACAGGCTCGATGCCACTCCCTTTCATAACGACCACAGCCAATCGCAAGGCAAAGAGACAACCCTTGTTACTTCTCATGACGATCACTTTGGTGCTTGTTGGAGAAATTTGGTTTTATGATATGGTGCTTTCAAGAAAACTAGGAATTCCCAAAAAATAGGTCAGTGATCTTCTGGTTGGAAAGTCGGCGCTCTAGAAAGATCCCCGAGTTTCCGACATAGAATTCCGAGTTGGATGACCGTCCAAAACATTTTCTCCCAGTTGACTTGAACGCACTGATGTCGGAAGTCGGAGATTTCCGAGCTCCCAGTTCCCAGTTGTTTTGAATGAGGCAATATATTGTAACGACCCTGGGATTATAAACGCGGAAATCGACTCTGCCGCACGAGCATGCATTTGCGGCACAGTCGATAGCGCGCCGGACCTCGGGCTAGAAGGTCGAGGGTTCGAGACCTGCTCCCTGCCGTTTCATTACACTGTTGTCAGAAGTGACCTGACCTTGCATCCACGACAGTGCGTTTGCTTGGCCGGTGAGGGCGTTCCTGTAAGACGTAGAGTCGCAAGCTAGCGCCAGGACGCGCTCTTTGAAAGGAGGGCATAGTGTAACGACCCTGAGTTTATATGCGCGGAAATCGACTCTGCCGCACGAGCATGCTTTTGCGGCACAGCGCGCCGGACCTCGGGTTAGAAGGTCGAGGGTTCGAGACCTGCTCCCTGCTGTGTCATTACAATATATTGCATTTATACTTTTATACATGTGCTATTTTAATTAAGAAAAAATGCAAACGTGAGGTTGCATGACTACACTATTATTGCTATCTGATCCCATGACAACCTAGTAAAAAATGTAAGGTGCAAAAATCGCATCTTCAGCCTAGCATGACACTTCTCAGTGAGATTCTAGTTCGATTCTTTACCATATTTTTTGCGGTGTAAAATGTATAAGACTTCTATTCCCAGAAAGCACAGGTCAATACAGTGTTTCCATGGTTACCATAACATAACAGAGACGTTTTTGTAGGCTACCAGCAACAGGCAGGTAAGTGACATAGCTCGTAGCACACAGTGTAGGAAACAATGATAGCCAGTGGTCACAGATCTGTGTTGTGATGCGTTGCTAATTCACATGGTCATTGGCAGAAGTGGCAAGGTAGCACAAACAGATCTGGGAGACCAGGTAAGCTGTTAGCTAAGCTTCTACTTGAATAATAACATGGCAGGTATTCCTGCAGGGTAAATGAAGAGCCTGTGAATATGGATGGTTGTGTGGTCCATCTCCACACAGTGAAATTCAAGCCCAAAATAGATGGCAGCAGGAGTGACTTCACTGCCCAACCCATCAAAGTTGACTTCCACGAGCTGCTGGGAACCAGTGATGCCCCTGAGCTCGTTCCACAGGTACTAGCAACCCCATCCACTCCCTGCACCCTTCGACCTTCTAGACAATACTTCAATCACATTGAAGATATTGTGTGTATCTCTACCCATCCCCTCCCCGCCATAGCACTCCTCTTCTGCTGGAAACAACAGAAGTCTCATCATACCCACAGACTCTATGATTAATTCCTGTCACAGGCAATCAGATGCATTATAGATTGATAGTCCAAATGCATCTACTCTTCTGGGACAACTAAATAGGACAGTAATGCCTGGCTCTGTCAAAAAGGGAGTGTTGCTGAGCAACCAAGATGCAACATATAGAAAACCTGCCCTTCTCACATCAGAAGATACTGTATGGTTGTGTAGCCAAGTTTGCATTCTCATGCATATGTGTGTGGGTCGAGTGCATGTGTTACTGTTTTTGGTTTGCCCTGATCCTATTTATAGACATACTTAATCTATCTTCTGCTGTAAAGGCAGGGGCACAAAACATTTTGCTTTTCCATTCCCAGTGCCCCTGTCCTTGGTGCGGCGATCCACCAACGTTCCGTAAAAAAATAATCTAACGTGAAACATGTCTATGGTAAAAAGAGTATGTGGCCTTTTCTGTGGCCTAAATGTATGACAATGTAATGAGACAGACACTTTTTACATCCTGCACATTTCTCCAACCAAATAGCCTAACCTGGTGCCCAATCAAATAAAAAATGTGTTGACATGTTAACAAACACATCCTAAAAACAGGACATGTCAAAGTAAAATGGACAATATGGAATGGAGCATCAGGCTACTGATGTCCTGCTGTCCTGGAGTTTCACCCCATGGGCTAAAATGTAATGATCAGTGGTATGAAGTTTGTATCCATCCATTTTTAACGAGCTGATCATAGCCAAAAATAAGATACTTCTACATTTCCCACTGTGTAAACACATTGATTCTCATTGCAAATAGGCTCAGGATAACTCCTGTAAAGTTGGGTAGCTGATATTCAGAGATTAAAAGTAATCCAAGTAATTGATCACAGGAATCAGGACTAAAAAAGCCAATGCAAGTGCCTGTTTTACAAAGCATTCATAAGATTCCATTGCGGCTGACACTGTAAGCTATACCCCAGTCAGCACGGACCGACGCCAATGTCTTTTCGGCTGTCTTTTGTTGTTGTTGGTGTTTTACAAACGTTAGGTCTACCACATAGATGGACATTCAGAAAATTACATTTCGGCCGACACTGTAGGCTACACCCCAGTTCTTTCGGTCCTCTCTGGACCATTCCGGACCAAATCTGAACCAGTCATAGATGTCTATGTTTACTTCAGATTTGGTCCGGTCTGGACCAGTTTTGATTTGGTCCAAACATAGACGTCTATAAATTACATATTTTCAACTTTCATTCAGAACTGAAAATGAACCTGATTTAAACATCCAGAAATTACGTATTTTCAACGTCCGGAAAAATTATTATTTTCAAAGTCCAGGAAATACGTATTTTCAACTTCCAATCAGAACCGAAAATTAACCTGATTTCAACATCTGGAAAATATGTATTTTAATGGTGGTTATTGGTGAGAATGGAGAGGGTCTATGTCCGGAGGATTGGGATGGGGTGACTGGGAGAGCATCAGACACTTCTCTGAGGTGTGCGTGGGGCCTCCACTCATCCCATTTCAGTCTATCGGAGGACCTACTAAACCCAAGTAGACTCCCACCAGTGTAACGACTCTCCTCTTCATCTGATGATGAGGAATAGGAATCATCGGACCAATACGCAGCGTGGTAAGTGTCCATAATATGTATTTAAATAAATCAACTGAACACTGAACAAAATAACAAAGAGCACGAACGAACAAACGAAACAGTTCTGTATGGTGAAAACACACAACACAGAAAACAACTACCCACAAACACAGGTGGGAACAGGCTACCTAAGTATGGTTCTCAATCAGAGACAACGATTGACAGCTGTCTCTGATTGGGAACCATACCAGGCCAAACACATAGAAAAGGACAACGTAGAACAAAACATAGAATGCCCACCCCAACTCACGCCCTGACCAAACCAAAATAGAGACATAAAAAGGATCTCTAAGGTCAGGGCGTGACAACCAGCCACTATACTTTAATTTATAAGGTAAAACAAACAAACCACAGTACTTAAGTGGCAGTTTTTTTTCAAAAGTATGTACAATTGGTGTATGTATCCACAGTTTTGGTACATTAGGAGAGGAGTTGGCCCTAAAAAGGCTTACTTTTCTTAGTTTTTTTGTTGTGTTTTTTGTTAAATGTCTGCTCAAATGCCCACACACTCTATATATGTAATGTATACAATAACTATGTATTAATACTATGATCCTCCCATTTTATGGAAAGCCCACCGCCCAAACATGTAATGTCTGCTAAAATGTTTTACTTGGTTCTTCAATGATAGACAGAAATCCAACTTATCACATGGAATGTGCACTGGCTCCATGATGGGAGAAAAAGTATATGGTTCTTGAACACTTAAAGAGATTGTCAGCAGATGTGGTTTTCTTGCAAGAGTTAAATTTTTTATTTTATTGAAATTGAACATTTGAAGAGGAGCTGGGTTGGAGAGGCCTTTGCTGCCACCTGATGTAGAAGCAGCAGAGGTGTAGGCATCCTGATAAATAACAAAACCCCATTTTCCCTTATATCCCAGCACATGGACCAACAAGGCCTTTTTCTAATGTTGAATTGTACCTTACACGGTGAAAAATACACATTGATTTCCTTGTATATCCCACCAGGGGCAACTCTGTTTTCAGATAGAATTTAATCTATTTTAGAACAAATCCAGACAGGGACTATGATTTTAGCAGGTGACCTAAATTATACATTCAATAAGATTGACAGATGCAGTAATAAAAAAGGCACAATTATTTCCAAAAATGCACTCAACAATTTACTGGATTCAAGAATTCATGAAATAGTGATATCGGATCATTCTCCGGTATCATGTTTAATTACACCAATATAAAATACACTTAGGTACAGAATTTGGAGAATGAACGTGCACCATCTGGACCCGAAATGTATTAAACAAAACAATTTAAGAGGGAGAATTTACATAAGTATTCAGGCCCTTTACTCAGTACTTTGGTGAAGCACCTTTGGCAGCGCTTACAGCCTCGAGTCTTCTTGGGTATGGTGCTACAAGCTTGGTACACAGTCTAAGGTCCTGAGTGCTCTGGAGCAGGTTTTCATCAAGGATCTCTCTGTACTTTTGCTCCGTTCATCTTTCCCTCGATCCTGAATAGACTCCCTATCCTTGCCGTTGAAAAACATCCACACAGCAAGATGCTGCCATCACCATGCTTCACCGTAGGGATGGTGCCAGTGCCAGGTTTCCTCCAGACGTGACGCTTGGCATAAAGGCCAAATAGGTACATTTTGGTTTTATCAGACCAGAGAATCTTGTTTCTCATGGTCTGAGAGTCTTTAGGCTCCTTTTGGCAAACTACAAGCGGGCTGTCATGTGCTTTTCACTGAGGAGTGGCTTCCGTCTGGTCACTCTACCATAAAGTCCTGATTGGTGGAGTGCTTTAGAGATGGTTGTCCTTCTGGAAGGTTCTCCCATCTCCACAGAGGAACTCTGGAGCTCTGTAAAGTGACCATCGGGTTCTTGGTCACCTCCCTGACCAAGGCCCTTCTCCTCCGATTGCTCAGTTTGACCGGGCAGTCAGCTCTAGGAAGAGTCTTGGTGGTTCCAAACTACTTCCATTTAAGAATGATGGAGGCCACTGTGTTCTTTGGGACCTTCAATGCTGCAGAATTTTTGATGGTACACTTCCCCAGATCTGTGCCTCAACACAACCCTGTCTCGGAGCTCTACGGACAATTCCTTCGACCTCATGGATTGTTTTTTGCTCTGACATGTACTGTCAACTGTGGGACCTTATATAGACAGGTGCCTTTCCAAATCACGTTCAATCAATGTAATTTACCACAGGTGGACCAATCAAGTTGTAGAAACATCTCAAGGATGATCAATGGAAACAGGATGCACCTGAGCTCAATTTCGAGTCTCATTGCAAAGGGTCTGAGTATTTATGAAAATAAGGTATTTCAGTTTTTATTTTTTAATTAATTTGCAAACATTTCTAAAAACCTGTTTTTGCTTTGTCATTTTGGGGTATTGTGTGTAGATTCATGAGGGAAAAAATAATTTAATCAATTTCAGAATAAGGCTGTAACGTAACAAAATGAGTCTGAATACTTCCCGATTTTCATGATGATATTACATATTTTCTCCCCTTTGTCTTATTTGTCATATCATTGTCAGTAATATTCCTCCTGCCTCTGGCCTTTACTTGGCTCAGAACTCTCATTCTTAATTGATTATGCTTTCAAATCCTGCAAAATATCAGTGTCTTGGAAGGGGAGGATATGGCAATGGCTATTTCTTCATTCCTGTTTCTGAATATGACTATAATAAGTTTTGTAACAGTACTCTATGTGTGTGTATGTGTGTGTTTTTTTCTATAGGTAGATAATACGGATATCCTGTGTTCAGTGGTTGCTCTGTTTGATGTGTCTCTCCCTGATGTTGGCCCTCGAGACGTCCATGACACGGTACGCAGCCATGGAACGCACACTATTATCCTTTTCAGGCAACAGTCAGGTATACTTGATTTTCTACAGTATGGTTATTATTCACATGGTTAAAGTGGCCTTCTTTGGATATAGACATCAGAATTCTCTGTTCTATTAATGTCCTGCTCCATTTCTCTGTCTCACCAACTCTCTCTCCCCCTGCTTCCCTCTCTCTCTCTTTCTACCCCTACTCCCCGTTCTCTCTCTCCCACTGCTTCCCTCGCTCTCTCTACCCCTGCTCCCCCCTCTCTCTCCCTGCTCCTCTCTCAAATTCAATTCAATTCAATTCACGGGACTTTATTGGCATGGGAAACATATATTAACATTGCCAAAGCAAGTGAAGAAGATAGTAAACCAAAGTGAAATAAACAATAAAAATGAACAGTAAACATTACACTCACAGAAGTTCCAAAAGATAAAGACATTTCAAATGTCATATTACAGTTGAAGTCGGAAGTTTACATACACTTAGGTTGGAGTCATTAAAACTCGTTTTTCAACCACTCCACAATTTTCTTGTTAACAAACTATAGTTTTGGCAAGTAGGTTAGGACATCTACTTTGTGCATGACACAAGTAATTTTTCCAACAATTGTTTACAGACAGATTATTTCACTTATAATTCACTGTATCACAATTCCAGTGGGTCAGAATGTCACGTTGCTGACCTTATTTCCTTTGTTCTGTATTGTTTAGTTGGTCAGGACGTGAGCTGGGTGGGCATTCTATGTTATGTGTTTCTATGTTGGGTTCATTGTCAACTAGCCTGATATGGTTCTCAATCAGGGGCAGGTGTTTTACGTTTCCTCTGATTGAGAACCATATTAAGGTAGGCTGTTCTCACTGTTTGTTTGTGGGTGATTGTTGCTGTGTCTGTGTTTGTTCGCCACACGGTACTGTTTCGTTTCGTTCGTTCGTGTGTTCCTTCCTGTTCGTGCGTTCATGTTTTATGTTCTCAAGTTCAGGTCTGTTCACGTCGTTTTTTTGTTATTTTGTATTTTGTTTAAGTGTTCTTCATTACGTTGCTTAAAGAAATAAAATATGGATACATACCACGCTGCATATTAGTCCGATCCTTGCTCCTCCTCAGACGAGGAGGAGGACGAACGTTACACAGAAGTTTACATACACTAAGTTGACTGTGCCTTTTAACAGCTTGGAAAATTCCCGAAAATGATGTCATGGCTTTAGAAGCTTTTGATAGGCTAATTGACATCATTTGAGTCAATTGGAGGTGTACCTGTGGATCTATTTCAAGGCCTACCTTCAAACTCAGTGCCTCTTAGCTTGACATCATGGGAAAATCAAAAGAAATCAGCCAAGACCTCCACAAGTCTTGTTCATCCTTGGGAGCAATTTCCAAATGCTTGAACGTACCACGTTCATCTGTACAAACATTAGTACGCAAGTATAAATACCATGGGACCATGCAGCCGTCATACCGACCAGGAAGGAGACGCGTTCTGTCTCCTAGAGATGAATGTACTTTGGTGCAAAAAGTGCAAATCAATCCCAGAACAACAGCAAAGGACCTTGTGAAGATGCTGGAGGAAACAGGTACAAAAGTATCTATATCCACAGTAAAACAAGTCCTATATCGACATAACCTGAAAGGCCGCTCAGCAAGGAAGAAGCCGCTACTCCAAAACCGCCATAAAAAAGCCAGCAACTGCACAACTGAGAAATGTCCTCTGGTCTGATGTAACAAAAATAGAACTGTTTGGCCTTAATGACCATCGTTATGTTTGGAGGAAAAAGGGGGATGCTTGCAAGCGGAAGAACACCATCCCAACCGTGAAGCACAGGGGTGGCAGCATCATGTTGTGGGGGTGCTTTGCTGCAGGGGGGACCGGTGCACTTCACAAAATAGATGGCATCATGAGGGAGGAAAATGATGTGGATATATTGAAGCAACATCTCAAGACATCAGTCAGGAAGTTAAAGCTTGGTCGCAAATGGGTCTTCCAAATGGACAATGACCTCAAGCATACTTCCAAAGTTGTGACAAAATGGCTGAAGGACAACAAAGTCAAGGTATTGGAGTGGCCATCACAAAGCCCTGACCTCAATCCCATAGAAAATTTGTGGGCAGAACTGAAAAAGCTTGTGGAAGGCTACCCGAAACGTCTGACCCAAGTTAAACAGTTTAAAGGCAATGCTACCAAATACTAATTGAGTGTATGTAAACTTCTGACCCACTGGGAATGTGATGAAAGAAATAAAAGCTGAAATAAATCATTCTCTCTACTATTATTCTGACATTTCACATTCTTAAAATAAAGTGGTGATCCTAACTGACCTAAGAGAGGGATTTTTTTAAAGTATTAAATGTCAGGAATTGTGAAAAACTGAGATGAAATGTATTTGGCTAAGGTGTATGTAAACTTCCGACTTCAACTGTATATACAGTGTTATAACGATTTGCAAATGATTAAAGTACAAAAGGGAAAATAAATAACATAAATATGGGTTGTATTTACAATGGTGTTTGTTCTTCACTGGTTGCCATTTTCTTGTGGCAACAGGTCACACATCTTGCTGCTGTGATGGCACACTGGTATTTCACCCAGTAGATAAGGGGGTTATCAAAATTGGGTTTGTTTTCAAATTCTTTGTGGAGCTGTGTAATCTGAGGGAAATATGTATCTCTAATAGGGTCATACATTTGGCAGGAGGTTAGGAAGTGCAGCTCAGTTTCCACCTCATTTTCTGGGCTGTGTGCACATAGCCTGTCTTCTCTTGAGATCCAGGTCTGCCTACGGCGGCCTTTCTCAATAGCAGGGCTATGCTCACTGAGTCTGTACATAGTCAAAGCCTTCCTTAAGTTTTGATCAGTCAGAGTGGTCAGGTATTCTAACACGGTGTACTCTCTGTTTAGGCCAAATAGCATTCTAGTTTGCTCTGTTTTTTGGGGAATTCATTCCAATGTGTCAAGCAATTGTCTTTTTGTTTTCTCATGATTCCCAAAAAACAGAGCAAACTAGAATGCTATTTGGCCTAAACAGAGAGTACACCGTGTTAGAATACCTGACCACTCTGACTGATCAAAACTTAAGGAAGGCTTTGACTATGTACAGACTCAGTGAGCATAGCCCTGCTATTGAGAAAGGCCGCCGTTGGGTCTAATTGTGTTGCTGTCCTGGGGCTCTGTGGGGTCTGTTTGTGTTTGTGAACAGAGCCCCAGGACCAGCTTGCTTAGGGGACTCTTCTCCAGGTTCATCTCTCTGTAGGTGATGGCTTTGTTATGGAAGGTTTGGGAATCGCTTCCTTTTAGGTGGTTGTAGAATTTAACGTCTCTTTTCTGGATTTTGATAATTAGTGGGAATCGGCCTAATACTATTCTGCATGCATTATTTGGTGTTTTACGTTGTACACGGAGGATAGTTTTGCAGAATTCTGCATACAGAGTCTCAATTTGGGGTTTGTCCCATTTTGTGAATTCTTGGTTGGTGAGCGGACCCCAGACCTTACAACCATTAAGGGCAGTGGGTTCTATAACTGATTCAAGTATGTTTAGCCAGATCCTAATTGGTATGTTGAATTTTATGTTCCTTTTGATGGCATAGAAGTCCCTTCATGCCTTGTCTCTCAGATCGTTCACAGCTTTGTGGAAGTTACCTGTGGCGCTGATGTTTAGACAAATCTGCCCGATTCCAGCCTTGCTGAAGCACACCCAGATCATCACCGATCCTACACCAAATTTCACAGTGGGTGCGAGACCTGGAGAGACCTACAAGCCACAGTGTCTCGCACCCACTGTGAAATTTGTTGGAGGATCGGTGATGATCTGGGGGTGCTTCAGCAAGGCTGGAATTGGGACGCATGAATCAAGCCACGTACAAGGTTGTCCTGGAAGAAAACTTGCTTCCTTCTGCTCTGACAATGTTCCCCAACTCTGAGGATTGGTTTTTCCAGCAGGACAATGCTCCATGCCACACAGCCAGGTCAATCAGGGTGTGGATGCAGGACCACCAGATCAAGACCCTGTCATGGCCAGCCCAATCTCAAGACCTGAACCCCATTGAAAACCTCTGGAATGTGATCAAGAGGAAGATGAATGGTCACAAGCCATCAAACAAAACCGAGCTGCTTGAATTTTTGCGCCAGGGCATAAAGCCACCCAACATCAATGTGAAAGACTGGTGGATAGGATACCAAGACGCATGAAAGCTGTGATTGAAAATCAGGGTTATTCCACCAAATATTGATTTCTGAACTCTTCCTAAGTTAAAACATTAGTATTGTGTTGTTTAAAAATTAATATGAACTTATTTTCTTTGCATTATTCGAGGTCTGACAACACTGCATTTTTTTTGTTATTTTGACCAGTTATCATTTTCTGCAAATGAATGCTCTAAATGACAGTTTTTTTATTTGAAATTTTGGAGAAATGTTGTCAGTAGATTATAGAACAAAACAAAAATGTTAATTTTACCCAAACACATACTATAAATAGTAAAACCAGAGAAACTGATAATTTTGCAGTTGTCTCTTAATTTTTTCCAGAGCCATATATGTTGAAGAGGGTGGGGCTTAAGCTGCATCCCTGTCTCACCCCACGGCCCTGTGGAAAGAAATGTGTGTGTTTTTTGCCATTTTTAACCGCAGACTTGTTGTTTGTGTACATGCATTTTATAATGTCGTATGTTTTTCCCCCAACACCACTTTCCATCAATTTGTATAGCAGACCCTCATGCCAAATTGAGTCGAAGGCTTTTTTGAAATCAACAAAGCTTAAGAAGACTTTGCCTTTGTTTTGGTTTGTTTGTTTGTCAATTAGGGTGTGTAGGGTGAATATATGGTCTGTGATATGATAATTTGGTAAAAAGCCAATTTGACATTTGCTGAGTACATTGTTTTCAGTGAGGAAATATACAAATCTGCTGTTAATAATAATACAGAGGATTTTCCCAAGGTTGCTGTTGACACATATCCCACGTTAGTTATTGGGGTCAAATTTATCTCCACTTTTGTGGATTGGGGTGATCAGTCCTTGGTTCCAAATATTGGGGAAGATGCCAAAGCTAAGGATGCTGTTAAAGAGTATAGCCAATTGAAATTTGTTGTCTGCATATTTTATCATTTCATTGAGGATCCCATCAACACCACAGGCCTTTTTGGGTTGGAGGGATTTTATTTTGTCCTGTAGTTCATTCAAGGTAATTGGAGAATCCAGTGCGTTCTGGTAGTCTTTAATAGGTGATTCTAAGATTTGCATTTGATCATGTATATGTTTTGCTGTTTGTTCTTTGTTATAGAGCCAAACAGATTGGAGAAGTGGTTTTGTAACGTCCTGACCAGAGTTCTTATGTGTTTTGCTTGTTTAGTGTTGGTCAGGAGGTGAGCTGGGTGGGAATTCTATGTTGTGTGTCTAGTTTGTCTGTTTCTGTGTCCAGCCTAATATGGTTCTCAATCAGAGGCAGATGTCAATCGTTGTCCCTGATTGAGAATCATATATAGGTGGCTTGTTTTGTGTTGGGGATTGTGGGTGGTTGTTTCCTGTCTCTGTGTTTTGTCTGCACCAGATAGGTCTGTCTCGGTTTTTTCACATTTGTTATTTTGTATGTTGTTTGTAGTGTTTCACTTGTTCTTTAATTAAACATGTTGAACACTAGCCACGCTGCACTTTGGTCCTCTCCTTCACCCCTGGAAGAAAGCCGTTACAGAACCACCCACCAAACCCGGACCAAGCAGCGTGGAAACGGACAGCAGCAGTGGTACAAGGAGGAATGGACATGGGAGGAGATTCTAGACGGAGAAGGACCCTGGGCAGAGCCAGAGGAGTGTCGCCGCCCCAAAGCGGAGCTGGAGGCATCAAAAGCGGAGAGGTGGCATTATGAGGCGCTGGCAAGGCAGAGCGACTGGAAGCCCGAGAGGCTCACCCAAAAATTTATTGGGGGGGGGGGGGGGGGGGGGGGGCTAAAGGGGAGTGTGGCGAAGTCAGGTAGGAGACCTGCGCCAACTTCCCGGGCTTACCGTGGAGAGCGAGAGTACGGGCAGACACCGTGTTGTGCGGAAGAGCGCACGGAGTCTCCTGTACTTGTGCTTAGCCCGGTGCGGGTTATTCCACCTCTCCGCACTAGCCGGGCTAGAGTGAGCATTGAGCCAAGTGCCATGAAGCCGGCTCAACATATCTGGCCTCCAGTACGTCTCCTCGGGCCGGTGTACATGGCACCAGCCTTACAAATTGTGTCCCCGGTTCGCCAGCATAGCCCAGTGCGGGCTATTCCACCTCGCCGCACTGGCAGGGCTACGGGGACCATTCAACCAGGTAAGGTTGGGCAGGCTCGGTGCTCAAGGGAGCCAGTACGCCTGCACGGTCCGGTATATCCGGCGCCACCTTCCCGCCCCAGCCCAGTACCACCAGTGCCTACACCACGCACCAGGCTTCCAGTGCGTCTCCAGAGCCCTGTTCCTCCTCCACGCACTCTCCCTATGGTGCGTGTCTCCAGCCCAGTACCTCCAGTTCCGGCACCACGCATCAAGCCTCCTGTGCGTCTCCAGAGCCCTGTGCGCACTGTTCCTTCTCCCCGTACTCGCCCTGATGTGCGTGCCCTCAGCCCGGTACCACCAGTACCGGTACCACGCATCAGGCCTATAGTACGCCTTGAGAGTCCAGTGTGCCCTGTTGCTGCTCCCCGCACTAGCCTTGAGGTGCGTGTCTCCAGTCCGGTACCACCAGTTCCGGCACCACGCACCAGGCCTACTGTGCGCCTCAGCAGGTCAGAGTCGGCCGTCTGCCCAACGCCGCCTGCACTGCTCGTCTGCCCAGCACCGTCTGTACTGCCTGCCTGCCCAACGCAGTCTGAGCTGCTTGCCTGCCCAGCGCCGTCTGAGCCATCTGCCTGCCCAGCGCCGTCTGAGCCATCTGCCTGCCCAGCGCCGTCTGAGCCATCTGCCTGCCCAGCGCCGTCTGAGCCATCTGCCTGCCCAGCGCCGTCTGAGTCATCCGTCTGCCCAGCGCCGTCTGAGCCATCCGTCTGCCCAGCGCCGTCTGAGCCATCCGTCTGCCCAGCGCCGTCTGAGCCATCCGTCTGCCCAGCGCCGTCTGAGCCATCCGTCTGCCCAGCGCCATCTGAGCCATCCGTCTGCCCCGAGCCATTAGAGCCGCCCGTCTGTCCCAAGCCATTAGAGCCGTCCGTCAGTCAGGAGCCGCTAGAGCCGTCCGTCAGTCAGGAGCCGCCAGAGCCGCCAGCCAGTCAGGAGCCGCCAGAGCCGCCAGCCAGTCAGGAGCCGCCAGAGCCGCCAGCCAGTCAGGAGCCGCCAGAGCCGCCAGCCAGTCAGGAGCCGCCAGAGCCGCCAGCCAGTCAGGAGCTGCCAGAGCCGCCAGCCAGTCAGGAGCCGCCAGCCAGTCAGGAGCCGCCAGCCAGTCAGGAACCGCCAGCCATTCAGGAGCCGCCCTCCAGTCAGGAGCCGCCCTCCAGTCAGGAGCTGCCCTCCAGTCAGGAGCCGCCCTCCAGTCATGAGCCGCCTTCCAGTCATGTGCTGCCCTCCAGTCATGAGCTGCCCTCCAGTCATGAGCTGCCCGCCAGTCATGAGCTGCCTTCCAGTCATGAGCTGCCTTCCAGTCATGAGCTGCCTTCCAGTCATGAGCTGCCCTCCAGTCATGAGCTGCCCTCCAGTCATGAGCTGCCCTCCAGTCATGAGCTGCCCTCCAGTCATGAGCTGCCCTCCAGTCATGAGCTGCCTTCCAGTCATGAGCTGCCTTCCAGTCATGTGCTGCCCCTCAGCCCGGAGCTGCCCCTCAGCCCGGAGCTGCCCCTCAGCCCGGAGCTGCCATTAGTCCGGAGCTGCCCTTCAGTCCAGAGCTGCCTCTCTGTCCGGAGTTGCCCCTCTGTCCTGAGTTGCCCCTCTGTCCTGAGCTACCTCTCTGTCCTGAGCTACCTCTCTGTCCTGAGCTACCTCTCTGTCCTGAGCTACCTCTCTGTCCTGAGCTGTCTCCTAAATCATGTGGGGGCCTTGGGGAGGATTCCTAGGCCAAGGTCGGGGGCGAGGGTCGCCACTCAAAGGACGCTAAGGAGGGGGACAAAGACAGTGGTGGAGTGGTGTCCTCGTCCACCGCCGGAGCCGCCACCGCGGACAGATGCCCACCCAGACCCTCCTCTTGAGTTTTAGGGGTGCGTTCGGAGTCCGCACCTCAGGAGGGGGGTACTGTAACGTCCTGACCAGAGTTCTTATGTGTTTTGCTTGTTTAGTGTTGGTCAGGATGTGAGCTGGGTGGGAATTCTATGTTGTGTGTCTAGTTTGTCTGTTTCTGTGTCCAGCCTAATATGGTTCTCAATCAGAGGCAGATGTCAATCGTTGTCCCTGATTGAGAATCATATATAGGTGGCTTGTTTTGTGTTGGGGATTGTGGGTGGTTGTTTCCTGTCTCTGTGTTTTGTCTGCACCAGATAGGTCTGTCTCGGTTTTTTCACATTTGTTATTTTGTATGTTGTTTGTAGTGTTTCACTTGTTCTTTAATTAAACATGTTGAACACTAGCCGCGCTGCACTTTGGTCCTCTCCTTCACCCCTGGAAGAAAGCCGTTATACACATACATCTCCATTTTGGATAGATAACTCTTCGTGTTGTTGTTTGTTTAGTGTTTTCCAATTTTCCCAAAAGTGGTTAGAGTCTATGGATTCGTCAATTACATTGAGCTGATTTCTTACGTGCTGTTCCTTCTTTTTCCGTAGTGTATTTCTGTATAGTTTTAGTGATTCACCATAGTGAAGGCATAGACTCAGGTTTTCTGGGTCTCTATGTTTTTGGTTGGACAGGTTTCTCAATTTCTTTCTTAGGTTTTTGCATTCTTCATCAAACCATTTGTCATTGTTGTTAATTTTCTTCGGTTTTCTGTTTGAATTTTTTTGATTTGATAGGGAAGCCGAGAGGTCAAATATACTGTTGAGATTTTCTACTGCCAAGTTTACACCTTCACTATTACAATGGAACGTTTTGTCCAGGAAGTTGTCTAAAAGGGATTGAATTTGTTGTTGCCTAATTGTTTTTTGGTACATTCCTTCCATCTATAGCGTTTCTTAATATTACTCAGTTCCTTTGGCTTTGATGCCTCATGGTTGAATATTGCTTTGTTCAAGTAGACTGTGATTTTGCTGTGATCTGATAGGGGTGTCAGTGGGCTGACTGTGAACGCTCTGGGAGACTCTGGGTTGAGGTCAGTGATAAAGTAGTCTACAGTACTACTGCCAAGAGATGAGCTATAGGTGTACCTAACATAGGAGTCCCCTCGAAGCCTACCATTGACTATGTACATACCCAGCGTGCGACAGAGATGCAGGAGTTGTGACCCGTTTTTGTTGATTATGTTGTCATAGTTGTGCCTAGGGGGGCAAATGGGGGAGGAAATGCTGTCACCTCCAGGCAGGTGTTTGTCCCCCTGTGTGCTGAGGGTGTCAGGTTCTTGTCTGATTCTGGCATTTAGGTCACCACAGACTAGTACTGGACATGTCCCTGGGCCTGGAAATTATTGATTTTCCCCTCCAGGATGGAGAAGCTGTCTTCATTAAAATATGGGGATTCTAGTTGGGGGATATAGGTAGCACACAGGAGGACATTTTTCTTGTTGAGATCATTTGCTTATTAATTTCTAGCCAGATGTAAAATGTTCCTGTTTTGATTAATTTAATAGAGTGAGTTAGGTCTGCTTTATACCAAATTAGAATACCCCCTAAGTCCCTTCCCTGTTTCAGACCTGGTTGTTTGGTGGATGGGACTACCAGCTCTCTGTAACCTAGAGGGCAACCAGTGGGTCCGTCTCCTCTATACCATGTTTCTTGTACAATGACAATTTCTGTATTTCCGATTTCTTTGGTGAAGTCCAGGTTCCTGCTCTTTAGGCCAAAGCCAGATGACCTCAGGCCTTGGATATTCCAGGATGAGATAGTGATAGCTTTGTGTTCTTTAAAGTGTCCAATGTTGTTGGTCGTGTGGTTTGGCCTCAGGCCAGTAAGTGTGAGCAGAGCCTGTTGAGCATCTGGTACATTAAATTGGCTTGGACTAGTGTAAGAGTGGGGGTTGGGCCTGTTTGCCTGCTCATGGCCTGGGCGTAAGTGTGACTTCCATGTTGAGGCCCTCTTTGCGGGGGTGGGGGGCATGGGGTGGGCAGGAGGGGCAAAGGTCTGATCTGAGGGAGCCTAAATGGGGTGTGGGCATGGTTGACTTGGGGGGGTGTTGATTGATTGGGGTTGGTGTGTGGATGTGGCTGTTGGTGTTGTGGTCTGGATGTAGGTCCAGGCCACAATTCTGTCGCGGAGCTCACAATCCTGTCTTGGAGCTCTACTGACAATTCCTTCAACCTCATGGCTTATTTTTTGCACTGACATGCATTGTCAACTATGGGACCTTATATAGACAGGTACCTTTACAAATCATGTCCAATCAATTGAATTTACCACAGATGGACTCTGTGGAAAAATAATTTCATCAATTTTAAAATAAGGCTGTAACGTAACAAAATGAGTCTGAATACTTTCCAAATGCACTGTACTTCAGTTTTCATTATGATATTCCATATTTTCTCCCTGTCTTTTCCGCCGATTTTTTGCATATTTGTCATATCATCGTCAGTAATATTCCTCCTGCCTCTGGCCTTTACTTGTCTCTCATTCTTAATGGTCCTATATGTGTGGGGGGGGGGGGGAGACACTCTCTTGCTGGTCTGGGCGGGGTGTCTTTTGAGCTGTTGCTGCTGTGTGAAGTGTTGGGGCTGCATCGGAGAGCGATGTTCTTTAGGGTCCGGGCGAAGGTGGGCACTGCTGCCTTGTATAGGTGGACCTGGTCATAAAGGCTGTTCAAGTCCAGGGTGGAGTGGTGGGCCAGGTAAACATTTGGTTTTGAGGCACAGTCATGGGAAATAGTTGCGTTTACTATTTACTATAATACTGTTTACTATAAGTATTTTTGTGGTAGCAGGGTGGAGATAACCACTTGTGCGTTGGGGAAAGTAGAATAGGTTTTTTCTATCATTTTTTTCTATCACTGTGCTCTCAGATCGTTTGTGCCTGTGTGTATTATTATGTGGCTGGGTGACCCTAGTTGGTCCTCAGACAGAAGGTCTAGGGTGCGCTGGGTGACCCTAGTTGGTCCTCAGACAGAAGGTCTAGGGTGCGCTGGGTGACCCTAGTTGGTCCTCAGACAGAAGGTCTAGGGTGCGCTGGGTGACCCTAGTTGGTCCTCAGACAGAAGGTCTAGGGTGCGCTGGGTGTTTGGAGACCAGAATTTAGACACTGTGTTCGGGAAAAAGTGTTTTTCTTGTATATATTTCCCATTTGAGTCCATAAGGAGTGTAATCTGTGTGTCTCTCTCTCCTCCTGCTCCCGTCTCTCTTGACACTGCTCCTCTCTCTCTCTCCCCCTGCTCCTCTCTCTCTCTCCCTCTGCTCCCCTCTCTCTTTACACTGCTCCTACACTCTTTCCACTGCTCCTCTCTCTCTTTCCCCCTGCTCCTCTCTCTCTCTCTCCCCCTGCTCCTATCTCTCCCCCCCTGCTCCTCTCTCTCTCCCCCTGCCCCCCTCTCTCTCCTCTTGCCCCTCTCTCTGTCTCCCTCTGCTCGTCTCTCTCCAGATGTTTTAGGAGAGTACAGAAGCAGAACACCGCCCAGTTTTCAAGCGGAACCTGTGAGCTCCCCTGTCCCTGCAGTGGTAAATGGGCATAGAGAATCAAAGGGACGATACCTCCAAGTGTTCAGTGAATCAGAAGACAGTTCAGACAGCTCGGATGACCATGAAGAAGGCATGGAGGGCACACAGCCCAGGTACAATACTACAGTAGCTCATGCATCACATTGCACTGCTGCTGACCCACTGTTACATTGGCTTATAGTACTGTAGTACTGCTGAATTCTCAAAGCTCTTCTTGTTATTGGCAGATGTACTGCTCTTTCAAGGATGCTGATGCATGAGTTCACACTAATACATGATGGATCCATATAGCACTGACTTAGAATGCCAACGTCAGTCTCACTAATCCAGGGTGCACGTTTTGTTTTTTGCCGTAACACTACACAGCTGATTCAAATGATCAAAGCTTAATGATTAGTTGATTATTTGAATCAGCTGTGTAATGCTAGGGCCAAAATCAAAACGTGCCCCACTTGGAGTCACAAGGACCGAGTTTGGGAAACGTTGCACTAATCCTGTCACGGCCGTCGTCTAGGTGGAAATGACCGGACCAAGGTGCAGCGTGGTGAGCGTACATTTTCCTTTATTTATGTAAATGTCGCCAACAAAACAAGAAACAAAGAAACGACCGTGAAGCTTACCAGGACTATAGTGTCACTAACAAAGATAACTACCCACACCATACAAAGGAAAAGGGCTGCCTAAGTATGATTCCCAATCAGAGACAACGATAGACAGCTGTCCCTGATTGAGAACCATACCCAGTCAAAAACAAAGAAATATAACACATAGAATGCCCACCCTAATCCCACCCTGGCCTACCCAAAATAGAGACTAAAACCCTCTCTATGGCCAGGGCGTGACAAATCCATTAACAATTTTAGCATTTAAGACAAACGAATGAATGAATTAACAAAAGGGTAAATTAACAAATTAATTAATTAATTAAGTAAAGGATTTACTCAAAATGCAGTCATTTACAAATGCATTTCTGCAGTGAGTACCATGGCAATTATATTTATTGGTCTCAATACAGGGTTGAAGTGACCACCAAGTCTATTAATAAATAATGCTCTGTGGCATCCATTTCCAAACAACTCAATTAGTTCATCAGTCCCACAGATAGATGAATACTGTATAAAGGTGGATCCTCGGGGGAACCCTACAGCTAAGAGAATGGGATGGTGCCTTGATGGGGATGGTCTGAAAGACACTTACAAACAGAAGGGGACCCCTGCTCTGGAATAGCAGGGCATGGCAGACATACCCTTTTTGCTTAAAGATAGTAATTTAAATGTGTTTAGATGTTACCCACTGAGCACAAACTGGTTGAATTAACATTGTTTCCACGTCAATGAAACAAAAAATCTATATTATATGGTTGAATCAACGTGAAAAACGAGTTGGATTTGCAAAAAGTCATCAACCTAAAGGAATTTCTGGAATTTGTATAATTTTTGGGGTTGATTTCACTTTGAATTCACATTAGTTGACAACTCAATCAAATGTAAATCAAAATTAGACATTGAACTGATGTCTGTGCCCGGTGGGTACCATCGTACTGTTAGAGTATATTACGTAAGTTGTAGAATGGTCTCAGTGTGTTCTTAGGACTGTGAGTTGTCAGCTTGCGTGTCAATATGCTGTGCGTGTGTGTGTCCCTGTGCGCATATACACTACCGTTCAAAAGTTTGGGGTCGCTTAGAAATGTCCTTGTTTTTGAAAGAAAAGCAATTTTTTTCCATTAAAATAACATTAAATTGATCAGAAATACAGTGTAGACATTGTTAATGTTGTAAATGACTATTGTAGCTGGAAACGGCATATTTTTTTATTTTTTTAATGGAATATCTACATAGGCGTACAGAGGCCCATTATCAGCAACCATCACTCCTGTGTTCCAATGGCACGTTGTGTATGCTAATCCAAGTTTATCATTTTAAAAGGCTAATTGATCATTAGAAAACCCTTTTGCAATTATGTTAGCACAGCTGAAAACTGTTGTCCTGATTAAAGAAGCAATAGAACTGGCCTTCTTTAGACTAGTTGTGTATCTTGAGCATCAGCATTTGTGGGTTCGATTACAGGCTCAAAAGTTTTATTGCTTCTTAAATCAGGGACAAAAGTTTTCAGCTGTGCTAACATAATTGCAAAAGGGTTTTCTAATGATCAATTAGTATTTTAAAATTATAAACTTGAATTAGCTAACACAACGTGCCATTGGAGTACATTAGCGATGGTTGCTGATAATGGGCCTCTGTACGCCTATGTAGATATTCCATAAAAAATCTGCCGTTTCCAGCTACAATAGTCATTTACAACATTAACATTGTCTACATTGTATTTCGGATCAATTTTATGTTATTTTAATGGACAAAAAATGTGCTTTTCTTTCAAAAACAAGGACATTTCTAAGTGACTCCAAACATTTGAACGCTAGTGTATGTATGTGTGTGTGAGAGTGCATGTGTGAGTGTGTTGGTAGCTGTAAGGTTGTGTCACTGCCTTTTGATGTGATTCTAATTGACATGAATGACAAATTAGGTCAAAGTAAACCCAAGGCTAGACCTGGCTAACAAGAGCTACTCTATTAAAGATAATGAGATTACAGGGCTGTGAGGACACTGCTGTCAGCCAAGTGCTCTCACTTGTCCGCCTAGAACTTAGCCCACCCCTGCAGTAGAGCAGACCAGACCCTACTACCAAAGACAGTATAGTATGAAGATTGGCTAAAACTGCTTCTCCAATAGAAATACCCGATCACACTTGTAGGCGATGTCATAGCGACGTTGGCTAGCTAAGCTCATGCATAGAAACACGCCATCGGGTCTAATGGTCATCTCACACCAAACTGCGCATTTGCAGGCTGTCAAATCAATATAAAGTTGTTTTTGACGAAAATGAAAACGTGTCAGTTTGTCACTTTCACGAGGTTGGAGTAATAACATGTTCAACTACTTAAGACATTGGCTCAGATCTAGGTTGTGCCTTTAGATTTCAGAAAATTAACAACTAATGAATTCTCAAACTCATTCTCATTGACTTCTCAAACTCTAAACCCCGGCTTGGTCTGTTTCCGCAAGCTTTCCCGGAAGTCTTGCGATGTTGCGCCTCTGGGTTTAGAAACTCTGTGCCACTACCATCAGCACTGATGATTTGGAGATGACATTTCCTGGAAGGGAGAGCCCATATAAAAACACCCACTGCCCAGTTCTTGCCTGCAGTACGGCATTATCATAGGCAGAAATAAACCCATACCGATCATTATGAAGTTACTCTATTTCTGAGCACTGAAATACCATTGAGTAAAAGGTGATGTCCCAGAGAGCTGAAGTACTACTGCTCAGAGCTCTCAGAGCATGAAAGCATTATAGTATAGAACCCTGACATTCAATGCAGTGTGTGTAGACACTATTTTGCTGATTAATTATCAGTCCGCAGACATGTAAGAGACATGGCTTCACATCGGGTTGTGTTTTGTAGTGAAAAACCTTATAGTTTTGTTTACTCTCTTGTGTGCCTCGGTGTGTCTCATTAGCGTGTATAATAGTTTCATAGTGTCAGTTGTCTTCATTGTGTCAGTTCTCTTAGGCCTAGCTTCTAAGAGTGTCTTATAAGCATCTCATTACCTAGCTATACCATTATTCCTCTTATGGTAGAAGGATTATTTGGCAGAGTCAGTCCATCTCTGTGAGTCTAAACTGTGCAGTGTTCCATCCCTGCAGGTCTGCGTCTGCGTGGGAGACCTTCTGTACGGGGTTGGAGGAGTTCCTTGCCAGGGCACGGGAGAGGAGGGCACAGAGAAAGGCTCGAGGAGACGACCAACAGATCTTGCCCACAGCCGTGGGAGCTGAGTCACTCATTGTAGGGGCTGTAGCGTACAAATGAAAGACATTGTGAGTAGCAGTATGAAATGAAGGCAGGTGCAATATATCAGATACAAAGGGACATACAGTACTGGGCTAAAAATGAAAATGATTACAGTCAAAATGTAATGGAGGAAAATGATCAACTATGAAGTGATAGGGTTTTTGGACAGGTTACACCTCAAACTTAGAGATACTAAACTTTTTGCTGAGGTTTTGTCAAAGAAACATAATTTCCTTGTGTGTCTTCATCTACATTTCTCTCCCCAATTCTGTTTTCTGTTATTTCTCCTTTTTCAGTCTTATGTCAACATCATAGCAATTCCAGAGAACCTGTCTCTGTTTTTACATATTAAAAAAATGCATTTACATCAGGGTACTATATAAACAATTTTTTAAACATTCTATTTGAACCCACATTTTTATGACTCAGGCAGGACATAATAAACTGAATGTTTTAGCCTCAAGGCCATACGGGAAATGCCCTTAAACACAATTACCCAGTTAGGATAGGGAACAGACTGGGTACAGTGTCTAGCTAGCAGTCATTCACATTTCCATCCATCCTCTCCTCTTGGACTGAGTGGATTCCCTCCAGTTTTTTAAAATAGTTTTTTAATTTATATCTTCAAAATTAAAGAGGCCTTGTTATTATAAGTCCCCTTCTGTAAATCAGGTCTGGGTCCCACCCTTTGTGGCCTGCATCCCTCCCACACCCTCTCTCAGCTCGCCTGTGTCTATTTTCAGAGGATGTCTGAACTGAATGCTGCGCTGTGAGGGAGGTAGTGTGTAATTACCTCCCAATGAAAGAGCAGCAGCAGTGGCATACTGCTTCCCTTTCCACTGCTGCCCCCCACCCTCCCATCTTATCTCCGTGCCAATGCCTTCAACATGGCAGCCAGGCTCACCCCACCTCCCCCCTCTGCCGTTCTGATCCCAGCCTCCACACGTTCACAGTTTGTCCAGTAAAGTGAATGCTGAGGACAGAGAGAAAAAGAGAGTTTGCAGCTTAGGAGTGGTTCAGCTCTGCTGCTTTAGCTCCTCACCAGTCCATTGCGTGTGCTCCTAAAATAGAAACAGGAATATTAATCCAATGTGGACGTATTAAGCTTTTAACCTGGTATTACCCCAGTGGTTACTTATGGACATAACAATCAGTATTAACCGAGACATTAATGGCCATAAAGAGAGTGATCAACTCAGGCATAGATGCTAGCTAGCTAATGACCATAACTGGTGGGGGTCATCACTAATGCATACGATACAGAGATTAAGACCATTACTGGTAATGGGGATGATAGTAGTGGTCATCATGTGCATTACTGCTATAGTAATGGCTATTGGCAAAAATAGGGACATGAGTCAGGAAGACAACATTGAGTGAAAGCAACAAATAACATGAACTGAAAAACAAAAAACGACTGACCTCCTTTACCTTTCAGGTCAACAGGAGAGAAGGGGCTACAGTTATCTCTAATGGCTACCAGGAAGCGCTATCGGAACTGTGGAGTGGGTCGCCACATCATAGAGGTAGGGTGGGGCTGGGGCATGTGTTTCTCAGCTCAGTGGGATATATCATTTCCCAGTAGCTATGTAAACCCTGCTTTAGTGAGAACCTGAAATTAGAATAAATTATCTCTGTAATGTTGGGCTATGGTTTGAAAAATAGGAAGGAGCAAGATGAAAGAATAGTAGGCAAATCCAGTTAAAAATAATATTACTAACTAAAAGTGATACATAATGAAAGGTCAGTTTACTGTAACCATAGAGAGTTAACTATACAGAATGTACATTTTCTTTAACTATGGACCAGCAGTCTGTTATTATGTCAGTAGCTAGGGTGTGTCAGCCAAATCAGGGCAGCGCACTGGCTGCTGCCACAGTCCCTCAGCATCTTTGATCTGCTCTGTCTCTGTGTGTGGTTAGAGCTCCCCTGCTGGCCATGAGAGGGCTTACAGCTTTTCACACTGCAATATTTCACATGGTTGTAAATGTCAATCCCAGTTCTACCATCAGCATCTGTTTGCGATGATGGTGCAGTATCAAAAGCTTACCTTTGTTCTCTGTGTCCCTCTGTGGTGGTCAGCTACTAAAGACCCAGTCTGTGTGTGGGGCCTACGATGCGTTCCTCGCTCACGCTGACTTCTTCTCATGCTGTGGACTCACTGACGATGCCCTGCTCAACGACAAGTTCCGGTACTGAAACACATCACCACCACCAGTCCATGGTGTTACAGGTGTTGTTTACATCTACCTCTTTCTGTCTTTCATCAGAGAAGTGAGGGATGAATGGACCAACACCACGCTAATGAGTTACCTACCTCCCTCCACCACCAGTGAGTTACCTCCCTCCCTCCATCACCGGTGAGCCACCTCACATGAACCACACAGGGAGCTCAGTACAGGCCATATCAATGAAGCCGTAACATGTCCTCTCTCCTCTCGTTCTTCAGAGTCAGAGAGCCGTAACCCAGGGTTTTCCTTGATGCTGCTGGAGCTGGAGGTGGAGATGGCGTGAGTTGAGCACACAGCATGGTGCTCTCCCGCTGTGCTCATACAGACCACCCCTGGTTAACATTGTTTATTAGAGCAGAGAGTATGTAAAGTAACACATAGGTTACACAGAAATGTCTCAGTATTATTACTGGCTTTTTTTTTGCCTCGTGCCAGGCCGTACTTTGTTTTTAATTGACCTGCCTCGTAAAATAAAAGTAAAATAAAAAATAAAAATGTTTCTCTACGTACACTGAGAAAGTGTCATCATAACATAAGACCACACATTACGATGTGCCATGCTTGTCAGGGTTGTGCCCTGTCAGATGCTAATTGTTGTGTCTTTATCTCTGTCAGGAGCACCAAGGCCCTGGCAGCCTACCAGCAGCAGGCAGTGTGTGTGACAAGGCTGGTCAGAGAGGTCAAGACCCTTAGAGAACAGGTGAGACTAACCAGCCATAAGAGGATATTTTATGGAATATAAAGCCCTGCTAGATAACTGTACATTCAATACATTTGTGTTAACACATTCAGTTGGAGCTACAGAGGAGAGAAGTGGAAACCCTAAACAATGAGTTGGACAAGGAGAGAGAGCGACGGCACAGAGTAGGTCTGTTTCACATTGGTTTCTTGGCCACAGTAGTGTGTGTCTGTCAATGTCAGGCCCTACTTACGGTAGTTGTGATCAGACTTATCCACAATACTGTATAGAATTCTAAGGTATTCATTCATGTGTTCTGTTTATGTGTATAGAACAGCAGTTCTTGGAGTATAAACTAAGGAAGACACGACAGCTCCTAGAGAGGCAGGTGATTTGCGACTCAGGTCAGTGTTTATAGCTTTGAATACATGTTCTAATGTGTGTTCTTTTGTTCCCTGTTATTAGTTCTCCCAGCACCCTCTGCTGACCATACTAGCTTACTGATATCGGTTACTGAGAAGCAGTTTTTATACATTATTGTATAACTATGTTTGAATGTGACATTAAACAGTATTACTTTGCTATAAGGGTGTTCTGTTTTTCGATGATTCCGACCAGAATGACCCAGAATCTCCCTGTGAACCTATCAGCTCACCTCCCAGTCCTTTAGACCTGTCATTGGATGCAGAGACGTATGAGATGGAAGATGAAAATGGAGTCAAGCCTAAGAAGATTCTGGTACAATATTTACAGAACAAGAGTATTGAAATATTACTTTCTATTTTGGACAAAGGGCTCATATCTAGTGGCTTTTAAAAATGATTTATTTAAATATTTTTTTGCAGGAAACAAGAGCGCTACTATGGATACTTCAAGGCTACACAGGGCGCTTGTGTGTACGTATGTGTGTGTGTGTGTGCGCGCCTGTGTGTAATTTAACCATATTTCATTCAGACTATTGTGCTGCACTGTATGTCTACCTCAGTAGCTTTGAGGAAATAAAAGTGAATGCCTGACTGAATGAAATAATTTAGAGCCCATTTCAGTGTGTTTATCATGTTTATAGCACTTCAAGACATTTCAAATCTAATTCTAGCCAACCCTTATTTAACATCGCTGTGATTTAATTTATTTAGGAAGAAGTCAACATTATAAAGATAAGCAGAAAAACAGCAAAATTAGGAATTCTCACACAGTACACACTGTTTCTACACTGAGTGTACAGAATATTAGGAACTGTCTAGCTGGCTCAGCACCATGGTTACCCCGGTGCTGGAGATAACCCAGTCTCATCAGCAGAAAAGTCGATGTCGGTCCAGTCTTTACAGTTGTAGTAGCAGTAGGGGAACTAGTTGTTGTAGCCGACGTCAGGTATCTTCAGACGACTTGTGACCTTGGTCTGTAGGTCATAGCGGGCCAGCTCAGCGGAGTCGCAGCAGTTATAGAACACTGCCTCACCATACCACGGTGCCGGAGCCCTAGATGGCATTAGCAAGGCTGTGGGACGGTGCCACGGACACATCCTCGTGGTTCTTGGAGGTCATGAAGTTGTCATAGGGGCTGTAACGGCGAACGATGTTCCCCAGTCTGTGGCCGTTCACAAGGGGCTGAATACAGTAGAAGTCCTCACTGCCCTCCTGGTCTTCGGGGTGTGGACCGAGTTTGGGAAATGCTGGCCTAAGGTATCTGAGCTGTCTCTCAAAAACACACATTTACACTCATTTATGAACTGATCTGGGATTGTCCTACAGGACTCCATGCCATTCTTCAGAAAGCTGCACTTTTCTTTCACCATCTTCATGTTAAAGGTGTTTGACAAATGCATCCTACAGTATCTACCTCCTTACGCACCGTATCGATCTGGGAGACACACAGTGAAGAGACATTATTAGCACATGACACATTAGAGTACCCAGAGAAAGGCCTTTGCAAGCTCTCATTTCTTACCCATCTGAGATGCATTGATAACCGCTTCGGCTAGATTGTATTACATGTTGTTAATTAATCTATATAATTTTACGTTGAGAGGCAGCTGGCCCGCTATGTTGTTATGTGTTAGATTGGGCCAAGATCTTTAAAAAATGTATACTTAAAAAACTGGAAAACAACCAATCCTCTGTTGTTAATGCAATAGAAAGGTCAAATGCTTTATTGTGTAAAAATGTAAAGTGCTGGGCGACGGAGAGAAAAACAAAATGGTGCAGTTTGAGGCTATGTGGCGGAGAGTGATGCGGAGAGTGATGCGGAGAGTGATGCGGAGAGTGATGCGGAGAGTGATGTGGGAGCTGGAGATGGGGGTGTGGTCTAGTGGGTCTGGGCAGGTGTGATGTAGTTGATGTTTGTATGATGTGAATGTTTTGTATTGTTTATAAAAGATCAAATAAAATCGTACAAAAAAAGATCGGCCAAGATGACATGTAATAAAGTGAACTATACTATATGTACCTCTTTGGTCCATTTTTGAGTCTGATCACTTGGCATGTCTTGGTGTATGAAGCCTCCAGCTCCCTCAGTTCATTGGCTAGCTGACGCAGGTGCTGGTACGGCTCCTGGCTAGCAGTCATGTTCTCAATAGTGGCCTGGATCTGAGGAAGCCTCTCGCTGGAAAGCATCACCTAACAATCAGTTGAGAAATAAAAATATCAATCAACTTAAAATGCACACTGATTACCGCAAAACATCGTTTTGATTTTGATCATATGTCCATGGTTATGTTGTTTATGGAACAGGAAACCATGTCAGAACATAATCATAGCCCACTTGTAACGATCGTCGTAATGTGGAAGAGAGGAGGACCAAAGCGCAGCGTGGTAAGTGTTCATGTCTTTAATATAAATCCAAAAAACTGAACACAGGAACAAAAACAATAAACGATGATCAAACGAAACAGTACCGTGTGGCGACAAACACTGACACGGAAACAAACACCCACAAACCAAAAGTGAAACCCAGGCTACCTAAGTATGATTCTCAATCAGGGACAACGATTGACAGCTGCCTCTGATTGAGAATCATACCAGGCCGAACACAAAACCCCAACATAGAAAAACACACATAGACTGCCCACCCCAACTCACGCCCTGACCATACTAAATAAAGACAAAACAAAGGAAATAAAGGTCAGAACGTGACACCACTGTAAAACACCTAGCCCACTGTGACACACCTAACTCACCGTTACATGTTTTTGCAGGAATTCTCCACAGTCCTGCACCAACTGCATAACCCCCTCGAACTTGAGGCCAGGGAACGCCTAGACCAGGGGTCTCCAACCTTTTCTAGCATGAGAGCTACTTAAAAAATAAAAAAAAATACACGTCGCAAGCTACTTTAAAAAAAAAATATCTTTCAAATATGCACATTCTTCGACCCAGCAACTCTTCCCCGGGTCCTTGGTGTACAAGATATGTGTTTTCTGTTAATATGCATATCAAAACAATGGTTCATGAACAACTATAAGGGGCCCCATAAAATTATCATTTGTATTTTCTAGAATTCTGTTTTCTGTGTTTTATTTTTCCTGTCCTATTTCTTTTTTAAATTGAGTTTTTTACTCTCGATATTACGATTATTAATAGATAAATAGTCCATGTCAATGCTTAAATCACATCAGAATACCAATTTTGAGGTAAGAAATAATAATAATGTTTTAGTTTTTTTTTGTAATTCCCCTTTAGTTTAACATTTAGAAAGAGAGGAATTGGTCTAGCAATGTTTCTGTTAGGCCTACTGCTGCAGAGTGGGATCAGTGGCTTTGATTGGATAGTATCAATCAATCAAATGTATTTATAAAGCCTTCTTACATCAGCTGATGTCACAACGTGACAGCCTAAAACCCCAAAACAGCAAGCAATGCAGGTGTAGAAGCACGGTGGCTAGGAAAAACTCCCCAGAAAGGCCAGAACCTAGGAAGAAACCTAGAAAGGAACCAGGCTATGAGGGGTGGCCAGTCCTCTTCTGGCTGTGCCAGGTGGAGATTATAACAGAACATGGCCAAGATGTTCAAATGTTCATAGATGACCAGCATGGTCAAATAATAATAATCACAGTGGTTGTCGAGGGTGCAACAGGTCAGCACCTCAGAAGTAAATGTCAGTTGGCTTTTCATAGCCGATCATTCAGAGTATCTCTACCACTCCTGCTATCTCTAGAGAGTTGAAAACAGCAGGTCTGGGACAGGTAGCACGTCTGATGAACAGGTCAGGGTTCCATAGCCGCAGGCAGAACAGTTAAACTGGAGCAGCAACATGGCCAGGTGGACTGGGGGCAGCAAGGAGTCATCAGGCCAGGTAGTCCTGAGGCATGGTCCTAGGGCTCAGGTCCTCCGAGAGAGAGAAAGAAAGAAAGAGAGAAAGAGAGAAAGAGAAACAAGAGAGCGAGAGTTAGAGAGAGCATACTTAAATTCACACAGGACACCGGATAAGACAGGAGAAATACTCCAGATATAACAGACTGACCCTAGCCCCCCGACACATAAACTATTGCAGCATAAATACTGGAGGCTGAGACAGGAGGGGTCGGGAGACACTGTGGCCCTGTCCGACGATACCCCCGGACAGGGCCAAACAGGCAGGATATAACCCCACCCACTTTGCCAAAGCACAGCCCCCACACCACTACAGGGATATCTTCAACCACCAACTTACCATCCTGAGACAAGGCCGAGTATAGCCCACGAAGATCTCCCCCACGGCACAACCCAAGGGGGGTTGACTCAACCCACTCAAGTGACGCACCCCTCCTAGGGACGGCATGGAAGAGCACCAGTAAGCCAGTGACTCAGCCCCTGTAATAGGGTTAGAGGCAGAGAATCCCAGTGGAGAGAGAGGAACCGGCCAGGCAGAGACAGCAAGGGCGGTTCGTTGCTCCAGTGCCTTTCCTTTCACCTTCACACTCCTGGGCCAGACTACACTCAATCACAGGACCTACTGAAGAGATGAGTCTTCAATAAAGACTTAAAGGTTGAGACCGAGTCTGCGTCTCTCAGATGGATTGGCAGACCATTCCATAAAAATGGGGCTCTATAGGAGAAAGCCCTGCCTCCAGCTGTTTGCTAAGAAATTCTAGGGACAGTAAGGATTCCTGCGTCTTGTGACCGTAGCGTACGTGTAGGTATGTACGGCAGGACCAAATCGGAAAAATAGGTAGGAGCAAGCCCATGTAATGCTTTGTAGGTTAGCAGTAAAACCTTGAAATCAGCCCTTGCCTTCACAGAAAGCCAGTGTAGAGAGGCTTGCACTAGTAGCCGAGAGCTTTATGTTTATGACAGTTTGCAATGGAACACATGCAAAAATTGCATGTACTTTCAGAATTGCTTGGGTCCTGTTGGAGATCCTGGGCCTAGATACTGTTCACCTGGCATGAATACAAGTCATCCTGTTTGAGGCCAGGGATGTGCTGGTCATCACCATTACCCTTTGTGTACACATGCACAGTATGCAGAGAAAAGCATGTTATTCTATCTACATACACCCAAATAAAAACATCTACATCAACAAAACACACTTTCAATCCTTTAGAAATAAGTAATACATGACACGTAACAATAAGAACATTTGAGGTTTGCTTTAGTAACAATGAGCATAAACCTGTAGAAGTTTAAAAAATGTATTAGATGAGATAGGAAACATAAAACAGTAGACAGGCAGTGTGGACAAAGAGTAGAACTGCAGCATTAGAGTACCCATGGCACACTGAAATTAAAAGGAACAACATTGTATTTTAAGCACACACACATTCACAGATGCACAAAAGCCACAGATGTGAATACTTTTGCTGTAGAAGGCAGTTCCGTCTATGTAAATTCAGAGGTTATGAAACCATCAAACCAAAATATGGACATGTGCTGGGTTTGTGGTGGAATCAGTGACGGGAACAATGTTCCATATTTTTACCTCTGTGCAACTCACATTTCCCTTACTGCACAACCCACTTTGCTGAGGTCCACATTTCACCAAAATTATGGTATGAAACATGTTGTGCATTGTGGATACATTTACACACCAGCATATCTACACTGATTCTGAGCTGGAGGCAGAGTTTGAGGAAACATTCTCAAATAATGCAACCACCCAAGCATTATGTGTCTTGTGTAGTGGGAAATGCCTTAGCCCCAGATGGTCTCCAGATAAGCTAATCCCACTACTACCTCATATTTTAAAAGTGATACTCCTTTAAAAACTTCTTGAGGCTAGCGGAACCCCTCGACAACATCCGCTGAAAAGGCAGAGCGCAAAATTCAAAAATATATTTTTTAAATATTTAACTTTCATACATTCACAAGTGCAATACACCAAATTCAAGCTTAACTTCTTGTTAATCTACCCATTGTGTCCGATTTCAAAAAGGCTTTACAGCGAAAGCACACCATATGATTATGTTGGGTCAGAGCCTGGTCACAAAAAACATACAGCCATTTTCCAGCCAAAGAGGGGAGTCACAAAAAGCAGAAATAGAGATAAAATTAATCACTAACCTTTGATGATCTTCATCAGATGGCACTCATAGGACTTCATGTTACACAATACATGTATGTTTTGTTCGATAAAGTTCATATTTATATCCAAAAATCTCAGTTTACATTGGCGCGTTATGTTCAGTAATGATAAAAGTTACAAGTGTTATGCACAGAATTGAAGATATACTTCTCCTTAATGCAACCGCGGTGTCATATCTCAAAAAAGCTTTACGAAAAAAGCACACCATGCAATAATCTGAGTACGGCGCTCAGACACAAAAACAAGCCATACAGATACCCGCCATGTTGTGGAGTCAACAGAAGTCAGAAATAACATTATAAATATTCACTTACCTTTGATGATCTTCATCAGTATGCACTCCCAGGAATCCCAGTTCCACAATAAATGTTTGTTTTGTTCGCTAAAGTCCATCATTTATGTCCAAATACCTCCTTTTTGTTAGCGCGTTTAGTTCACAAATCCAAACTTACGAGGCGCGGGCAAGTCCAGGCGAAAGTTCAGACGAAAAGTCCAAAAAGTTATATGATAGTTCGTAGAAACATGTCAAACGATGTATAGAATCAATCTTTAGGATGTTTTTAACATTATCTTCAATAATGTTTCAACCGGACAGTTCCTTTGTCTTTAGAAATGCAATGGAACGCAGGTCATGGCATTCTGCCAGACACCTGGTTGAAACAGCTCTCATTCTCTCCCTCTTCACAGTAGAAGCCTCAAACAAGGTTCTAAAGACTGTTGACATCTAGTGGAAGTCTTAGGAAGTGCAATATGACCCCATTTACACTGTATATTAGAAAGGCGATGAGTTGAAAAACTACAAACCTCAGATTTCCCACTTCCTGGTTGGATTTTTCTCAGCTTTTTGCCTGCCATAGGAGTTATGTTATACTCACAGACATCATTCAAACAGTTTTAGAAACTTCAGATAGTTTTTTTCCAAATCTACTAATAATATGCATATATTAGCTTCTGGGCCTGAGTAGAAGGAAGTTTACTCTGGGCACGCTTTTCATCCGAACGTGAAAATGCTGCCAAACTCTTATGGCCTCACATCTCTACTGAACATAGACATAAAGCTACTCACTAAAGTGTATAGCGAGAATCTGTCATCTTCAAAGATCAGATGGGATTGATAAAGAACAGGTATTCTTTATTTTATGGAAGGCAAAGTATGTGGACACCCCGTTGCTGACAGGTGCTGACAGGTGCATACAATCGAGCACACAGCCATCCAATCTCCGTAGACGAACACTGGCAGTAGAACGGCCCGCACTGAAGAGCCCATAATTTAATTGCACAAACCAAGTGTGGCAAACAGTGGAACTGAGAGTAAGTTATGTTAAGCTCTTGAGTAATCAGGTTTATGTTATCATCTCTCCTGTCGTCTTCTTGAACAGAAGTAGCTGTCATGTCACACAAACATGTTTAGTTTCCGTTCCTGATTTCTTCCTTACCACACACAAGACATACTCCAAAAATGAAATCCTCATCATTTTTTCTTCCCTATTTTTCTTCTCTTACCGCTATTCTCCTCAGCACCACCCACCACATGCCTAGTGGCGAATTGCACAAGAGAGAGTCACAGATCCCCTTGCATATTTCCATGGTTCGTAGAGCAACTGGTCTCACATCCACACTGTCCTCTAGCCAAACATGAAGTCCTCTCTGGTGTTCGCATTGATGTTCACTGGGCTTGTCTCCATCCTCCCTCAGGTAAGGACACTGTCCTGCTCAGCCCAGAATACATGTTTTCTATATGACATGCAGGAACAATAAGCAACAGCAAAATCTTTACAAAAATAAATGTCAATAATGTTCTGCAGATGTGTACTATAATATTGTTTGCTCTCATTTCTCCCAGTCTTCGCCCAGTGACTGTGTGTGTGACCTGAAGAACTCTGAGCACCCCTTCCCTCATGACAAGCTGCAGACTGTAGAGAACAGTGCCTCAAAGTGCACTAAAAACATCACTCCACAGCAGGTAAGAGACATGCTTCGAAAATCCTGTTTCTAAATTCCCACTTTCTCTAAAACAATTACTACAAATAGTGAGAAACAGATCTCTGATATTTCACATTTCATTGTGTATAAAAGTAAATAAAGTAATAGTGGATGTTCCCTATAAAAGGGTCATTCTGCTGTCCCCAACTGAGAAGCCTTTTTGGTTCCAGGTAAAACCGTTTTTGGTTCCAGGTAGAACTATTTTTGGTTCCAGGTAGAACCATTGTGGGTTCCATGCTGTGGAAAGGGTTCTACATGGAACCCCAAACAGTTCTACTTGGAACCAAAAGTGTTCTATCTGGAACTAACAAGGGTTCTTCAAAGGGTTCTCCTGTGGGGACAGCCAAAGAACCCTTTTAGATTCTACATAGTACCTTTTTTTTCCAAAGAGTGTATCTCCTGTTCACCTGTAGACTATGGAGGTGGAGGGTCTGTTGCTGGGTCTGAAGAGGCGTCTACCCCAGCTGGAGGCTGATGTGTCAGTGCTGGAGCAGGAGGACGATGGGGATCTGTATGGGACGGTGTCTCTTCAGGTCATAGAGAACGAACTGTCTGAGATCCAGAACCTCATCGCCAAACTCAACAGTACCACTCACAGCCACCAACGCCTCAACACAGATACTGCTGAACAGGTAAGGAGCCTTACTGGAGATCAAACAACATTTTACTCAAGAAGTTGCCTAAAATACTTTACCTTAGCAATGGTCATGCCACATCTGATTAAAAATGCATTATAGTTACATTATATACTGTATGAACATTTATGACGACCATATACAGTATGAGTTTAGAGGTGTTGTAGAGAAGCGTCGATGCTCAGTTTGATTATATGTGTTGAGGAATGATCAGGTGCTCTTCTTCCCAGCTGCAGGAGCTCAAAGAAGAGATGGGGAAGCTGGAGACATTTGACAACATGCAGGTGGTCAGGGGAAAGGAGGTTAACAAACGTCTGAGGAGGGACTTGGACCAGTGCCAGAACGGCCACCATCCTACTGCCCCACCCCCTGAACCTGCACCTGGTTCGTCTTCTCATGCCTTCTCCCACAGCAACGCCTGTATTGAAATCTAAAACTTTCTGCATTTTAAGAGTTTTTTGATACTCTGGTGTCACTGTCATCATGTTCATTCTGTGTCTCATGTAGGAAACTGTCCCCTGGGACACCTTCGGAGCGTGACTGGTCCCAACACATATTCAGTCACTGAGTATGGTGCCTCATATACTTATGGCTCCTGGGGTCGCGACCCCAAACCTGCTGCAGGGAAGGAGAGCTGGTTTTGGATAGTGCCTTTGACTTCAAGCAATGTCTTCTCTAACTTTGTGAGACGTTATAGCAGTCTGAGCTCTCTGGTTGTGGGGGTCAGTGTTCCAGGCAGTGTGGCGATTCACTCCTCCAACCCCACCACCAACACCATCCAGGGGCCTAACGTTGTAATGTATGGGGACGCCCTCTACTACAACTGCTACAACAAGGACGCTGTCTGCCGCTTCAACATCACAGCAAAAACAGTCACCACCATGGGCCTGCCCAAAGGTACTGGGTTCAACAGCAAGTTCAACTTCTGCCATCTGGATGCTTGTTATGGTTACACTGACATGGACCTGGCTACTGATGAGTCTGGTGTCTGGGTGATCTACAGCACCCCTGATAACTTTGGTAACCTGATCCTCGCTGAGGTGATCCCTGACAGTCCTCCCACCCTGGGCCGGACCTGGACCACTTCAGCTCACAAGCGGGCTGTGACCAACACATTTATGGCGTGCGGTGTGCTCTACGCCACGCGGTACCTGAGTAAGGAAGCAGAGGAGATCTTCTACTCCTTTGATACTGTGAGCGGCCGGGAGCGTTATGACATCGGTATGGAGATCAAGAAAATGTCCACCAACATCCAGTCCCTCAACTACAGCCCCGTTGACCAAATGCTGTATGCCTACAGTGATTCGATGGTTGTTTCCTACAAGGTTCATTTTGGGTAAACGTTATACAACTTGACAGTGTGTAGTTTGTTGTGTGCAGATCTTTACCACCTCCAGCATCAGTGGAAGCAAGAGAAAAACACATTGTCAATCATTTTTTATAAAACCAGTGTTGCAAAGAAATGCATTGATTAAACATGTGACTATGCTGACAGTTTTTATTTGTTTTCATTACATGTTCAATACATGGACAAAGACCACTTACAGTACATATATTTAAACTTTACATTTCACATTTTATGACGAAGCAGGTAAGATTCAACCCTACTATCTCTGTGAACAGAAACAATGCTGGGAGATTCCTGTGAAACCAAACAGTCAGAAAACAACTTTTTCCTCAATATAAATCAATCAATAATACTGTAGTAATGATAATACACGAGGACCAATAATACCACAGATAACTCCATTCTATTGTTATATAAAAAGAGGAACTCAAGTAAAGAGGAACCAAAATGCGGAATGTGTCACAATACAATAGTGTTGGAGTGCTCTTTCAGTTAACCTGTTCTAAAAACAGTGAGTATGTACAGCTCAAGGAAGACGTGGAAGGATTTGGGGTGTAGGGTGGTAAGGATAGCAGGTACAAGCCCTCGGGGGTAATGGCGGTGGGTGGATGGAAGGGGGCACTTTGACTATACTGTACAGCATTTCAAAGGGACAAATTACATTCAGGGCCCCCTAGGCAGTATGTTTGAGACTGAGGAAGGGGGCAAAATCAGGTCCGCACAGAGCTGACAGCAACAGTAGTCTTACAGAGAGAAAATTCATGGAAACAACGTTGAATATCACATTCCGGTGCATGCAAACAGATTGGAGGAGTAGAAAGGATTGTTTGTTGTTCTGACTAGTCCCAATATCCTCTCACCGAAGCCCATTTGGCATGTTTTATCACCCCTCTATTATCCCCCTTTCAGAACATTTTGTAGACCCATCGCTCTCACACTCTGCGTCTTCACAAATGAAAATACCTCATTCATCCAGATAGAATCTCTCCTCATCCCTCGCTCTTTCCTACAATCTTCGCTGCAGCCCCCCTGGGGTCCCTTGCACATTGGTACACTGTTGCTAGGCAGCACTATGAACAGAAAAGTGACCTCAGCTGATAGCCCTTTTGGGGCGACTGGATGTGTCTGTGAGGGGCGGGGGAGCTTGTGGTTTTGGTTGGAGGTGGTTGGGGGTGGGTGTTGCCCTACATTCCGAGCTTGGAGCAATGGGCTCCAAAAAAGCCCTGCCCCTTACAGACAGTCCCAGGAAGCACCCCTGCGGTAGTAGTTATCCCACTTCACCCCTGTTGGGGGAAACAGAGAGATTGACATTCAAATAGATGACAGGGAGCAGTTGTTACTGAAAATAACGAATGCAAATAAAATGTAGAAAATTATTACTGTGCAAATTGTCAGGGACCCCAGTTCCTCAAAGGACTAGCCTGAGTCAATGGGTAGTCCATCTCAGCAGCTAGCAGCACACACCTAGCCTCTCCAGTCACAACGGCCAGTATTCCAGCTCAATATCATTGGGGAAAAAGAGGTCTGTGGGATGTTAGGATATTGATTCTCTATGTAAGTTATGTATGGGTATGGATGTAAATACAATAACATTTGTTTTGTGATGACACATTGACAGTGTGTTTGCGTGTATGCGTACGTTTGTGTGGGCACGCGTGTGTTTTGTGCTACTGTGTCAAGAAGTGCCGATATACTTTGGCTCGGTTCCCTTACAGAGCCCAGCCCTCATAGGTAAGTGTGTGTGTGTAGCTTTGGTATATTCTTTGTGTAGGGCTGAGTGCTGTAGAAGGAGAGGCCAGCTGTAGTCCCGTCCTGTGGTGCTGACATGAGAGAAGAACATCTCAGATGTAACGGGTTCTGCCTTGGCTCCTAGGTCTGGTTTGGTTTGGGTCAAAATGTGATTGTCATTTGGGAGACCACCTAGAACCGATCCTCAGCAGAACCACTTCCATGTTGGGGAGGTGGAGATGACCGTGGCCACACTAACTATATAGGAATGGATGCTCCTACTAGTGGCTATATGGGTATATAGAATCACACCACGTAAATGTATGCTTCTGTATGACAATCCATGGGAAAACCACATGGCATGGGATGTGGAGTGGGAATACTAGTGCCTGTGACACAGATGCATCCTTCAGGTAAAGAGGCATATCCACTGTGTGATGTAAAACTCTCTAAACTATAATAGGTTGTGTGCTGCTTTCTGTCAAATCTGGGACCTCCCAGACAAAGGCCCATAATCCCTGCTGTCTTATTGTTCAAGACAAATAGCATGAATAGTACCAACTACAACAAAATGTCCTCTTGCTAGCATGTCTTTTCTCCAATGACCAACTACCTTCACTGACTACATACAACCCACTTAACTACCATCATTGATCACCTCACAGAGATTGTCAGCAGACAAGCGGAGTGTGGGAGGGACCTGAGTGGAGGGGTGCCAGGGGGCAGATGGGGCTCATGGTCTGAGTGGAGGGAGGAGGAGGGTAGGTTTAGGGCAAGAGGAGCAGGGAAAAGGCAAAGGCAAAGGCAAAGGGGGGAGAAGACACTGAGCAAAACACAAATGACACACAAACGCAAAACTGCTTACGAAGTTTAAGGGAAATAGTAATACGTTGGTGTCAGTTTTTACAATGAGGGGAGGAGGTGACAGAAGTTGTCAAATACTGAGGGATTTGGGGTAATACTACAACAAAGACATAGAGAGATAGATAGAGAAGACATTCTCCACCAACCATTTAAAAGTAGATACTCCTATCTTTCTCTCTCTCTCTCTCTCTCTCTCTCTCTCTCTCTCTCTCTCTCTCTCTCTCTCTCTCTCTCTCTCTCTCTCTCTCTCTCCCTCTCTCTCTCTCTCTCTCTCTCTCTCTCTCTCTCTCACTCTCTCCCTCTCTCTCTCTCTATCCGTCCCTATCTCCAACCCACGTCTGTCTGTGTGTGTGTGGGGGTTCAGCAAGACACCTCCATGGTATGGCTGACCTGGCCCTCATTGCTGTCAGAGTGTGTAAAACCCCGGATACGAGAGCTCTCAATGGAGCTGCCACTGGTCAGGGAGGCCGTCCGGGAGCGGGCCAGACGGGTCATACTGGCAGAGGGCACTGAGAGAAAGAGAGAGAGAGAGAGAGAGAGAGAGAGAGAGAGAGAGAGAGAGAGAGAGAGAGAGAGAGAGAGAGAGAGAGAGAGAGAGAGAGAGAGAGAGAGAGAGGGATGGATGGATGGATGGATGGATGATGGAGGGAGAGAAAGAAAGAAAGAACAAAAGAGGGGAAGACAATATTTGCATTTAAACAATGGCAAAGCTAAGTCAATATGAGCTAACCACCGGGAGAAATGGAACAACATGCCAATGTGTAAACTGAAAAGTAACACCCAACCCGCTAGTGCGGCAAGGCAGCTAGCTGTAACAAACATTCCTGCTAGCTATGGATGCTTGAGAGTTTCTGTAAAGCCATCAACATGTGCCTGCAACTCTGCATGCAGACACATTCCCCCTGCTACAGTACAGCAGGACCATGCAGTGGGACTGTGAGGAAAGTCTGAACGCTGCAGAGGAGTTGATCTCCGTCAGCTCCCCCTCCTGCAAGCGTTATCCTGCTCCTGAACTTATCTGTGAAGATTTTGCAATTGTCTTAGAGTAGAGCTATGACCATTTTATTGTATGGAAAACATGAACCTTGCGTAACAATTACCAAAAATCTTCAAGTTGGGAAGTAGCAGTTCTAACACTTTGGGAGCTCTGTCTGAAGGTATGTTTTCCATTGAGGCACATCATCCCAGTGCACATGCTCATCCATTTAGCTGCAGTAAAGGCAGGTACTTCAAAACATGCCTATTGGCTATAATTCTCCATTTAAAATATGACAAGTTCTATCCTAGTCGTTTCCATGCAAATATTTCTCAAAAAGTTGCTTCACTTGGACACTACAATGTGTCAATGAGTGTTCAACATTGGATCATAATTAACTGTATGCCATGCAAAGAGCAAGATAGGGAATGCAATGGCAGGGATGGGAAAAAAGTAGCAATAGCATATTTTTCCTTAGGTTGAGGAAAAACGCATTTAGAAAATAAATACAAAATGTAATAAAATCTTTAATAAGATTGCCAAAGACCAGAAATCAAGCGCTAAAACAAAGAACATTTTATAATAATTCAAAAGGCAGATATGTGATCAGAGCATCATCACTGCACATGTAGGGGAAAAAGAGAGGAGATCAGAGGTCAGAGGTGAACAGCAAACAGGAAGTACCTGGCCCTCCACTCAACCTCCGATCCTTCACATACGCAACTGAGAGAAGGCAGGAAAACAGAGGGCAAGATTAACACAACAGGTCCCTGCAATAGACATCACACCAAACCAAAGAACATACTGTATTCACAACATATTCACAACACAGTCAGAACACAATCTCACATTCAGAACAACGCAACATAAAGACAGTGTCTAAACAGAGGATTAAAACACACAAGGGGGAATAACAATGTATTTCTAAGGTACAGTATGGAGAGATAAACTCAATCAAGGTAGTGATGCATTGTTTCTGAGAGACCACAAACCCCCACACACAGTCTCATACACTCACTCATATGTGACAAATGATTGTAATCTGGTTCTAGATACTTACTGTAGCCCATCCCCTGGAGGAAGTACTTGAATGCTTCGGACAGTTTTCCAGGCTATAAAACAACAAGGAGAATATGGTAAGAAACTTGACCTGCTTAGACTCTGTGTAACCCTGACCCCAGATGAGGTCAATGACCTCTGAGGAGTGCTGTGGTGAGTCCTATATAGAAAACCATCTCATGGTGGCAGGACGTTTTATAAGAAAGGAACTTGAGGGTCGGTAGAGGGTTATAGGGAGGCACCATGTAGAGGTTGAGGGGCATTTTAAAGAGGAAGTTAGGGGTCATCTGAGAGTTGTGTCAGAAGAGAAACTAGAGAAAGTAAAGGGGAAATGGAGGTGGGGCAGACAGGAAGAAGTATTTTAATGTTAAATGAGAAGATGCAAAGAGCCATCTGAAGGCAGTGTTCTGACCTGTGTGAGCTGAGGGAGTCCACCAGAGTCAGCCATCTGAAGGGGAGAACAGGAACAGAACCATAGTTAGTAATATACAATATCTTTATTTCAAATGGTTTAACAAACTACAGCATGTACAATCTAATTAATTAACTACAGTGGGGCAAAAAAGTATTTAGTCAGCCACCAATTGTGCAAGTTCTCCCACTTAAAAAGATGAGAGAGGCCTGTAATTTTCATCATAGGTACACTTCAACTATGACAGACAAAATGAGAAAAAAAAATCCAGAAAAACACATTGTAGGATTTTTAATGAATTTATTTGCAAATTATGGTGGAAAATAAGTATTTGGTCACCTACAAACAAGCAAGATTTCTGGCTCTCACAGACCTGTAACTTCTTCTTTAAGAGGCTCCTCTGTCCTCCACTCGTTACCTGTATTAATGGCACCTGTTTGAACTTGTTACCAGTATAAAAGACACCTGTCCACAACCTCAAACAGTCACACTCCAAACTCCACTATGGCCAAGACCAAAGAGCTGTCAAAGGACACCAGAAACAAAATTGTAGACCTGCACCAGGCTGGGAAGACTGAATCTGCAATAGGTAAGCAGCTTTGTTTGAAGAAATCAACTGTGGGAGCAATTATTAGGAAATGGAAGACATACAAGACCACTGATAATCTCCCTCGATCTGGGGCTCCACGCAAGATCTCACCCCGTGGGGTCAAAATGAGCACAAGAACGGTGAGCAAAAATCCCAGAACCACACGGGGGGACCTAGTGAATGACATGCAGAGTGCTGGGACCAAAGTAACAAAGCCTACCATCAGTAACACACTACGCCGCCAGGGACTCAAATCCTGCAGTGCCAGACGTGTCCCCCTGCTTAAGCCAGTACATCTCCAGGCCCGTCTGAAGTTTGCTAGAGAGCATTTGGATGATCCAGAAGAAGATTGGGAGAATGTCATATGGTCAGATGAAACCAAAATATAACTTTTTGGTAAAAACTCAACTCGTCGTGTTTGGAGGACAAAGAATGCTGAGTTGCATCCAAAGAACACCATACCTACTGTGAAGCATGGGGGTGGAAACATCATGCTTTGGGGCTGTTTTTCTGCAAAGGGACCAGGACGACTGATCCGTGTAAAGGAAAGAATGAATGGGGCCATGTATCGTGAGATTTTGAGTGAAAACCTCCTTCCATCAGCAAGGGCATTGAAGATGAAACGTGGCTGGGACTTTCAGCATGACAATGATCCCAAACACACCGCCCGGGCAACGAAGGAGTGGCTTCGTAAGAAGCATTTCAAGGTCCTGGAGTGGCCTAGCCAGTCTCCAGATCTCAACCCCATAGAAAATCTTTGGAGGGAGTTGAAAGTCCGTGTTGCCCAGCAACAGCCCCAAAACATCACTGCTCTAGAGGAGATCTGCATGGAGGAATGGGCCAAAATACCAGCAACAGTGTGTGAAAACCTTGTGAAGACTTACAGAAAACGTTTGACCTCTGTCATTGCCAACAAAGGGTATATAACAAAGTATTGAGATAAACTTTTGTTATTGACCAAATACTTATTTTCCACCATAATTTGCAAATAAATTCATAAAAAATCCTACAATGGGATTTTCTGGAATTTCTTTTCTCATTTTGTCTGTCATAGTTGAAGTGTACCTATGATGAAAATTACAGGCCTCTCTCATCTTTTTAAGTGGGAGAACTTGCACAATTGGTGGCTGACTAAATACTTTTTTGCCCCACTGTAATTAATGAATTATTTGAATCAATAAAGACAATCCAATAAAGATGAATAATCTTCAACATTACTTTGCACTCATACCTTTAAGAAGGTGGTGTTGGTTGGGTCAAGTTTGGAATTGCATTCGACCTTGAGAAAAACAACACCATATTAAACGATGAGGTCCAAGGTGCTTGGATATTAATATTCTCAGATTTAAAAAAACATGAAATCAATAGGATTTTAGGGATGTAGATGTTGTGAATGGAAGAGACGCTTGGAGGGAGGCGGGGGAGTGGGGAGGGAGGGATGACCCAGATAATGCAGTCTGCTGCAGTGATGAGTCATTTCAACACACATTTGAGGCTGCGAAGTCACAGCCAGGGGTGTGTACAGATGTGTGCTGGCACACACCCATCTCTCAGAACAATAACAAAGAAATGGAGAGATGGCTTTCTAGGTCAAAACAGGTCCCTGACCCTCTATCCTCTTTCTCCCTCTCTCTCTCTCAAAATGAAATGAGCAGCAGGGTTCTTCACATCAAATAGCATGAAATATTAAAGTGACCTCCATCTGTTTTTAATCTCATTCTCTGTGTCGCTCTCTCTGTGTGTGTGTGTGTCTCTCTCTCTGTGTCGCTCTCTCTCTCTCTCTCTCTCTCTCTCTCTCTCTCTCTGTGTCTCTCTCTCTCTCTCTCTCTTTCTCTCTGTGTCTCTCTCTCTCTCTCTCTCTCTCTCTCTCTCTCTCTCTCTCTCTCTCTCTCTGTGTCTCTCTCTCTCTGTGTCTCTCTCTCTCTGTGTCTCTCTCTCTGTCTCTCTCTCTCTCTCTCTCTCTCTCTCTCTCTCTCTCTCTCTCTCTCTCTCTCTCTCTCTGTCTCTCTCTCACTCTCTCTCTCTCTGTTTTTCATCTCTGTCTTCATATCTCACTCTCCCTCTCCCTCACCCCACCTCCTCCGTCTGTTTTTGATATCCCTCCCTCCCGCTCTTTCACTCTCCCTCCCTAACTAGGTTGTATAACCTCTCATTCTACTCTCCCCTTCCCATCCCCTCCCCCCATCATTAAATATTTCCTCAATTTACTGACCTACTTCTGTTTCTCTCAGTGAGGGCAAACATCAGTGAGGGCAAACATCAGTGAGGGCAAACATCAGTGAGGGCAAAAACAGCAGGGGGGGGGGGGGGTGCAGGAGGGCAGGTAGGCAGGGAGGGAGGTGAGACAGGGAGTGAGGGAGATAAGACAGGGAGTGAGGGATTAGGTGGTAGAGAAGGAAGAGATAGAAATGGAGAGAAGGTGTAGAAGGAAGAGGACTCACCACTCCCTCCTCAGCTGGAGCATTGTCACCAACAACCAGCATCACGGGGCACCTAGAAACACAGAGCACAGATCAGCAAACAACACCAACACACATACACAAACAGTAAACATGGCAAATCCCAAGTAACCTGTTATGAATGATAAGGGTACTTAAACACTATTCGCCAATGACATGAAGGACCATGGAGAATTGTCTAGTGTAGTAGAGAGACTCACTTCAGGGTCTTGGCATTGATGATGGTCCCGGTGCGGTTCATCTCCAGATCCCTACGGCTGAGAAGGAGAAGAAAACTGTGAGACACACTGCTTACATTCTCTCACAGAATATAGAACTCTTCCCATCTGCCACACACACACACAGTCTGAAGTTTGTGTTTGTGTGTGTGTGTTACCTGTTGTACATGTTCCAGAAGAGCTGCAGGTTGACCTGGTTGACAGTGTTGTTGATCTGTTGACGGTAACTCTGGACCAGCTCTGTGTTGTTCATCAGCTCCTCCTGTACACCAATCAACTATTAGCACAGGTAGACTGAGAGACTGGTGTCTCTGAAAGGTTTATGAGCATAAAAACCCCGTAGGCTAGTGTTGTTGTTGTATGTAGTACCATGTGTTGCCACAAAATGTTGTAGGTGGGTAATGATTTATCTGGACTGAGAGCTCACCTGGCTAAAGAGGTGGGGCAGCACAGTGTCTGGAAGAGCACTGGTGAGACCAGACAGCTGGAGAGGGAGAGGGAGAGGGAGAGGGAGAGGGAGAGGGAGAGGGAGGATGAAAGAGATATTATTTCCTTGCACCCATTGCAACAAGAGCAGCCATTTTGATAGTTGGGATAAAATGGCTGTTTTAAAGGTAACTGTTTACGTGTTTGCCACATAGGTGCAGTGTCTGCTACCTTGCCGGTGGCCCAGTCGATCCAGCCCTTCCCGTTGGGGTCGATGTTGAGCAGCACCAGGCCCTCCACCAGGTCAGGGAAGATCAGCTGAGGACAGAGCAGAGCAGGGGTCTGTTATGTTAGATACACCTGGGTACATCAGGCAACACAAATATGAAATATATGGACAAGCAAAGAACAATAACAGGGAATAACTTACAGCAAATTTGGCCAGGATGTAGGCGCCTGCTCCAACTCCAATGCCCAAAATGCTCTTGAATCTGGAATATTAGAATGGTTTGAATTACTCTAAAGGTTTATCAGTAGTATTAATTCATTCAAAGTTCAACTATACACTCTTAGAAAAAAAAGGTGCAATCTAGAACCTAAAAGGGTTCTTCGGCTGTCCCCATAGGAGAACCCTTTTTGGTTCCAGGTAGAACCCTTTTGAGTTCCATGTAGAACCCTTTACACAGAGGGTTCTACATGGAACCAAAAAGGGTTCTCCTATGGGGACAGCAGAATAACCCTTTTGGATGGATGATGAATCCATCCAAAAGGCCCACTCACCCAAAGTGCTGCACTACGCTGGGCAGCATGCCTGCCAGCTGGTCCATGGTGGGGTACTGGTACCTGTGGAGAGGTGAGGTGAAGACCTTTAGTTAAACAGTGACATGGCAGAGAGAGACATCACTGTAGAAATGACTGTCTATGTGCATATTCCAGTCAATGCAATACAACAACAAAGGTGTAAGGAAACAAGCATACTTGCGTATACGTGTGTGTGTGCAAGAATTCTCAAGTGTGTGTGTGTACACGCTTGTGTGTGTGTGTCTGTGTGTCTAACGTGTGTGCATGTGAATGTGGAGGTACTATATATTACCCCTGTGGCATCTGAGAGGCTCCAATCTGCTGTCCAGGAGCATCCACATGACACACCACAAAGTGCTTGGTGATCTCCTGCATGTCCTCATTGTGGAAGAAGCTGTTGAAGCACAGCTTGTCTGTGGAGGGCAGAGACAGAGGGAGAGACAGAGAGGCGAAACACATGAAATATGCATTAAAGAGAGAGAACCTTGAAGGTGGCCATCTGTGCCATTGCTACCCTGTCAGCAGGGAGAATAGATGTGACAGGTATGAAAGAATGGGCAATCAGGTTTGACTGGGACTCATTCCATCAGCATCATCTGGATGCTTGAGCGGTCTTCCAGTAAGTCAGAGTAAATATAAACCAATCTATTTTGATATACTGCACTTAAACTGAGACATTTAACATTTATATAGTACCTCTTAAAATCTGCAACCGTATCAACAACTCTGATATCAACAACTCTGATATCAACAACTCTTATATCAACAACTCTGATATCAACAACTCTTATATCAACAACTCTGATATCAACAACTCTGATATCAACAACTCTGATATCAACAACTCTTATATCAACAACTCTTATATCAACAACTCTGATATCAACAACTCTGATATCAACAACTCTTATAACAACTACTCTGATATCAACAACTCTTATATCAACAACTCTGATATCAACAACTCTGATATCAACAACTCTGATATCAACAACTCTTATATCAACAACTCTGATATCAACAACTCTTATATCAACAACTCTGATATCAACAACTCTGATATCAACAACTCTTATATCAACAACTCTGATATCAACAACTCTGATATCAACAACTCTTATATCAACAACTCTGATATCAACAACTCTAATATCAACAACTCTGTTTCCCCCCTCCCACCACCACTGATGTCCTTCTTGTCTTCTGTTTGTGGTGAGTCAGTCAAAAACACCACTGTTCTACTCCATTGAGCTAAGAAGGTGATAAAAACACTGAGACATTAATGCCATCTCATCAAAAACCAACAAACATCATTACACAGGCTAATTAACCAATAACCGGACAGAAATTAAAAAGCTTAAATGTGATGAAGCTGGTATGTTCTGTGCTATTGAATTTATCTGGCAGCAATGGCAGCGAGGTGATTCTGATTTGCCCACACACAGTCAGCAATAGGGCAATAGAAGACCATTAATCTTCATCCTCCACAGGCGTATTGTCTCCCTGTGGAAACTTGACCCATCTCCTCCCCAGCACAGCAGAAGGACACAGTACAGGAGTAACAGAGCCATATATAGGCCAGGGTCTCCTCTATTCTATCTCATTCTCTCCTCTGTTCTCTCCCCTGTTCTCTCCCCTCTCCTCTCCCCTCACCCTTCCTCCTACGTCTGTGTAGACTGAGTCAGGCTGCAGAGCTGTGGTTCCTGGCAGTGCATACTAATAGCCCCAGCTGCAGCTGCAGAGGGAAGGAGGGAGGCAGGCAGAAGAGCTGTGGTTCCTGGCAGTGCATACTAATAGCCCCAGCTGCAGCTGCAGAGGGAAGGAGGGAGGCAGGCAGAAGAGCTGTGGTTCCTGGCAGTGCATACTAATAGCCCCAGCTGCAGCTGCAGAGGGAAGGAGGGAGGCAGGCAGAAGAGCAGCTGATCTACAGCGCCGCAATGCTGACCATCCCCCAACAACAACCCCACCCTGCCTGCCTTCCTGCCCTCCCTCCCTCCCCTCGCTTTAACACTGCATGATAGGGATGTTTTTCTGACCTACATTTCTCCCTCTCCCTCCCTTTCTGTTGCTATTTCTCTTTTTCTCTCTCCATCATCATTAAATTATCCACTCCTTTATTGAATTATTGACCACTCTGACCGACAGTGTTATCTTGTGGAATGCAGGTTGTGTTGGCAATTTCAATAGACACACTGGATCTTTTGTGGGAACGTATTTCAAATTGCAGTTAACTGGTAATGTACATTTGTTGTAATGCAGAAGAAATATTGTGTTTTGTATCTATGAGTCATTCTGACCACTGACAAGACACCCTGCAAACTGCAGCAACATTGAAAAGTCTTCCTGTAGCTACATGCTACATACTGTAGCTACATGCTCTGAGACCACCATCTGCGGGAGACGTACAGCACGAACATGCACCTCCCTACAATTCCAAACCAACGCATCTCTGGTACGTGTCCTCTTCATTTGAATGTGTTGATTGTTGGAGAAATTGCTTGAGCTTTTCACTTTGAAAAGTAAGAATGCCAATGGTCCAATATTCTAGAACACTGCTGTGCGTACACATACTTGTTTGGTACAGTACTCTAATAGACCCTTAAAGGTAGAGAGAGATTCATACTGTCTGTCTGCACTCTGCAGTGGGATGGCTGTCAGGGAATGATATAGCTCCCAGAATGGAGTCCCCTTATCACCTCAGATAACAGGCTGACAGCTCCACAGATATCTCTGCCAGGTCACACCATGAACAACACTCTGAGGAAGTGTGGAGAGATGCTTCCTGGAACCAGCTGCAGGTCACTGTTGTGTGACTGATGATGGTGCAACACAGATATGATCACGCACACATGGAGCACACCCACAAAACACGCATGCACACACACACACACACACACACACACACACACACACACACACACACACACACACACACACACACACACACACACACACACACACACACACACACACACACACACACACACACACACAGGTAGAGGGACAATGTGTACTCACGGTTAAGCCCAACATCGTGGTAGGTGAGGATGGCAGGCTTGTTTCCTTTGGGTGCACCACGGATCACCACATGAAGCATCCCATAAGGAGTCTCAATGTCATGTTCCTGAAACATACAAATGCTTATTTCTAATGGGAATGCATAGATTTACACTCACAGAGACATACTGTACCTTCAGACAGACAATCTTGGGTTCACTGATGACCATAGAGAGTTACTATCACCCAATAACTATGACTGATATAATAGGCTGCATACTCAACTGTCTGCCTCTGATCAACATAAAAGCTTTACGGATTCACATGGGAATGCTGATAGAGATGACTGACAACACGGTGTATATAGAGTACTGCAAAGACATGTCTGGCCCACACTATGTGTATAATATTCTTCTCTGGTGAGGGGGAAAAAAACATTCTGTGCAGCATACACCCACACACACACACACACACACACTCACTCACACAAAACACACACACAAGCTCACACGCCACATACACACGCAGACTCCTGTACTCACATATACAGTCAGACACCCATATGCCCATATGGGTGTCACAAACACACACAAACACACACGCATACTGTACAAACAAACTCCCACAGCCAATGCTCCTGTCCCATGTATATAGAGACATTAAACACTGGACACTTCCTGTTTCTTTTATACTGTTTTTCACACTGGATTTATATACTGGATTCTCCACATAGCTCATTCTAATATGTTTGTACATTTCATTTTGTTCCACTGTTTATACACACCGTGTATTTATATACTGGATTCTTGACATAGTGAATATATCTACTGCTGTACATATCATTCTTAGTATATATTTTCGGTGTATATACTCATACACTGCGTGTGGATGACTGATACAGTGTTATTCAGGGTGTTAACTGCATTTGTTCTGACATTTCTTGATTTCTTGAGAGCAGTGCAGTGCAGTGAAACGTCCAAAATGGCATCCTATTCCCTATATACTTTTGACAAGAGCTCTATGGGCCCTGGTCAGAAGTAGTGCACTAAATAAGGAATAGGGTGCCATTAAGGATGCAGCCATAGTCTTGCACGGAAAGTGCACCCTAACCACGCAACATTCTGGCACCAAATATATCTGACAGTATTCTGCAGTGAAGCTATACATTTGCAGGTACTGCAGTACAGTTAATCACCTGTAATATCTGTTGTCTCTTTTGTCTTTGTGTAACATGAATTGCTTGCGTGAACGATTGACAGATACAATGTAGGTCAACAAGGTCATATCGGGCGCTAAAGATTATGCGATACACGATTGCAGTATGATAGGGGTTGATAGTAAAATACTAAAAATGATTTAGTATTTTCTGTATGGCTGCCTGTCTGAAATATCATAGACAAAGACAAAGACCACCTCGGTGGAGCACAATAGACTGCAGGTAAAAACAGCGCCTGTATCACATACTGCAAACACTCCCTCTATCCCTTCCTCTCTCAGTCCCTTCCATGCTCCCTTTCTCTCTCACTCATCTTCCTCTCTCGCTCACTTCTTCTCTCAGTCCCTCCCTCTCATCTTCCTCTCTCACTCCCTTCCTTCTGGCTCCCAAGGTCAGAGAGACGTTTGTCCTAGTACGGAATAATTAGGCAACTTACAAGACTCACATACACACTCACTCTCAGGTCTATTTCCCTGTTTAGACATGCATGTGTGGCAGAATGCATTATTGTTTGTCGCAGCATTAGTGTGTCAGCTTGTCTCCACGAAGACTCATACATTACATGACTGATCATTAGAGGAACACAATAACAGTACAACAACCATTTCAGTATGCATGATTAACCCATACATTCAATTAGTTAATAAAACATTCAATATAAACATAACTTGAGAATCTTTTACAGATGATCTTATCCAATGCACATTTATTCCAGAGTATTACAACAGCACGGTACATCATAGATAGCTAATTAATTATTCCAGAGTATTACAACAGCACGGTACATCATAGATAGCTAATTAATTATTCCAGAGTATTACAACAGCCCGGTACATCATAGATAGCTAGTTATTTTGATAAGGTATAAACATGATATGAGAACATGAATAAGGTAAGAGGTGGGTGTGTATGTGCATGACATACATATCCATGAACAAAGGTGTTTATTAATGAAGACATACTATAGTAGTGGATTCACTTCCCCTTCATCAAAATATCCTCACTCTATCAACCAAAATATGCAGAGTCATCCACGCACCAGCAGAAACACTGAACACACTCAAGCAGTCACTCAGTATAAAGCTGTAGATACATTATACTGTCACTCACCCCATCCCAGCATTCAGGCATGGTGCCTCAGTAAGCGTGCTCAGCGGTGGAGGAGAAAGAGGAGGAAGAATGGCAGGAGGAAGAGGAGGAGGAGCAGCCAGTGGAGACGAGACAGACAGACAAACAGACAGACAGAGCCAGTCCTCTCCTGTAGTGGGACTAGGTCCTGGCTTTAGAGCAGAGCCTGCTGGGGGATTTGCTGGTGGTCTCTTTGTCTCGTCTTGTCTTGTCTCGCCTAGCCTCGTCCTGCTCTGGGGCTGAGCGCTGCAGTGCTGTGCCCCCTCTCTTCCCCCGACACCTTATAAACCCCACCATAAGGGCGTGCCGAACTCAAGCCTATTCGCTGCCAGTGCTGCCTCTCTGCACATGATTGGTTGGCTGCTCTGTCAGTCACAGCAGGTTCTCTGCTGTGCTCTTGTTTTGCTCTCTCATCAGCACCAGTGCTCTGTTTCAGGAGAAGATGGCTTATCTCCCTCTCTCTTTTGCTCCCTCTCTCTCTCATTGACCCTGTCCTACCTGTCTCCTCTCCTTTCCCATCCCTCTTATTGCTCCTTAACAGTCATGGACGGTGATGCATAAACAAATGCTTAGCATGCAGTGAGATTTATTTTTACAAATAAAAATTAAACAGAGAACAGTGACGTCTCTTTCTGTCTCTGTGCAGCAGCAGCAGCAGCCAGTAGGCTCCTCCATGCCCCTGTGTAATGGGACATTGATGGGACAGTAACTGGCCATAGGTCACCAGTAGAGCGGAGCAGAGTACTGTATGTGCGTACGTCTACTCAGAGAGCAGGAGATGCTGGAACAGTGCTGACTACAGATCAATATGGCAGTAGTGGCTCTCTCTGCTGTAGGTTACATTTATTCACACCAGGAGCCATTGTCCATATTCTCCACAACATAATTTTTTTCTTTCTCTCGTCGGTATCCGCCTTTCCTGTGTACAGAGAACTTAGCAAGCTGACTCAACTGTAAACTCTCCATGTCTCTTTCTCTCTAGCTCGGTCCCCCTTTTCTGCGGAAGAGAGGGATTAACCCACTCCCCGGCTGACTCAACATTTCCAGTCTTCATTAAATACACAACCTCGTTCTCTCACCCATAATCATATGCACTGTCATCACACACACACACGCAAGGACACCCTCAGAAAAACACACATACAAACATTTACATTTTTAGCTTTTATACATTTTCGTAATGGTCCCCAGTGGGAATAGAATCCACAACCCTTGCGTTACAAGAGCAACACTCTACCAACTGAGCTACATGGCACCATACAATCAACCACTTTGTGATACAACTTGAGGCCTGCTGATTTGTGCAAAGCATTTAACAGATAGAGAGAGAAGGGGTGGGGGGGGGGCCTACAACAGCACCTAGATCTTCTGCACAGATTATGTCAGACTTGGGCCCTGACAGGAAATGGTGTTCCAAAAAAAGTCCAGTTGCCAGGAACACAAATAAAATTTCCATCTAGACAACCGTTGCCCAAGAGCACACAAAAAACTATACCTCCCTTGGCCTGAACATCAGCACCACAGCTAACTTCACCAAACTGGTCCTGGGGCTCTGTTCACAAACACACCCCACAGAGCCCCAGGACAGCAACACAACTACACCCGACCAAATCATGAGAAAACTAAAAGATAATTACTTGACACATTGGAAAGAATTAACCAAAAAAACAGAACAAACTGGAAGGCTGTTTGGCCCTAAACAGAGAGAACACAGTGGCAGAATACCTGACCACTGTGACTGACCCAAACTTAAAGAAAGCTTTGACTATTTACAGACTCAGTGAGCATAGCCTTGCCGTAGGCAGACCTGGCTCTCAAGAGAAGACAGAGCTGCACTTCCTAACCTTCTGCCAAATGTATGACCATATTAGAGACATATATCCCTCAGATTACACAGACCCACAAAGAATTTGAAAAAAAAATCTAAATTTGACAAACTCCCATATCTATTAGGTGAAATACCATAGTGTGCCATCACAGCAGCAATATTTGTGACCTGTTGCCACACGAAAACGGCAAACGGTGAAGAACAAACCACAAGAAAAGGGCGCCCATTGAAGAACAAACTCATATTCATGTTTATTTATTTTCCCTTTTGTACTTTAACTATATCCACATAGTTACAACACTGTACATAGCCATAATATGACATTTGAAATGTCTTTATTCCTTTGAAACTTTTGTGAGTGTAATGTTTACTGTTCATTTTCAATTGTATATTTCACTTTTGTTTATTATCGATTTCACTTGCTTTGGCAATGTAACATATGTTTCCCATGCCAATAAAGCCCTTTGAAATGAGTTGAGTTGAGAGGGTGAGAGAGGGGGGAAGAGGGAGGCAGAGGGGGGCAGAGGGGAAGGTGAGAGAGGGGGGAGGTGACACTGGAGGTGTCAGACAGAGGGGAGAAAGGAGGTGTCTAGACGATTAGTCATATCTCTGATCTCATCGCTACGTGGATTCATGTTAAAATAGACTCTGAACATCACGGTACAGAAATCAACTTCTAAGGACTTCAAAACTACTGTGGTTCTGCACTGTGTGAGTAGTGAAGTGTGATAGTGAATGATTCCATCAGTATGTAGTGGTCCCAACTCATATTAGGCTGTGCCATGACCAAACAGTCACTTCTCCTTCTCCCCATCTTCTTCCCTCTTCTCCTCCCAATGAGTCACCATGGTTACGTGGGTGAGTGTACAGCACAGGAGGTTGGTGGCACCTTAATTGGGGAGGACGGGCTAGTGGTAAGGAGCTGTAACGGCAGTCTAGCTCTTCCTCCTCCTCGGACGAGGAGAGGAGAGAAGGATCGGAGGACCAATGTGCAGCGTGGTAATTTTCCATGAATTTAATTAACACAAAGACAAGATACTGACAAACTAATACAAAACAACAAACGACCGTGAAGCTACAAACAAAAGTGCAATGCACAAGCTACTAACGTTAGACATAGACACTATACAAAATAACTAACCGTCACAGTCCTAGCTGGTGCAGACAAAACACAAAGACAGGAAACAACCACCCACAATCCCCAACACAAAACAAGCCACCTATATATGATTCTCAATCAGGGACAACGATTGACAGCTGTCTCTGATTGAGAACCATATCAGGCTGAACACAGAAACAGACGAACTAGACACACAACATAGAATTCCCACCCAGCTCACGTCCTGACCAACACTAAACAAGCAAAACACATAAGAACTCTGGTCAGGACGTTACAGGAGCGGAAGATGTGCAATGGTATCAAATAGGTCAAACACATGGTTTCCAGGTGTTTGATGCCATTTTATTTGCTCCGTTCTGGTCATTATTATGAGCCGTTTCCCCTCAGCAACCTCCTGGGATGTACAGTAATAACAACAACCAGAGAACGATAGAGAGAGAAAGAGAGTACGGTACATTGAAAATATAGAAAACAGTTTCAGTACCTTCCAGTCTCCAATGGGCATCAGGGTCTCACAGTTCTCCTAGAGAGAGAGAGAGAGAGAGAGAGAGAGAGAGAGAGAGAGAGAGAGAGAGAGAGAGAGAGAGAGAGAGAGAGAGAGAGAGAGAGAGAGAGAGAGAGAGAGAGAGAGAGAGAGAGAGAGAGAGAGAGAGAGAGAGAGAGAGAGAGAGAGAGAGAGAGAGAGAGAGAGAGAGAGAGAGAGAGAGAGAGAGAGAGAGAGAGAGAGAGAGAGAGAGAGAGAGAGAGAGAGAGAACAGAAACACAATGTCAATTGACGCTCATTATGACACAGTCACTCTGGTTAAACCTATGAGACGCCACAGGGCTGAGAAGGCTGTTCGAGATGAAGGGATGGATCCAGAGAGTAACATAGATAGATGCTGTGTGGGTCCAAACAAACAGACCGTAGGAGAGAGGAGAAAGGAGAGACAGAAAGATGCCTTTCCCTGCCCGAAGAGTCAAACCAGAACCCAAGCATTCCCCTAGACGTCAGTGCAACAAGGAGGACATGCTCTATAGAGGTTAAATACTGTATATAGAGGTTATATGAAGAGGTTATATCTATAGAGGTTAAATACTGTATATAGAGGTTATATGAAGAGGTTATATCTATAGAGGTTAAATACTGTATATAGAGGTTATATGAAGAGGTTATATATAGAGAGGTTATATCTACAAGGTTATATCTCTAGAGGTTATATATATAGAGAGGTTATATCTATTGAGGTTATATATAGAGAGGTTATAGAGAGGTTATATATAGAGAGATTATATCTATGGAGGTTATATCTACAAGGTTATATCTCTAGAGGTTATATATATAGAGAGGTTATATCTATTGAGGTTATATATAGAGAGGTTATATATAGAGAGATTATATCTATGGAGGTTATATCTACAGGGGTATATCCATATATAGAGAGGTTATATCTATAGAGGTTATATATATAGGTTAAATCTGTAGAGATTATATCTATAAAGGATATATCTATATATTTACCTTTTTTTAACTAGGCAAGTCAGTTAAGAACAAATTCTTATTTTCAATGACGGCCTAGGAACAGTGCCTGTTCAGGGACGACATATTTGTACCTTGTCAGCTCAGGGATTTGAACTTGCAACCTTTCGGTTACTAGTCGCTCTAACCACTAGGCTACCCTGCCGCCCCATATAGAGAGATTGTATCTATAGAGGTTATATCTATAGAGGTTATATCTATATATATAGAGGTTATATCAATAGAGGTTATAAATAGAGGTTATATCTATAGCGGTTATATCTATAGAGGCTATATATATATAGGTTATATCTATAGAGATTATATATAGAGGTTATATCTTTAGAGGTTATATATAGAGGTTATATATAGGTTATATCTATAGAGGTTAAATCTCTCTATATATATAGGTTATATATAGAGGTTATATATATAGGTTATATAAAAATGGTTTATATATAGAGGTTATATATAGAGAGAGATTATATCTATAGAGGTTATATGTAGATAGGTTATATGTAGAGATGATATATATATAGAGGTTATATATAGAGGTTATGTATATATAGAGGTTATATCTATAGAGGTTATATACAGAGATTATGTATATAGAGGTTATATATAGAGGTTTTGTATATAGAGGTTATATCTATAGAGGTTATATATAGAGGTTATATATAGAGGTTATGTATATAGAGGTTATATCTATAGAGAGGTTATCTATAGAGGTTATGTATATAGAGGTTATATCTATAGAGAGGTTATCTATAGAGTTTATGTATATAGAGATTATACATATAGTTTATATCTTTGAGGGTATATATAGAGGGTATATTTATAGAGGTTATATATATAGAGGTTATATCTATAGAGGTTATATATAGAGAGGTTATATCTATAGAGGTTATATCTATAGAGGTTATATCTATAGAGGTTATGTATATAGAGGTTATGTATATAGAGGTTATGTATATAGATGTTATGTATATAGAGGGTATATCTATAGAGGTTATATATATAGAGGTTATATATATAGAGGTTATATCTATAGAGGTTATATATAGAGAGGTTATATATAGAGAGGTTATATATAGAGAGGTTATATCTATAGAGGTTATATCTATAGAGGTTATATCTATAGAGGGTATATCTATAGAGGTTATATATAGAGAGGTTATATCTATAGAGGTTATTTATATAGAGGTTATATCTATAGAGGTTATATATAGAGAGGTTATATCTATAGAGGTTATATCTATAGAGGTTATATCTATAGAGGTTATATCTATAGAGGTTATGTATATAGAGGTTATATATAGATGTTATATCTATGGAGGTTATTTATATATAGAGGTTATGTATATAGAGGTTATGTATATAGAGGTTATGTATATAGAGGTTATGTATATAGAGGTTATGTATATAGATGTTATGTATATTGAGGATATATCTATAGAGATAATTTATATATAGAGGTTATATCTATAGAGGTTATTTATATATAGATGTTATGTATATTGAGGATATATCTATAGAGATAATTTATATATAGAGGTTATATCTATAGAGGTTATTTATATATAAAGGTTATATCTATGGAGGTTATTTATATATAGAGGTTATGTATATAGAGGTTATGTATATTGAGGATATATCTATAGAGGTTATTTATATAGAGAGGTTATATCTATAGAGGTTATCTATAGAGAGGTTATAAATAGAGAGATGTTATATCTATAGAGGTTATATATATAGAGGTTATATATATTGAGGTTATATATAAGTGTTATATATAAAGGTTATATGGTTATATGTAGAGGTTATATATAGAGAGGATATATATAGAGATGTTATATATAGAGAGAGAGGTTATATATAGAGAGGTTATATCTGTGGAGGGTATACTGTTGTTGAATCAGACCAAGCATCATTAGAGTGGTTTAAGAAAAATAGTCCCCTAACCCTTAGAGATCCTGAAGGTGGAATCCTAGTGCATTCATATACAGTGGTTTCAGGAAACACAAAAGGATTATACATAAAAACACAGATGAGGTGAAGAAAAGAAGAAAGTTGTCAAATGGTTGCATTATTATCAGAACACATCAGCAGTCCATTGATAGAGGGTGATGCCATTAAGATCAGAGACACGACTGAGAGGGGTATGTCATGCACTTGTTCTTAGAGGAGAGACAGCAGGTTAGTTGCTTCAGTGGGGCGGTCGGACCAGCAGGTGTCACTCTTGTCCTCTGGAGCCCAGATGTGACTGCAGTAGCACAGCATGGTGGGGGAGGGAGCTGTGGCACTGTGCTGCTGGTGGCTGGATGCATGTTGTTCTTCAGGAAGTTGAACATTTCTCTATATGAAATGATCCTGTGTGATTATCTGGAAGTATGACACCCTGCTGATTCTATTACTATAGGCTGTGCATCAATGGTTTCTTCCCCCTGTTGTTTGTGGCCTCCATATTTATGTGACTCAGCATGTGTTGCAGGTGAGGATAAGCTATGTAAAGGAGCAACCAATAGCACAGCTGAAGGAATCCGAGATTTGGTGCCCCCACTGGGCGAGGGGACTAGTCCCCCTGCAGGGCGTGTTCTGGGTTTGTAATTACCGGGATGCACCCACTGGACTGATTGCGGGTCTGGCCGAGCCAGTGCCGCGCGATCACATGACATTGTTGTTGGGGGTGACTTGAGTTGGAGGGGGTTAGTGAGGGGCGCAGGGTTTGCACAGGGGAGTGCGTTCATACACCACCCTTGGTCTTTCTGTGTCATAAACACAAACAGAGGTGTATTACAATGGCTGATCAGTCCACCTTAGAGGTCCAGGCCGGGCGAGACCTGGAGGGGTGAAGACTACAGATGTAGGATCTTAATTTGAGCCAGTTTGCTACAGCAGGAAAATAATCCTGCAGCAGTAAAATAAACCTGCAGCAAAAGTAAATGTGATTTATTTTGTGGATTATAATTAATGAACATTTTTTGTAGGGTTTGATACATTTTAAGTTAGGGCAAATCAAGTATGACATTTTAAAGTGGAAAACCTTAAATACACTACACGTTTGCATTTCCTGTTGTGTAGGAACATTCTCATCAACAAAAGAGTGATCAAATTAAGATCCTACATCTGTATCTAACAGACCTGGGAGGTCATGACCCACGTAGAGGAGGACAAGAGAGGCAAGGCTGTCTGGATAAGCTGCTGTCATGATGTCATCCTGATCAAATCAAAACAAAGTCTTTTAAAGGAAACAAATAAATCTGGGTCACACATCCACTCCACATAGCTCTTTACTTCAATTTGCACTGTAAGTCCTCATGGTTAATTACCACTATGTAATAATCAGCAATAATCAACATTGCTTTGATTAATACATTTTTACTTGGCCTCTGTGTTTTAACGGCCACTGTCTTGATATTGTCTGAGTAATCAGTTTCTCCACTCTCTCAATCATTATCAAGAATGTCAGTGAAGTGTATAAATGACTGTGACATATCCTCTCAGACAGTTGGCATTTTAATCAATGTGATTAGCACTTATTTTCTCTACTGATGCCACCTCTCTTCTGCTCCTCATTTTCAGTCACAGCATTCAAGAGTTTACTGAGTTACTTATTATGCTAAGAGAAGTATACTGTTGCAGTCACTGGTTTCTGTAAGACCTTGCAGTCTCTCAACTCCCCCATCATTTCACACTCCTAAATGTGAATATTAATGCACTGTATGATGAATCCCTCCTACACAATTAAACACATTTTCTGTTTCCCAACCAGGACACACACAAATACACTATTATATCAACTACACACACTTGCACAAATGCACAAAAATAAATGAGTATTCCAATGCACGCACGCACAGAATAACTAACAAACAGACACACAGACACAGACACGCACACGCACACGCACGCGCACACACACACACACACACACACACACACACACACACACACACACACACACACACACACACACACACACACACACACACACACACACACACACAGAGGTACATAAAGAAAATGCTCACCATTTCAGTGTCTTGTCCTCTCTGTTCTTGCAGTAGGGGTTTCTCCTCAGTAAATTGCTGCTCCTTCATCCCAGCCATCCTGGAGAGCAACCTGCAATTACCATAGCAATGCACACCTGAGATTACATAGCCCACTTTGTTACTTTAGTAAAACCTCTTAAATCCATCCACCAACTCAAATCCCTGCAGCAAACCCCTATCATAAGGTTTCTTCCCCCAATAATGATCTACAATATATCAACCATGGTTTCTGTGGCTGGGCCTGGGCGAGTCCATTTTCTACTTTTTCCAATATAATTGATTCACCAGCCTCCCAATGTTTTCATAGTCCCCTTATGTTGGACATGTAAAGGGAGGTCCAGTGATGCACAGTATCTGAATAGAGAATACATTCTGGTGTTAGTCTGTTGGAAAACAGATTTAACAGTAGTAGTCTGTTCTCTTTGGGTCTCCAGTGGTTTCAGCTCATGGATTGGGTCATAGACTGTTGAATAAAGCAGGTCTGAGGACCCAGCCAGACAGTCAGACAATGAGCTTCCCCATTAGGATATAATTAAACTCCAGCAGTGTGGCTGATGACAGTGGACACAGAGGGACTCTATCAATTCTGAGTGATATGTTGATACAAGGGCACCGCTAAACCCATAGAGAGCAGAGCAGAATGTAACCTCTATTTAACTAGGCAAGCCAGTTAAGAACAAATTCTTATTTACAATGATGGCCTACACCGGCCAAACCCGGACGACGCAGTGGCAATTGTGCGCCGCCCTATGGGACTCCCAATCACGGCCAGGTGTGATACAGCCTGAAATACAGCCAATGCACACATGGACTCACACACTCAAGCACACATATGCGAGTGCACACACACACTCACAGATGCAGTTAGACATTGCATATACACATTGTGCATGCACACACAGACACATTAACTTGTTCATTGTCAAGAAAAACAAATGCAACAAGATAAAAGAAAGCTTATTGAATAAAACATTTACAGATGAGCAAGACATAAAGGTAAAGAAGCAGTAATGAGTGACTGCCAGCACAATAAGCATGTACAGTATGGGAAATATGGAAACCTATGAGACTAACAACTTGTCCTTCCTGGATTAAGTACCTTACTGGCAGAAATATAGACTCAGTTATCACCAAAAGATTTTCTGTTTGAGTCTCCCTACCAAATTGAGTCAGGCACGGAGGAGCTGTGGCCCCATAAATATTTAGAAACGGTAAGTTCACACCGTGACAGGTTGTTTAATGACTGGGATGCAGTAAAATCATCAGCTGGACAGCTCTGTCTCTCTCTCTCTCTGTCTCTCTATCTCTCTCTGTCTCTCTATCTCTCTCTCTCTGTCTCTCTCTCTCTCTGTCTCTCTATCTCTCTCTGTCTCTCTATCTCTCTCTCTCTCTGTCTCTCTCTCTCTCTCTCTCTCTCTCTCTCTCTCTCTCTCTCTCTCTCTCTCTCTCTCTCTCTCTCTCTCTCTCTCTCTCTCTCTGTCAGCAGCAGTTTCCAAACCTGTCTTTGTGTACCATGAACACCCTTAAACAGACAAAACCCAGATGCAGACAATCCAAAATAAAAGTAATTTGCAGATACTTGAAAACAAAACCATACTCCTCTCTTTGTTGACAACACTGTTGCTGTTCTCTGTTTGAAAGTGACCTTTGCATAAGCATGACAATGGGCCCATGACCAGTTTTAATTAGGAACTAACCAGACACCAGCCTCATCAATCTGCCTGCTTAACTCTCAGTCTCTCTCTCTCTCTCTCTCTCTCTCTCTCTCTCTCTCTCTCTCTCTCTCTCTCTCTCTCTCTCTCTCTCTCTCTCTCTCTCTCTCTCTCTCTCTCTCTCTCTCTCTCTCTCTCTCTCTCTCTCTCTCTCTCTCTCTCTCTCTCTCTCTCTCTCTCTCTCTCTCTCTCTCTCTCTCTCTCTCTCTCTCTCTCTCTCTCTCTCTCCCTCCCTCCCTCCCTCCCTCCCTCCCTCCCTCCTTATATAAGATGGCTCACTGTGAAATCAATTATCATTACACAGTCTATATTTGTCCCTGTTGACGCTGTTTCAAACCCACTGATTTGGGTTTAGATGACTCATTACTTTTATTTGCTAGCTGCTGCTTTATTTCATATTCCCTAAATCCACAAATATGATTTTAGATTTTTTTCTGAGGAACTATTCATCGTACTAATGGAATTAAATGAATGGGACTTCATTTACCTAAAATGAGTCTGATCGGAAACATCAACTTCACTTTTCAGTGGTGCAGGTGGTGTGTGTGTGTGCATCCATGGTCTATGGAGTCAAAAGGGTCAAGTGCTACTTCTAAGTCTCTTTTCATCCAATGTGGGCCTGGGGTCTGCTCTCTGAATCTGCTCTCTGAATCTGCTCTCTGGATCTGCTCTCTGAATCTGCTCTCTGAATCTGCTCTCTGAATCTGCTCTCTGGATCTGCTCTCTGAATCTGCTCTCTGAATCTGCTCTCTGAATCTGCTCTCTGGATCTGCTCTCTGAATCTGCTCTCTGAATCTGCTTTCTGGATCTGCTCTCTGAATCTGCTCTCTGAATCTGCTCTCTGAATCTGCTCTCTGAATCTGCTCTCTGAATCTGCTCTCTGGATCTGCTCTCTGAATCTGCTCTCTGGATCTGCTCTCTGAATCTGCTCTCTGAATCTGCTCTCTGAATCTGCTCTCTGCCAGTAAAAAGAAGATGTGAAGTTTATTTTTCTCCGTGAGGTTGAAGATCTTCCTTTTACAGTATTTGGTCAAGGAGGGTAAAATAAATCTGTCCTCCTTTCTCATCCCCCTCTCTCCCTCTCCTCTGTTCTTTAATCGGGCCTCGGTTCTACCCAGACTTTGTTGCCATGACAACCACCAGCAGCGCTGTCGGCCCAGCCCGGCTGGGTTCCAACAGGACCTGGTTTAGCTTCTCTTTTCCTTTTAACATCATCTCATTTCCACCAGCTGCTCCCCTCTCCCATCTACCCCCCCCCCCCCACCCCCCCTATCTCAGTCTGGCTGGCCATGCTCCATTCCCACCCCATCATGTATATCTACTGTAACAGCACTCTCCCACTCTCATGGGGTTCATAGGGTGCAGAGCTGGAGGGTTACTGAGAATCTCTTTCACAGGGGGATAAGGTCCATTCTGTGTGACTCATATCTGTGATAGAGAGTGAGTGAGGCTGAGTGTGAGGGAGGGAGATAGACACAGCCAGTGTCTGAAAGAGGCTATGGGGAGATGGGGACGACAAGGCTGTGGGAAAAGCATTCTGCTGGACAGGAAATCAATGGGATGTGTATGTGGGGGGAAGCATCAGACCAAATGCACAAATTCAGAATCAATACCTGGAAACTGGGCCAGGTTCAGCTCTGTGTTATGTGTGTGTACAGTGTGTGTGTACAGTGTGTGTGTACAGTGTGTGTGTACAGTGTGTGTGTGCAGTGTGTGTGTGTGTGTGTGTTTGAACAGTTTGTTTTTCCCATAAATTGAATAAAACTGACCCAGCAGTGATCCCTAAAAAACATCCAGAAAGGCACTGTGACTTGATTCATGATTTTTCAAGCCTTCTCGCTGTCAGTAACATAATTAACTCTGGTCCGGCTGATTAATTAGCCATATGGACGATAACATTAGAGAGGATTAAAGGCCAACTCATCCAAAGGAGAAAATGGCCCTTTTCCGCTCTGCAGCAGAGAGCACAGACCACACCTTCACGCTTGTGGAATCTAACAACCCAAGAAACAAAATCAATTAAACACACTAACAAATTAATATCGGAGAAAGAGAGGAAGGGAGCACAAACAAGAACACTGGCCATACCTGAGGCTTTGCGCTTACTGATAGATCCTGCATTAAAACATCCCAAATGGGACCCTATTCCCTATATAGTGCATGACTTATGACCAGAGCTCTGGTCAAAAGTAATGTACAATATGTGACCGACCGGCTCAAATCGGTCTTATGTCGCAAAATATGAAATTGTGTTTTTTTTACATTGGATAAACTTAGAGACTACAAAATGGTAACGACAGCCCTGTGGATTCCTCAGGGGCCACTGTTCTATCAGGCTGTCTCTGATGCCAGCTCTGAGAGCAGCACAAACATGGAGATAGAGATAGGCTGCCTCCCAGTACTTTTGACCAGAGCCCTATTGGACATATTCCTACAGGACTGGCCGAAAGTGGTGCACTATAAAGGGAATAGGGTTCCATTTGGGAGGCAACCCTATCTCTATCTCCATGTTTGTGCTGCTCTCAGAGCTGGCATCAGAGACAGCCTGATAGGACAGTGGCCCCTGAGGAATCCACAGGGCTGTCGCTACAGCCTGCCTGACCTGGCTTGGCCCTGCCTCCTGTCACTAGGTACCCTGTGCTATGGGACAGAGCAAGCTGGACAGAAGGGCACGGCATATGACTCTCAATGGGACGCGTGCAAAACAGAGAAGGAAGAGGCAGGGGAGCTCTTAAAACCTTCCCGACTGACCACTACTGTTTCAGAAGACTTCATTTTTTATCGCTGCATTCGTACTTGTATATCAAAAGATGGATCTCTTAATGATTTTAATATTAAATGCGATAGGCCTACTTTAAACGAGCCAATAGAAAGTACTATAAGTATTGTAGGTAGATGTGGAAGTATTTGCCCTACATTGACTGCCCTGATCTTGGAAGCTTCTTGGAATCTCTTAGAAATCCAGCCCTCTTCTTCCACCTGACTCAGTTTTGTTAAAGGTTACATAGTGGTGGATACCTACACTTGCCAGAAAATCCTGTTTTATCTCATGGTACAGTATGCTGCCAGGCCCTACATTGGATGTCAGATGTCAGCCGTTAGTGACAACAGCCTCGCCCAGTGAAGGCACACTCAATGACCAATATGTCAACTAGCTACATGAAATCACCCATTCTCTGGCTATTCTAAGCTAAACATCCACAACATTTCAGCCTATAGCACGCAATGTCTCTTTATTGTCCCCCAAACTCAGGTTGTTTGATTGAGCCGGACAATTTGTATTTGAGATATTGAAAACTAAAAGTAGTAAGTAAGGTGGTTAGTCTCAGGAAACAAATCCAAAAGCCTAAACAGAGAAAATATGCAACAGGTTTCAACCACTTGACAACTAGCTATACCTTATGCCAAAAGACTATCAAGGAGATGATAATACTGAGTTTTTAGACTATACCCACAAACCCTAAAGCAAGGACATGATTAGCATGCAAGATGTGTGGAACATGCAGTTCCGTCCAGACTGATACAACACAGTACAGAAACAGCCATGGTTGGGGTTGAAGTTGATGGCTGGTAATATAACACACACATAGAGAATGTGTGCTGTGATGCTTGGCTACAGCTCTTCTGACCATCATTAATAGGGCCTTAATGGGGTGATAGTGAGATACGATTCATCAAATGATGTGTTGGTCCAGTGCTCTGCTGTGATTGGTCCATGGCTCATGAGTCTCTTTCAACTTTGCCAAAAAAGTGTTTAATGACTCAAAAGACATGTTCCAACACCGAGCAGCAATCAGATTCATGAGTTGTGGTCCAAGGCTCTGCAGTGATTGGCCATTGGCTTGTACTCCAGCACAATAAGTTACGGTCCACAAGCTAGGTCTTGGTGTGGAACACTGCAGTCATCAGCCCATGACTTTAAGAAGGATGGACAGTGAATGGAAGGAGTGATGTACTAGACGCCAAAAACACAAGTTATGGAAGCTATATACAGCATATGAAGTCCATTCCAGAAGGCACTACGTACATGGTCTGCAGCAGGCTCTGCGGCACCGAGCAGTTAGCCTTTGAAGAGAAGTTCCAAAACAATCCGGGCCCCATCTATCAGTACAAAATAAAGTCATCCATTGGTGATTGAAAGAAAGAGGGGAAAAAAGTGAACAGCAAAGTTTAAGCCATATCATCATGACTCATGGGTCGATTTTTACAGTGATAGGAACAGAGCAGCTTTACATGGAGGAACAAACACACCGGGTATATTGCTCTTTGAAGTTTTATCAATACCCAGAAGCAGCAGAGAAACAGACCTGGTCCCATACAGTGGGCTTTGTTGAGCTTGCATATGCTAAAGGAAAAAGTGAACCTCATAACTGTTATTTTTACACTGTACAGGGTGAGAATACAACCTAATAAACAGTGTGAATTAAATAACAGGAACATTGTGTCTAATGTCCAATTGTTAAAGCGTTTGATCCTATAATCAAATGTACAGTATTAGGGTTCTCCACCAGTCTAATATAATACAATGAATTGGGGCTGCACCAATATGATTTCATATTATCTTGTCGACAGAAACTGTACAAATGAACAGAACATATTTCTCACAGGGTGAAAATCATACATATCAGCATTTACCTTCATCCCAGACCAGGAGCATGTCATCATTTTTCTGACAGATGGTGATCACTCACAACATGTCAGGCCTGACATTCAGCCTCAGATCTCTACGTTTTTCCTACAGGTCCCAGTGTGCAACTACCATTCAACAAGGCAGGCGGCCGTGCACACACAGCATGTAAATGAACATCTACAGACACACACAGGTATCAAAGGAGAGGTAACAGATATCCGATTTAAATGTCCTCTGATGAACTCTTTATTGAAACTGTAAAACTTGTAACAGTCTATTTGGACCAGAATATCAACTGTCCTGCCTCTATCTCTAACTCTGCCACATGCAATGGCCTTAGATATGAAGTTTGGTTCTTTTGTGATTAGTGTGGCTGCTGTTTATTGAAGGGTAGGGTAGAACGTAAACCGTGTTCTACGGCTGACACACAACTGAACACAACAACTTAAAGCAGTTCGCTGTTCGCTAGTCTCTTTAACTGGAAAGCAGAAGGCCTGCACCTGGTAAGAAAGTTGGCTGTATATTCTCTACATGACGTATTAATACGCAGGCTGCCAGGGACGTCTAAAGGCAGGACTGATCTATATGACGCACTCCTGTTTCTAGGGTTAATAAATTCAACCTGACGACCTCATACTCGCGCCAATGCAGAGGCTGGCACACTGTCCTACAGTACTGGGACACAGTCAGAGTCTCACTTATACAGCTAGGAGGAGACAGTAGAGGATCTGGGGGGCTAATGTCTCTATACTGTCAATTCCCTCTCCCATCATCTATGTAATATAACGTCCTTATGCACTACAAAAGAGTTAAGTCAAGCTTTGCAAAAATTTGTTCTGTCATTCTATCTCATGTAGGTATTTTGTTATCTGATCCAAACTGAGCACAGTGAACATACAGACAGATAAGAACTTACCTGCTGTGGTGGTTTGAGCTGCTAGGGTGGCTGTTGATGCGTCTGGATTTTGCAGTGCCTCTGTTTCCCTCTCTCTTTCCCCCAGTCTGTTCTGGTCTGTGTGTCTGTGTGTGCTACAGAGAAAGGCTGTCTACTCTATGGGTTCTCTGCTACCCTTTCATCCTCCCTCCTTCTTTCTCTCCAACTCCCTCCCTCCCTGATAATAAACAGAGAGCACGTGTTATCCCCGATGATGCAGCATGAGAGCGCCACCACACTAAAAGATCAGAGGCGAGGGAGGAGAGAGGAGGGGAGAGGGGAGAGGGTGATGAAATTAAACAGGGAAGAGTGAAAGTGATGGAAGGTAAATTAAATAGAGGATAGAGATAAGGAGAGATGCTGAGAGCCTGCTTGAGAGAAGGATATGGTCATAAAAGTGAGATTTAGAGTGATAGAAGATAAAGGATAGATCCTTTTGGGGTAACAATTATTGCTCTTGAAAACAGAAGAGTGAAGCTTCCACTGCACCAATAAGTTCACAATTATGTTTCAGAATACACAGAGTTCCAGAATACTATTTTTAACAACACCCACAAAATGACACAAAACATATAGTACATAATGGATTTATCATTCCCTTTGACACATTTCAACTCACATTCAGCCTCTCTCAGGCTCCCTCACACCCACACAGGCATAAACCAATACAATGGGCTACCGGGGATCAGACGGTTTACTTTTGAACATAATGTTTTTTCTCCTTTGATATCAAAACACAGTGGACATCATGCAGACAACATTGGATCTGTGTTTATTTGCTGAATCCAGAGAGCATGCCCCATCACATCTCTCCCCTCTCTCTTCGCACTCTGTTGTCCCTTACGTCTAGATTAACGTCTGTTTTCTTCATTTCACAGTGACAAAGTGACCTACTTTAGAACATCATTGTGTGACTGACTAGACACAGAGTGTTATCAGACTGACTAGACACAGAGTGTTATCAGACTGACTAGACACAGTGTTATCAGACTGACTAGACACAGAGTGTTATCAGACGGACTAGACACAGAGTGTTATCAGACTGACTAGACACAGAGTGTTATCAGACTGACTAGACACAGAGTGTTATCAGACGGACTAGACACAGTGGTATCAGACAAGATGGAGCGATTGCCAAAATCTCTTTCATACCTTATTTATCTCAGCTAAGAGGAGACTGTTTGTATGCAATAATTAAAAAAGGTTTCAAACAGGGGTGCAACTTTGGTTTTAGAAGTGGGGGGGACATAACTTTTTATTTAATTAATAAATCGGTCGGAGGCTTTCGCATGGTCCAAAAGCACACCGTTACCTCGTTTTGTATCACATTCCAGTGATAAAACTGTGGGGGGAATGCAATTTCAGAATGTGGGGGGACATGTCCCCCTCATCCCCAGTGAAAGTTGCGCCCCTGGTTTCAAATATGCTTATGTCTAACGTATGTGAATTTACGTTCATGAAATGTAATCATTACTGTAAATTATATTCTACGTGTTTTTCTCCGTGTAAGTGGGGGTAAACTGGTACATTAATTGAGATAAATCACACATGTTTTTTGTTATTGTATGGTATCTCTCTTAAGATATATATCAATCATAAGCTATCTAGAGATAGGTCGACACAGCTGGAATGGATGTCTGAGGGGCATTTTTTATAATCTTCCCTGGTTAGAGGGAAAAGGAAGAGTTGATAAGATCCCCCCCTCCCCCATTGTCTTAACCTGGGCGATCAATTAGACTGTGGCACGATGACCAGCCTATTGAATTAATGTGTCCTGGTTATTGAGTCATCCCTCTGTGTGCCTGGCAGACATCTCAGCTTGGATGTCGGCTCACCACTTCAAGCTCAACCTCTTCCTCCTGGGAAGGCCTGCGAGCTCCAAGACATCTTCATCACGGTTAACAACTTCACGGTGTCCCCCTCCCAGAGTGCATAGAACCTTGGCGTGACCCTGGACGACACTCTGTCATTCTCTGCTAACATCAAAGCAGTGACACACTCCTGCAGGTTCATGCTCTACAACATCTGTAGAGTACAACCTTTCCTCACACAGGAAGCGGCGCAGGTCCTAATCCAGGCTCTTGTCATCTCCCATCTACTGTAGACTACTGAAACTCTCTGTTGTCTGGGCTCCCCGCTTGTGCTGTCAAACCCCTGCAACTTATCCAGAATGCTGCAGCCCACCTCGTATTCAACCTTCCCAAGTTCTCCCATGTCACCACGCTCCTCCACAAACTTCACTGGCTCTACCACAAGACCATTGTGCTTACCGACGGAGCAGCAAGTGGAACTGCCCCTCCCTAACTTCAGGCTATGCTCAAACCCTACACCCCAACCCGAGCACTGTTCTGCCACCTCTGGTCTCTTGGCCGCCCCACCCCTATGGGTGGTCAGCTCCCGCTCAGCCCAGTCAAAGCTCTTCAACCCAATTGAACAGCTCTCCTGGCACCCCAATGGTGGAATCTGCTTCCCCTGAAGCTAGGACAGCAGACTCACTGCCCATCTTCCCGAAAACGTCTGAAACCCTACCTTTTCAAAGAGTATTTTCCTACTAGCACTGGCTTTCCTGATAACTACTTTATTAAGGGAAAATGTACTTGCTACCACTGTGATATGTGGTTGTCTCACCCAGCTACAGTATCTTGACTCTTGAGATGAATGCACTAATTGTAAGTCACTCTGGATACGAGCATTTGCTTAATTACTAAAATGTAAATGTAAAATGTCTGAGAACGGTATTGCGTTGGTATGGCTCTACGGTCTATTGTCTGTTTTGACTGAGGCAGACACCTCAGAAATGTCTCATGCAGCTCCTGACAGGCTGTCAGACTCAATCGGTTGCTCACAGATGAGGATGTGCACTTTAAAGAGGTATGTAGAACATGTCTGTACAATTGTATGCATTTGTGAGAAAGATGGTAGTAGTATAGTGGGTGTGATGTGACTTGAGTAAATGAGGGATACAAAGTATATTGAAAGCAGGTGCTTCCACACAGGTGTGGTTCCTGAGTTAATTAAGCAATTAACATCCCATCATGCTTATGGTCATGTATAAAAAAGCTGGGCTGGCCATTATTTTGTCAACTATGGCTATGCCCCCATAGGATGACAATGCCCCCATCCAAAGGGCACGAGTGGAGTGGTTACTGAATGGTTTGTTGAGTGTGAAAATGATTTAAACCATATGCCATGGCCGTCTCTGTCACCAGCTCTCAACCCTATTGAACACTTATGGAAGATTCTGGAGCCTGAGACAGTGTTTTCCACCACCATCAACAAAACACCAAATTTCTCGTGGAAGAATGGTGTCACATCCCTCCAATAGAGTTCCAGACACTAGAATCTATGCCAAGGCGCATTGAAGGTGTTTTGGCTCGTGGCCCAAAGCCCTATTAAGACACAATGTTGGTGTTTCCTTTGTTTTGGCCGTTACCTGTATATCTACACTAGCTACACACAGTACCAGGGTTCCAATTTATTTTAGGTTCAGTGAGGTTACTGTTGAACATGGAGTGCATACAGTTGTACAGATTGGCAGAGCGTACCACCACAGCCTGGTTGTTGACCACCACCATGAGTGAGGAGTGTCATCTTTTATTATTATACACTTATGGAGTGACATGTGTCACAAGCTGTAATATCAAAGTCTCATAAATAATCTATCTAGCATCCTGAGGCTGCCAGTGCGGTCATCTTGGACACAGCCTTTCGTCAGAGCCCGCTTTACTAGAAAAAGATCTCCTTTGGGCCAGTGCTTCGATCAGTTTCATTAACAGCAAGACCAAACATAAGTACATTTGACAGGAGCAGAAATACAAATAGAGGACCATGCTCTTAAGAAAGAGAACTGACAATCCACTGCTGGGACCAGTGCCATGTATGTTTTGGGGCCAGAGAGAGAATGTCCAAGAAAAGCTAATTTAGCAGGGTGAGTCACAGTTCTACGCTGACCTGTTCGGTCTGGACAAAATGCTCAGTCTTCACCAGACAGATTAGTATACACAGTGTTCACAAACAGGGAGCAATTGGCCTTAATTTGTCTCTGTGCAGGGATACTGGTGATGATGGTCCGGTACAGTAAACAGGTCAGAGACTTTATTAGGTTGTAGACAGGAGAGTAGACTTGAGTAGAGAACAGCCGTTAGCTGAAGGGGCGTGGCCAGCTGAGAGGCTGAGGGGAGACCTGGCACACTGAGGGACTGTGTCCCAAATGGCAACCTATTCCCTTTATAGTGCCCAGGGCTCTGGTCAAAAGTAGTTCACCAATAAGGAATACGGTTCCATTTGAGACACACTGTGAAGTGGTGAACAGCCTTTGTGGGTTAGTTGTGGTTTAGTTCTGTGTGCTTATTGAAATCACTTTGATTCCATTTGTTTGCCCATTCGCTAACACTTCCAATTTCACAATCAATCACACCCAACATCTCCCTAGTGGGTAGCCCTCTCGTTGTACTGCACGTTGACAACAACATGCCTTAAACAGTAAATAAACTCCAACACTCCTATCTGCTGTCCATCTGTTCATCCATGGCCCACAGTAAGAGACCCTAATTGTCACCACTAATGCTACTGTGCCAGTCGAGGGGCTGTGGTGGTGACAGGCACCCAGAGTGCCAGTGAGCTGAGTAATGACTCATCTGTGTGTTATGCTGAGATTGGGCAGCTCTCAGGCAGCGAGGGTGACTCTCCTCTGATGTATTTATGGAAACCTCTTCTCTTGAGACGCTCCCTTGTCCATTGACAGAACACCCAGTGCTACATTCAATCCACCAACAGAGAGGTATAGAACACAGAGAGAACCAGGGATCAAGGCAGAGAGAGTCAATCAAGACAGAAAGAGAGATAGATGAGTGGTAACACTTTACATGTACAGTGCCAGTCAAAAGTTTGGACACACCTACTTATTCAAGGGATTTTCTTTATTTTTACATTGTAGAATAATAGTGAAGACATCAAAACTATGAAAAAACATATTAAATCATGTAGTAACCAAAAAAGTGTTAAACAAATCAAAATATATTTGAAATTTGAAATTCTTCAAAGTAGCCACCCTTTGCCTTGATGACAGCTTTGCACAATCTTGGCAATCTCTCATCCAGCTTCATGAGGTAGTCACCTGGAAAGCATTTAAATTAACAGGTGTGCCTTGTTAAAAGTTCATTTGAATTTCTGCCCTTCTTAATCCGTTTGAGACAATCAGTTGTGTTGTGACAAGGTAAGGGTGGTATACAGAAGACAGCCCTATTTGGTAAAATACCAAGTCCATATTATGGCAAGAACAGCTAAAATAAGCAAAGAGAAATGAAACGACAGACATTACTTTAAGTCAATGCGGGACATTTCTAGAACTTAAAGTTTCTTCAAGTGCAGTCACAAAAACCATCAAGCGCTATTATAATACTGTCTCTCATGTGGTCCGCCACAGAAAAGGAAGACCCAGAGTTACCTCTGCTGCATAGGATAAGTTTATTAGAGTTACCAGCCTCAGAAATTGCAGCCCAAATAAATGCTTCACGGAGTTCAAGTAACAGACACATCTCAACATCAACTGTTCAGAGGAGACTGCGTGAATCAGGCCTTCATGGTCGAATTTCTGCAAAGAAACCACTACTAAAGGACACCAGTAAGAAGAAGATACTTGTTTGGCCCAAGGTTTATATATATTTTTATTTAACTAGGCAAGTCAATTAAGAACAAATTCTTACAATGAAGGCCTACCCCAGCCAAACCTAGGCGATGTTGGGCCAATTGTGCGCCGCCCTATGGGACTCCCAATGTGGAATCCCGATGTGATTGTAATATTTGTGTTGTGGAGAAATGACCAGGCAGGAGACGGGAGTACAGTAAGATTTCGTTTAGTCAAAACCTCTTGTGCTCTACAGTTCCCGGGCACAATAGTGCGCATGTGCATTTCCTATTAGGTGTAGTAACGTAACACTGTCGTAATACATCACTGCTTAGTAACAGCATAGTAACTAATATAAACAGATGTAGATCCCAGATACTACACTCCTCCCCCATAGTGTTTAACTCCCAGAGAACAAGGTAAATATGTTAGGGAACTACTAATGCAATATCTGAACAATGCATTCTTAAACATTTTTCAACTACTGGGTTGAAGCAGACTTTTCAGAGCCCAGCACAAATCCAGGGGATTATTCTGCCCCGAAGATGGAGTTTGTGTCCTAATAACTAACCCAGGTAATGTCCTTTTTCTTTCCTTTTATCTAGGACATATTAAAGTGTTTGTTTGTTTTACTGTCTGTTACCTCCTTAAACAGCTCAACTCACAGGTCAAGCTTTTGAAGTGCTCTTCGCTGTCGAATAGGATATCTCCGCTCCTCATGGGCTTCCGGTGGTGGGCTAGGTTCGGGTGGAAGGTCAGGCTCTGTCTCTCCCATACGTCCACAGTCAGGAGAATAGTCCTGGGGGTCGTTATTGTTCTTGTTCTCTCGGCACGTCTCTGCTGGGGCGTTGGACCGTAGCAGATGACTGCGAGCGAGTGCTTTCATTCGAGTGATCCCTGGATGTCCCTCATGCAGGTCAGATAGCAGTCTCCTCTGGAATTTGTGAGGTACCACCACCCTTGATCCCCACAGAACACATCCTTGATCAGTGGACAACTGGTCTTTCTTGTCGATGAATGGACAAAGGTTATCGTCATTTACGAAGGTTGGCCAACCGCCTAATGTTAAGTCCAAGACTTTGGAAAGCACTGGGTCTTTCCTTGTTTCCTCTGCTATGTCTGAAGCAGATATGGGCAGTTCGTCGATGAGAGAGATCTGGAAGACTGCTCTATCATCTTCACTGTCGGAGTCACTAATGCATGGTAGTCTTGATAGTGCATCTGCATTTGCGTGATCACTGGATCGTCTGTACTCAATCTCGTAGTCGTAGGCTAACAATATCAGAGCCCAACGTTGCATTCGAAGTGCAGAAAGGGTTGGTATAGCTGATTTTGGTCCAAGGATGGCCAACAGAGGCTTGTGATCTGTCAGCAGTTGGAACTTCCTTCCGTACAGGTATTTGTGAAACTTCTTCACTCCGAATATTATGCTCAGGGCTTCCTTCTCAATTTGAGCATAATTTTTCTCACTTGGTGACAGAGTCCGTGATGCAAATGCAATAGGGTGTTCTTCACCTGACGATAGAACATGTGAGATGACGGCTCCTACTCCGTATGGAGATGCATCACACGCGAGTCTCAGCTTCATCTCTGTGTTGTAGTGGGCAAGCCACTTGCTCTTTAGCAGACGCTGTTTGCAAGTCTTGAATGCTTCTTCACATTGTGGGGACCAATTTCCACTTTGTATCGGCCTGCAGCAGTTGGTGAAGCGGATGCAACAATGTGGACAAGTTTGCCACACACTTTCCGTAATAGTTCAGGAGCAAGGTGCTCTCCAATGGTTGGTGCTGACACGAGGATGTCGTCCATGAAGCACACAACGTTGTCTATACCGTCCAAGATCTGATCCATTGTGTGTTGGAATATCGCTGGAGCTGTTGAGATTCCATAGGCCAAGCGATTGAATCTGAATAGCCCCTTGTGTGTATTGATGGTCAGATACTGCTCTGAATCCGGATCCAGCTTCAGTTGCTGATAAGCGAATGCCAGGTCCAGCTTACTGAAAACCTTCCCACCAGCTAGAGTGGCAAACAGATCTTTAGCGTTTGGTAGTGGATATTCCTCTGGTAGTATGCAGCGATTTACTGTGACCTTGTAGTCACCGCACATTCTGATGGTCTTGTCTTTCTTTGGGACTACAACAATCGGAGCGGCCCAGTCGCTCCTCGCTACTTTCGTGATTATGTTATTCTTCTGTAGGCGGTCCAGTTCCTTCTCTACTGCTTCCTTAAGAGCATAGGGAACTGGACGTGGTTTGTGAAAGATAGGCTTGGTTCCTTCTTGCACTCTGACTTTAGCTGTGAAGTCTTGTATTTCGCCGTAGCCATCTTTGAAAAGTTATTTGTGCTTCTCCAGCATGTTAGTGAGTGTAGTCTGACTCACTGGTTTGTCATTTCTCAGACCGAAGATTTCTTCCCAGTTCAACTTGATCTTTTGTAGCCAGTTTCTGCCTAGCAAGGCTGATTTGTCTCCTTTAACAATGACAAGCGGTAGCGTCCACTCCTTCCCCTCATACCGGACTGGTACCTGGATCTGCCCTAACACAGGAATAGTGTCACCAGTGTATGAAGAAAGGCGGATGGACGTTGGCTGAAGAGGGCACTCTTTCAGTTTTTCTTTGTAGAGTCTCTCTGGAACCAGAGATACAGACGCTCCGGTGTCCAGCTGCATTTTTACTGGTTTCCCCGCTAACTCCATGTTGAGATAGATTCCATCTTTTTGTTGTTGAGCTGTGTACACTGTGGACAGTTCCAATACTGTTTCAGTTGTACCTTCCTCTTCTTGTGCTACGTCTGACACTTTGTGCGCTCTTGCTGTGCGTTTTGAGGCTTTACACACTCTCTGTAAATGTCCAACCTTTCCACCATTGTGGCACTTTTCATTTTTGGAATCGACATTCACTGTGTTGATGATTATCTCTCCCACATCTGTAGCAACTTGGCTTAGACCTTTGAGATGTGGGCTGCTTTGTTCTTGTGTAACCTTGAGGATGGGACTGAGAAAAGTGTGACTTTTGTGAGCCTTTTTCACCACGTGCATCACTGACCTTGTGAACACCTTTCTGACGTTCTGCATGTCCCGATAGCTCAATAGTATCCCTGTGGGCAAGCTCGAGTCCAAGTGCGATATCACAGGCTTTCTTAAAGGTCAGGTCCTTCTCTGACAGAAGCCTTTTGTGATATGCTTCACCTGTGAGACCACATACAAACCTGTCTCGAAGAGCATCATCAAGAAATCGTGCAAACTCACATGTACTTGCCAGCCTTTTCAAAGCAAGGATGTAGTCAGCCACGGTTTCCCCTTGACTCTGATGACGTTGGTAAAATCTGAAACGTTCTGCAATGAGAATTGGCTTAGGCTTGAAATGCCTTGAAAGAGTTTCAGTCAGTTCTGCATAGTTCAACTCCACTGCTTTTATTTGTTCAATGAGACCTTTCAGAAATCCATACTCAGTTGGACCCAAAACACTGAGAAATACGTCTGCATTCTTTTATCTTTGATTTCATTTGCAGCCAGCCAACGCTCAAAACGCTCCAAATAGGAATCAAAATCCTCTATTGTAGCCTCAAACTCTGGTACTCGACCAATGGTTGCCATTTTCACAGTTAATTGTTCAGTTTCCTTATTCCTTGTATTCCTTAATTTTCAGGATTTTCATCTAATTCTTCACTTCAGAAGTTTCTGCAATTACTTCATTCACTGCACTCATTTGTAATAATGTACACACCGTGTTACGTTCCTTCTTCCTTTTTTTCTCTTCTTGACAATATTTCTCCACTGAGATCACCTAATTTCAATGGGTTCAATGAGTTTTTTTAAAAATGTAACCACCAGAGAGCAGTGTCGCTATTCTGGACTCCAATAGTCTTGCTACTTGGCAGCTCCTGAACACTGTACTTACTAGCAGTGCTTAGCCTTTTCCACTGGCGAAAGAAAATAAAAAATAACTGACGAATTACATCATTATTTGGAGTTTCATTACTCACGCAACATTCTTCCCTTCAAGCAATGTCCGTTAAAGAAGTTTAATCACCTCGTCGCCACTGTAATATTTGTGTTGTGGAGAAATTACCAGGCAGGAGACGGGAGTACAGTTAGATTTTGTTTAGTCAAAACCTCTCGTGCTCTACAGTTCCCGGGCACAATAGTGCGCATGTGCATTTCCTATTAGGTGTAGTAACGTAACACTGTCGTAATACATCACCGCTTAGTAACAGCATAGTAACTAATATAAACAGATGTAGATCCCAGATACGACCATGATACAGTCTGGATTCGAACCAGGGACTGCAGTGACGCCTCTTGCACTGAGATGCAGTGCCTTAGACCGCTGCGCCACTCGGGAGCAAAGGGTGGGCTACTGTGAAGAATCTCAAGTATAAAATATATTTTGATTTAACACTTTTTTGTTTTTTGGTTACTAAATGATTCCATATGTGTTATTTCATAGTCTTGATGTCTTCACTATTATTCTACAATGTAGAAAATAGTAAAAATAAAGAAAAACCCTTGAATGAGTAGGTGTGTTCAAACTTTTGACCGGTACTGTACATTAAGGTATACTTTATAGAGCGTGTATAGGTAGTTTAGCCATGCTGTGTGTCATCACCTACTATAGGCAAACAATGGTTCTGTATCACAGTTTTTACATTACCACTACCTAGCTGTTTACAACCTATTACAAAACCAGTGTTTGCCACATAATTTTGGGAAGAATATGTTCCTCTCTCTCTATCCTCCCACCTCCAGCCCATGGCGTTGTTGGGCTGTTGCGTCGGTGCCAATGAGTGCAAAGTGGGGCGGAGATTATAACCATTTGAAGAGCATTGTGGGGGTGTTCGCTCAGATATGGCTAATCCTGACACCTCATCACTGTGGTTGCAATGTTCGCTTCAGCTCCTCTCCCTCACTATGCCTTCAGGCAGGGGGCCTCTGTTAGCCTCAGCTTCTTGCAGAGCACTCACACAGACATGGAGTCTGAGGAGACAGAGAGGAAGAGGAGAAAGCAGACAGATGCAGCGATAGTTCTATTGATGTAGCTAGGCTACATGCTCCCTGTGGTGAGGATGAGAGGAAGGTGTCATCTCTCACAGAAGTACACCTCATCAAAAGTTTACTTTTAGTTGCTTGTGTTAAAGTTTTACCTCACTGAAGTCATGGTACTGATTAAACAAGATACTTTATGCCACTGGATAGTGTAGTTCAAAACATGGTCAGGTATTGGACATTCTATAAAAAATGTATCTTATCATTTATTTAACCAGGAAGTTCACATTGCGGTGGGCATCCATTTTTACAAGTGAGCCGTATCCAAGAAAGTAGCATATAAGTTTTATACACAAGATTACAAACACATAACGTACATGAGTACAATTTGGCATTATACCTCCTTAAAATTCATGATAATACCTTCTTATAAAACTCTAGTGTGTAGGGTATTGTTCACCTTTTTGTGCAGTTTTCCTATTCAACCATGCTATGCACTGAAACCGCTTCCATACGTCAGAATGCAGGTAACTGCATAAATTATGGAAACACTTAAGTAAATGATGAATACGAAGTATATTGAAAGCAGGTGCTTCCACACAGTTGTGGTTCTTGAGTTAATGAAGCAATTAACATCCCATCATGCTTAGGGTCATGTATAAAAATGCTGAGCACTGTGGGCAGGCCATTATTTTGGCTACCGTGGTTGGGATGACAATGCCCCCATCCGCAGTGCACGAGTGCTCACTGAATGGTATGATGTGCATGAAAATGATGTAAACCAAATGCCATGGCCGTCTCAGTCATCAGATCTCAACCCAATTGAGCACTTATGGGAGATTCTGGAGCAGTGCCTGAGACAGCATTTTCCACCACCATCAACAAAACAACAAATTATGGAATTTCTCTTGGAAGAATGGTAGTAAAGTTCCAGACTATTTGTCTATTTGTGTACTTCTTGTATGTATACAGACTATTCTACATTATTTAAAAAAAAAAATATTAAAAAAAATTAAAAGTTCCAGACATGTGTAGAATCTATGCCAAAGTGCATTGAAACTGTTCTGTCTCGTGGTGACCCAAAACCCTATTAAGATACTTTATGCTGGTGTTACCTTGATTTTTATCTGTGAAGTCATGTGGGTAAGAAGGGCAGACACACCACAGAAGACAATCAGAAAGTAGAAAGGTGAGAATACACAACTTTCGACGAGATAGTGTTATAGCAGAAAAAGTACTCGTCCACTTCCACCATTATTCAAATAAGGACAACGACTTTAATGAGAAGTGCTGTAGTAGTATTGGCAACTACGGTCATAATAAAAGCCCAACTCTGCCTGCATAACATCTAGAAAATTAGATGGAAGTTTACTTCAACACTGCAAGAGTACATAAATAGGTTAGTTTTAAATTCCCCTGTCAGAGACCCTTAAACTAAACAGAAAGCAGAGGCTGCTGTATGGGGTTGTGTGTGTCAGTTCCTGGACTCCATCTGCAACTCTACCCTGTTAATTATAATCTTTTGGCCAAGCATAGTCTCTAGTTGGCTCCAGGGAGAGCTCTGACAGTCGTCACAGCACCAGACAAGAGCAGACCAGAACTTTCTAGAAGTCTGCAAATCAGCCATACATTACAATCGCACGCACACACATTGCATTACAATCTTCAGATATCTAGATGAGCGGTTCCCAAACTTTTACCTTCCGGAGACCACCAATTCACTGCCAAAAGCTCTAGGAACACCATTAAATGGAATCCCAGATTTTTTTTAACATAAAATAACTTGTAGATCAAAATGATTGCTTATAGTAAAATTAATACTCCCAAATGTTAGTTTTGGAATATATATATATTTTTTAATAAAAAAATGCGGCCCACCCCGCAGAACACCAGTGTTGAAAACCAGTGCTCTAGACTAGGGTTTCCCAAACGGAGTCCTGGGGCCTCCCCTGGGTGCACGGTTTGGTTCTTGCCCTAGCACTACACAGCTGATTCAAATAATCAAAGCTTGATAATGAGTTGGTTATTTGAATCAGCTGTTTAGTGCTAGGGAAAGAACCAAAACGTGCACCCAGGGGAGGCCCCAGGACTCCGTTTGGGAATCCCTGATAGACAACCCTGGCTCAGTCTGGCGGATCATTGATTGACAGCTACTCAAGCCAAGCCATGATAGTCTCACTCTTACCTCAAGACCATGGAGAAATAGATCCCGTGCTAGAGCTAAGAACATTTCTTCAGCATCAATGACTGGAACCAGAAGTTTTCCTGGTCAGGTCATGTGGTCAGGAAACACTCTTTGCCCAATCAATGACAACACACTTCTACCATTACCAGAACTGCAGACAAAGATGGTGAATAAATGAAGATAGCTCACTCAGGCCATTTACCATTGTCTGCTTAAGGGGGTGGCTCTCCCATAGACACCAATGCGATAGCAGTCTGTTAAGTTCATTGACTTTCATCTAAACATAAATATTAGGGAGTGGGATGTCTCGCTTCCTCTTCCATCTATACTGCATTGTCCCTCCAAATGGTCTGGACTGGTAAGATTCCTGATGGTCCAGCATAAAAAGTTACAGTACATTGTGATGTAGGACCATCACGAGGTAAAGTTTGATCATATTCTTCAACCCCACCCCTCCCCGCAGAGGGCAGTCACCCCAGGATCAATAGCTAGACCCCAGAGGGGAACGTCAATAGCGTCCATCACATCACCAACTCACTAACAGGACAGGACAGCCATCAGCTGACCCACATTTAACACATGAGAGAACAGCTAGGACTTTCACTGCACTAAACAAACACACTCTGATTAACTACCACACCATAATAATGGCCAGAATGGAGCAAATAGAGTGGCATCAAACACCTGGAAACCATGTGTTTGATGTATTTGATGCCATTCCACCTATTCCACTTGTCATTACCACGAGCCTGTTCTCCCCAATTAAGGTGCCACCAACCTCCTGTATACGACACAAATGGTATGTGCATTTCCTCCCAACAGGGATGAAGTTCAATAGTTTGACAACAGAGAATGTGCTGCACTCAGTCTCCTTAGTAAACTTCTATAGGTCCTATTAAATTCCTATAGGTCTTTCATTTGTGTGTGTGTGTGTGTTTGTGAAGTGCTGAGGTTTGCGGACCAAGTCTGAGATTTGCCCTTGTGCATAATGACGTAGATGGAGCTTTTGATTTCTCACACACAGAAATGTGATGCGTGTGTCAATGTCACCTCTGGGAAACAGGCAGTGCACATTAACACTAAGGCTAGTGAATGACAGCGGCAGTAAAAGGTCAACACACTCACATTCATGTATCACACATTAACACTAAAACACTTCTCCAAATAAAACATTAAAGGTTGACATTGTAAGCATGTGCCCTCAGCTGGCTATAACATCTCCTGAGGGCTCCCTGACTGCAGACATGATTTATGATTTTTATTAGGATCCCCATTAGTGACAGGGAGTCTTCCCGGGGTCCAACACATAACGAAAAAGACATTACAGAAAAATACACTTTACAATTTACGTATATTTAAAACATTAACATAGACATTACAGACATATATACAGTGGGGAGAACAAGTATTTGATACACTGCCGATTTTGCAGGTTTTCCTACTAACAAAGCATGTAGAGGTCTGTAATTTTTATCATAGGTACACTTCAACTGTGAGAGACGGAATCTAAAACAAAAATCCAGAAAATCACATTGTATGATTTTTAAGTAATTAATTTGCATTTTATTGCATGACATAAGTATTTGATCACCTACCAACCAGTAAGAATTCCGGCTCTCACAGACCTGTTAGTTTTTCTTTAAGAAGCCCTCCTGTTCTCCACTCATTACCTGTATTAACTGCACCTGTTTGAACTCGTTACCTGTATAAAAGACACCTGTCCACACACTCAATCAAACAGACTCCAACCTCTCCACAATGGCCAAGACCAGAGAGCTGTGTAAGGACATCAGGGATAAAATTGTAGACCTGCACAAGGCTGGGATGGGCTACAGGACAATAGGCAAGCAGCTTGGTGAGAAGGCAACAACTGTTGCCGCAATTATTAGAAAATGGAAGAAGTTCAAGATGATGGTCAATCACCCTCGGTCTGGGGCTTTTTTTTTTAGATTCCGTCTCTCACAGTTGATGTGTACCTATGATAAAAAATTACAGACCTCTACATGCTTTGTAAGTAGGAGAACCTGCAAAATCGGCAGTGTATCAAATATATATATGGAGACAATGCATCTCATGAATATATACTGTAAAGAGAGGATAAAATCAGATGTCATTATTATTAAATGTCAACATTACAGGTAAACAAATGCGAGAATGAGTTTTTCTTACACGTGTTTTAGTCAAGAATCATACCCTGTGATTCATTTTTTTTCACAGGCTGAAACTTTATGATGCAGACACAGTACAACTGAGATCTATTCTTAACTAGGCAATACCTTATGACAGTATCAGTGTAATGAAAAAGAGCCAATGAAGCAGCATCAACCTCTCTGTGCCATTCACATTTTTAGCCAGAGTGACTTACAGGAGAAATTATGGTAAAGTGCCTTGCTCAAAGGCAAATAGACAGGTTTTCACCTAGCTCAGGGATTGGAATCAGCAACCTTTCAGTTACTGGCCCAACGCTCTTAACAGCTAGGCTACCTCCCGCGCTGTTTACTATGTTGACACTATGGACTCTATGGCAGATCCAAGCTCTTCTGCAGCCTAATGTTTATGTACTGTAGATGGGGTTCAAATGGACTCATTAGATGTAAATCAGTTATGGCATATTTACATTAAGTTGTTGTAGAAATTACATTTATGGAGAAAGGGTAGGTTATATTCATTACACATGCAGAGCTAGACTATGGTAATAAATACATGTTACACAACCATTTTTAAAGTTATTTGGCCTACATCATCTCTGATCATATGCAAACCACATACTTTTCAAAATAAGATCTCACAAAACCTTTCCCGTTTTTCCCCAGCATTCATATGTTACATAAGAACAAGGATAACATCCAATTCAAAGACTGACTTACATAACATAGAACAAAGCCTTTGAAAAACATGTGTACAGCATGTGTGTGCAGATCTCAGAAATCAAACACAAGCTTACACCGTAATATAGGCCGCATTTAGACAAGGAGTCCAATTCTGATTTTTTTCCCACTAATTGTTCTTTGACCAATCAAATCAGCTCTGAAAAAGATACGATGTGAAAAGATCTGATGTGATTGGTCAAAAGACCAATTAGTGGAAAAAATATCAGAATTCGGCTGCCAGTTTAAGCGCAGCCTTAGAAAACTGATTCCCACATGAAACGTATATTTTATAACACACACTAATTCATTGCTCAACTTCCAACTCAGTCCTTTTTCGCCTATGTTGTGTTGGATTGTGTTCCAGATGGCACCCTACTCCCTTTATAGTGCACTACTTTCAGGTAAAAAGTAGTGCACTATAAAGGGAGTAGGGGGCCACTCTGGACGTATCATTGAAGATGCCCCTCAGGGCTGCAGATCAGCGATCATCCTCTTGCGGTAGTTGAGCACCAGGCTGGAGGCATTGAGGGTTGATGCGTGGCCCCCCTCCCAGCTCTGGAAGCTGTTGAGGCCACTCTGCCCCGCCCTAAACAGCGCTCTCTCCAGGTAGTCCAGGCGTTCCACCAGGGCAGACGTGTCCTCGTTGTAGGCATTCTGGGAAGAATCCACGGTCCGACAGAAACGACAGATGAATGTCTAGAGGTAACCAATAAACAAAAACAAATATACACACAACCATACCAACAGCTTAAGGAAATACAAGAGGTGAAGTAAGACAGAGCTCCATACAGAATATAATGGTTTATAATACACACAACCATACACTCTTCTATTTACTTATTAGGACAGTGAAGCTAAAACTTTTAATTTGACTCTAGACTCCAGCATTTTTGATTTTAGATACAAATATTTTATATGAGGCGACAGTAAAGAGTGTCACCTTTAATTTGAGGTTATTTTCATACATGGTATTATAAGTATTTGGACAAATTCACTTATATCGTATTAAATTTAGTCTAAAGTTTAGTATTTGATCCCATATTCCTAGCACGCAATGACTACATCAAACTCTACAAACTTGTTGGATGCATTTGCAGATTGTTTTGGGTGTGTTTCAGATTATGTTGTGCCCAATATAAATTAATTGTAAGTAATTTTGAGCGAGAACATTACAGAGGCTTAACTATCATACCGCACCAAAAATGCTAATCTCTTCAGTTATTGGTAATGTTGAGAGGTTAGCATGTTTTGGGGACATGATCTTTGTGCATCTGTAACTTTCTCAATCATCCTTCATTCATGCTTATCTGTAACCATGCTAGCATCCACATTAATGTGTACAGAAACATATTCTATTTTTTTAGAATAAAATTTACTCCAAATTACATTATTTACCATTCATTTCTATTGGGCACAACATACTCCGAAACACAACCAAAACAAACGGCAAATGCATCTGACAAGAGTCACAAGCTTGATGTAATCAATGTGTGGTAGGGATATGGGACCAAATATTTAGGACTTCTTCAAATGGAGGGACTAGATACATAAAGTGCTTTCATTACCAAAACGGTAAACAGATATGTATGAAAATACCCTCAAATAAAAGGTGACATTCTGTATTGTCGCCTCAAAAACATTTGATCTCAAATCCAAAATGCAGCAGTATAGAGCCAAATTAAATGTTTCATCTTCACTGTCCAAACAAATACGTGTGGGAGTGTACATACCTCAAGAAGAAGAGGTTAATAAAAACATGATGAAACACAAATTACTATCTACTAATAATCCTGTTGAATTCACTTGTTTGTTGTTTTTCAAAGATTACTGTGATGTGATTTGCCCAGCAAAAAACCAACACCACAGTAGCCTACATTAGTCAACGGGCAAGTTCGTTTTACATGGCTCGGTGCCCCGGGTGAGTTGAATTTTATATTTTATATTTTAAACCATTCCATTGTCCCTTAAATAAATCTTTTCTTGGGCACCGGGCCATGCAAAACAAATTTGCCCAATGAGGACAACATGATCAGATGGCACCCTCTAGTGGCCCACTATGGGACATAACACTGAATGAGTTGTTCATGGACATCACGTTTCAAGTTGTATTAGTTGTATGTACGGGATATGTATGGTACACATCGCTTACTTGCAGGTTTCTTCTCGACAATGCAACAACAAATGAGAAATAGTAATGAATAAGATTATGAACAAAGGGGCTATGAAAGGGTTTTGAAAGGTCAATAGCTGAGTGGTATGAAATCCTGTAGGCTAGTTAATTGATCATGTGCTGCACAAAGCACATTAAGCAGTTCAAGATCAATATAGCCTATATGCAGTAGATTCCGATGGCAGCAACAAAACAAAATCTACAAAACAAAATCTATAAAATGAGCTGTTTCATATAGATTCATATAGGCCTATACGGCAGACGCTTTGACCCAAAGCGACCTACATTAGTGCGTGCATAAAAATGCATTTGTAAGGGTGAGCATCGCAAGTGCCATGCCCCACCAACTGAGCAACACACCTTCGTGTGGTGGCAGACAGGGTGCTCTTCAACACAAAAATACTAGCAGGGAGTAGGTGCATTGTGTGTTTGAGGGCATGCTGTAGGCCTACTTGTATCCTGAAGCACCACCTGTGAAATCTCTGGATTCTCAGGGCTGTCGAAGTGCAGCATCTGGGAGCCTAAAAAACTCCCTAGTTCTTGCCGATGACAAGCATACCCATAACATTATGCAACCACCACCATGCTTGAAAATATGAAGAGTGATAATCAGTGACGTGTTGTGTTGGATATGCCCCAAATATAAAGTTTTGCATTCATGGCTTTTTTTAAATTTCTTTGCCATAGTTTTTGCAGTATTATTCCGGCAACTGAATTAGGAAGGACGCCTGTATCTTTGTAGCGGCTGGGTGTTTTGAGACACGATCCAAAGCGTAATTGATAACTTCACCTTGAAACTTGTTTTACCCATCTATAAATAGGTGCCCTTCTTTGTGAGGCATTGGAAAACCTCCATAGTCTTTGTGGATTTAATCTGTGTTTGAAATGCACTACTCAACTGAGGGACCTACCAGATACTGTAACTGTATGTGTGGGGTACAGAGATGGAGTAGTCATTCAAAAATAATGTTAACCATTATTATTGCACACAGAGTGAATCCATGCAACATATTATGTGACTTGTTAAGCAAAATTTGTACTCCTGAACTTGCCATAACAAAAGGGGTTGAATACTTGACTCAACACATTTCAGCTGTTCATTTATAATTTATTTGTAAACTAAATTCAACTGTGACATTATGGTGTATTATGTGTAAATCAGTGTCACAATATCTCAACTTAAATCATTTTAAATTCAGGCTGTAACACATCAAAATGTGGAAAAAGTCAAGGGGTGTGAATACTTTCAGAAGGCACTGTGTGTGTGTGTGTGTGTGTGTGTGTGTAACGTGTGTGTAACGTGTGTGTGTGTGTGCGTGTGCGTGTGCGTGTGTGTGTGTGTGTGACGTGCATATATGTGTGTTCGTGTTGTGTCGGTATGCGTGTGTGTTTATGTGTGTGTGTGCGTATGTAGTGTATGTGAATTTGTGTGGGCTTTGTGTCAATGTAGTGTGTATGAGTGAGTAGTATATGGTGTGTATACAGTATATACTGTAGTTTAGTGTGTGTGCGTAGGGTCAGTGCAAGGTAGGGTCAGTGCAGATATTTTGGGTACCATTAATTGACTATATCGCTATTTAGCAGTCTGGCTATTTAGCAGTCTGGGAATTTAGCAGTCTCCTGGCTTTGGGGTTTCAAGTGGTCTCTTGTTTAGTCCAATGAATATTGACTATTAAGTATTCTGTAACCACTCCCTCTTCAATCAGAATTGATTGGAAAATGTTTTGTTAAAAAATAAGACGTATCTTTAAACTCCCTGATGAAGGCCATGAAGTTTTAAATTCTTTGTTCCATTGAACTTGCCATACAAATAAAGGCATTTGAATGAATTAATATGAAGAGTGCATTGGTCCTTCTTTCTTTTTGATGTCTCGGAGCCTGTTGGTCCTAGAGCCGATGCTGCTGTACCGTTTGCCAAACAGTCTATGGCTTGGGTGGCTGGAGTCTTTGGCAATTCTTTGGGCCTTCCTCTGACACCGTCTGATATAGAGCTCCTGGATGGCAGGGAGCTCAGCCCCAGTGATGTACTGGGCTATCCACACCACCCTCTGTAGCGCTTTGCAGTCGAGGGCCGTACATTTGCCATATCAAGCGGTGATTCAGCCAGTTAAGATGCTCTCGATGGTGAAGCTGTAGAACTTTCTGAGGATCCGAGGGCCCATGCCAAATCTCTTCAGTCTCCTGAAGGGGACGAGGCACGCTGCCAAAGGTGCTTCAACAAAGTACTGTGTAAAGGGTCTGAATACTTATGTAAATGTGATATTTCACTTTTTGCCTTGTCATTATGGGGTATTGTGTGTAGGGGAAATGAGGGGAAAAAAATAATTTCATCCATTTTAGAATAAGGTTGTAACGTAAGATAATGTGGAGAAAGTTAAGGGGCCTGAATACTTTCCGAATGCACTGTACATTGTTTCGCATTTGCGACGGACCTCTTGAATGCCCCGCAGGTCACTAGATTTCTCCAGGATTTCAAGTCAGGGAAACGTGCGTTCTGTCCGGCTAGGCAGCCTCTCGTGAGGAAGCAAAATATCTTCAAGGGAGAAGAGGGAGGCAGGGGAAGGTCCGACTGTCTCCATTAAAAAGTCACTGTAGTTAAAAAGTAGATACCCGCCAAGTAACAAGTAATTAGCTAGCTACTAGCTTCTGCTGTGTGTTTACACTTTGCTTCCCTGGTGTGTTTACACTTTGCTTCCCTGATTTGGCACGAAACTTCGAAATGGCGCAACAGTCAGCTATTGAGTCAAGCGAGAGCAATCAATTTCCAACAGTCAAAACAATTGGATAAAACAGAGAGCTTTGTAAACATTTGGCCTGTAATTACGTGGTATTATGAGAAGAGCACATGAGAGACATGTGCTTAGCTTAATCCTTTAAAAAATATATAGCAGACTTGCTACATTTTCACAGAATAAATAGGCTCACCTGTCTCATTAAACACATTCTCGATATTAAATTCTGATGATAAAGTAGACAGCATGTTTATCTTAGGTGACTTGTATTCCTTTGCAACAACAATAAAAGTTTCAGTGGAGGTGAGTGATTTCATTTGCAATTAGTAATTTATCCAGTGGAGTGCCCAAGGTCGCTTTTGAGCTAGCGCCGAGACCCCTAGAGGGTGTAATTTTCCTGATGTTGTAATACCTGTAGGTTGACGCAGTCAGCCCAGCCGGTAATACATTAGCGTCCCCTATGGACCGGCAAAATATTTAAGTGCCTTTGAATGGGGTATGGTAATAGTTGCCAGGGGCACTGGTTTGTGTCAAGAACTGCAATGCTACTGGGTTTTTCACGCTCAACATTTTCCAGTGTGTATCAAGAATGGTCCACCACCCAAAGGACATCCAGCCAACTTGATACAACTGTGGGAAGCCTTGGAGTCATGGGCCAGGATCCCTGTGGAACGCTTTCGACACCTTGTAAAGTCCATGTCCCTGATGAATTGAGGCTGGTCTGAGTGAAACTCAATATTCGGAAGGTGTTCCTAATGTTTGCTATACTCAGTAAATATATATATACAGTATATATTATAGGCTGCAGTAGGCTACAAAATAGACTTTCCAGTGACACTGACTCACCCAATGATGAAGATGAACCCTAGGCTACTCACCTGTCATGGCTGATGCGCTCGTGCCAATCAATAGCCTATCTTAAAATAAGTTACTTTGAAAAACAGCGCTGTTCGCTCAGAATCACTCAAAAAATTGTGGTTAGCTTCTACAGGCAGATTAGTAATTTATTTTCAGCAGTAGGCATTTGCTTTCCAAACTGTATGCCTACGATTTTCTCGTGATTGTATTTTGAAATTTGCAAAAGCTAATTGACAGCCACAACCAACCATAGAAATATAATCCATAGATGCAGTTTCCAGTCAAATCAGGATTGGCAACCATTTCTAGGGTACACATGAGTTTAACAGTCAAAGTGCCGGGGTTAAAGGTTCCAAAATCCTTCTATGGATTATATGTCTATGGCCACAATGCAACAAGCTGTTCTATATTTGGCAAGCGCTGCCCAAATTGCAGCCTTCATGACAGTAAGTGCTTACTATAAAATGTTTTCCACAGCTATTTTTTAGAAGCTATTGATCCTCTGTGGCTAAATGATGCTCTCTGGTGTAGTATTTTAAATTATTTTATTCATGTATGTTCAGACAGGAGTATGCTAGTATAATTTTGGGAATAAAAAACAAATTGTATTATAATTTTGGCAAGCAAAAAAAACAGAATATTGTCAAAACAACCTATGACAAACAGCTTAAAAGGAATAATAGCGCCATCTTGCTGCCTGTTGGGCTACCTTTGAGCAATTCCATGATAACAGAATGATCCTCAGACTCAGATGTTTCACTTTAAATGTATGTCAAACAAAAACCAATGATTGCAAGGTTAAACAAGGACTACTTTTAACAATTTCCACAGAAGATTTTACAAAATCACTTGAAGAACCGTGCAGATGCAAAGATTAGTAACATAATGATGGGTTGTGCTCTTTGTGCCCTGATTCTGTTACCAAACTTTGCATCTGCATTTTGACATACATTTTACAGTGAAATAATTCGAGTCTCAGCATCATTCTGTTACCATGGAATTGCCCCTTCTTAAAAAGCAGTTGGTAGATTTCCCTAATTGTTTTGATTTATTTTACTCTTATTTTAACAGGTACGTTGACTGAGAACACATACTCATTTACAGCAACGACCTGGGCAATAATTACAAGGGAGAGGAGAAGGGATGATTGAATGAGCCAATAGGAAGCTGGGGATTAAGTGTCCATGAAGGTATGAGGGCCAGGTTGGCATTTTAATTAGTGTGTGTGTGTGTGTGTGTGTGTGTGTGTGTGTGTGTGTGTGTGTGTGTGTGTGTGTACAGTATGTCTGTGCGTGTGTGTATGTTTAATGCAGCAGCAATGACTATACATCAACAATGATGTCCTAAATTGGGTTATTTGACCTCAGATATGAGAATCAGAGAATCTGTGTGTTAGACTGGCTTTATTCTGCAGGAGTGAATGGGAGTGACTGACTGTGCTGTCACTCAAACCTGCTCATTAGCCTAAATCCAAGAGATCATCATCATACTGATACATTCCACACACACGATGTGTTCATGGTATATCATTTGTCTTTCAACTTTGATGCATGCATGACTAATAGTTTTCTCATTAATAGCAAACAGAGGCAGTAATAATTTACGTACCGTTTATAAAGGGTTTGTTAATGGTTAATAGTGTTTATAGTTTTTTTAATTTATAGTTTAAGAAGCAGTAATAAACAGTTGTATGCTAATTGCGTGATAAATTCATGCCAATAACAAGTAGGCCTATTTGGGGGAAATACATTTAGGCTGCTAATTGCCATTTGTCAACAATCTCAATAATTCAGCATTTGGTTAAAAAAAAAGTATATGAATGCTGTGCCATCTGCATGTTAACTTGGTTATGACAGCGTTACTAGTTCATATCAATCTCTGTCCTCTGCTCACACTGCGTTCGTCTGACATGGTAGCCTGGGGCGAGCCAGACAAGCGCCTTCATTGGATTTCTAAAAGATAAACAGACAATTAGGACAATATTATATTCAATTCCTCGTGATTAAGAATATATATAGACTACTGTATATTCCCTATTCACACGCGTTACATTGTTAATCCGAGTATGCGCACTGAACGCCTCCATTGTCTACCAGCAGCAAGGAGTGAGAACGAGCGCGCGGATATGAGAATGCAGGGGAGCGGCATACATTGACCCAAATCTCCGGGAACCGGAGAACAAGCGGACCCGGACACACGTACGTCGTTGGAAAGACAGACTGGCAGACAGACAGCAACAGTTGTCATGGCTATGGTTATGATCAGCTGAACCAGTCTTCAAGACAAAAATAATAACATTAAAGGGGGGTAGCCTAGCCTACTGCAGAGAAGCGCGACTGTCGGAACCGTTGTTGCGCTTTGTGCTTGTCATCATCCCTGTTGTGATTTGGAGCAGGCTGTCCTGTCATTCGTTGTGAGGGGAAAACGTCTTGCGTTTAGCTTATCTTCATCAAGGGGAGTTGTTTTTCTATCATTAATTTGACATCATCCTCCTATAAATGATCGTTTTTCTCTGTTGAGCTGAATCAAAACATTCGAGTCGCTCATGTTCCTGTCAGGGAAATGGGCTGTTGCGTCTGTTATACACAGCTGCTTTAGTCAGACTTGACAACCGGGATTTTTTAAAGCTGCCGTTTTGACCCTGGCAAGGGGCGATCAAGTGCACTGCAGACAGGCGTGTCGGGGGCGATTCCAGTGACGGCTCTCGACTCTTTGCGGAGCCCTGTTTCAACAGCCCCCACCCAATTTTATCGGGCGATTTGGATGGGGGGCAAGCAGAGTACGGCAGGGCGGCCCCGGGGTGCTTTTCACGGTGTCTCGGCGGATGACAGCGCAGTGCCACCCTCGGCCCACTTTGGGCACTACCGACCAAATGGCACTATGGGGTTACGCAGCCGCTCAGTGAGTTCTGTGGCTGGGATGGGCATAGAACATAGTCCTACGGTGCCCTTTGGGTTTTATACCCCCAGAGGAACAGACTCGGACAGGGCCGGAGGGGGGTCTGGCACTAACGCCGCCCATGGTAATGGCTACCAGGAAACAGGCAGCGGGCATCACACAGATGGTATGCTCTATCTGGGCTCCCGAGGGTCATTGGCAGACACCTTGCCCCTGCACATTGCACCCCGATGGTTTAGCGCCCACAGTGGTAAGTATCAACACAGCCACCCATGGCTGGCTGCACACATCACAGTTATCAGGGTTTACAATGACATTAGGCCTCGATGTCATCAGCAAACTTCCCTGCCATCCATGGAACTTCATTAATGAATGTGTGTGTGTGTGTGTGTGTGTGTGTGTGTGTGTGTGTGTGTGTGTGTGTGTGTGTGTGTGTTTGTGTGTGTGTGTGTGTGTTTGTGTGTGTGTGTTTGTGTGTGTGTGCATGTGTGTGCATCAGGGCAGTTAATCAGGGATTCATTGAGTGTCTGACCTTTTGTATCTTATGTACCTTATTGGGGGGAGGGCACAGCTATCATCTGTTTACCTCAGACCACAATATGTCTCACTGACTGGGCTTGTCAGGGCCTGAGCTGCAGAATACTGACGACACTGACTCAGGTCCCCAGGCACTCATTACCAAAGCCCAAACCAGCAACCCACAGGAGGGAATGTCAGGCATCAACATCCAGACTGTTTGCCTTTTATCGCTAGGTGACCCTGCTGTTCCTTTTGATGACTGAGACGCTCCCATAAAGGATAAGGCTATGGTCCTGCTTCAGGTACATAATTCAGCCCTGTTTTCAAGACATGGAGTCTCTCTCTGTCCTCTCTGTAAAATGGCTATTAATAAGGCTGATCACAGGTGCCTCCGTCAAGTGCCCTTGGGAAGTGGTGAGGGAGTGTGTGGGGGGGAGGGGGGGGGGGGGGGGGAGGGGGATAGAAGGAAGACAGAGACACCAGAGCTTAAATTCTACCAATTTCAAACTCTCAAGTCTGGTGTGGTCACACTCCTATCAAAGTATGGATTTGACTGTGGAATTGCAGAATTGATTGAAAGAACCATTAAAAATATATATTTTCTGGAAATTTCTTGGAGCATTTCTCTTATCTCGGTGGAGCATTGGTCAGACATATTGTTGCGTTCAATTGATTAGTCAAACTAGAAACAGTACTCACGGTCTGCAAAGCATGAAAGACTCTGGTGAGGTGCCACCATGGCAGGTAGACAGTAGACAGTTCTGCAGCATAATAAACAATGTAATTCATACTTTAAAACCAAAAGTCTGACACAAGGTCACATCAGAAATCCCCTATGACAATGGTATTACATGCCGACACACACACACACGCACGCACGCACGCACGAACGCACGCACGAACACACACAACACACCACACCACACACAACACACCACACACATTTCTTAGGCTTGAAGCATTACAAATATTACTGAGCCTTCTGATATTTACCAACTGGACAGTTTTGGCCTGACCTTTTCCATGCAGTCTCATTGACACTCCATTAATACTCTTATTAATATTGTATGACTGCTGATTAGTCTGATCCTGGCAGGAAACCTCATTCTGATAGCCAACTGCTTGATCCAGCAGCAAACAGTTTCACTGATGCAGTTCCTGAACAGAGTCCCGTCTACATTGTCACTTAGTAAATTGCTCACCTACTGTTGTTGTTATGCACTCTCAGATTAGAGACTCCTTAGCAATGGTCTGTGTAATCTCTCCTCCTGTGATAGACCCATGGTGCTCACTCACCCATCACAGAGCTAAGTAATCACTCACCGATTTGAGCAAAGCAGAGGCACTGACTGAACTCTCTTTGAGCATAAGCCAATGTAATTGTTCTAAAATTAAAGCCATAAGCAATCATTCACTTGTGTACACCGCCATTTTAATTTAAATGTAAATAATGATGATAACACACATGAACACATACACACGCATACTACTGTAGACACACAGTGTTGTGGCTGGGTTTTAGTGGCAAGTCTTTTAGGAATGATGGGATGTGCTGAACTGAACATCTGAAGATCTGTGCTGAACTGTCTGGCAGCGGAATTCAACAATATAGGTCATTCAATTTATTTATGTTTTCCCTTCCCCTCACACACACTCTTTCTCTATCTCTGTCTCTTCTCCCAATGTCTCAGCACAGTGTACACAGACTCCAACACACACACACACACACACACACACACACACACACCACACACACACACACACACACACACACACACACACACACACACACTGGATGGCTAAGTGAGGAGTTTCTGTTGCTGCGTCTGTGACAACCACGTTTCTTGTCACTGCTATTTTCAAGATGAACACTTGCTTGCTCCTTACCACCCTCACAATATCCTCACACACTTGTTTCATCAAGACGCAGAGGATGAGAGAGGGAAGAAGGGAGATAGGGAGAGATGGAGGAAAGGAGGGAGAGAGGGAAGAGACAGAGAGAGGGAGAGAGCGGCTTGACATGTTCCTCTGACAGACTTCCTGTCACCAGTGTTTCACAGCCAGTCTGTTGTTGAGTGACAGCCGACAGACCTTTCTAATAAAAGGACGCCACAAGTGCAAACAACTGGCCAATTAAAAGGACAGGGGGCCAGGGCAAAGGCAGTGGCAACCGTTGCCATGGTGCAGGGACTAAATCCTGTCATTATACAGCAGAGACTTTCTAAAGATAAACCTTTGACTTCAGTAGCAGGGGGCATTAGCCTCTGTCAATCAAAAAAGCAGATGATGCCACTGTATAGCAAGCATCACACTGATCACAGGATGCTTTCTATGTCATTAAGCATCACAAACCTAAATCACATCGTTTCCCAGTGCTTCCCATCACAGCAAAGCAGTCTCATTCACTGTGTAATGATACCCTAGTCTCTCCCACACACGACACCCCAATGCCATTACACACCTCCCTCCTACCCACACTCTACCCCCCATTTCACCTGTATTGAAGGCCCCATCACCTCCTGCAATCAAGGAGTTTAGTGAGGAACACAACAATAGGTCAGTATGTCTCTCTCACGGCTCCCTCCACCCCATTTCCCTCTCCGTCTTTACCTCTCTCATTCAGCTGTTTCCATGGAAACTGCTGTTCTTTCCGGTAAGGTAAAGAGTTGTCTGAGTTGCGATTGAGTTGGATGTGAGGTAATCAAATGGCTACTGTCCATGTATGGGCATAATGTCCTGTATTCTGGACTAAACAGGTCTCTAGATATGCTGACACACTCCAGCATTTAGTATCATCATTAGAGGGACAACCAGCCCAGACACATGGAAAGAAGATGCACACAGGCATACACAAACAAACAAGGTCACTCATTTAATAAGCTTATCCATGTTGTCTAGTCTAATGACCTGTGATAGACAGTAAACAAGTGATGTCCTTGACATGACAGAAAGAGGGCATGAAACAGCAAGGTGTTTATTCTTCTGAGAGACAGAGGCTTTCTAGACAGCAGGGTATTACAGGGAGCTAGCTGTCACACTGCTTGCCTGCCGTTTGATTGGAGCAGGAGCTAGAGGCAGCCACAGACTTCCCATCTGTACCTTTAATGGTGACTTCTCTCCTCTGAGTGCATCCCAAATGGCACCCTATTCCCCATATAGTGCTCTACTTTTGACCGGAGTCAATAGGGCTCTGGTTAAAGTAGTGCACTATATTAGGAATACGGTGCCATTTGGGATGAATGTTCTGTCTATCTGCCTGCCTCTCTTCTCTGTTCATAACGCTACTCCTGAACCTCTCAGTGTTGTGTGTCACTGAGTTTATGTCTGGCCATCTACCACCATTCCACCTCTCCTCTCTTCCCTTCTCCATTACTCCCCTACATGATTCTCTGAAGAAGGACTGATCCGGTGGAATGTCATTTAGAATGCAGAGGAACATTTAGACAGGACTAGCTGATGATATTTGTGTTTTGTGTATTATAATGTGTTTATAAATGTGACTTGTTACAGGAAGCTAGGCGTATGTCGCATGTCACTACTTCACAGGAGAGGCATTTGAACGTAAACATTAATTTGTTATCAAAATGCATTTTTTGGGGGCAGAAATGCTTTCTGGGACATATGAACTTTCATGTGCCTTAATAACAAACATATATGCCATCTGTAAATATACAAATAAAATGAAAAAGGCAGGAACCTTCCCGCTAGCCATGATTGCCTGAGATAATGGATGGGTTGGACATGCCGAGAGATGAGTTCGGATTGGTCTGCCATGTAGCATGCTTCGGTCTATAACATGAGCTGCTCAGTATGTGTAGATAATACTTTCTCCTGCAGCTTTTTGGAAAGATATCAAGAAAAAATGCAAAAGTGTTACTATAGTGCTCTCAACATTGCTGCCCTGAATTTGTGTTGTTGTCACGGAAGAACTTGCCTGAGTTTTGAAATAAGCGGAATGCCCAGTGTAAGCAGAATATGATAGCAAAGGAGATGGAGAAAATTATAGTGTTTGATTGCAAGTATGCGGAGGGAGTCTAAAATCTCCGGATTACATCTCCAAACTAAGGCCAACCATGGCATCTGTGACAGAGAGGGAGAAGCATCCATGTATACGGGTAAGAGTCTAGCTAGCTACATTTTCAGATATTACACGTTTCTAATTTTGTCAGATAGTCATTTTCATTGCAAGTTAAAGCATACTGTTAGCTAGCTAGCTAACGTTAGCTGGCTGGCTCGCTAGCTAACATTACGTGCATGATCTCTTTAGTAATATTATTCGTATCTCAGAAATCCATTTGCATTGCTAGTTATAGCCTAATGTTGGCTAGCTAGCTAACATTGAACCTAGTTGGTTAGCCTTAGCTACCTGCAGATTCATGCGTGGTGGCTAGCTATGATAATCGGTTTGTATTACTAGTAGTATGAGTTGGGATTAGGGCTGTGGCGGTCATGAAATTTTGTAAACTGGTGATTGTCAAGCAAATAACTGCCGGTCTCATGTTAACTGACTGTTACTTAACATAAACACATTTAGCATCTCCTGGTTTCCACGCATAGCCTACAAGCCAATGATGCAGACCTTTGGAACATCTACATTTTAAAAAGTCTAATAAATCCATGTAATATAGCCTACACCATCACAATAAATCCATTATTTATTTTAGACAGGTCTAAAGAAACATGATATGAAGAAAATGTAGTCTATTTCAGAAGAACAGAATAGCATACTCTGAGTTGTCCTTATGTTAGGTCCTGATCTGGCTATGCCATATGGCTGTGGGCTACGCTAGTTCATTTATCGGACAAGATTTGCTTAGAATTCCGTGGCATTATTTGTATATTATTTTATAGTATGAAGAATATAGTTGAATATAACTGAATAAAATAAAAAGGATATTTTCTACAAACGATTTGAGGGAGTGAACACATGTGGCTAGTCTGTGTTGAACGGTTAACAAAGAAACAGGTGTATGCAGTGTATGCTTCATGTACAGTTATTTATCTAACTTTAGTTGTGATAAAAATGTTGGGCTATATATTTTGATTTTTCATACATTCTAAGGCTGCATGGTACAGCTCTAATGATGACATGAAAGGCATGAGCTCTGCTTTGTTGTTTTGCGCAAGCTGTACAGACTTCATCAGTCTCTCATTCACAATTTGACAAAGACTTGATAATGCCTCAAATTTCCCGGCTGCATCCCCTTTGTGTGGCCGTAATGCCCACTAAAAAAATCCATGCCTTTTGCGGCCAGTGGCCGTTGTCCCCTTGGGCTGAATATAATAATTATAATTCCCTTCTCCCGGCTGCATGCCCGAAGCACCTCTCACTCACATGGCTACAAGTGAAGACGAATACATCAGGGACGCAACTGCGCACGTCCTTATCCAATTCCGAGGCGCATAGTGAAGATATTGGAAGAACTGTCCACATTTACTTTTCGGCAGCCGACAAGATGAGTAGGCCAAAATAACTGCAAAAGTGCTAGCCTATGTCAATCTACTATCCCCCATAGCACAAAAGTTGACCTATTCTATTCTGTGTGAGAAATAAATATTCCAAACATAGTCTGGGACAGTTGTGGGATGCGATAGATACCAAATTAATAAAACCACTAGCCTCAAAAAACCTGTTTTAAGCAATGAGCCTGATACAACAGATGAGAATGTTTAGCTTAAAATGTGATAAACTATTTGGCTATTTCTTCACATTATAAGTGCAGCAAAGTGCACACGGCAGTAGGCTATACGCGTTAACGCCATTCTCAAAAGTGACTACAAATGTGATTATGCATGTAATGCTTTTATTATAAAGGTGCATTTTTATGGTGAAAATTATCTTCCCCAAATTTGAAACTCACATGCTGCTTATGTATGCCAGTGGGCTCTATACCCGTTGTAAAACAGATTATTAAGCTTAATTTTAAGAAGTTATTTGTCCACTTTAGTTGTGATACAAACCTTATCAAAACATATAGGCCTATGGGCTAGGCTACATGAGGTGTGCGGCTATGATTTGAAGTCGAGAAAAAAAGCATGAGCTGTTTCTTACCTTAAACTGATAATATATCATTCACAAGCTAATATTTTCACCCATCACACTATTCATCCATCACACTATTCACCCATCACACTATTCCATATACTAAATAATATGTGTGAAATTAGTTTTGATTTAGAATGGTCCATTATCATGCACCTAATGTAATCTGTGCACTTAAATAGCGAATGGAGGACACTTTTCCCGTGGTTCATTTGCATGCCAGCCAGGTAGGCTATACTCCTGTTGTAAATAGAAGCAATGTGGTTAATATTATCAAAGTTGATAAATAAATATAGTAGACCTAGCCTATAGAAAGATGATGGGATCCTCCTCTTTTTAATAGAGGCCATCACTCTGTTTTTTCATGCAATTGCATAGCCTATAGATATTTGATTACGTTGTCATTGATGTCAGAGTGATTAGAGGGACAATAGAGTGCTGAGTATCAGGAAGTTAGCACGTTTGGTAGGATACTAATGACCATCAGCAGCATCAGAGCTTGGAGAAGCCTAATTACTGTGACTAAACAGTCACATGGAATTTGACTGCCATCATGACTCGTGACCGCCGGTGTGGCGGTAATACGATCACCATAACAGCCCTGGTTGGGATTATTGCCGTGTCCAAAACAACTGGGATCTCTGAATTTAGAAATCTCCGACTTCTGACTTCAGTGCGTTCAAGACAACTTGAGAACTCGGAAAAAACTAGCTCAGACTGGGAAAAATCTCTTTGAACGGTCATCCAAATCTTAATTCCAACTCGGGAACTCAGGCCTCTTTCTAGAGTTTCTACTTTCCGACCTGAAGATCACTGACGTCATGATTTGACCAGGTATTTTTCCAAGTTCCCAGTTGTTTTGAAAGCACCATTAGGTTAATTATTTAGCTAGCTAGCTACATGTCTGAACAAAAGACTCCACTTCGCCAGATGTTTACATGCCCCATCAAGTTAGCCAGGTGTATCTGGGGATGATTATGGCCATCTATTGTATTTCATAAACATGTGTACATGTCTAGACAATAGTGACCCATCCACTTAGCTAGATGTGGCTGGGCGGGTGGTTATTGCATTTATTTCACATGACCCAGTGTGTCTGGGTAAAAATCACCTAATAATCATATATTTATACAATAGTTATCTGGACACTTTCTATTTTTGATGATGCTACTAGGCAAATATGCAATTAACCATTTCACTGTACTGTTTACACATTCTGTGTCCTGTGCATGTGACAAATTTAGATTTTTATTTGATATAGTGTGTGTTTACCAGAGACTGTAATGTGAAGAACAACATGACCTGCACCAAAGTCAGATTAGGATATACTGTAGGTCAAGGACTAGATAAAGTGTGTTTTTGCTACCACTTACACCACTTTTAGTCTTGAAATCTTTGGTTGTTTTCTACACTACCTTACTCAGTCTGTTCAGCACATGGCTTCACATGTGAATCCTTAAAGAGATGGTTGGGGCTAAGGCTTAAGAGGGTGTGAACGATGCTGGATGGGTGTAGACAAAGAGCTCCACTAGGTGTACCAAAACATTCAAGGGCCATTTTTTCAAAAGTGGGGTTGCAAGTTTATCAACTTTCAAAGCAGAATTACTCTCCGATTGTTCCTTAACTGCAGTGTGTGATATACACATTTCTAGCTCTGAGTCTCTACTTTTATCCAATGTAGAAAACGCAATTTCAAAGGTTGCTACATAGGACCGAATCGAGCCGGTTTGTCACAAATTGATACCAATGAGCTAAGTGAGTGATATTAAAATATGTATCTGAATATTGATATTGGGACTTTGAAATCCAATGATCTGCCCCTGAGGGCATCTTCTTAATGTGAAGACTCCCTATAGATGTTTATGTTTATGGAAGGCTTAAGAGAACATGTGGGTAGGCATCCATGGATTTTAAACCCACTGAAACCGACTCCTTTGATCTAATACATGTTCTTTTTTGATATTCTAATCTATATCAACCATCAAATATTATATATCATTTATGCAGAATGCTTCAGGATATAACACGGAATTTCATTAAACTAGAGATGAATGGTTCATGAAGCGTACAGATTCATGATTGCTATAAAGTCAATTCAAGCTCAAGATAGAAGCAGAACATTTGTCTAAATGAATTGCTACAATGAATGAAAATAGTATGTTGGCTTGGAAGCTGAGGATGAGTCATGATAAAGGTCTTTGGGAACATCTGGAAATTAAAGTCTAAAAGTTAGTACTTCATTCATTCGAAACTAGAAAACTATATCATTGCATTTCCTTCCTTGTTTTCCAGTTGAAGTTTCAGTCCCAGGTTCATCTGGCTAACATTTTTCCTTGAATGAGAAGAGAGATTCACAGTTTTGGCCTATGGAGTAAATTAGTTGATTTAATTGTAATTACGCAGTGGTGTTTGTGCCACATGAGTGAAAGATTATGTCAGATGCATGACCTTGCCTTACTATCCATTGCCTTACTATCGATTGACTTACCACCTGGATTCGGTCTTATGTACGTAGTAACATTTGAATTTCTGTTTTTTACATTGGATAAAAGTAGAGACTCAGAGCTACAAAATGGTATATCATACACTGCATTTGAGGAAACAATGGGAAAGTAATTCTGCTTTGAAAGTTGATCAATTTGTAAACTCACCTTTGAGAAAACCGTCTTTCAATGTCTTGGTAGTACTATTGGAGAGCCCTTCTTTGTCTACACCCATTCAGCATTGTTCACACCCTCTTAAGCCTTAGCCCCACTCATCTCCAACCGTTCTGTTCTAACTTGCCAGCTTCTTCCAGACATCTAAGAGACAGAGAGAGAACAGCTCACTGAACATTACTCGCCCTATCGCTCTGTCTGTGGTTTCGCGATCAGAGCGCACATTGGACGCTCTGACCAATATGTAGGGTTGTTCCGAAAGCTCTGACCTCACAACTACAGTCAAGCACCAAAGCTAACTGGCTAACATTGGCTAGCTACTTCCAGACACATAATGAGAGAACAAATCACTCTGACCACTATACTCGCCCTAGCAGAGCTGTTTTTTTCATGTTATCCAGAGTGTTAGTGACTGTAACTGTGCTGCTAGCAACAATTATATGACGCTTTGTTGCCGACGTTTACTGACACCGTACATATTCAACGGGTGTTGAGCATTCAAAAATGCATTAGTTATTCTGCACTCTGGCATACTAAGACGAGAGTCTATTGTTAAGAAATGCAGCTAGATAGCTAGCAAGGTAAACAATGAATCCCAACGCATGACGTAACATTAGTTTGCGAACCAGCCAGCTAACATTAGCTAGCTAGCTAACAGTACACTTTAACTTGAAATGAAAATACTTTGTCAAAATTAGAGTGGAGTCTTTTGTTAAGACATGTAGCTAGCTAGCTAAATAATGGACCATAATCACAACTCATGATGTTACTACCCTGCATGAATCTGCAGGTAGCTAACCAACCAGGTTCTATGGCTATAACTAGTCAAACAAATGTGTCTGAGATACGAAGAATAAGATCATACACATAACGTTAGCTAGCGACACAGCCAGCTAATGTTAGCTAGCTAACAGTAGACTTGAAATGAAACCACTTTCTGTCAAGAATTAAAAACGTGTAATATCTGAAAATCATACCAGTATACATCATGGTTGGACGCGTCTCCTGTCTGATGCCATGCATCGTTGCCCTTAGTTTGATGATGTAATCGAGACTGGTGAGTTCTCCATCTCCTTAGCTATCATACTCGAATTTCACTGATTTCAAAACTCGGTCCTCCAGAAAGTGGAGAGCATGCACATAACGTTAGCTAGCGAGCTAGCCAGCTAACGTTAGCTAGCTAACAGTACACTTTAACTTGACATTAGGTTTATGCAGTTTTACTACACAATAAAAAACAATTTAAAAGCCACATTCCACATGATTACCTAAACATACTGACCAGCTCCAATAGACAGACACATGCTATATGGCAGACCAATCCAAACTAATCTCTCGGCATGTCCAGCCCACTCTTTATCTCAGCCAATCATGGCTAGCGGGAAGATTGCTCTCTTTTTCTCTGGCTAAACCAACTAGGCTCGTAATTTAACTATTTTATTCATATTTACAGATGGCATACAAGTTTTATATTAAGGCACATGAAAGTTCACATGTTCAAGAAGGCATTTCTGCCCAAAAACGAATTTTGCTAAAAAATATTTTTTTTTAATGTTCAAACAGCTCTCCTGTGAAGTCGTGAATTGCCACATAAGCGTAGTTTCCTGAATCGGTTCACATTTGGAGAAAAGTAAAAAAAACGTCTAATACTACAGTGAGACTGTGATAGCTTGTTGTATTGATTCAGTCTGAGTGTAGACAACATTGGTGGGTAGGGGGGAGGGTAATGTTCACAATTGACCCTCAAATCACAGTCATTCACATTTTAAGCACTTCTGAAGAAGGGTAAATGCTGTTTAACATCGCCTAAAAGAGGATATGGCTTTCCCTCTTTACTCTGTCTAACACATGGAGAGGAGTGGGAATATGTTGAGAGGGTAATGATCCTAAGGAAGGAAGCTATCATAATGCTGGTGGCCAGTCATGGACATTTTATGAGCTTCCGAGACACAAGTATTTTTGTAAGGTTTTAAATTCTTTATCATTGACCATGGGGAATGGGGCAGGACTACAGAGGTATCATAAAAAATGCACGGAGTAAAGATTGAGTCAGTCGGCTTGGTTTGAGAAATGTGTCGGCTTTGTGGAGAGGTGCCATGGGACACTTTAAAAACTTCTTGCCACTAGGGGGGTGCCATTTCGACATAGCACAAATTGGTCTCCAAATTAAACTGCCTCGTACTCAATTCTTGCTCGTACAATATGCATATTATTATTAATATTGGATAGAAAACACTCTCTAGTTTCTAAAACCGTTTGAATTATGTCTGTAAGTGAAACAGAACTCGACTTAGAGCACTTTTCCTATGTCTGTGTGAGAATGGCAAATTTTATCATCTGCTCTGAGACCTGTCTTTAACTTTGCCTGTCTTCTATTGGTTGAGATGCACTGCATACGCCTTCCCCTGGCTGTTAGCGAATAGGGAGAGTTGAAATGCAGTTTCTACACGGTTCAGAAAGTCTATAAATTGGTTGGAACCGAGGTGTCCGGCCTTTTGGGACTTCGCGCTGACGCAGAAAGGGTCTTGGCATGTCTTTTTAGAACCTCTGGTTTTAGCTCCTAGATGTATCCGGCTCTGTTTTTATTCGCTATAGGCTTTAAAGACATCATAATCTTGTTATTTTGAACCGAATTATACCAGTTTATGTCAGTATATTGCGATTTTCAGGTATTTATTTCCATGGCGCTGTAGGAACTTGGGTATCTCTCTCTCGAATGCCATTCTGTACTGCTAATTGCAACGTCAAAGGAAACATTCTCCAACCCAGCAACGATTCTTTTGGCCAACGGACACCTTTCCCAAGATTCTGATGGGAGTTCAGCTAATAGTAAGTACTATTTATGCTGATAAAACGTTGTTCTGTTGAAAAGGTAAAATGTATTAGACGCCATTATTTTCCGTGTAGCGTTGCGCTATCGCACCCTGTATTGTACCCAGTATTGCGCAGTAAGGTTAATTTTAAAAATGTAATTCAGCGATTGCATTAAGAACTAATTTGTCTTTGAATTGCTGTCCAACCTGTATTTTTTTAGTCAAGTTTATGAATAGTTTTCGATAAGATTAGGTGCCTTTCCAAAATGGCGCCGGACAGATTGCTTGATTTTTTGCCCACTAAACACGTTGTGTAACCACGAATTGTGCGGCTAAATATGCACATTTTCGAACAAACTATATGCATTGTGTAATATGATGTTACAGGACTGTCATCTGAAGAATTCTGAGAAGGTTAGTGAAAAAATTAATAGCGTTTGGTGGTTTATAACGTTATTGCTATTTTTGGCTTGAATCAATGCTACTGTGTGACTGACTATTGTAGTAAGCTAAGATAACGCTATATTGTGTTTTCGCTGTAAAACACTTAGAAAATCTGAAATATTGGCTATATTCACAAGATCTGTGTCTTTCATCTGCTGTACGCTGTGTATTTTTAAGAAATGTTTTATGATGAGTAATTAGCTAATACACGATGGTCTCTGTAGTTATTCTAGTCATTTTAGTGATAGTTGTGATGGGGGCTGCAATTGTAAACTATGATTTATACCTGAAATATGCACATTTTTCTAACAAAACCTATGCTATACAATAAATATGTTATCAGACTGTCATCTGATGAGGTTTGTTTCTTGGTTAGTGGCTATTTATATCTTTATTTGGTCGAATTTGTGATAGCTACTGATGCAGTAAGAAAATGGTGGAGTAAGAAAAGTGTTGTCTTTTGCTAACGTGGTTAGCTAATAGATTTACATATTGTGTCTTCCCTGTAAAACATTTTAAAAATCAGAGATGATGGCTTGAATCACAAGATCTGTATCTTTCATTTGGTGTCTTGGACTTGTGATTTCATGAACATTTTATTTTATGATATCCCTGTAACTTTAGGCTAGGCTATGCTAGTCAGCTTTTGTGATGGGGGGGATCCCGGATCCGGGTTTGTGAGGCGTTAGAGGTTTTAACAGAGCGCAGTGTGACGGCTCTATTTCACTTCTGTAGAAACAGAGCATGCCCACTCCATAGTTACTAGGCATATACCAATGGGTTGATATCTATACAGTGTGACAACTAGACTGTACATTGTTCAGGGTAAGTAAACAGTGGCTGTACTATTACTTAGTAAGGAATGATGAATCTGCTGTGATGGTTAGTTTCAGGTTGGGACATTGTATTGTGTTGATATTTGTGCTCTCTCTGCTAGTATGAAGTATGTCTTGTTAGTGGTTTGATAAAGGGCCAGCTCTGTGTTCATGAAACACACTGTGTTCACTGTAGGGAATATCTTTCTTTGCTTATGTTTTCATGCAGTCTTGTGATTTACTTTAATGGTCCCTATTGACCTCACAGTTTCCTAGAATACAATCAATCCCCCATGACTTACTGTAAACTTTAGTTCCCAGCACCACCCTAGAAGTCGTACTAAGTTGTTCCAAGCAACGAGTGGTATTTCTCAGTTACAGTATGTTCTCAGAGACTGATTTCTTTTCATTGCTATCAGTGGATGGATGAGCACACATACAAAAAGAGGTCCACAGTATCATCATGTGAACTCTGAACATTTCTTTGATCATTGAAATTGTCATAGAGCTGTTGCCATATACTGTCTGAATTGCCATTTACAGATAGGGCCTCTTTGGCCTCTTGCCTTCTGGGAGGTGATCCATGGGCTGTCTCTGTCCATCACATCCAACCATCTCTCATAGAAAGTCCTCACTCTACCTTTCTCCTGCACCTCTATTTTTTCTAAAATGTCTTCCATTCCTCTCTCTGTCTGTCCCTAAGTAAGGGCTGAAAATAGCAGCCAGGGGAAATGTGGGTCAGCTGTCATGGGGGGGTGGGGCTTCGGTTTACTGACTGACTAGGTTTACTTTTATCTTTCTTAGTTCCTCCCTCTATCTATCAATCCCACCCTCATCCCTTTGTCATACTTGCTGTTTCGTTCAAGTTCCCCCTTACTCTCTTTCTCTCATTTATAAAGCTGTCTCATTCACTTCAGCTGTAGGCCTTTATGGTGTGTTTTCATCTCTCCATCTCTTCTCCTGACTGTGCTGGTCTGTCTGGTCATTGCTTTATGCTTTCTAGGTGAACCCCAGACAGACTCAGACCAACCAGACAAGTCTCAAAGTAAGAGTTTAGACTCTGATCCCACCGAAGGAATGAATAAATATTGACTTAACATTAACATTAAAACACACATTCTGGTGCGGGAGCGTGGAGCAGCGATAGTACTGCAGTCTCCCAAGTATACATGAACGATATGGGTACGAAACTCACCCCTGACACACGCGATCTCTCCTCTACCTGTATCCCAACATGTACTTTCAATATTGTCTGAATAAAGAGAAAATACGTAACGAGGAATGAATAGCAACAACCTTTATGACTGCATAGTTGTCATTGGACCAAAAACAAGCTGATTTTGGCACAGCTGAGCTTTTTTTTGGCAATGTACACACAGCACAGCGTGGTCCCTGGACTGAGTGGTTTAATGACCAACGTGATAATGGCCTGCTGTTGTGCCCAAAAAGACTGGCGAGTCCAGCCCTTTGCTGGGGATCTGGGATGGTAAATGTGTAAATGTACAGGGTTTGATGCAGCGGCCAGTTAAACACTACTGAGTTGAGTCCCAAATGGCACACTATTCCATATATAGTGCACTACTTTTGACCAGGGTCGGGGATAGGGTGCCGTTTGGACAGAGCCCTGGTGTCTGTGCTTATGGTAGTTGTGTACATGTAAAGTGTTGGGTGCAGCCATCTGAACGCTACTGGTGTCTGTGTTAAAACAGTATTGAGGACTCATGATGCAAAACTCAACTCATGTGGTTGGAGGGAGAGCCACGCCAGGAATTGATGTAATCTCCTTTTATGTGCTTTGCTAATTCTGTAATATGCACAAAGCTGAAAACAAACATCGTAAGAGAGATAGCTAAGATAGAGCTTTGCAGTAATTTATGTCTGCTATTTGGAATGGGATATACACATTTGTATCAACATTTCGTTTTTTATTATTCAGGGACCATGCACAACAAATATCTTACCAGATTTAGCAACATAGCTCATTTTCATCGGCAATGTCTTTTCATATGCAGGTTAACATTCATAATCTTTACAGATTACTACATGTTTATTACATAGTGAATAAGAGACAGGTCTGTATTACATGCAAAGGGGACTGACACACAGAAAGACAGAGAGACACAGACAGACATAGTGATTCAATGTGAGTCTACATGGTTGATGCCACTGTTTGTGGTGCCCCATTCTAGTTGGGAACACTGGTTTGTAATAATCTAGGATCATTTGGTTCACTTATTCACTGTTGTGAGTTGGATGGTGGCTGTGAGAGCCAGAGAGCCAGTGTAACATGCATACACTAAAGTCTAACCAATCCTCCCTCTCTTTCTCCACAGGGTTCAAGTGTCCTGTCTGCTCCAAGTCTGTGGCGTCTAATGAGATGGAGGTGCACTTCATCATGTGTCTAAGCAAGCCCCGCCTGTCCTACAACGGTGAGACACCCTTCCTCATACAATATGGCCTCCTCCCTCCTCATCTCTGCTTCCTTCCCCTCACGTCTGCCACTTTTCCACCATGTGAATCTCTGAAACCTTCTCCTCTTCCCCGTCTCTCTCTTTTCCTACTTCAAATTCTTGCCATCTCTTCATCCCTCCATCTCTCTCTGGTTCATGTAGCCTCTCTTTCCCCTCTTACTCAAATGATGCTGGCTGTGACTGTCGGAATGTAGCTGTGAACTTTATATGGCCCGTCTCTCTAGTACCAGAGCTGGGGTCACGGTGGTGTGTTATTCCCTCCATTGACTCTCTCCATAGCACTACGTAGTCTGTCTGTCTGTCTAGGGGCGTGTCTCGATAGGATAGTACTGGAGTTCATAATTGTCAAATACAGTAGTTATAGAAATATAATTAGAATCCTGTATTTCTATATTAATGGCTTGGCCTGCTTGTACTCAAGTAATCACAGTATCCAAACAAAAAAAGCCTGATCTACATGTACCATACAGTAGCCAAATACATAGATAGTGTCTGTATGCCATTAGCGCTCCAATAGTGTTTTGTGTAATGCTGTCATCAAGGCAAAAAGTGTCTACTTCGAATAATCTCAAATATGAAATATCTTTTGATTTGTTTAACACTTTTTTGGTTACTACATGATTCCATGTGTTATTTCATAGTTTTGATGGCTGTACTATTATTCTACAATGTAGAAAATAGTACAAATAAAGAAAAACCCTGGAATGAGTAGGTGTGTCCAAACTTTTGACTGGTACTGTATATGTGACCGAACGACTTGATTCATTCTTACAGTATATAGCAACATTTGAAATTGTGTTTTTTACATTGGATAAAAGTAGAGACTCAGAGCTAGAAAATGGTAGAGGGAAGGCTCCTGTCTTTTTTGGGGCTAGCGGGAAGGTTCCCCTCTTTTTACGTGGCTAAACCAACTAGGCTTGTAATTTAACAATTTTATTCGTATATACAGATGGCATTCAAGTTTGTTATTAAGACAGATGAAAGTTCACATGTTACAGAAGGTATTTCTGCCAAAAAAATGTATTTAGATAAAAAAATACATGTTTACGTTCAAATGCTTCTCCTGTGAAGTAGTGACGCGCGACATACACCTAGTTTCCTGAAACGAGTCACATGTATACCTGTCTTGACTCGCGAGCACAGTATGTTCAAATCGATTCAGGTATACAATCAGCCTTTCCAGAACATTATGGGTGCCTGTTTGCTGTTCTTTTCCCTGTGTGCCTGCCTGGCTCCAGGTTGTGTGATTGACAGTGTGGCTGGCTGAGATATCTGTCTGCCTGTAGTCTTGGGCAGCCCTGTGTGACTGACTGACTGACTGTCCGGCCCAGCCTGTCTGGTCGGTATGGGGCTGAAGGTGACCCTGTGGGCTACGTGTCACATATGACCAGTCTGCTTTCTGGGGCTCATTTAAGGCCAGGTATGTCTGGACACATAGGGAGAGGGAGAAGGAGACCGATGAGGGGCTGAAAAGGAATGGGGGTAAAAGATTGATTGAGATAGTGAGAAGAAATTAAAAGAGAAACTGACTGGGATTGATGAAAGAGTACGGAGAGTAATACAGTGATGGCTGATAAAGAGTAAGAGGGGAGAGGAGTAAGAAGATACATATCTCCTTGTTTGTGTGGTTTTCCACTTCCCTGTCACTCTTTTTTTCTTACTTTTTCTCCCTCTCTCCATCTCTTCCTCTATCCCTCTCTATCACTATCTCTTTCCTTCTCTGTCACTCTCTTTCTCTCTCACAGTCTGTCTCTCTCTCCGTCTTTCGCTCTCCCCCCCTCCCCCCTCTCTGTCCGCAATCCCCTAAATAAGTGACACACAGGGACAGGACTGTGGCTTATCTTATTTCCCAGAATGCTCTGTGGTCTATTGTCAATCAGCTGGGCCCACTGCCTGTCACACATCAGCAGATCTCCTCTCTGCAAGGCCAATGTACACACACACACACACACCCTGCCCGCAGTGGCCCGTGATAAATGTGTGTGCCTGTCTGTATACTTACTGTGTTTCTGTTTGTGGAGCATTTAGAGAGTTGTGTGTGTCTATAGAGAAATAATGAGATAGACAATACATACATTGTGTGGGTATCTGGCCAACAAGGTTTGCATTGTGATATTGGTTAAGGGTTTGAAATGCCACACATTATTGTGTTGTTTACCCTGTGGTATTTACTGGTGCTTAGCGCCATGAACTCCCGTCTACCCCAGCGGGAATTGCTCCTGCTAGGGGATGAACATGGGGTGACACGTAAGTTACACCCAGATAATACAGAAATGGCAGTGCATTAACAGCAGTCAAAGACAGTTCCATCAAAATGATATGAGACAATGTATTGACAATCTTGACTGTATTGAAATATTCATGTAATATTTAGCTGATAAACTCCTTCCACACTCAGTGTCATTTGCATACAGTATTTTACCAACAGAGATTTGGCATTCTCCCCAAACACATCAAATAGGAGTAAAGTAGTTTGTTCTCTCTCTCTCTCTCTCTCTCTCTCTCTATCTCTCTCTCTCTCTCTCTCTCTCTCTCTCTCTCTCTCTCTCTCTCTCTCTCTCTCTCTCTCTCTCTCTCTCTCTCTCTCTCTCTCTCTCTCTCTCTCTCTCTCTCTCTCTCTCTCTCTCTCTCTCTCTCTCTCTCTCTCTCTCTCTCTCTCTCTCTCTCTATCTATCTATCTATCTATCTCTATTCAAGGGCTATATTTAAGCATACAAAGTCGTAGCCCAAAAAAGACACAGTGGTCAGCTCACGTGGACTGGGTATAACAAGGCCTCACTCTCCAGCTCATACTCACGTGTTCACTAAAACAGTGTCACATTCATTCACTCAACAACCACTTCACAAACACCCCTAGAATCCTAGAAAACACAACCATAAGACAACCTATCTTAGCAACCACAAGAATTAAACAATTTAACACAAATAAAAATACATACACACCACACAGTCACAAACATATAGTACATAGGCGGTATACAGAGAGCCCTGTAGACATAATGCACTGTACATTGCAGTGTGAAGACCTAGACCAGGGCTCTCCAACCCTGTTCCTGGAGAGCTACTGTCCTATAGGTTCTCTCCAACCCTAATCGAGTTCACCTGATTCTAGTAATTAGCTGGTTGATAAGGTGAACCAGTTAGTTACAACTGGGGTTGGATTGAAAACCAACAGGACGGTAGGTCTCCAGGAACAGGGTTGGAGAGCCCTGACCTAGACCTAAATCCATCCATAGTACTGTAGACCACATTGCATGTACACAAACACACACACTCACTCACAACTAACCTGTCTCCACCCTCCCCCCGGCTGGTTGGCGTAATGTGGAGGGAGCTGCTGAAGCCATAGCTCCTTAGAGGATAAAGCTAAGGAGCAGGAGAGTGGACTGGGGGAGGAGGAGGGGGTGCTTATTGTTCTAGCGCAGGGGTGTGGAAGGGGAACAGCTGTGTATAGACTTACTGAGATCCAGTTTTGGAGATTGAGGATGCTGGAGGAGGAAAGGGGGTGGGGGAGAGGGGGAGGCAGCCAGGGGGTTGATGGGACTGGGCGGCTAAGCTAAGCTGATTTACATTCAGAGCATATGTCTTATGTCTGTCTCACTCCATTTCACGCTGTCTTCTCCTCCCTTCACCTTAGCTGCCCCACATTCCCTCTCTCCTCTCTCATCCATCCTCCTCCCTCTTCTCCCGCTTTCCTTTGTTCCTATGGGGAGCTTCAATACTTATAGTTAGAGTTGCAAAATTCTGGGACGTTCCCGGAATCAGGAGGGAATAAGCAGGAAATCCGGATTCCTCCATCCAGGATTCTGGAAAACCAGGGAATTTATTATTAAAGTTCCCAGATTTTTGTAACCCTACGGTATTTACCCAGGGATCAAACATTTTTAACGGTCATTCTCAAAGATACACTTCCTTGAATGCTTTGAATAGAGCATCAGAGATTCAGAGCAGCCTATCGCCTAGTAGTCTACCCTTTGTTTTAAAACCACACACTCACTCACACAAAACAGTCACCGCAAGAAAGCATGCAGGCAGGCAGCACACATTTCCAGGGGAAGAAGTATGGAGTGAGATTTGTTTCTTTACTCTGTAAATATGTTTATCACAATCCGTGTGTATATTCAACATAAAGTGCCTTCGGACAGTATTCAGACCCATACATTTTTTCCACATTGATACGTTACAGCCTTTTAAAAAATTGATTAATAGTTTTTTTCCCCTCATCAATCTACACACAATACCCCATAATGACAAAGCAAAAACATATTTCTCGAAATGTTTGCTAATATCACAGTACAACTTGATTGGAGTCCACCTGTGGTAAATTCAATTGATTGGACATTATTTGGAAAGACACACACCTGTCTATATAAGGTCCCACAGTTGACAGTGCATGTCAGAGCAAAAACAACGCCACGAGATCAAAGGAACTGTACGTAGAGCTCCAAGACAGGATTGTGTCGAGGCACAGATCTGGGGAAGGGTAGGAAAACATTTATGCAGCATTGAAGGTCCCCAGGAACACAGTGGCCTCCATCATTCTTAGATGGAAGAAGTTTGGAACCACCAAGACTCTTCCTGGAGCTGGCCGCCCTGCCAAACTGAGCAATCGGGGGAGAAGGTCCTTGGTCAGGAAGGTGACCAAGACCCGATGGTCACTCTGACAGAGCTCCAGAGTTCCTCTGTGGAGATGGGAGAACCTTCCAGATGGACAACCATCTCTGCAGCACTCCACCAATCAGGCATTTATGGTAGAGTGGCCAGACGAAAGCCACTCCTCAGTAAAAGGTACATGATAGCCCACTTGGAGTTTGCCAAACGGCACCTAAAGATTCTCAGACCATGAGAAACAAGTCTCTGGTCTGATGAAACCAAGATGGAACTCTTTGGCCTGAATGCCAAGCGTCACGTCTGGAGGAAACTATTCATACGGTGAAGTATTGTGGTGGCAGCATCATGATGTGGGGATGTTTTTCAGCGGCAGGGACAGGGAGACTAGTCAGGATCGGTAGAAAGATGAACGGAAAAAAGTACAACGAGGTCCTTGATGAAAACCTGCTCCATAGGGAAGGTTCACATTCCAACAGGACAACGACCCTAAGAACACAGCAAAGACAACACAGGAGTGGCTTCGGGACAAGTCTCTGAATGTCCTTGAGTGGCCCAGCCAGAGCCCGGACTTGAACCCGATCTGAATTTTTCATCTAAAAACCTGTTTTTGCTTTGTCATTATGGGGTATTGTGTGTACTGTAGATTGATGAGGGGGGGACTATTTAGAATAAGGCTGTAACGTAGTGTAATAAAATGTGGAAAAAGTCAAGGGGTCTGAATACTTTCCGAATGCACTGTATAACGTTATTAGGATGGGCTATGTTGAGAATGCAGTATATACATACACAGTGAGTAAACAAAAGTATATAAACAGAATATGAGGTTAGGGTGTACAACTATGGCACAAAGCATTAGACTTTGCCAAACTGCTTGCATGCAGTGTCTTATAACTGGTACTGATTTTTGAGAACTATACAATATATGTTGGTTTTCATTCCAACCCCTATTTCCACCTATAGTCTTTTCTTCAGACATTCATGGATCACTGCTTTGGGTCTGATGTCAGCAACACTTACGTCCGGTCCCAAGTCACTCCCCAACTATTTGTTTCTGTAAGGTGTGAGATAAATCATTACACTGCTTATATACTAGATGTCCTCCATTCGCCTATTAACAATTTGACTCACTCCCACATATGGTGAACACTTATCAGTTTCCAGGTCACTGAGGAGAGAAGGACGGAGGAATTAAGGAGAAACATTTTTTACACAATTTACAATCTCCTTATGCCTATTCTAAACAGAGAAACTACTGTATCTGGTCACATGAACTATAAAAGTGGTTGTTTACCCACAAATACAATTTTACAAATTTTTCTAAAGTTGGTCACAAAACATTTTTGTCAATAACAACATTTTCTGAGAGTATTACCAGTGGGTTGATAAATACATATGGGAAAGAAGAGGAGGGCCACAGCAAACACAGGAGGTTGTTTGGTAGATTTTGGTTCCTAAACGAACCATGTGTCTGCTATGCTGATAGATGAAATCCAATCTTTACAGAATGTACTGGTGATGGTGCCCTGGTAGGCGGAGGGTCTGGAAGCATATTGATGCTTTTGGAAGGCTGCCATCAACCACTGTAACCTTCACTGATTGAGTCAGGATCTTCCACCCAACCCAGAATTTGAGGAGCATCTTTAGCATGTCTCTTAAGGCTAATAATGAACAGAACAAAATCATTCCAGTACTTTAGTAGTGTGTACTTTTTTATAGTACACACTACTATTATATCAAAATTGAATGTCTACATAGGTATTGAACTTGATTCCCGTTTTCAACAAACTGCCAGAGGTATCCAGTTGTCAGGCATTTTGCGTCTGTTGGGCATTCATCACTGTCGTCCAGGGGCTAGACTATTTGTGCAAGTACAATTTAATAGAAAAAAATGAAATAATTCAAGCACCTCTTGAGAATAACTAGGACCACAAAGTGCTAGGCTGATCTCTAGGTTGAGATCCTGACCCTATGGTATAACATAACCAATGCTCCTTTTTTTCTCTTTCTCATTGGAAAGTTAGGCGTGAACGTGCATTCAGATTTCCAGCAATTGCGCTGATTGGTTATCACACAAGTTATTTTCCCCAGGGGGGTTGAGACCTGCTGTTTGAATTTGCAAACAAACGGTTTTCAAAGCGAGGAGGCAGCGCTCAGGGGCTGTGTGTGTGTGTGTTTTGAGTGAGCGTGTGAGTGACAGAGAGATGCAACCAGTGAAAGCACATCCACCCCATTTATTGACTCATTGTGCCAACAACACCAAAGATCTGCCCCCAGATGCATAGCCAGGGCCAGGTTAAGGGTATAGATTTACTAAAATGTCTAAATATTATGAAGGGCACTATACCTCTAGGCTTAAGACAGCGGCTGCCTCTCACCGAAACACCAATGGAACAATGTCTGGTCGCAGTGTCAGGAAGTTCCACACGGTGGTCTCCTGAAGGCCCTTTCTCATTGTTTGTCAGACCACCTAAAATACATGATTACAATGCACACAAGCCTTTGGTGATGAGGAAGCAGTGCAACAGTTTTAAAAGGTTTTATAAAAATGTTGGCTTCATGCAGTTATATGCTAATTTCCTTAAAACAAAAACAATAACAATTGCGCCTGGGGCGGCCAGTCACACTGTTTCAGCTTTCAACCCCAGCCCCCATGTGTCGAGACCAAGACACGTTTAAATGTAGAAAAACAAGACCTGACCGAGACTAACCATCTTAAAATGACAGATAAATACTGTTTTTTTTTTACATTATCCATTGCATACTGGCAGGGCATACTCATCTATCTTACACGTGTACAAAGCAAGGTGCCCTTTAAATGTTGTGTTTTATCACTTCTACTTCAACGTAACCAACAAGAGTCTGTACTCAGTGGTGTATCTTGACCTCTTGAGTTGATAGATTACATAGGCTATTGTCTTATCCCAGACCATGGCTGTTTCTCAACTGCATTTCCTGTTTTCCTCACCTCCTTGAATCCATGACAACAACAAAAAACACATTTGAGGAAAATTTCAGAGGAATCAACAAAAAAAAGGGAAAGGGAAAAGGGGGATACCTCGTAAGTTGTACAACTGAATGCCTTCAACTGAATCAGAGAGGTGCTGGGGGCTGCCTTAATCGACATCCACGCCTTCGGTGCCCGGGGACACAACAAGAAAAGACAATTAAGAAAGAGACGTGGTCTCAAATACCATTTTTTTGTAGTCTCTCAACCCTTGTGGTGAAGCCTTAGAGCAGCACCCAGTCCATGATATTGGTACCAACACATAGTATAGACACCATGAATTAACAAAGACCGCATATGTGGTCTCAGGATCAGCACAAGAGTATAAAGTAAATCTATTATAATGACACATTAACTCAATACATATTGTGTTCTTAGACTGACAATAATGTACACTATCAATATACACACCAGCTTAATGGTGTCACGGATGTCCAAGGCCAGACAGTCATATAGTTCCACAGTGGCAGTATCTGCTTTTCTCCCCAAGAAAAACATGGACCACAGCCGAGCTCAATCCACGGAGGCACGGACACCCATGACAAGGCGTATGACATTAAAGTGAGATTCATGTCATGTGCCTTTACGCTCAAGTTAAGTCTGTACAGTATGATTACAAAATGTTGCCTTTTATTTAACTGGTAACATTGCCCTCAACCCACAAGACAAAGGGCAGGAAACTGACAAGAGGAAATCGACAGAAACAGAATGCATGTCATTGACTAGGCAACAACATATCAATCAATGTTACAATGAACAACAAGTTACTTGACTAGCTAGCAAATAAGCCTAGATGGAGCAAAACACTGCAAGCAGCATTTCTTACTTTTTTAATCAGATAATGGTCCAATTTCTTACCTTCAAACCAGTTGGGAAAGAGCGATTTGTCCTGCCTCGAATCACTTGTCCTCTAGTTCCTGAATGAAAACAAAAATATGATTTGCCACATTTAGCATCAGCTAGCTAACTATCTGGCTAGCAAGATCACCAATTCAGGATTTAAAAACTGTGCGGTCCTTCATAATTGACACATTCCTGACGTTACAATTAGTTAGTTTAACGTAAGTTGTTCATCTAGCATAAATATGACGAGATTGCCATCTATGCTAGCTAGCTTTATCGCATCCAACGTCGTTAGCTAGCCGATGTTATAGCTAGCTAGCTATAGTTAGCTAGCTTGACTCAGCATCGGTTGTACAGTTGAAGTTGGAAGTTTACATACACTTAGGTTGGAGTCATTAAAACTTGTTTTTCAACCACTCCACAAATTTCTTGTTAACAAACTATAGTTTTGGCAAGTTGGTAAGGATCTACTTTGTGCATGACACAAGTAACTTTTCCAACAATTGTTTACAGACAGATTATTTCACTTATAATTCACTGTATCACAATTCCAGTGGGTCAGAAGTTTACATGCGCTAAGTTGACTGTGCCTTTAAACAGCTTGGAAAATTCCAGAAAATGATGTCATGGCTTTAGAATCTTCTGATAGGCTAATTGACATCATTTGAATCAATTGGAGGTGTACCTGTGGATGTATTTCAAGGCCTACCTTCAAACTCAGTGCCTCTTTGCTTGACATCATGGGAAAATCAAAAGAAATCAGCCAAGACCTCAGAAAAAAAATTGTAGACCTCCACAAGTCTGGTTTATCCTTGAGAACAATTTCCAAATGCCTGAAGGTACCACATTCATCTGTACAAACAACAGTACGCAAGTATAAACACCATGGGACCACGCAGCCGTCATACCGCTCAGGAAGGAGACGCTTTCTGTCTCCTAGAGATGAATGTACTTTGGTGCGAAAAGTGCAAATCAATCCCAGAACAACAGCAAATGACCTTGTGAAGATGCTGAAGGAAACAGGTACAAAATAATCTATATCCACAGAAAAACGACTCCTATATCGACATAACCTGTGTCTGGTTAGACTGTAAACTCTCCTTCCAGACTCACATTAAGCATCTCCAATCAAAAATTAAATCTAGAATCGGCTTCCTATTTTGCAACAAAGCATCCTTCACTCAAGCTGCCAAACATACCCTCGTAAAACTGACTATCCTACCGATCTTCTACTTCGGCGAAGTCATTTACAAAATAGCCTCCAACACTCTACTCAACTAATTGGATGCAGTCCATTCACAGTGCCATCCATTTTGTCACCAAAGCCCCATATACTACCCACCATTGCAACCTGTATGCTCTCGTTGGCTGGCTCTCGTTGGCTGACCCTCGATTCATACTCGTCGCCAAACCCACTGGCTCCAGGTCATCTACAAGTCTCTGCTAGGTAAAGCCCCGCCTTATCTCAGCTCACTGGTCACCATAGCAGCACCCACCCGTAGCACGCGCTCCAGCAGGTATATCTCACTAGTCACCCCCAAAGCCAATTCCTCCTTTGGCCGCCTTTCCTTCCAGTTCTCTGCTGCCAATGACTGGAACGAACTGAAAAAATCACTGACACTGGAGACTCATATCTCCCTCTCTAGCTTTAAGCACCAGCTGTCAGAGCAGCTCACAGATCACTGCACCTGTACATAGCCCATCTGTAAATAGCCCATCCAACTACCTCATCCCCATACTGTAGTTATTTATTTATCTTGCTACTTTGCACCCCAGTATCTCTACTTGCACATTCATCTTCTGCACATCTACCATTCCAGTGTTTAGTTGGTATATTGTAATTACTTCGCCACCATGGCCTATTTATTGCCTTACCTCCCTTATCTTACCTCATTTGCACACACTGTATATATACTTTTTCTACTGTATTACTGTACAGTTTGTTTACTCCATGTGTAACTCTGTGTTGTTGTATGGGTCGAACTGCTTTGCTTTATTCTTGGCCAGGTCCTAGTTGTAAATGAAAACTTGTTCTCAATAGCCTACCTGGTTAAATAAAGGTGATATATATATATATATATATATATATATATATATATATATATATATATATTAAACCTGAAAGGCCGCTCAGCAAGGAAGAAGCCACTGCTCCAAAACCGCCATAAAAAGACAGACTGCGGTTTGCAACTGCACATGGGGACAAACATCATATTTTTGGAGAAATCTCCTCTGGTCTGATGAAACAAAAATTAAACTGTTTGGCCATAATGACCATCGTTATGTTTGGAGGAAAAAGGGTGATGCTTGCAAGCCGAAGAACACCATCCCAACCATGAAGCACAGGGGTGGCAGCATCATGTTGTGGGGGTGCTTTGCTGCAGAAGGGACTGGTGCACTTCACAAAATAGATGGCATCATGTAGATGGAAAATTATGTGGATATATTGAAGCTACATCACATCCCATTTGAGACCAAGTTAAAGCAAATGTGTCTTCCAAATGGACAATGACCCCAAGCGTACTTCCAAAGTTGTGGCAAAATGGCTTAAGGACAACAAAGTCAAGGTATTGGAGTATCCATCACAAAGCCCTGACCTCAATCCCATAGAAAATTTGTGGGCAGAACTGAAAAAGTGTGTGCGAGCAAGGAGGCCGACAAACCTGACTCAGTTACACCAGCTCTGTCAGGAGGAATGGGCCAAAATTCACCCAACTTATTGTGGAGAGCTTGTCGAAGGCTACCCGAAACGTTTGACCCAAGTTAAACAATTTAAAGGCAATGCTACCAAATACTAATGAGTGTATGTAAACTTCTGACCCACTGGGAATGTGATGAAAGAAATTAAAGCTGAAATAAATCATTCTTTCTACTATTATTCTGACATTTCACATTCTTAAAATAAAGTGGTGATCCTAACTAACCGAAGACAGGGAATTTTTACTAGGATTAAATGTCAGGAATTGTGAAAAACTGAGTTTAAATGTATTTGGCTAAAGTGAATGTAAACTTCCGACTTCAACTGTATGTCCTAATGATTGAATTTAACATTCATATGAAAGTATGCCGTTGAAAATGTTAACATCATTTGTTGAATAAATAAACATAATTCTCACATTTCACGAAGTTGTTGTTTAATATTCTTCTAGAAAATGTTGTCCCAATACATGGGGATATGACATCCTGCCTTGACATGACGTCATCGCACTGCGCCTTACGTGACATAGATCTCAATGACTGGAGCTGCACTGTCCATTTGTGGATTGAACCAAACATTGTCTATTATATTGACAAGATAGTCAAGTGACAATGGAAATACATGTCCTCAAAGATGGAAGTCAGGCGGGAAGAGGCGGGATCAGGTGGGACCATTATAGCCAATGAGAAGACAGATACACGTGAACAATAGGCCATACAGATAGATGGAGGACTCATCTTTGTATCTGGGCCATTGTAATGTCTGTGACCCCATGGGCAGTGCCACTGAGCATCTTGGCATAGTTCTGTTATAATCTCCACCCGGCACAGCCAGAAGAGGACTGGCCACCCCTCATAGCCTGGTTCCTCTCTAGGTTTCTTCCTAGGTTTTGGCCTTTCTAGGGAGTTTTTCCTAGCCACCGTGCTTCTACACCTGCATTGCTTGCTGTTTGGGGTTTTAGGCTGGGTTTCTGTACAGCACTTCGAGATATTAGCTGATGTACGAAGGGCTATATAAAATAAACTTGATTGAAACTTGATTGACTGAGGCTATCTCCATTTTGAAGTAGTCCATTTTCCTCTTCATTGGTTGATTGCTTCCACCCAGTTGACTATTTTAAAGTGGTGGAAACTCTTAACAAACTATAGTTTTGGCAAGTTGGACACACGTGGCATTTCGGCAACTTTAAAAAACAACTTTATATCTGAGTTGTGCCTGCTGTCATACAGATATATAGAGGACTCATCGTAGATATAACCTGTTTTAGTATGGACATTGTCATTGAGGGTTTACACCACTTATATCAGTGCTTTTGTATCAACCTAACCATTATGAAACTTCTATTCATTCAAATGAGCCTCATGTAGCAAATTAGCAAATTTGACACTCTCATTGATTCCTCACTTCGTGGGCTTACTTTCGTGGACAAATTTTGGGCTGAGTAAAACCTCTTGCTTCGCCTCTTCCTCTCTGATTGACCACACAAATCAGCAGAAAATACAGATCCACAAGCACTTTTTGATGTGCAAATACACATTACACAGTTGTAAATGTTAGGAATTTCTTAACATTTGCTCACATCGTTGTACATTTATTCAAATTGTTGTTTTATTTGTGAGCTACGTTAAATATATTTACAGATCATGATTGAATTGTGACTCATGCTGAACATGCATATGGATCTTGGTTTCATTTGGGCAATATTTATACATATTTACGGATTATGGTTTTATTTAAGAAATGTTTTAATATATTCACATATCATAGTTTTATTTGTGAGTTATGTTGAATATACGCACAGATCGTGGTAGACATATTTACAGAATAAGGAAACAAAGTTGCTGTAACAGGATGTGGTCTGGTCTCCTACTTTGGTCTGGCACAGTGCAGCATTTCCTGTCAAAATTAAAACTAGGTTTTACTGGAATCCACCACCTCGTCTTCAAAGAACACTCTGTTTCAACATGTGTTTCAGTGAGTCACGGTAGGAGAATGAGCTAACATGTCATATCCTGCTGATCAAGAACTTGCTGAACAACCGGCTGGATGTTTCAGTAACAGCTCAGACTATACGGACACACAGACACAGACACACACACAGTACAGCATACCCTTATAAAAAAATACATGTTCACATGTTGAGCTGACATTTCACATGTGAAATTTAATTTAGAGTTCACATGTTAACACCACCTTTTCACATCAATAACATGTATTTATAAAGCCCTTTACACATCAGTTGAAACCCAGCCTAAAACCACAAACAGCAAGCAATGCGGTGGCTAGGAAAAACTCCCTAGAAAGGCAGGAACCTAGGAAGAAACCTAGAGAGGAACCAGGCTCTGAGGTGTGGCCAGTCCTCTTCTGGCTGTGCTGGGTGGAGATTATAACAGTACATGGCAAAGATGTTCAAACGTTCATAGATGACCAGCAGGGTCAAATAATAATAATCACAGTGGTTGTAGAGGGTGCATCAGAGGGTGCAACAGGTCAGCACCTCAGGAGTAAATGTCAGTTGGCTTTTCATAGCCGAGCATTCAGAGTTCGAGACAGCAGGTGCGGTAGAGAGGGAAAGAGTTGAAAACAGAAGGTCTAGAAAAAGGTAGCACGTCCAGTGAACAGGCCAGGGTTCCATAGCCGCAGATAGAACAGTTGAAACTAGAGCAGCAGCATGACCAGGTGGACTGGGGACAGCCAGGAGTCATCAGGCCAAGTAGTCCTGAGGAATGGTCCCAGGGCTCAGGTCCTCCAGGAGGGGAGGGAGAGGGAGAGAGAGAATTAGAGGGAGCATACTTAAATTCACAAAGGATGCCGGATAAGACATAAGAATTACCCCAGATATAACAGACGGACCCTAGCCCTCGACACAAACTATTGCAGCATAGATACTGGAAGCTGAGACAGGAGGGGTCAGGAGACACTGTGGCCCCGTCTGACGATACCCCCGGACAGGGCCAACCAGGCAGGAAATGATCCCACCCACTTTGCCAAAGCACAGCCCCCACACCACTAGAGGGATATCCGTAAACCACCAACTTACTACCCTGAGACAAGGCTGACACGGCACGAACCCGAGGGGACGCCATACCGGACAGGAAGATCACGTCAGTGACTTAACCCACTCAAGTGACGCACCCCTCCTAGGGATGGCATGGAAGAGCACTAATAAGCCAGTGACTTAGCCCCCGTAATAGGGTCAGAGGCAGAGAATCCCAGTGGGGAGAGGGGAACCGGCCAGGCAGAGACAGCAAGGGCGGTTCGTTGCTCCAGTGCCTTTCCGTTCACCTTCGCACCACTGGGCCAGACTACACTCAATCATAGAACCTGCTGAAGAGATGAGTCTTCAATAAAGACTTAAAGGTTGAGACCGAGTCTGCGTCTCTCACATGGATAGGCAGACCATTCCATAAAAATTAAGCTCTATAGGAGAAAGCCCTGCCTCCAGTTGTTTGCTTAGAAATTGTAGGGACAATAAGTAGGCCTGCGTCTTGTGACTGTAGCATACATGTAGGTATGTACGGCAGGACCAAATCGGAGAGATAGGTAGGAGCAAGCCCATGTAATGCTTTGTAGGTTAGCAGTAAAACCTTGAAATCAACCCTAGGCTTAACATGAAGCCAGTGTCGAGAGGCTAGCACTGGAGTAATATGATCACATTTTGGGGTTATAGTAGCCGTGCTTACTGAAACTTACTGCTAACTGAAGTTTATTTAGTGCTTTATCCGGGTAGCCAGAAAGTAAAGCATTGCAGTAGTCTAATCTAGAAGTGACAAAAGCATGGATTAGCTTTTCTGCATTATTTTTGGACAAAAAGTTTCAGATTTTTGTAATGTTACGAAGATGGAAAAAAGCTGTCTTTGAAATATTCTTGATATATTCGTCAAAAGAGAGATCAAAGTCCAGAGTAACGCCAAGGTCCTTCACAGTTTTATTTGAGACGACTGTACAACCATCTTGATTAATTTTCAGATCGAACAGAACATCTCTTTGTTTCTTGGGACCTAGAACTAGCATCTCTGTTTTGTTTGAGTTTAAAGGTAAAAAAATTGCCGCCATCCACTTCCTTATGTCTGAAACACAGGCTTCCAGGGAGGGCAAATTTGGGGCTTCACCATGTTTCATCGAAATGTACAGCTGTGTATTGTCTGCATAGCAGTGAAAGCTAACATTATGTTTCAGAATGAAATCACCAAGAGGTCAAATATATAGTGAAAACAATAGTGGTCCTAAAACGGAACCTTGAGGAACACCAAAACTTACAATTGATTTGTCAGAGGACAAACCGTCCACAGAGACAAACTGATGTCTTTCCGACAGATAAGATCTAAACTACTGCAATGCTTTACTTTCAAGAGGCTTTATTACTGCAACTCCCCCCCCCCCTTTTCTCCCCAATTTCATGGTATCCAATTGTTAGTATTTACTGTCTTGTCTCATCGCTACAACTCTCGTACGGGCTCGGGAGAGACGAAGGTCGAGAGCCATGCGTCCTCCGAAACACAACCCAACCAAGCCACACTGCTTCTTAACACAGCGTGCATCCAACCTGGAAGCCAGCCGCACCAATGTGTCGGAGGAAACACCGTGCACCTAGCGACCTGGTCAGCGTGCACTGCGCCCGGCCCGCCACAGGAGTCGCTAGTGCGCGATGAGACAAGGATATCCCTACCGGCCAAACCCTCCCTAACCCGGACGACGCTAGACAAATTGTGCGTCGCCCCATGGACCTCCCGGTCGCGGCCGGCTGCGACAGAGCCTGGGCTCGATCCCAGAGTCTCTGGTGGCACAGCTTAGTGCCCTAGACCACTGCGCCACCCGGGAGGCCCATTACCTCCACTTTTAGTGAATTTGGTACACATCCAGTGGATTGGGAGCCGTTAATTATGTTCAACATAGGAGGGCCAAGCACAGGAAGTAGCTCTTTCAGTAGTTTAGTTGGAATAGGGTCCAGTATGCAGCTTGAAGGTTTAGGGGCCATGACTATTTTCATGAATGTGTCAAGAGATATAGGATTTTAAAAACTTGAGTGTGTCCATTGATCCTAGGTCCTGGCAGTATTGTGCAGACTCTGGACAACTGAACTATGGAGAAATACACAGATTCAAAGAGGAGTCTGTAATTTGCTTTCTAATGATCATGATCTTTTCGTCAAAGAAGTTCATGAATTCATCACTGCTGAAGTGAAAGCCATCCTCTCTTGGGTAGTTCTGCTTTTTAGTTAGCTTTGCGACAGCATCAAAAATACATTTTGGATTGTTCTTATTCTCCCCAATTAATTTGGAAAAATAGGACGATCGAGCAGCAGTGAGGGCTCTTCGATATTGCATGGTACTGTCTTTCCAAGCTAGTCAGAAGACTTCCATTTTGGTGGAGCGCCATTTCCGTTCCAATTTCCTGGAAGCTTGCTTCAAGGCTCGGCTATTTTCTGTATACCAGGGAGCTAGTTTCTTGTGACAAATGTTTTTTGTTTTTAGGGGTGCGACTGCATCTAGGGTATTACGCAAGGTTAAATTTAGTTTCTCAGTTTGGTGGTTAACCGATTTTTGTACTCCGACGTCCTTGGGTAGGCGGAGGGAGTCTGGAAGGGCATCTAGGAATCTTTGGGTTGTCAGAGATTTTATAGCACAGCTTTTGATGATCCTTGGTTGGGGTCTAAGCAGATTATATGTTGGGATTGCAAATGTAATAAAATGGTGGTCCGATAGTCCAGGATTATGAGGAAAAACATTAAGAGCCACAATATTTATTCTACGGGACAAAACTAGGTACAGAGTATGACTGTGGCAGTGAGTAGGTCCGGAGACATGTTGGACAAAACCAACTGAGTAGATGATGGCTCCAAAGCCTTTTGGAGTGGGTCTGTGGACTTTTCCGTGTGAGTATTAAAGTCACCAAAAATTTGAATATCTGCCATTCAGGGAATAGTGAGAAATGCTGTAAATGGCCCAGGAGGCCTGTAAACGGTAGCTATAAAAAGTGATTGAGTAGACTGCATAGACTTCATGACGAGAAGCTCAAAAGATGAAAACGCAGAAATGTTATTTGTTGTAAATTGAAATTTGCTGTCGTAAATGTTAGATACACCTCCGCCTTTGCGGGATGCATGGGGGATATGGTCACTCATGTAACCAGGAGGAGAGGCCTCATTTATCACAGTAAATTCTTCAGGCGTCCCGTCAGCGGGACACCTGTCGACAACATCCGGTGAAATTGGAGGGCGTGCAATTCAAATAAATAATCGTAATATTAAACATTTATGAACATACAAGTATCTTATATCGGTTAAAAGCTTACATTTTTGTTAATCTAACTGTATTGTCCGATTTACAGTAGGCTTTACAGCGAAAGCATACCATGCAATTGTTTGAGGATGGCGCCCCACATCAACATATTTTACAACCAGCACAGGCTTTATAAATCACAAATAGCGATGAAATAATCACTCACTTTTTGAAAATCTTCCTCTGTTTGCAATCCCAAGGGTCCCAGCTTCAACATGCATGGTCGTTTTGTTAGATAAAATCTTTCTTTATATCCCAAAAAGTCTGTTTAGTTGGCACCATCGATTTCAGTAATCCACTTGTTCAACGTGCAGACAAAGGAATCCAAAAAGCTACTGCTAAACTTTGTTAAAACAAGTCAAACTACATTTATATTTAATCCTCAGGTACCCTAAAATATAAATAAACTTTAATATTTCATACGGAAAGAAGTATGTTCAATAGAAAAGTAAAATTAGCAAGTGCGCGTTCTCTTCCTCGCGCACCTACAGACTGATTTCCAACTGTGACTCCCGGTACCAAAACTCAAAGTTCTTTCTCGTTTTGGAAGAAACAAGCCTGAAACCTTGAACAAAGACTGTTGACATCTCCTGGAAGCCATAGGAATTGCAATCTGGGAGCTGGAATTACATAGGACCCATAGCTTTCCATTGAAAGAGCATGGAATCTAAAAATGTTAAAAATCCTTTAGATTTTTCTTTGAATTTTCGGCTAACATATCAATTGTGTTATAGTCTCATACATTATGTTAACATTTCTACAAACTTCAAAGTGTTTTCTATCCAATGATACCAATTATATGCATATCCTGGCTTCTGGGCCTGAGTAACAGGCAGCTTACTTTGGGCTCAGTCAGGTGGAAATTCTGAAAAAAGGACCCTAGCCCTATTAATAGTTAGCGGTAGTGCCAGCCTGATGGCAAAAACCAAATATCAAATACCTGAGACTGTTTATCTACTATTAGCTGTAGTGCTAGCCCTTAGCGAACAAACACAACAGAACATTATTTACAGAGTCGTTAGGCCTATTTACGAGTCTGCTTGTTTTTAAAAGCCATGTTTCAGTCAGGCCAATCACATCAAGATTATGATCAGTGATTAGTTAATTGACTATAACTGCCTTGGAAGTGAGGGATCTATTTTGAGATGTGAAATATCACAATCTCTTTCAATAATGACAGGAATGGAGAAGGTCTATTTTCCAATGAGATTGCTAAAGTTAACACCGCCATGTTTAGTTTTGCCAAATTTAGATCGAGGCACAGACACGAGGCACAGTCTCATTGGAGATAGCTGAGCTGACTACACTGACTATGCTAGTGGCAGACTCCACTAAGCTGGCAGGCTGGCTGACAGCCTGTTGCCTGCTGCCTGGCCTGCACTCTGTCTCATTGTGGAGCTAGAGGAGTTAGAGCCCTGTGTAACGGCTCTCGTTTGTAGAATGAAGAGTGGACCAAGGCGCAGCGTGGTAGGCGTACATCGTCTTTTTATTGATGATACCAAAACAAAATAACAACGATAAAAAAACGAAAGCGAACAGTTCTGTCAGGCATAGACACTAAACGAAAACAAGATCCCACAAAACCCAAAAGGAAAATGACAACTTATATATGATCCCCAATCAGAGACGATAGACAGCTGCCTCTGATTGGGAACCACACTCGGCCAAAAACAAAGAAATAGAAAACATAGACTTTCCCACCAGAGTCACACCCTGACCTAACCAAACATAGAGAATAATAAGGATCTCTAAGGTCAGGGCGTGACACCCTGTCTATGTTGATAGATAAGATGAGAGCACCCCTCCAGCTAGGATGGAGTCCATCACTCCTCAGCAGGCCAGGCTTGGTCCTGTTTGTGGATGAGTCCCAGAAAGAGGGCCAATTTTCTACAAATTCTATCTTTTGGAAAGGTTAGAAAACAGTTTTCAACCAGTGATTGAGTTGTGAGACTGCTGTAGAGCTCATCACTCCCCCTAACTGGGAGGGGGCCAGAGACAATTACTCGATGCCGACACATCTTTCTAGCTAATTTACACGCTGAAGCTATGTTATGCTTGGTGACCTCTGACTGTTTCATCCGAACATCGTTGGTGCGAACGTGGATAACAATATCCCTATATTCTCTACACTCGCAGGTTTTAGCCTTAGCCAGCACCCTCATCAGATTAGCCTTTACGTCAGTAGCCCTGCCCCCTCGTAAACAGTGTATGATCGCTGGATGATTATTTTTAAGTCTAATACTGAGGGTAATGAAGTCGCCATTGACAGGTTTTCAATTTGTCAGAGCTAATGGTGGGAGGCTTCGGTGACTCAGACCCTGTAATGGGTGGAGGAGAGACCAGAGAAGTCTCGGCCTCTGACTCCGACTCGTTGCTTAATGGGGAGAACTGGTTGAGCATTCCGACAGCATTTCCTTCCAGAAGCCATGAGAAAATAGTCCGGCTGCGGGGACTGTGCTAGGGGAATTAGTTCATTCATTCATTGTTTCATTCTTTCCTACACTTAAATTACCATTGCCTAACGATTGCGTCTGATCGCTTGCAGCACGGCTATCCTCACCATGAGGCAATAGTTTTCCTGTATATTACGAGTACAGCGATGTTAATGTTACTACTTAGCTTCGGCTGGCGGAGGTCCTATAGAACCATGTCCAGATATAAGCGTCTGGGGTGAAAAAGTTGAATGAAAAAAGTTGAGCGAGGAAAAAAATAACTTTTGACGTTGGTAAATGTGTAAATAAAGAGTTTGATTAAACAGTTATTAAAAAGTTAAAAAACATCAAGTTGGCAGGTAGCAAAGTAGCAACAAAGTACCCATGTGAGGAGAATACCATGTTTTCACCTCATGTGAATTTTGCGGGTTTCCCATTCACGTGAAAATCAGATTTTTTCAAATGTGAAAAACTCACTTTCACATTTCAACCCCACATATGCATCTGCAATTCCACATGTGAAAGTGAGATTTTCAAAGGGAGTTTTCTTACACGTGAAACTGCAAATATGACTTTCATGTGATCATTTTTTTATATTTATTTTTCACATGTTAACTTGCAATTCTATAACTGTAATTTTCAAATTCACATGTGAAAATCACATTTGCCATTTCACATGTAAGAAAACTCCACACTTGAAAATCTAACTTTCACATGTGGAATTGCAGATGCACCTTTGGGGTTGAAATAATGTTATTCTCCTCACATGTGAAAAGATGATTTCCACTGGTGGAGTTAGGGTAGGAACATCTAAAAAGCCCAAATGCGGGACAAGGGAATGATTTTGAAGGACATTCGCGGAACAGTGTACAGAATATTTTTTGAGGGCAGGTTAATGGATCATGTTCAAATGGCAACATAGTTTTGCTGTATGAAGGGTGCTACCTGTTAAAGGGGCAATTCATTTTTGGACTTATAAATGAACGACATGTATCCATTGATTCTTGAAGAATATTGTCACGTTCCTGACCTGTTTTCTCTTGTTTTGTATGTGTTTAGTTGGTCAGGGCGTGAGTTGGGATGGGCAGTCTGTGTTGTTTGTTCTATGTGGGAGTGTGTTGGTTAATTAGCCTTATATGGTTCTCAATCAGGGACAGGTGTTATTCATTTCCTCTGATTGAGAATCATATATAGGTAGGCTGTTTTACACTGTGAGTTTGTGGGTGATTGTCTTCCATGTCTGTGTATGTTGCGCCACACGGGACTGTTTTCGGTTTGTTTGTTCGTTCGGTTTTTGTGTAGTCTATTTTCCTGTTCATGCGTTCTTCGTGTCATGTAAGTTCGTTTGTTCAGGTCTGTTGACTGCGTTTGTTATTTTGTAAATTCTCAAGTGTTTCGTGTTTGTCTATCATTTAAATAAATTCATTATGACTGCATACCTCGATGCGTATTGGTCCGACCCATGCTTCTCCTCTTCAGACGAAGAGGAGGAGAGCAGCCGTTACAAATATAATGTACAAATGCCTCATGAGTTTAGTTCAATTGTTGTACTCCATCAGAACCCAAAATATAATCTTGTTTTACTCTGTTTGTAAACAAAGTAAATGTAAACAAACACTGTATAGTGTAAAATAACGATGGTTAAAACTAGAATTTCGATATCGTAGATGGTCAGTCCTTGCATCCACAGCTTAGTCTATGGACTTGAGAGTGTTTGCTTTTCTCCAGCTACGTATGGTCAGTCCTGGTCAGTCCCTGGATGGGAGACCAGATGTAGCTTGAAGTAGGGGGAAAACTTAGCACGTGTTCAACCCACATCTGACTCTTGAAAATTGTATTTTTTTGTGATCTTTTCATGTGTATTTTCTGTAATGGACAGCACAACACAGCACAGCACAGCACAACACAGTCTCCGGGTTCTTCCTGTGCACAGAGACAGTAACTGTGAGCCATGTTGGGTCTACAAGCCAAACAATGATGTGGTGGTGGCACTGTGTAAAGGCGCCCGAATACTAGGTTCGGTTTGCTCCTAGCGAACGTCTGTGCCTCGCATACTAAAGGAGTAAATCCAAATCATCTTGGCTCCAGTTGCTGCGTTTCAAACTTGTAAGAGACACACGCTCGTCCACTTACCCTCGCCTTATGCCCTTGGGGGAATCCCCATCACCATCTTTGTCGTCAGTCCAAATGATTAGCCAAGCAAGAGAAGTTCGCAACGTAAGCCCCTCAGCCCTCATTTTGAATCGAGATTGCGAGTGTACAATTATGTTCACTTCGGGGACTGAAACGCCCCATAATTAAATTTGCGATGATTGTACATCCGCTAAGACTTAAAACCTCAACGTCAATATGGAGAAGTCAACATACACGTGTAAGTAAAAACAAATGTAAATAAGTTAGAAATTGTGCTACTAGTACACATGACGGCACAAACACGTCTAGTAAAAGTAATGTTTTTGTTTGGTTATCTTTTGGAAATTGTAGAAATAAAACATTTTCCTTCTTCAGAAGTTCCAGCTAGGCAGGCTAACGTTAGTTAGCTAATTATTTTGCTAGCTATCATACAGTAGGTGTATATGAATAATTATAGAGTTAATATTAGTAGACATGCAATCATAATTGACTGTAGCACATATAAAGCACCCACAAGCTACCGGTGGCTGAAAACACAATCGTCGCGGGACGAACGAGGGACGAATTTCCCTGCAAGTGTAAACTCGTCAGACGTCATGATACGTCATCAAAAGTGCCTACTTAATTTGAGGGCTGAGGGGAGAGGGTGTGTCTTTTAAGTGTTTGGAATGCAGCCAATGACTTATCTGTGACCCAAGACCTGCTCAGATAATCCCTACCATTGTGTCGCTGAGTTGTCGTAGTGCTGCTGCAAATGTACATTGTCCCAGAGGTGTTGGCAGACATAATGTAAGTAATCTAATTTATGTCCCTCTAACTCCCCTGATTGCCCCTGTCATTCCTAAAAAAAATAGCCCACATTAACATGTGGAGCCTCATTCATGAAATCGATAACTTGCTAGTAACCGATAACATTCATATACTGGCTATCTCTGAAACCCACTTAGATAATTCCTTTGATGATACAATGGTAGGAATATATGGTTATAATATCTGCAGAAGAGACAGGAATGCCAATAGTGGAGGTGTTGCTGTGTATGTTCAGAGTCATGTTCCTGTAAAGCTTAGAGAGGATCTCATGTCAAATGCTGTTGAAGTAATATGGCTAGAGGTTCACCTGTCTCACCTGAAGCTCATTTTTGTGGGAAGCTGCTATAGATCACCAAGTGCTAATAGTCCGTATCTGGATGATATGTGTGAAATACTTGATAATGTATGTGATATCAACAGAGAGGTATATTTTCTGGGTGACCTAAATATTGACTGGCTTTCATCAAACTGTAACCAGTGCCTGCAACCTGGTTCAGGTTATCAGTCAACCTACCAGGGTATTTACAAACAGTACAGGAATTAAATCATCCACATGTATTGATCAAATCTTTACTAATGCTGCAGAAATCTGCTCTAAAGCAGTATCCAAATCCATCAGATCTAGTGATCATAATACAGTAGCCATATCTAGGAAAACCAAAGTTCCAAAGGATGGGCATAATGTGTGATCGACCGCCTTAATTCAATCTTATGTAGAAAAATATGAAATTGTGTTTTGTTTTTATCAAACAGAGACATAGAGCTACAAAATGGTATATCATACACTGTATTTGACGAACAATGGGAAAGTAATTCTGCTTTGAAAGTTGATAAACTTGTAACCTCACTTTTGAGAAAATGTCCTTTGAATGTTTTGGTACCGACTGGAGAGCTCTTCTTTGTCTACACCCATTCAGCATCGTTCACACCCTCTTAAGCTTTAGCCGACCCATGTCTTTAAGGGTTGATCAGGGCTTTCTGTACATGCACCCAAGCTAACTGGCTAAATTGCTAGCTACTTCCAGACACAAATGAGAGAACAGCTCACTGAACATTACTCGCCATAGCAGAGCTGGTTAGGCTGTTTTTATGTTATCCAGAGCGTTGGTGACTGCAACTGTGCTGTCATATTGTCCGTACGGCCATATTCTGCGCTCTGGCACATTCAGACGAGAGTGCTCTGAAATCAGAGTAGATGGCCAGGCTGACTTTACGAACACACCCAAAATGGTTACTTGCATAGTGGAGTCTTTTGTTAAGACATGTAGCTAGCTAGCTAGGTAAACAATAAACCATAATCTCAATTCACGATGTTACTACCCTGCATGAATCTGCAGGTAGCTAACCAACCAGGTTCAATGTTAGCTAGCTAACATTAGGCTATAACTAGCCAAGCAAATGGCTCTGAGATACGAATAATAAGATCATACACATAACGTTAGCTAGCGAGCCAGCCAGCTAACGTTAGCTGGCTAGCTAACAGTTCACTTTAACTTGAAATGAAAACAACTTTATCAACATTAGAAATGTGTAATATCTGAAAATGTAGCTAGCTAGACTATTTTTCTCGTATACATCATGGTTGGACGCTTCTCCCTGTCAGGGATGCCATGGTTGCCCTTAATTTGAAGATATAATCCGGAGACAGGTGTTTTCTCCATCTCATTAGCTATCATACTCTAATTCCACTGATTTCAAAGCTCAGTTCTCCAGAAAGTGGAGAGCAACACTTATGCAGTTCTACTAAACAATATATATTTTTTAAAGCAGCGTTAGACAGGATTACCTACACATACTAAACAGCTCAAATAGACAGAAGTGTGCTATATGGCAGACCAATCCGAATTCATCTCTTGGCATGTCCAGCCCACTCATTATCTCAGCCAATCATGGCTAGCGGGAAGGTATCTCTCTTTTTCTGTGGCTAAACCAACTAGGCTCGTAATTTAACAATTTTATTCATATTTACAGATGGCATACAAGTTTGTTATTAAGGCACATGAAAGTTCATATGTGCCAGAAGCCATTTCTGCCCCCAAAAATGCATTTTGATTTAAAAAAGTATATTACGTTCAAATGGCTCATGTGAAGTAGTGACCCGCAACATACGCCTAGTTTCCTGAAACGGGTCACATATAGTGTATAAGAGGTCATACAATAAGTTTTTTAGTGATTCCTATGTTGAAGGTGTAAATAATATTTGCTGGTCTGTGGTGTGTAATGAAGAGCAATCAGATGCTGCACTTGACACATTTATGAAATTGCTTATTCCAATTACTAATAAACATGCACCCATTGAGAAAATGTAAAAACTGTTAAATCCCCGTGGATTGATGAGGAATAAAAATTGTATGGTTGAGAGGGTTGAGGCAAAAGGAATGGCAAAAGTCTGGCTGGCAAACATACTGTAAATTGAGAAATCATGTGACTAAACTGAATAAAAAGAAGAAGAGACTGTACTATGAAACAAAGATAAATTATAGAAAGAATGGTAGAAAAAGCTTTGGAGCACCTTAAATGAAGTTTTGGGCAAAAAGACTAACTCAGCTCCATCATTCATGAATCAGATGGCTCATTCATCACAAAATGTACTGATATTGCCAACTACTTTAATGATTTTTTAATTGGCAAGGTTAGCAAACGTAGGCATAACATTCCAACAACAAATTCTAACATCTATGCATAACTGACCAAATTATTAAAGATAAGCATTGTAATTTAGAATTCAGTAAAGTGAGTGTAGAAGAGGTGAAATAATTATTGTTGTCTATCAACAATGACAAGCCACCTGGGTCTGACAACATGGATGGAAAATTACTGAGGATGATAGCAGACGGTATTGCCACTCCTATTTGCCATCTCTTCAATCTAAGCCTACAGGAAAGTATCTTCCCTCAGGCCTGGAGGGAAACAAAAGTCACCCTTTACTGGCTCAAACAGCCAGCCAATCAGCCTGTTACCAACACTTAGTAAACTTTTAGAAAAAATAGTGTTTGACCAGATACACTGCTATTTCACAGTAAACAAATTAACAACAGATTTTCAGCACTTATATGGAAGGGAACTCAACATGTACTGCACTTACACAAATTACTGATGATTAACTGAGCAAAATTGATAATAAAAATTTGGTTGGAGCTATTTTGTTTGACATCAGTGCAGCTTTTGACATTATCAATCATAATCTGCTGCTGGAAAAACTTGTGTTATGGCTTTACATTCCCTGCTATATTGTGGATTGAGAGTTACCTGTCTAACAAAACACAGAGGGTGTTTTTTAATGGAAGCCTCTCCAACATAATCCGGGTAGAGTCAGGCATTCCCCAGGGCAGCTGTCTAGGCCCCTTACTTTTTCAATCTTTACTAATGACCTGCCACTGGCTCTGATTAAAGCCTGTGTGTCTATGTACTGTATCCTGATGACTCAACACTATACACATCAGCTACCACAGCAAGTAAAATCACTGCAACACTTAACAAAGAGCTGCAGTTAGTTTCAGATTGGGTGGCAAGAAATAAGTTAGTCCTAAATATTTCAAAAACAAAAAGTGTTGTATTTGGGACAAATCCTTCACTAAACCCTAAACCTCAACTAAATATTGTTATGAACAATTGAGAAAGTTAACTTAAGGATCGGACCCTTTTTTTCAATTTTCGCCTAAAATGTCAAACCCAAATCTAACTGCCTGTATCTCAGGATGTGAAGCAACAATATACATATTCTTGATACCATTTGAAAGGAAACACTTTGACATTTGTGGAAATGTGAAATTAATGTAGGAGAATATAACACATTAGCAAGTAAATTATAATACAAAAAAAAAAAAGTGTTTTAAATACAGTATATATATTTTTTTCCATCATCTTTGAAATGCAAGAGAAAGGCCATAATATAATATTTCAGTTTAGGTACAGTTTAAAAAATGTTGGCCACTACATGGCAGCAGTGTGTGTGCAAAGTTTCAGATTGATCCAATGAAGCATTGCAATACTGGACAATAATGTGTGTCAAGTCTGCCCAAATGTGTCAAATTGGTTAATTGATACATTTTCAAGTACATAACTATAGAGAACATACAAAAATGATGTAGTAATGCAAAATGTAAGTCTACACACTGCCAGGAATGTCATACATGATGGATCATTAGCTTATACACTAACTTTCACACATTTAGATGGCCGGGTGGGGTGGGTGTGGAGCCAGAGACCGCAGCGGTCCAGACTGTAGAACCTAGTTCCTACATTTGAATATAAACATTTATTTTATCAAACAAAACTATGCTACATTTTATCTCTGGGACCCTCAGGATGACAAATCAGAGCAAGATTCCTGAATGTAAGTACATTATATACCTTCAGAGGTGAATGTATCAAACCAGTTGCCGTAATACATGTTTTGTTGTTGTTGTGCACTCTCCTCAAACAATAGCATGGTATTTTTTCACTGTAATAGCTACTGTAAACTAGACAGTGCAGTTAGATTAATAGGAATGTAAGCTTTTTGCCCATATAAGACATGTCTATGACCTGGAATGTTTGCTGTTACTTACAACGTCATGCTAATCACGTTAGTGCACATTAGCTCAACCGTCCCGGTATAGGGACACCGATTGCATAGAGGTTAAGGAGACTAAACTGCTTGGAGTAACCCTGAATGGTAAACTGTCATGGTCAAAACATATTGATGCAACAGTAGCTAAGATAGGGAGAGGTCTGTCATAATAAAGTGTAGTAGCCTGAGGGTATATACTTAATGTGTTGTGAAATCTGTTGTGAGTTGTAGTGTAATGTTTTAAAAATTGTATAACTGCATTAATTTTTCTGGACCCCAGGAACAGTAGCTGCTGTCTTGGCAGGAACTAATAGGGATCCATAAAAAATACAAAATACTCCCTTAAAATAACTTCACTTGAAAAATGAGAAAAAAGCAGCAATATTACTGTTTGTCCCTCTTGAGACACTATAGCAACCACATAGCCAATAACATTTCCTCAAATAGTCAGAATTATTCTAAGATAAATCAAGAAATCTGAATTCAATTGACGTTTTGTTGAAGTCTTAGTCGCGAAATTTTACATCAAACTAGGATGGTTGGTGCAGTATTTCTCAAGTGAAAAACTTTGCATGAAAACTATTCGCCTCAACACTTCATTGAAGAATCCCATCCATAGTTCCCACTCCTACTAAGAGTACTGTTAATCAATCACAGACTAAGGGGCGTAGACTTCAGCTACTGAACTTCGCCTTGCCTCAAGAAAAAATATTGTGTGCGCGAACAGCCCCCCAAAAAACTGACAAACACCAAAACAAAAAAACAAAAAAATTGTTATAATAGATCAAAATCAAATCAAATCAAATGTTATTAGTCACATGCGCCGAATACAACAGGTGTAGACCTTACAGTTAAATGCTTACTTACGAGCCCCGAACCAACAACACAGTTAAAAAAAATACAGATAAGAATAAGAAATAAAAGTAACAAGTAATTAAAGAGCAGCAGCAAAATAATAATAGCAAGACTATATACAGGGGGGTACCGGTACAGAGTTAATGTGCGGGTGCACTTGTTAGTTGAGGTAATATGTACATGTAGGTAGAGTTATTAAAGTGACTATGCATAGATGATAACAACAGAGAGTAGTAGCGGTGTAAAGGGGGGCAATGCAAATAGTCTGTGTAGCCATTTGATTAGGTGTTCAGGAGTCTTATGGCTTGGGGGTAGAAGCTGTTTAGAAGCCTCTTGGACCTAGACTTGGCACTCCGGTACCGCTTTCCATGCGGTAGCAGAGAGAACAGTCTATGACTAGGGTGGCTAGAGTCTTTGACAATTTTTAGGGCGTTCCTCTGACACCGCCTGGTATAGAGGTCCTGGATGGTCCGTTCGCACTACCCTCTGTAGTGCCTTGCAGTCAGAGGCCGAGCAGTTGCCATACCAGGCAGTGATGCAACCAGTCAGGATGCTCTCGATGGTGCAGCTGTAGACACCAAGGAACTTGAAGCTCTCAACCTGCTCCCCTACAGCCCCATCTATGAGAATGGGGGCGTGCTCTGTCCTCCTTTTCCTGTAGTCCACAATCATCTCCTTTGTCTTGATCATGTTGAGGGAGAGGTTGTTGTCCTGGCACTACATGGCCAGGTCTCCGACCTCCTCTCTATGGGCTGTCTCGTCGTTGTCGGTGATCAGGCCTACCACTGTTGTGTCATCGGCAAACTTACTGATGGTGTTGGAGTCGTGCCTGGCCGTGCAGTCATGAGTGAACAGGGGGTACAGGAGGGGACTGAGCACGCACCCCTGAGGGGCCCCCGTGTTGAGAATTAGAATGGTGGATGTGTTGTTACCTACCCTTACCATCTGCGGGCGGCCAATCAAGGAGTCCAGGATCCAGTTGCAGAGGGAGGTGTTTAGTCCCAGGGTCCTTAGCTTAGTGATGAGCTTTGAGGGCACTATGGTGTTGAACGCTGAGCTGTAGTCAATGAAAAGCATTCTCACATAGGTGGTCCTTTTGTCCAGGTGGGAAAGGGCAGTGTGGAGTGCAATAGAGATTGCATCATCTGTGGATCTGTTAGGGCGGTATGCAAATTGGAGTGGGTCTAGGATTTCTGGTGTAATGGTGTTGATGTGAGCCATGACCAGCCTTTCAAAGCATGGTTCAGTAGTCATTTAGGCAGGGTACCTTAGTGTTCTTGGGCACAGGGACTATGGTGGTATGCTTGAAACATGTTGGTATTACAGATTCAGACAGGAAGAGGTTGAAAATGTCAGGGAGACACTTGCCAGTTGGTCAGCGCATGCTCTGAGTACACGCCATGGTAATCTGTCTGGCCTTGCGGCCTTTTGAATGTTGACTTGTTTAAAGGTCTTACTCACATTGGCTGCGGAGAGCATGATCACACAGTCGCCTGGAACAGCTGATGCATGTTTCAGTGTTACTTGCCTCAATGCAGCAATTTAAGTAATTTAGCTTGTCTGGTAGGCCCGTGTCACTGGGCAGCTCTCGGCTTTGCTACCCTTTGTAGTCTGTAATAGTTTGCAAGCCCTGCCACATCCAACGAGCGTCGGAGTCGGTGTATTATGATTTAATCTTAGTCCTGTATTGATGCTTTGCCTGTTTGATGGTTCGTGAGAGGGTATAGAGGAATTTCTTAAAAGCTTTCGGGTTAGAGTCCCGCTCCTTAAAAGCGGCAGCTCTACCCTTTAGTTCAGTGCGGATGTTCCCTGTAATCCATGGCTTCTGGTTGGGGTATGTACGAACAGTCACTGTGGGGACGACGTCATCGATGCACTTATTGATGAAGCCAGTGACTGATGTGGTATACTCATCAATGCCATCGGAAGAATCCAGGAACATATTCCAGTCTGTGTTAGCAAAACAGTCCTGTAGCTTAGCATCTGCTTCATCTGACCACTTTTTTAATTGACCGAGTCACTGGTGCTTCCTGCTTTAATTATTGCTTGTAAGCAGGAATCAGGAGGATATAATTATGGTCAGATTTGCCAAATGGTGGGTGAGGGAGAGATTTGTACGCATCTCTGTGTGTGGAGTAAAGGTGGCCTAGATATTTTTCCCCTCTGGTTGCACATTTAACATGCTGGTAGAAATTTGGTAAAACGGATTTAAGTTTTCCTGCATTAAAGTCCCCGGCCACTAGGAGCGCCGCTTCTGGATGAGCGTTTTCCTGTTTGCTTATGGCTGTATACAGCTCATTGAGTGCGGTCTTAGTGCCAGCATCGGTCTGTGGTAGTATGTAGACAGCTACGAAAAATACAGATGAAAACTCTCTAGGTAGATAGTGTGGCCTACAGCTTATCATGAGATACTCTACCTCAGGCGAGCAAAACCTTGAGACTTCCTTAGATATCGTGCCCCAGCTGTTGTTTACAAATATACATAGACCGCCACCCCTTGTCTTACCAGAGGCTGCTGTTCTATCCTGCCAATACAGTGTGTAACCCGCCAGCTGTATGTTATTCATGTCGTCGTTCAGCCACAACTCGGTAAAACACAAGATATTACAGTTTTTAATGTCCTGTTGATAGTTCAATCTTGCTCGTAGGTCATCGATTTTATTTTCCAATGATTGCACGTTGGCCAATAGAACTGATGGCAGTGGGGGTTTACTCGCTCGCCTACAAATTTTCAGAATGCAGCCCGACCTCCGCCCCCTTTTTCTCCGTCTTCTCTTCACACAAATGACGGAGATTTGGGCCTGTTCCCGGGAAAGCAGTATATCCTTCACGTCGGACTCGTTAAAGGAAAAAGCTTCTCCAGTTCGTGGTGAGCAATCGCTGTTCTGATGTCCAGAAGTTATTTTCGGTCATAAGAGACAGTAGCAGCAACATTATGTACAAAATAAAAAAATAAGTTACAAACATCGCAAAAAAACGAACAAATAACACAGTTTGTTAGGAGCACGTAAAACGTCATCCATCCTCTCTGGCATCATTCTACTAAAGACTGATGCAGGGTTTTACCGGCTTAAGCCTGTCGCATGCTTCCCAGTTGAAACCGTTTGCACAGCACGGCCCCATTCTTTTCGACGGGGCTGCTGTGGAGCAGGTTGAGAGCTTCAAGTTCCTTGGTGTCCACATCACCAACAACCTACCATGGTCCAAGCACACCAAGACAGTCGTGAAGAGGGCACAACAAAACTAATTCCCCCCTCAGGAGTCTGAAAAGATTTGGCATGGGTCCTCAGATCCTCAAAAGGTTCTACAGCTGCACCAGTACATCACTGGGGCCAAGCCACCCTGGACTCGAGCCACCCTAGTCATAGACTGTTCTCTCTGCTACCGCATGGCAAGTGGTACCGGAGCGCCAAGTCTAGGTCCAAGAGGTTTCTAAACAGCTTCTTTCCCCAAGCCTTAAGACTCCTGAACATCTAATCAAATGGCTACCCAGACTATTTGCATTGCCCCCACCCCCTTTCTTTTACGCTGCTGCTACTCTCTGTTATTATCTATGCATAGTCACTTTAATAACTCTACCTACATGTACATATTACCTCAATTACCTCGAGTAGTCGATGCCCCCGCATATTGACTCTGTACCGGTACCCCCTGTACATAGCCTCACTATTGTTATTTTACTGCTGCTCTTTAATTATTTGTTTATTTTATTTCTTATTCTTTTTTTTCAGGCATTTAAAAAAAAAAAAAAAACTAAATTAAACTGCATTGTTGGTTAAGGGCTTGTAAGTAAGCATTTCACTGTTGTATTTGGTGCATGTGACATAAAATGCGATTTGATTTTGATTTGTTGATCCAGACTAGACTGTGTTCAATGCTGCCCCCTGCTGTTTGTTTACACAGCAGCAACCAGATCAGGCCTAGACCTCTTTCTGACGCACCGACTAGATGCTCTTCCATCTGACTAGTCCCCAGCTGTGTGTCTTTTGCTCTGTTCTATTCTGGTATTTCTGTTCTATTGCTGCTGTAGTTGTAAAGCCTATAGTAATTTACAGATTCTTTGTTGATCTTGATGTGCCACTGCCTCTGCTATTTCATATTAGGTACAATTTGATGATGTGTCATTGCCACTCACGGTTGTCTTGTGTTTTCTTTTGTGTGTTTGTGTGTGTGTGTGCCTGCTTGCCTGTGTGTGCGTCTGCTGGTGTGTTTTTTTGTGTGTGTTCCAGATGACGTGCTGGCCAGGGATGCCGGAGAGTGTGTAATCTGTCTGGAGGAGCTGCAGCAAGGAAACACCATCGCCAGACTGCCGTGCCTCTGCATCTATCACAAAAGGTGAGACAGCGGGACTACTCAAATGGTACCCTATCCCTGATATAGTGAACTACTTTTGATTAGGGCCAATTGGGGGCTCTGGTCAAAAGTAGGTTGCCACAGGAAATAGGGTGCCATTTTAGGACACACCTTCAAACTGAGCTCAGTTCCTGATCCTGACTGTACAATACGCACACAGGCTCACAGGATTACACACAGCCTGAAATGACTCCACTAGATTAATTATACTCAGTGGGGCAATACATTTAGGCCTTAGCGATGTACTGTAGCTAAGGCCAGCGAGATATGTGCATTCATGTGATGATGGTGGGTTTTTTCCTCTTTCTGTTCAGCTGTATAGACTCCTGGTTTGAGATCAATCGTTCCTGCCCTGAGCATCCTTCAGACTGACTGACCTCTGTGCTCCTACTCCTACTGTTCAAGGTGAGAGCATCTCCTCACCTGCTTCTCTTCCACACAGGAGACTGGTGACATGAGGTGTTTCAAAGAACATTATTACATAGCTCACTCACTCGCTGCCTAATGCATACGCAGTACGCACACATATGACCACCCTCAATAAAACTCACATTCTTAGTCAGTTTGAAGCTAGAGCATACTGTAAGTGTAAATGATGCACTCAAAATAACCTTCTGAACTGTCTTTGTGTATCCACTTTAATGTATGGTTAACATCTCCCCTCCATTTCTCTCTTTATCTATCAGGACACTTTATGTTCCTACCATGGATATCTGGACACTGAAGTAACCAAAAAACTAAACAATCAAAACAACCTATCTATCAATTGATCTATCAATCTATCAAGAGAATTCCTAGCAAACGGAACCAAAAGAAAAAACATTAAGCTTATACTGTCACTTCCACATGCATAAAAGAGTGCCCCTCCTCCCTGCCACCTCCCCCCTAGCCCTAGAGGCTTCTAACTGCCAGGCCCTATGTTGGCCCAACTAGGCTGACCATCCCTCCAGGCCAACTGCCTCACCAGGCTGCTTGGCCCCCCAGCCAGCCAGTCACCACGCCACATGGTCTGGTCCTCTCTGGGCTCCTCCGGGGGTCTGGCCCTTGTTCTGCTCTGCCTTCCATTTTGCCTCCTGAGTTTGGCCCTGCCTGGCTCCATATCACTCATCTGGATCCAGCCATCTCATGGCCTTCATCAGGGAGAGACAGAGGAGGATAATGAAGATAAAGAAAAATATGAAGAGGAAGGAATAGGGCTGGATGAACCCTGTGTGCCAGGGCAGGGTGGACTCCCAGGACGTTGTCTGATAATGCAACAAAAGGCTTTCCCCCAAACACCAGAGTTACAGCACCCGCCCACCCAATCATTAGATGAAGAGACATGCGCTTATCTTAGTCTTTACTTTGAGGTGGAGCAGTGATGTGTGAAGTGCAGCATTGGTGGCAGGCAGGGTCTGTCTATGTAGGTTTCTGTTTGGGTAATGTGTGTTTGGGTTGTGTGTGTGTGTGTGTGTGGGTGGGTGTGTGTGTGGAGGGGTGTAGTTAATGCTTCTATATGTGTCGGGGCAGTGAAAATATCAGTCAGACTACACTTGTTCTGTGTGCGTTAGTGTGTGGAGGGGTACGTCGTTTATGCTTGGTGGTGGGTGAATGTGTGTGAGTGTGCTTATGTGTCGTGGGGGACAGTTGGGGGTCGTTGGTTTATGTTTTTCTATGTTCTGGGGCTGTGAGGATGGTGTCCGTAAGCATACATGTGGTGTGGTTGAGGTTGGGGTGATGATGCAGCCATCTCTGTAGTGTGAGAGCCTGATTTGCTAAAGGGTCAAAAAGAAGTCTGAGACAATACTATGTGTTGGTCTGTGTTTGAAATGTTTACAATTTAGATGTCCATTTTCCCTGTGTGAATGTGGTATCGCTCCATTTATTTTGCTAATGTTTACAGTTACATAAAATCGACATGACATACACACTCTTTCTCCTTGTTTTTGTCCACCAGGTGTTTGCTGCGATGGGGAAACGCTGACCAGAATTAGTAATTTCCCTGTAAGGGCCTTGAGTCTGTTCATGTGTGTGTATGTGTGATGCCTCTTGGTCTAAGCTACTGTCTGTGCCCCACATGTTTTCTGATGAAATAGGTCAGGTCCTCTCTGGTTGTGTTGGCTGATGTGACTTAATGTAATGGATGTATTAAAGACCTATCAACCCAAAAATGACAGTCACATCGTGGAGCTATTCCAGGGTTATAACTTATTTATTCACATTTAACAAGATTTGTTTCCCCAAATCTGACAGAAAACATACATTACTCTTCAGAATGCCTCTAGTGTATAAAGAATAACAGAATGATGATTCTGGAAGAAAAAAAACTAACATAGCTCAACAAATGGGTGAATATTTTTTCAATTTCTGCTAGATGAAAATGTAGAGAATATAGTACCTGTGAGGCCACTATAAACAATTCATTAGCAAGCAGACAACCACCAAGCTTCAACTGAACAAGGAACACAGGGGAGACAGACTACTAGTCAGTTATGATAGAGTATACTATACATATTCATGTCTCCTGCTAACTGTATCCCTGCCCGACTCTGCTAAAGGGCCATATACCTTGATTTCATTTAATGTTTTGAGAACTTTTTTTCCAAGGATGTGAATGGGTGCCTGTTTTGGAGGTACCAACTAATTGTTTGATGGTTTTGATGTGCAATCTGTGGGATGAATTCTGATAATGATATATACACAGTACCAGTCAAAAGTTTGGACACACCTACTCCTTCAAGGGTTTTTCTTTATTTGTACTATTTTCTACATTGTAGAATAATAGTGAAGACATCAACACCTTGAAATAACACATATGGAATCATGCAGTAACCAAAAAAGTGTTAAATAAATCAATACATGTTTTATATTTTAGATTCTTCAAAATAGCCACCCATTGCCTTGATGACAGCTTTGCACTCCAACACTCTCCTTCTTGATCAAATAGCCCTTACAGGCTGCAGGTGTGTTAGGGTCATTGTCCAGTTGAAAAACAAATGATAGTCCCACTAAGCGCAAGCCAGATGGGATGGCTTATCGCTGCAGAATGCTGTGTTAGCCATGCTGGGTAAGTGTGCCTTGAATTCGAAATAAATCACGGATAGTGTCACCAGCAAAGCCCCCCCACACCATCACACCTCCTCCTCCATGATTCACAGTGGGAACCACACATGCAGAGATCATCCGTTCACCTACTCTGTGTCTCACAAAGACACGGCGGTTGGAACCAAAAATCAAACATTTGGACTCATCAGAGCAACGGACAGATTTCCACCGGTCTAATGTCCATTGCTCATATTTCTTGGCCCAAGCAAGTCTCTTCTTCTTATTGGTGTCCTTAAGTAGTGGTTTCTTTGCAGCAATTTGACAATGAAGGCCTGATTCACGCAGTCTCCTCTGAACAGTTCATGTTGAGATGTGTCTGTTACTTGAACTCTGTGAAACATTTGATGCTTGATGGTTTTTGCAACTGCACTTGAAGAAACTTTCAAAGTTCTTGAAATGTTCCGGATTGACTGACCTTCATGTCTTAAAGTAATGATGGACTGTCGTTTCTCTTTGCTTATTTGAGCTGTTCTTGCCATAATATGAACTTGGTATTTTACCAAATAGGGCTATCTTCTGTACACCACCCCTACCTTGTCACAACACAACTGATTGGCTCAAACGCATTAAGAAGGAATGAAATTCCACACCTGTTAATTGAAATGCACTCCAGGTGACAACCTCATGAAGCTCGGGCTCCAGCCCAGCTGTCTAAGGCACTTCATCTCAGTGCAAGAGGCGTCAGTACAGTCCCTGGTTCGATTCTAGGCTGTATCACATCTGGCCATGATTGGGAGTCCCATAGGGTGGCGCACAATTGGCCCAGCGTCGTACGGGTTAGAACGGGGTAAGCCGTCATTGTAAATAAGAATTTGTTTGTAACTGACTTGCCTAGTTAAATAAAGGTTCAATTAAAAAAGCTGCTTGAGAGAATGCCAAGAGTGTGCAATACTATCATCAAGGAAAAGGGTGGCTACTTTGAAGAATCTCAAATATATTTTGATTTGTTTAACACGTTTTTGGTTACTACATGATTCCATATGTGTTATTTCATAGTTTTGATGTCTTCACTATTATTCTACAATGTAGAAAATAGTAAAATAAAGAAAAATGCTGGAATGAGTAGGTGTGTCCAAACTTTTGACTGGTACTGTATATAAATATATATATATATATATATATATATATATATATATATAATAATAATAATAATAATAAAAATGACAAAATAAACATGCTTTTTCATGTAATTTCCTTAACTAGATTCAGGCTTAAATGTTAAGTTTAACAAATCTACTCTATAAATAATGGTGTGCTAATGCTTGTCATTAAGCTACTTTGTTGACCCATCAGCTAATGTTAAAAGGCTAAGACTGTGTTCTCTTCTGTCCTGGATAGATTGATGGATTCTCTTGAGGAGAAAACTTGGATCACTCCTGTGACCACTTACAGTTGTTATTACTCTGTTACATAAACCCTGGGTTGTTTTTCTCTAGTCTCATTGGCTTGTCTCAACACATGTCACCACTGAGCAAATAAGATTGTAAGAAGAAATCTTTAGAGACATGAGCAACTTCACCATGGCAATATAAATAAATACTTAACTCTCTATCAGAAGGGGCCATTTACAGTTTAAGTACAGTATGCACATATCAACGGCACAAAATAGAGCAGAAACTAAATGCAAACCGATGGATTTAGTTAATTACAAGTAGTCAATAAATAATTTCAAGCCATACAGTTATGTTGTAGTAAAATCTAAAGAAGCATTTAATTCTGAGGAACTTAAGAGGATAAACAGAGGACAGACAATAATAACACAATTTGCCCTTGGGACTAGTCAGTCACTCACGCTATAAAAACAATTATACCAAACGCCTGACACCCGGTGGCAGACAGAGGTATTGCATCCCTAAGTAGTACTGCACACTTCATTCATTTATTCAGTGCTCTGTGATAAGGTGATAGCTTCAGTACCTTCAGCTACAGCACCTTCCCAGGATTCATTAGGTTCTTGGGGTCCAGAGTGGCCTTGAGGCCCTGCATGACCTCCATGGCAAGGGGTCCCATCTTCTCACGAAGCAACACTCGTTTCCCCAGGCCCACCCCGTGCTCCCATGTACATGTCCCGTCCAGTGCCACTGCTTTTCTACAAAGTGAGAGAGAAACAGAGAAATATGAAGACAGGGATAAGAGAGAATGAGTTCCATGGTGAGGTACAAGGGGCCGATCAATGACGAGGTATAGGAAAAACTAGGGAGAAAATATAGAGGACAGAGAGACCTACAGTACCTGGCCAGTCTCTCAGTGAACTCTAGTGACCTCATCCTGGTCATTTGGGTCCATGACCATTATACAGTGGAAGTTTCCATCTCCAACATAACCCACGATCAGACCTCAGGAGAGAAAGAAGCCGTAAGACACTACTGTGCACACAAACATATACATCAGTTCCCCAACTAGCGGCCTGAAGGCAGTTTTATTTGGCCCATCCAGTTTTCTGAGCAGAATATTATTATTATTATTATTAAATGTATATATTTTTTTAATGTTCATTGTTGGACATAAAATACTGCTTATTGGACTTATGATGAACTGCACTTAATTGTTCAAGTGTATACCCTGCATCTATAGACATTATAGGTTGAAAGGTGAAAAAAACAGCATAGACAAACATTATATTCATATTATTATAAGCCTTACATAAGTATTCAGACCCTTTGCAATGAGACATGAAATTGAGCTTAGGTGCATCCTGTTTCCATTGATCATCCTTGAGATGTTTCTATAACTTGATTGGAGTCCACCTGTGGTAAATTTAATTGATTGAACATGATTTGGAAAGGCACACACTGTCTGTATAAGGTCCCACAGTTGACAGTGCATGTCAGAGCAAAAACCAAGCCATTAATTAGAATGTATTGTCTGTAGAGCTCCGGCCAGCCAAACTGAGTAATCGGGAAGGGAAGGGCCTTGGTCAGGGAGGTGACCAAGAACCCGATGGTCACCCTGACAGAGCTCCAGAGTGCCTCTGTGGAGATGGGAGAACCTTCCAGAAGGAAAAACATCTCTGCAGCACTCCACCAATCAGGCCTTATGGTAGAGTGGCCAGACGGAAGCCACTACTCAGTAAAAGGCACATGACAGCCCGCTTGGAGTTTGCCAGAAGGCACTTAAAGACTTAAAGACACTTTTTTCATTATGGGGTATTGTGTGTAGATTGATGAGGGAAAAAAACAATTTCATCAATTTTAAAATAAGGCTGTAATGTAACAAAATGTGGAAAAAGTCCAAGGGGTCTGAATACGTTCCGAATGCACTGTATATGTCCTTTTAAATATACAGTAACTACATGAAATCTTAAATGTAATCTACGTAATCCCCGGAAGTAATTATTTATCATGAGCAGACCATAAACAATAACTAGTAATGCTGCATACACCAAGAAAGGTTAAAATCTCACCTTTCTGTTAAAATAGTTATAAATTGCTGAGGTGTAGTCACTTTTGAGGACACAAGCTCAAGTGCACAGTACAAATATGATGAAAATATGAAATATTTTATGACGTATTTCCTATTCAACAAAACTGTATGAATAAGGCTTGAAATCACTTATATGCTTTCTAAAAATAGTATAAATAAAAACCAACTAACTATAAGATTTCCCCTTCCTTATAACAATAAAATACATATTTGTATGTTTAGCGGTCTCTCTTGATCAAAACATCTGGCCCCACCGCTGTGAACATCACACTGAGCTCTAGTTTGGCTTCCTGAACTCCTTAGGTACCCACCTTTCATCTCATAATAATATTGCCTAACAGAAAGTGTTTTTTGTTCCAAATCTGAGGAGTTGAGGCGTTACGTCCACTCCTACATCACTACAGTAACCATGCTAAACGATCAATCACATCAATAGGGGTTGTAATGAAAAATGATCAAACAAGTACTGTATGTTTCCTTTTGTAAGTTATTCCCATGTGTCATAGGGTCTTGAACAAAGCCCCAGTTCTAGGGCCCATGGCCTCCTCGGGGAAGATGCCTCTGAATAACAGGAAAACAACTTTATATTTACCATGTGGCCTTGTCTTATTAGTCAACAGTGTACAGCCTGAGACCCTTTTTACTATTTGTTGTTATGCTTACCTTTTTTGTTGTTGACTAAATTACCTTTTCAATTGCTTCCTAATTGCAATCACTGTAGTCCTATGTAAACCAATAAGCCTGGCAATTAGCATGGCTAACATGTTCATATGTAAATATTTCAATGAATCATTGTGATGATGAATTTTGAAAGGAGGCTATCAGATAGTTTCATGATAGCCTACATGGAACCATCAACATAACACTGCAGACTGTCGGGAAGACAGATTTGATTGCATTCATTTCTTTAATGTCACGATCAACCATCAGACACATATAAGACAAACACAAAAACATTAGCGAGACAAAGTAGTACATCCAATCATTGATTGAAGAATGACTACAATTAAGGTTAGTTAGGTAGCAGTCTTGACCCCATTCATATTAATAGAATGAAACAGCCTACAAAGTAGCATCCTGATTTATGAGCCTTGGAGGCTCATAAATCAGCTCACCCAATGGATTATATGCATTTGCCTATAAGGCATTTTGACCGCTAATATGCCTGCAAGGAGCATTTAAAAAAAAAAACAGCCTACAAGGCAGCATCCTGACTTATCAGCCTCCGAGGCTGCAACTGAATCTGATCAAGCTCTGAGGCTGAAATGGAATGGAGTGGAGCTCTGTAAATGTAAATAATTATCCACAAAACATGAAGTGTCCCTTCTAATTATACACGTATCAGTAATGCAAGCTAACAACAAGCATAGATAACTAGCTAACTAGCTAGCAAACTCACAAGACTAGCTAGCCAAGTGAGCTTGCTAAACAGCTCTGCTAGCTAACAAACTCAAAAAGATTGCTCATCAAAAACAAATCAGTCTGATATAATATAAGTGATATATCAATATAAAGTTGCCTAGATTTTGAAAGATGCTAGCTGTATTATATGTTTTCCTCTCGGCTTCAGCTTTCTGGCTCGGTTTGAATCAACGACTCTTGTTCCTTGCATGCGATTGGCTCTTGCCTTGGGGGAAGCACGCATCCTGGGAGACAGAGCTGCCTGTCATCGTCTTCTTCAATGAGGTTTGACAGCAGTTGGCATCCAATAAATGTTGCATTATCGCCACCAACTAGGCTGGAGAATAACTCCCTTATACTTTGCTTGAAAAAAGGAAAATAAATCAACAAATACTCTAGCATCTAACCCTACACTCACTAAAAACCCACCACCCTACTTATACATTTTATAAACGCAAATGTCAGACAGAGAAGAAGCCTATAGTGATAACATTATTCCACTAGATGGGAGTATGGTACCACACGTCTGCTTTAGGCTATTCCTTATCTAGTAGGCTATTGTCAGATGCAATATAGTAGGCCTTATGGCAGGCAAACAAGTGTGCACTATTTTTGGAATTGAATAAGTTCCCCCTGACTAGTAAATTAGGAAATATAACATCAAGATTGGCCCATGGCTATTCTTTTTTCACTTGTGTATGTAGCTAGCCATTGTATTTAGAAAGCTCTGGTTTTTGAACTTGTGACATGTCTGCAGGTCATGTGAAAGACAGCAGATAATTGGACTGAGAGTTTTCCCTAACCCCAGATTAAATCAATCAAAATAGCTGGCAACTATTGTATTAGAGCCCCAGTACCTAGTTTTGTCAATGGTGATGATGGATTTACACATATCAAAGTGGGTCAGTGGCATGCAGTGAGGCTCAGTTGGGGGCCCTTCAACCAGGACCCATGGTAGGCTATATAGAATAGAACAGTAATTCACTCATTATCCCATCAGAGATGTATGTGTACTGCTACAGGGAGAGAAAGAGAGAAGAGTGGGGGGGGTCTGATGTCCTTCATATTCCACTGGTTCCATCACAGCTTAGAGCGTACAAGCTGTGCCACAGGTCCAGTTCCAGAGGCCATGGCCAGGTTTCCTGATAGCGATGGAATTTAGGCTTACGAGTGTTTTAACGATGCATCGTGGCTGGCTGGGCCCAAAGCTCTGCTGCCTGGGCCAAATGTGCTCAGAATCCTAATCACTGCACCTGGAATGATGAAAATGTTCTCTCTCTTTCCCCAATAGAACTCAAGGACTCCCCATGTGTACTGTTTCCCCATATGTACTGTTTGCTTCTGCACACATCTACTTCAGTTTGCTTACAGGACTTTCTGTCCTCCTTCTTGGGTATTTACAACTGAGCTTATGTGGTTCAACAGTAATGTACTTCTAATGATAAGTCAATTAAATATGTTACAGGTGTCTGAGAACAATCTTGTGTAATTTATCATAGGCTACAGTAGGGGAGAGTGGGGTATATGGAGCAATTTTATACATTTAGCATCACTCTGTCAAGTGAAATATGTTTTTTGAAAAAATACTATATCTAAATATATTTCAGGATGTTGTGTATCCCTAGAAATATTAGAATTCATGTAAACATTACAATTCTGAAAACATAGCTTGTCCAAAGAAAGTGGTCACTTGGCACAATTTATACTGGGTATGGGGTAAATCGAGACACGGGAAAGGGTAAGTTAAGCCCCTACACATTTCTGTACTGAATGAAATATCACCACTACCTTTTTAAAAACATGTCTATCTTTATTTCCCAAACACAATTCAACACAATCACAATCACTTTTTTGTATTTTAATCATCTTTAACACCTGTCTGGCTCTGGCGTTCCGCTAGCGGAACTCCTCCCACATTCCACTGAAAAGGCAGAGCGCGAAATTCAAAAGATATTTTTTTGAAATATTTAACTTTCACACATTAACAAGTCCAATACAGCATATGAAAGATACACATCTTGTGAATCCAGTCAACATGTCCGATTTTTAAAATGTTTTACAGCGAAAACACCACATATATTTATGTTAGCTCACCACCAAATACAAAAAAGGACAGACATTTTTCACAGCACAGGTAGCATGCACAAAGCCAACCTAACTAACCAAGAACCAACCAAACTAACCAAGAAACAACTTCATCAGATGACAGTCTTATAACACGTTATACAATAAATCTATGTTTTGTTCGAAAAATGTGCATATTTGAGGTATAAATCAGTTTTACATTGCAGCTACCATCACAGCTACCGTCAGAAATAGAACCGAAGCAGCCAGAGTAATTACAGACACCAACGTCAAATACCTAAATACTCATCATAAAACATTTCTGAAAAATCGATGGTGTACAGCAAATTAAAGACAAACATCTTGTGAATCCAGCCAATATTTCCGATTTTTTAAGTGTTTTACAGCGAAAACACAATATAGCATTATATTAGCTTACTACAATAGCCTACCACACTACCGCATTCATTCATCAAGGCACGTTAGCGATAGCAATAGGCACGTTAGCGATAGGGAATAAACCAGCAAAAGATATTAATTTTCACTAACCTTCATAAACCTTCATCAGATGACAGTCCTATAACATCAGGTTATACATACACTTATGTTTTGTTCGAAAATGTGCATATTTAGAGCTGAAATCAGTGGTTATACATTGTGCTAACGTAGCATCTTTTTCCCACAACGTCCGGATATTTTTCTGACACTTTTTCTGACACACATATTCTGACCAAATAACTATTCATAAACATAACTAAAAAATACATGTTGTATAGGAAATGATAGATACACTAGTTCTTAATGCAATCGCCGTGTTAGAATTCTAAAAATAACTTCATTACGATATGCAGTTTACGTTATGGCGAGAGCATGCCCAAAACCTGGCCGCAAACTACTAGTTCACATGTACGACAGATATATGAAATAACATCATAAAATGGGTCCTACTTTTGCTGATCTTCCATCAGAATGTTGTACAAGGGGTCCTTTGTCCAGAACAATCGTTGTTTGGTTTTAGAACGGCCTTTTTCCCTCTCGATTTAGCAAGCACACTTGCCAAGTGGCGCGAATCTCTCCATCGTCAACAAACTCAGAGAACGGAACACGGCAAAACTCCCGAAAAAATTTCAATAATCTGATTCAACTATATTGAAAAAACATACTTTACGATGATATTGTCACACGTATCAAATAAAATCAAAGCCGGAGATATTAGTCGTCCATAACGACAGCTTATCAGAAGGCAAATCCAGGTCCCTTCTCGCGCTCTCCAGAAAACAGGAAACTGGTGACACGTCATGCCAAGAGCTATTATGCGACCCCAGATCAAGTTACACACTCAATTTCTTCTCTCACTGCTTGTCGACATCTAGTGGAAGACGTATGAAGTGCATCTAAACTAATAAATATCAAGGACTTTAATAGGCAGGCCCTAGAACAGTGCATCGATTTCAGATTTTCCACTTCCTGTCAGGAAGTTTGCTGCAAAAGGAGTTCTGTTTTACTCACAGATATAATTCAAACGGTTTTAGAAACTAGAGAGTGTTTTCTATCCAATAGTAATAATAATATGCATATTGTACAAGCAAGAATTGAGTACGAGGCCGTTTAAATTGGGCACGATTTTCCCCCAAAGTGAAAACAGCGCCCTCTGTCCTCAACAGGTTTTAACATAGGCTAGTCCCTGTTGTTACCTCATATCCGATGCATAATGAAACTTTTAACACAATATATTCATTTGACTTTTGATTATTATTTGATTATTTTTGGGGACCTAACTTGCTTACCACTTTTTCCATGCTCATGCATAGAAACATGTCATCGAGCCTAACAGTGGTCTCGCGCCAAAATGCGAATCTGCATCAAAGGCAATACATTTTACCAAGACAAATATGATTATTCATGTTCTAATCATTCAATGGGGTCTTTCTCTAAGATATCATTAACATTAGCATCTATCCAAAAAGTCAGATTTCGTAACCTAATAAAAGCACCGAGCTCTGTTGACATACCTGTGCAGGTTTCTCATAAGAAACTTTTGAAGATTTTACATTTTGTGGTCTCTTCAAAGTTGTTTCCGTGGGTCGTAAAAAGCTAAATTAGCATGACACAAGCTGAATTAATTGTAAAAGGCTTTGAAAATATAAAGCTTGATACTGTATATGTAACGATGTTCCTCCTCCTCTTCATCCGAAAAGGAGGAGTAGTGATTCGACCAAAATGCAGCGTTGGAATATGACATAATGATTTATTAAACAAGACGAAGACGAAACGAAATACACTTAGATAAACGATGTAGACAGACCTGGACACGAACTTACATATAACGTGAAGAACGCATGAACAGGAAACAGACTACATACAAAACGAACGAACAAACAAAACCAAAACAGTCCCGTGTGGCGTAACATACAGACACTGACACAGGAGACAACCACCCACAAACAAACAATATGACACCACCTACCTTAATATGATTCTCAATCAGAGGAGATGAAAACCACCTGCCTCTAATTGAGAACCATATCAGGTACCCATTAAACCAACATAGAAACACAAAACATAGACTGCCCACCCAAACTCACGTCCTGACCAACTAACACATACAAAAACTAACAGAAACAGGTCAGGAACGTGACATAACCCCCCCCCCTCAAGGTGCGAACTCCGGGCGCACCAGCACAAAGTCTAGGGGAGGGTCTGGGTGGGCATCTGACCACGGTGGTGGCTCAGGCTCTGGGCGAGGTCCCCACCCCACCATAGTCAATCCCAGCTTACGTCTCCCCCTCAGAATGACCACCCTCTTACTCCACCCACCTAATTTAAGGGATAACATCAAAATAAGGGGCAGCACCGGGACAAGGGGCAGCACCGGGATAAGGTAGCTCAGGACAGAGAGGTAGGTCAGGATAGAGAGGTAGCTCAGGATAGAGGGGCAACTCCGGGCTGAAGGGCAGCTCCGGACAGAGAGACAGCTCTGGACTGAGGGGCAGTTCAGGATTAATGGCAGCTCTGGGCTGAGGGGCAGCTCATGGCTGGCTGACGGCTCTGGACGCTCATGGCTGGCTGACGGCTCTGGACGCTCATGGCTGGCTGACGGCTCTGGACGCTCATGGCTGGCTGACGGCTCTGGACGCTCATGGCTCGCTGACGGCTCTGGACGCTCATGGCTAGCTGACGGCTCTGGACGCTCATGGCTGGCTGACGGCTCTGGACGCTCATGGCTGGCTGACGGCACTGGACGCTCATGGCTGGCTGACGGCACTGGACGCTCATGGCTCGCTGACGGCTCTGGACGCTCATGGCTGGCTGACGGCTCTTGACTGTAGGGCAGCTCATGACTGTAGGGCAGCTCATGACTGGAGGGCAGCTCATGACTGGAGGGCAGCTCATGACTGGAGGGCAGCTCATGACTGGAGGGCAGCTCATGACTGTAGGGCAGCTCATGACTGTAGGGCAGCTCATGACTGTAGGGCAGCTCTGGCAGCTCCTGACTGGCTGGCGGTTCTGGCAGCTCCTGACTCGCTGGCGGCTCTGGCAGCTCCTGACTGGCTGGCGGCTCTGGCAGCTCCTGACTGGCTGGCGGCTCTGGCAGCTCCTGACTGGCTGGCGGCTCTGGCAGCTTCTGACTGGCTGGCGGCTCTGGCAGCTCCTGACTGACGGACGGCTCTAGCGGCTCCTGACTGACGGACGGCTCTAATGGCTCGGGACAGACGGGCGGCTCTAATGGCTCGTGGCAGACGGATGGCTCAGAAGGCGCTGGGCAGACGGATGGCTCAGATGGCGCTGGGCAGACGGATGGCTCAGAAGGCGCTGGGCAGACGGATGGCTCAGAAGGCGCTGGGCAGACGGATGGCTCAGATGGCGCTGGGGAGACGGATGGCTCAAGCCGGATGAGGCGCACTGTAGGCCTGGTGCGTGGTGCCGGAACTGGAGGCACCGGGCTAAGGACACGCACCTTCAGGCTAGTGCGGGGAGCAGGGACAGGGCACACTGGACTCTCAAAACGCACTATGGACCTGGTGCGTGGTACCGGCACTGGTGGCACCGGGCTGAGGGCACGCACATCAGGACGAGTACGGGGAGAAGGAACAGTGTGTACAGGGCTCTGGAGACGCACAGGTGGCTTAGTGCGTGGTGCCGGAACTGGAGGCACTGGGCTGGAGACACGCACCATAGGGAGAGTGCGTGGAGGAGGAACAGGGCTCTGGAAACGCACTGGAAGCCTGGTGCGTGGTGTAGGCACTGGTGGTACTGGGCTGGGGCGGGGAGGTGGCGCCGGAAATACCGGACCGTGCAGGCGTACTGGCTCCCTTGAGCATTGAGCCTGCCCAACCTTACCTGGTTGAATGCTCCCCGTCGCCCGACCAGTGCGGGGAGGTGGAATAACCCGCACCGGGCTATGTAGGCGAACCGGGGACACCATGCGTAAGGTTGGTGCCATGTAAGCCGGCCCGAGGAGACGTACTGGTGGCCAGATATGTAAGGCCGGCTTCATGACATCCGGCTCAACGCTCAATCTAGCCCTACCAGTGCGGGGAGGTGGAATAACCCGCACCGGGCTATGAACACGTACAGGAGACACCGTGCGCTCTACTGCGTAACACGGTGTCTGCCCGTACTCCCGCTCTCCACGGTTAGCCTGGGAAGTGGGCGCAGGTCTCCTACCTGCCCTTGGCCCACTACCTCTTAGCCCCCCCCCCCCAAGAAATTTTTGGGTAGTACTCACGGGCTTTTCGGGCTTCCGTGCTAGACGCGTCCCCTCATAACGCCGGTTCCTCTCTCCGGTTTCCTCCGCTCTCCGAGCTGCCTCCAGCTGTTCCCATGGGCGGCGATTCACTCCAACTTTAGCCCATGGTCCTTTTCCTTCCATGATTTCCTCCCAAGACCAGAAATCCTGCTTCGTGCGCTGTCTCTCTCTCCCGTTACACCGCTGCTTGATCTTTTGTTGGTGGGTGGTTCTGTAACGATGTTCCTCCTCCTCTTCATCCGAAAAGGAGGAGTAGTGATTCGACCAAAATGCAGCGTTGGAATATGACATAATGATTTATTAAACAAGACGAAGACAAAACGAAATACACTTAGATAAACTACAAAACAAATAAACGATGTAGACAGACCTGGACACGAACTTACATATAACGTGAAGAACGCATGAACAGGAAACAGACTACATACAAAACGAACGAACAAACAAAACCGAAACAGTCCCGTGTGGCGTAACATACAGACACTGACACAGGAGACAACCACCCACAAACAAACAATGTGACACCACCTACCTTAATATGATTCTCAATCAGAGGAGATGAAAACCACCTGCCTCTAATTGAGAACCATATCAGGTACCCATTAAACCAACATAGCAACACAAAACATAGACTGCCCACCCAAACTCACGTCCTGACCAACTAACACATACAAAAACTAACAGAAACAGGTCAGGAACGTGACAGTATACGCTCAGTGCTCCATTGTCATTTCACAGAGATACGGTAGTTTTTGTGAGAAATCTTAGAAAAATAACAGGAATTTTGAATAAATATGAAAAGCGTATACTAAATTATGAAAATACTACGTCATGTCTCAAAGTCAATATCCATCTTACCTTACCTCTATATTGTTTTATGTCCTGCGGATTCGAGAAGAAAGATGACGAGTTCAATGGGAAAGTGAGCCTGTCAGGTAGCCTGCCAGTAACTTTAATTCTTGTTTCTTTTAATAAGGTTTTTGTATAATCTGTAATTTGTTGTACCCCCTAGCATATGTTATCATTGTCTATTTATGTAATTATTGTATGTATGCAGACTTTTCTACATTGGTAATACAAAAAAAATGCTAAAAATAAATAATATATATATGTATATATTTTAAATCTTGCACAGAATACAGCCTAGTTGATGTGATGCAATTTTCCGGATTTTTTACAACTTTTTTTCTCTGGCCTCCTGTCACGCCCTGACCATAGAGAGCCTTTTTATGTCTCTATTTGGTTTGGTCAGGGTGTGATTTGGGGTGGGCATTCTATGTTTTGTTTTCTGTTTCTTTATTTCTATGTTTTGGCCGGGTATGGATCTCAATCAGGGACAGCTGTCTATCGTTGTCTCTGATTGGGAACCATACTTAGGTAACCCTTTTTCCCTCCTTTCAGTGTGGGTAGTTAACTTCTCTGCGCTACGGATCCCTTTTACGGGATCATTTCCCTAAACAACCGCTGAATTGCAGGGCGCCAAATGCATAAATATTACTAAAAATATTTATAATCATGCAATCACAAGTGAAATATACCAAAACACAGCTTAGCTTGTTGTTAATCCACCTATCGTGTCAGATTTTGAAAATATATTTTACAGCGAAAGAAATCCAAGCTTTTGTGAGTGTAGCTTTTAATGCTACAACAGCTAGCCCCAAATTAGCATGGTCACGAAAGTCAGATTATCAAGTCACCTTTGATAATCTTCGGATGTTTCCACTCACGAGACTCCCAGTTACACAACAAATGTTCTTTTTGTTCGATAAATATTACTTTTATCACAAAAAAACGCGATTTGGGTTGCGCATTATGTTGAGCAAACCAAAGTCGTGTTCCGTTCGACAAATTCCAAAAAGTATCCGTAATGGTCGTAAAAACATGTCAAATGTTTTTTATAATCAATCCTCAGGTTGTTTTTAACAAACATAATCGATAATATTTCACCCGGACCATAACCTATTTAATAAGAGACAAACGGAAAATGGGGTGCCCCTCTCTCTTGCGCAGGAAATATTCAGAGGACACCTGACTACTTTTGAAAAAACTCGCTAATTTTTCAAAATAAAAGCCTGAAACTATGTCTAAAGCCTGGTCACAGCCTTAGGAAGCCATTGGAAAAGAAATCGGATTGATACCCCTTTAAATGGAGGTTAGATGGGCCAGGGAACACAGATTTCTTTTTTTAAATATCACTTCCGGGTTACATTTTCTCAGGTTTTCGCTTGCAGAATAAGTATTGTTATACTCACAGACAATATTTTGACAGTTTTGGAAACTTTGGAGTGTTTTCTATCCTAATCTGTAAATTATATGCATATTCTACGATCTGGGCCAGAGAAAATGTCCGTTTACGTTGGGCACGTTATTTAAAGAAAAAAAAAAATCTGACCCCTAGCGCTAAGAAGCTTTGTTTGTAGCACTAATGCCCTGTAAGCTTCACGGTTGTGTCTTTCGGTTGTTGTTTTGTTGGCAACATTTCTAAAATAAAAGGGAAAATGTACGCTCACCATGCTGCACCTTGGTCTTCTTCCAACATCGGCCGTGACAGAACTACCCACCACCAAAGGACCAAGCAGCGTGGCCAGGAGGAGCCCGGGAGAAGAGAGAATGGAGGACATCTTGGACATGGGAGGAGGATATGGCAGGGGACAAGACCCTGCCATGGAAACAGGCTGAAGTAGCGAGGGAGGAACGACTTCGCTACCAGGAGTCACGGCAACGGAGCAGGCACGAGAGGCAGCCCGGCAATTTTTTTGGGGGGGGCACACGGGGAGATTGGCTTAGTCAGGTTGGAGACCTGAGCCAACTCCCCGTGTTTACCAGAGTTAGCGTTGTACTGGTCAGGCACCGTGTTATGCGGTGGAGCGCACGGTGTCTCCAGTGCACGTTCATAGCCCGGTGCGCTACATTCCAGCTCCCCGCATTGCAGGGCGAAAATAACCATTCAGCCAGGACGGGTTGTGCAGGCTCTACGCTCAAGACCTCCAGTGCGCCTCCACGGCCCAGTGTATCCTGTGCCTGTCCACAAAACCAGGCCTCCTGCATGTCTCCCCAGCCTGGTGAGTCCTGTGCCTACCCCCAGACCCAGGCCTCCTGTATGTCTCCCCAGCCTGGTGAGCCCTGTGGCAGCTCCACGTACCAGACTGCCCATACGTCTCCTCACTCCAGTGATGATCCATGGCAAGAAGCCTCCAGTGATGATCCATGGCACGAAGCCTCCAGTGATGATCCATGGCAAGAATCCTCCAGTGATGATCCATGGCACAAAGCCTCCAGTGATGATCCATGGCAAGAAGCCTCCAGTGATGATCCATGGCAAGAAGCCTCCAGTGATGATCCATGGCAAGAAGCCTCCAGTGATGATCCATGGCACGAAGCCCGCAACGAGGGTCCCCAGTCCGGAGTCTCCAGCGACGGTCTCCAGTCCGGAGTCTCCAGCGACGGTCCCCAGTCCGGAGCCTCTAGCGACGGTTCCCAGTCCGGGACCCGCAACGAGGGTCTCCAGTCCGGAGCCTCCAGCGACGGTCTCCAGTCCAGAGCCCCCAGCTACGGTCCCCAGTCCGGGGCCCGCAGCGAGGGTGCCCAGTCCGGGGCCCACAGCGAGGGTGCCCAGTCCGGGGTCGGCGACGAGGGTCCGCGCACCAGAGGTGCCACCAAAGTGGGGTGAGCCAGAGGTGGAGCGGGATCTGCGTCCCACACCTGAGCCGCCACCGCGGATAGATGCCCACCCAGACCCTCCCCTATAGGTTCAGGTTTTGCGGCTGGAGTCCGCACCTTTGGGCGGGGTACTGTCACGCCCTGACCTTAGAGAGCCTTTTTATGTCTCTATTTGGTTTGGTCAGGGTGTGTTTTGGGATGGGCATTCTATGTTTTGTTTTCTATGTTTCTTTATTTCTATGTTTTGGCCGGGTATGGTTCACAATCAGGGACAGCTGTCTATCGTTGTCTCTGATTGGGAACCATACATAGGTAACCCTTTTTCCCTCCTTTCAGTGTGGGTAGTTAACTTTGTTTGTGGCACTAATGCCCTGTAAGCTTCACAGTTGTTTCTTTCGTTTGTTGTTTTGTTGGCGACATTTCTAAAATAAAAGGGAAAATGTACGCTCACCATGCTGCACCTTGGTCTTCTTCCAGCATCGGCCGTGACACCTCCATTGATTTAGTCTAATTCTGACCATCATACATGCATAAAAATTCCAATAACTTTATTATCTACACAATTAATTTATTGTTTTGCCCATTCGTCAAAAGATGCGTTTGGTTGCTGGGTGAGGCTTACGATAGAAGAGAAGCACAGAGAGGCCAGAAATAGCCAGACTTAAAAATTGGGTTAAGAAACCGAAGTTGGGTTTTGGAGAAACGGCATCAGTGTGTGCAATCAATACAGCGGAAGAAGGCACGGCAAAAGAGTGGTGAACGGATAAACGTGGTTATGGACAACGAGGAAGAAGGAGAAGAGCCGAGTGCAGTGGGAAGATGTGTGTTGAGGAAGAATGGCGCCAAGTATAAACCGTAATCTGCTGTCGCTGATGGCTCAGAAATTGAACCTGACAAGAGTGAGGATGAATTACCTGTGGTGGCAGGTGTTGTGAAGACCTCCAAGTCCGAGCCTCACCCGATGGTCATGCAAAGGGGTGAGTGGGAGTGAGATTTTGTGAGAAAGTAGATCCCTGCCTTTTGGCTGATCCATATGTAGTCTCAGGCTGGGTAGAAAATACCATGTCATTTACATACAAGTACCTTTCTCCTGTCAAAGTACCTTTTCTAAGAAACACATGAAAGCAACTGATTAACTCCCTGACCTTTAATGTAAATATGAATGTATTTGTGTATATACCGGTATGTTTTTAATCACATTTTTCTAAGTAGAGAAATTATAAGCCAAAATCTGGAATGGATAATGTAAATCGGTGAAGCTAGCTCAAGGTGGATTTGTGATGATTTTCTGTGTTTCTTCTGTCCAGAGAGAGTGGGTGCTTCATGTCATGCGTTTAGGGACAATACCCGTGACTTGCTTTGTTCTCCGGAGCAGGGCACATTTGAAAGGAGTGATTACTGGGGTGTCGTTAAGTGTTGAGGTGAAGCAACTGAAATTTTAAATTCCCTGTGTGTGTGACCCCCCGCCATTTGGTGAGACTCAGACCAGGTGGCGAGCATGGTGAAACAGAGAAGACATTGTCTGTCCTTTTGAGTTTTGATGTTATGTCAGTTATCCAGTGAGAGCTTTTGTGTCGAACCCACTAAGGTGTTTCAGATGCCAAGCTTATGGTCATGTTGCAGGAGTGTGTAGGAGGGAGATTCCAAGATGTGAGAAGTGTGCCCCCTGCATGGGACAAAGGAATGTGTAGTGTGGGTGGAAAAAACTGTGTCAATTGTGGGGGTGCCCATGTTGCTGGGGATCAGAAGTGCCTAATGCAAGAAAGGCAGGTTGAGGTTGCCAGTGTCAGAGTAGAACAGAAGGTGACATATGCTGAGGCAGTGAAGAGAGTAGCGGATGATGGGTCAAGGGTGAGTAGTAGGCCTAGGCCAATACAGAGTGACACGAATTTATGCTTCAGTAAGGTTGGCTTCTTAGCATTAATTGCCATAGTTATCAACTGCACCACAGAAATGGAAAATAAATCACATAAAAACAATGTTGTGGTGGTAGCTGCAGAGAAGTACATGGGTATACGAGGTTTTACAGCAGAAGAGCTACAAGGTGTGTTGAACGAAAGGGTCCTGTCCTCCCAGGTTGTCGGCCTGGAGAATCAGTTAGGGTCAAAGTAGTGGAATGGGCTGGTGATTTTATTTTAATGAAATAGTGGTATATAGGCATAGGGTTAGTTGGTGTTGCAATGTTTTCCTTTTCCCCGTCCTTTAACATTTTTGTATCACGAAATGCAACGTAATTGACTACACACTACCGCACAGTAGGTGGCGGCATGCACAAACAAAATGTGCGAACGCCATTCTACCAAAGAAAAAGAAGAAAAAGAAAATATGCGTTTTTGATTGGACACCCTATATAAAATTGCTTTTGACTAAAATGAAAACGTGTCAGTTTCATGTTCAACTACTTCTGTTGTGCCTTTAGATTTCGAGAAAGTCAACAACTAAGGAATAATCTTTCACTTATCTCATTGACTTCTAAACCCCAAACCCCAGTTTCCACAAGTTACCACAACTACAAAGTCAAAATTGGCTATATCAGTAGCAGTTAAATGTACCTACATGTAATCGAAAATGTAATCTACTTAATCCCCAAAAGTAATTGTTTTAATTGCTTTATTTAAAAAAATAATAATCATGAGATGGCCATAAACAAGAAAGGTTAAAATATCATCTTTATGGTAAGAAAGTGTAATAAATTGCTCAGGTGTAGTCACTTTTGAGGACACAAGCTCAAGTGCACAGTAAAAACATGATACAAATATGAAAATATGAAATATTATACTGTATATGATTTATTTCCTATTCAACAACACTGAATGAATAAGGCTTGAAATGACTCATATGCTATCTAAAGATAGTATAATCAAATTATAAAATGACTAACTATAAGATTTCACCTTACAAATAACTGTAAAATACATATTTGTATGTTTAGTGTTAGAGAAAATGTGCATATTTTCTGATCAAAACGTCTTGCTGTGAACGTCTCACAGAGCTTGGCTTCCTGAAATCTTCTTCCATCTCATATTACTCTTGTCCGGCTATTTTTTTGTTATATAACTACGCAAGTCAGTTATGAACAAATTCTTATTTTACAATGACGGCCTACCCCAGCCAAACCCTCCCCTAATAACTCGGACAATGCTGGGGCAATTGTGTGCCGCCCTATGGGACTCATGATCAGGTCCGGTTGTGATACAGCCTGGGATCGAACCAGGGTCTGTAGTGACGCCTCTAGCACTGAGATGCAGTGCCTTAGACCAGTGCCGTAGACTTGGGAGTCTATGACAAACAGAAAATGTTTTTTGTTTAAAATTAATTATTTTAGATTAATGGCTATAAATTGATTTCTGAATGTGCTAACTGCTGTGCTACAATGTAAAGATTGCAGTCATGTGCTTTGTCAGTGGCTGTGATGTAGGGTTCAGCCAGGAATTTATGGACAGTCGTAAGAGCAAATTAAATGGTAGGAGGGACATCCCAGCTTCAAGTCATTTCAGATTTCACATCCTACATCACACAGACTCAGAAAATATACTACTGTGTCGCTGGAAACCAGGGCTATCGCTCAATGCAAGCCACTTAGATCTACGGTGTCCACAGATCAATGTATAAGCAAAGATGTGGGTTGAAACCTGTACCAAAACCACGCAGGTCCCCTAATAAGGGGACTTTACATCTAAGAGGTTTTAAAATCACATTTGAAGAAGATAAATTGTAGAAATAGGCGGGGGTTAGGACTTTGTGGCTGTGGTAACTAGTGACGACCCCCAAACTCCGGCCTGGGGGCTCATTTGCGTAAATTTCACACAAAATATTTCCCAAAAGTTTGCGCACGTACAAAAATATTACGGTTTATAAACTTGGAGCATGCTATACATACCAATGTTTCCCCTTATAAATCAGACCTGTCATAAAACTGTGGGCGCATGAACGAGGCAAAACTTGAAAAACATATAGGTTTACACTGAACAAAAATATAAACGCAACATGAAAAGTGTTATAAATAAAAGATTCCAGAAATCTTCCACATGCACAAAAAGCGTATTTCTATCAAATGTTGTGCACAAATGTGTTTATATCCCTGGTAGTAAACATTTCTCCTTTGCCAAGATAATCCATCCACCTGACAGGTGGGGCATATCAATAAGCTGATTAAACAGCACGATCATTACACAGATGCACCTCATGCTGGGGACAATAAAAGGCCACACTAAAATTTGCAGTTTTGTCACACAACATAATGCCACAGATGTCTCATGTTTTGAGGGAGCATGCAATTGACATGCTGACTGCAGGAATGTCCACTAAAGCTGTTGCCAGAGAATTTAATGTTAATTTCTCCACCATAAGCCACCTCCAATGTTGTTTTAGAGAATTTGGTAGTACGTCCAACTGGCCTCACAACCGCAGACCATGTGTATGGCGTTGTGTGAGCGAGCGGTTTGCTGATATCAATGTTGTGAACAGGGCACCCCATGGTGGCGGTGGCGGTGGGGTTATGGTATGGGCAGGCACGGACAATTTGAATGCACAGAGATACAGTGACAAGGTCCTAAGGCCCATTCTCATGCCATTCATCCGCCACCATCATCTCATGTTTCAGCATGATAATGCACAGCCCCATGTTACAGGATCTGTACACATTTCCTGGAAGCTGAAAATGTCCCACTTCTTTCATTCCCTGCACACTCACCCAACATGTCACACCTTGAGTATGTTTTGGATGCCCTGGATCCAGTTCCCTCCAATATCCAACATCTTCACACAGTCATTGATGAGGAGTGGAACATAATTCCACAGGCCACAATGAACAGCCTGATCAACTCTATGCGAAGGAGATGTATTGCTCTGCATGAGGCAAATGGTGGTCACACCAGATACTGACTCATTTTCTGATCCACACCCCTACCTTTTTTAAGGTATCTGTGACCAGCAGATGTATATCTGTATTCCCAGTCATGTGAACTCCATAGATTATGGCATAATACTTTTTTTATTGACTGATTTCCTTATATGAACTGTACATTTTTTGAAACTGTTGCATGTTGCGTTTATATTTTTGTTCAGTGTATTTACTATGCTATTAGGTCCAATTAAATGAGAGATTCGCATGGTAATTTGTTGTATGGCTCCTTCGGGAATATGAACCCATCACAGCCAGAAAAGAGGAGGAATATATTCTGCAATGGTTATGAAAATAAAAGAGTACACAGATTCCTATTTCTAATGATACGATTCCGATGTCTAATTATTTTAGATTCTAAAAAATAAAACACATAGATTTTCGCTCTTCTCACTAATGGCAAATGGTTGCATTCTTGTTGATATGTTTTCCCGTTTTTTTGTTTTTTGTTATGAATAAGCTTTTCATCATATGCACCATTTGCACAACATAGCTTGCAATACAATTTTCAAGCACTAGAAAATGTGCGTATGCATGGTCTAAAGTTTGTGGGGAGGTCAGCACATTCTCACGTCAAGTTACATTTTTATAAATGCCTGCTTTTGGGTGTATTTTGTACGTAAGCATGGTTGAACTCTGTGGCCATACTGACTAAAGAGAATGTGTTTCATTATTTCCCTCCAAAGGCATTCTAAAGAATTCACATTTGTAAAAAGCATTGTCTTTGGAGTTGTGAATCATAGTTAACGCTACAGTTGACCTAATGTGATGTGGTTGAAAAGGCCTCCCCTATATACCGCTATGCCTCACCCTTATATAAATATGCGAAGAATGTATTCTCCCCATTGTGCTCCTTCATCTCCTCTGCCTACCAAATTATAGACACGCTGGCTGTTCAATTGCATAGGTCATAATAGTTTTCTGCTCTCTCTACTTCAGAACAGACATTTTCCTCTAGGTCTTTCCTCCTGCCTCAGCCCTAGCGCGCCATAGGAGAGAACATCCGCCGAATAAGACCGGAGCTGGAATGCTTTGACGTCAGTAGCAGGCCAACCCAGGCCAGCGCTCAGAGCCGAACAGACGGAGGTGAATGCGCGAATAGGCGAGCCTACTGCAGAGAGAGACGCACTCACATCGAGCATCCCTGTTGCCTCGTCCTTTGCGGAGATACCGGGGCACGCAAAAACTACGCACCTGGCACAGTCAATACAACAGGGCGAGGGGAAAATATTGTGTAATAGCGTTATTAAGATTTTAACACATCAAGAAGGCTAGTATTATTGGTATAGAAAGAAGTGCATTGCTGTTTACAGTGGTGGGTCGCTCCACTAGCCTCAAGGATAACGCATGATAACGCACGCTAACAATGGTAAGTATTTATTTTTTATCTTTAAACTAACTATATTCTCACTCATAGCAATTTTAGAATTATCTCCTTTGGCTATAATGTTATTGTCAGACTGCGGTGCCAGATGTGAACGATAAGTCTATATTTGTGCATTTCATCAGATGCGTAGGCTAGTCAGTAGATGTGTATTTTACGATCTCGGGACTGCGAACTCAGGACTGATTGCGGAGTGGAAGTTTAAGGTTACCAGTCGAAATTAAAGCAAGTTTTTACGATGGGCTGTTATAGCCTACTGCTGTTATTAATGTCCATAGGGACATTAGAATGATCATAATTTGTACATTGATAACTAGATATATGCGCTGGCAGCTTTGACATAAAACTATACCGACTCACTTATGATCCATCCTCTCCAATACCGCTGTCATACAAAACTTTCACAATGCTTTAAAATACATTTAAAGATATGTTTATGTTAATGATATATATTTGTGTAACTGTTTGGTAAGGATATCTTAATTCATTAAAGGTCCAATGCAGCCGTTTTCATTGCAATATTATAACATTTATGGTTAACAGTTAAATACCTTACTGTGATTCTTTTCAATTAAAATGATCGAAGAGACACAAAAATAGCTTCTTAGCCAAGAACAATTTCTCAAGCAAGAATTTTGCTAGCATTGTCTGGGAATGGTCTGAGTGGGGAGGGGAAAACTGAAAACGATCTGTTATTGGCAGAGTGGTTTGGGACTCTCTTTCTTATTTGTCTATTAATGAGTTTACCGCCTGGTGATGTCACCGGGCTAGTCAATACTCAATCCCACCAAAACAGACATTTCACAATTTCACAGTATTATTCCAACCTTGTAGTGTGGAAAAATATATATTGTAACGACCCTGGGTTTATAAGGGCAGATATCGACTCTGCCGCTCTGCACTGGGCCATGAATGGGACATGATGATAGGGATTGTAGTACAGGGGATGATGAGTAAAATGATTGTGAGACAAAGTCTAAGCTCACCCATTTGTTCTGTGTGTGTTGTCCTTTGTTAGGGAGTAGCAAGTTTGGTGGCATCTCACAGTGCAGTGTGTGATCACTCCCCATTTCTCATGACTCTGTATCAAATCAAATCACATTTATTTATATAGCCCTTCTTACATCAGCTGATATCTCAAAGTGCTGTACAGAATTTTTTTTAAATGTAATTTATTTATTTCACCTTTATTTAACCAGGTAGGCCAGTTGAGAGCAAGTTCTCATTTACAACTGCGACCTGGCCAAGATAAAGCAAAGCAGTGCGACAAAAACAACAACACAGACTTACACATAAACAAATGTACAGTCAATAACACAATAGAAAAATATATGTACAGTGTGTGCAAATGTAGAATAGTAGAGAGCTAAGACAATAAATAGGCCATAGAGGTGAAATAATTACAATTTAGAATTAACACTGGAGTGATGGATGTGCAGATGATGATGTGCAAGTAGAGATACTGGGGTGCAAAAGAGCAAGAGGATAAGTAACAATATGGGGATGAGGTAGTTGGGTGTGCTATTTACAGATTGGCTGTGTACAGGTACAGTGATCTGTAAGGTGCTCTGCCAGCTGATGCTTAAAGTTAGAGAGGGAGATATAAGACTCCAAGTTCAGTGATTTTTGCAATTCGTTCCAGTCATTGGCAGCAGAGAACTGGAAGGAAAGGCGGCCAAAGAAAGTGTTGGCTTTGGGGATGACCAGTGAAATGTACCTGCTGGAGCGTGTGCTACGGGTGGGTGTTGCTATGGTGAACAGTGAGCTGAGATAATGTGGGGCTTTACCTAGTAAAGACTTATAGATGACCTGGAGCCAGTGGGTTTGGCGACGAATATGTAGTGAGGGCCAGCCAACGAGAGCGTACAGGTCGCAGTGGTGGGTAGTATATGGGGCTTTGGTGACAAAACGGATGGCACTGTGATAGACTACATCCAGTTTGTTGAGTAGAGTGTTGGAGACTATTTTGTAAATGACATTGCTGAAGTCAAGGATCGGTAGGATAGTCAGTTTTACGAGGGTATGTTTGGCAGCATGAGTGAAGGATGCTTTGTTGCGAAATAGGAAGCCGATTCTAGATTTAATTTTGGATTGGAGATGCTTAATGTGAGTCTGGAAGGAGAGTTTACAGTCTAGCCAGACACCTAGGTATTTGTAGTTTTCCACATATTCTAAGTCAGAACCCTCCAGAGTAGTAATGCTAGTCGGGCGGGAGGGTGCGGGCAGCAATCGGTTGAAGAGCATGCACTTAGTTTTACTTGCATTTAAAAGCAGTTGGAGGCCACGGAAGGAGTGTTGTATGGCATTGAAGCTCGTTTGGAGGTTTGTTAGCACAGTGTCCAATGAAGGGCCAGATGTATACAGAATGGTGTCGTCTGCGTAGAGGTGGATCAGAGAATCACCAGCAGCAAGAGCGACATCATTGATATATACAGAGAAAAGAGTCGGCCTGAGAATTGAACCCTGTGGCATCCCCATAGAGTATGCCAGAGGTCCGGACAACAGGCCCTCCGATTTGACACACTGAACTCTATCAGAGAAGTAGTTGGTGAACCAGGTGAGGCAGTCGTTTGAGAAACCAAGGCTATTAAGTCTGCCGATAAGAATCTTGTGATTGAGTCTAAAGCCTTGGCCAGGTCGATGAAGACGGCTGCACAGTACTGTCTTTTATTGATGGTGGTTATGATATCGTTTAGGACCTTGAGCGTGGCTGAGGTGCACCCTTGACCAGCTCGGAAACCAGATTGCATAGTGGAGAAGGTACGGTGGGATTCTAAATCATTGGTGATCTGTTTGTTAACTTGACTTTCGAAGATTGGCCGATTGGTCAGGATGATATCTAAGAGGGTGCACATGGTTACAGATTTAGGGTTGTACCTGGTGGGTTCCTTGATAATCTGTGTGAGATTGAGGGCATCAAGCTTAGATTGTAGGATGGCCGGGGTGTTAAGCATGTCCCAGTTTAGGTCACCTAACAGTACGACCTCTGACGATAGATGGGGTGCAATCAATTCACATATGGTGTTCAGGGCACAGCTGCGGGCTGAAGGGGGTCTATAACAAGCGGCAACTGTGAGAGACTTGTTTCTGGAAAGGTGGATTTTTAAAAGTAGAAGCTCGAATTGTTTGGGCACAGACCTGGATAGTAAGATAGAACTCTGCAGGCTATCTCTGCAGTAGATTGCAACTCTGCCCCCTTTAGCAGTTGTATCTTTTCGAAAACTGTTATAGTTAGGGATGGACATTTCAGGATTTTTAGTGGCCACCTAAGCCAGGATTCAGACACGGCTAGGACATCCGGGTTGGCGGAGTGTGCAAAAGCAGTGAATAAAACAAACTTAGGGAGGAGGCTTCTAATGTTAACATGCATGAAACCAAGGCTTTTACAGTTACAGAAGTCAACAAATGAGAGCGTCTGGGGAATGGGAGTGGTGCTGGGGGCTGCAGGGCCTGGGTTAACCTCTACGTCACCAGAGGAACAGAGGAGGAGTAGGCTAAGGGTAAGGCTAAAGGTATAAGAACTGGTCATCTAGTGCGTTTGGAACAGAGAGTAAAAGGAGCAGATTTCTGGGCGCGGAAGAATAGATTCATGGCATAATGTACAGACAAGGGTATGGTAGGATGTGAGTACATTGGAGGTAAACCTAGGCATTGAGTGACGATGAGAGAGGTTTTGTCTCTCGAGGCACCATTTAAGCCAGGTGAGGTCACCGCATGTGTGGGGGTGGAACAAAAGGGCTAGCTAAGGCATATTGAGCAGGGCTGGAGGCTCTACAGTGGAATAAGACAATAATCACTAACCAAAACAGCAATAATCAAGGCATATTGACATTAGGGAGAGGCATGTATAGCCGAGTGATCATAGGGTCCAGTGAGTAGCTAGGCAAGCTGGAGACACAGCGAATCAGACGGCTAGCAGGCTAGCAGATGGGCATCTGGGGGACGTCGCAACGGAAGAGCTTGTTGAATCCCCCTCTGATGGTTACGTCTGCAGACCAGTCATGATGGATCGGCGGGGCTCCGTGACGGCAGTGAAGGGTCCAGGCCAATTGGCAAAATAGGTATTGTAGCCCAAGAATTGGCTGATGGACATCTTTGGCTGGCCAGAAGATGGGCCTAGCTCCAGGCTAGCTCCAGGCTAACTGGTGCTTGCTTCGGGACAGAGACGTTAGCCAGGTGTAGCCACTCGGATAGCAGCTAGCTAGCTGCGATGATCCGGTGTAGAGGTTCAGACAGCAGGTAGCCTAGTCTTGTGGTTAGAGCTAGATCGAATCCACGAGCTGACAAGGTAAATATCTGTTGTTCTGCCCCTGAACAAGGCAGTTAACCCACTGTTCCTAGGCCGTCATTGTAAATAAGAATTTGTTCTTAACTGACTTGCCTAGTTAAATAAATGTTAAAGAAAAATAATAATAATAATAAAAAAAGAGCTTGCGGTAGGAATCCGGAGATGTGGTAGAGAAAAAGCAGTCCGATATGCTCTGGGTTGTTATTACGCTGTGCAGACTGGCAGGAATTGACTGGGCTGAGGCTGGCTGATGTCCGAGTTAACGGTGATGACCGCTAGCAGTGGCTAACCGACTAGTAGCTAGTTAGCTGGCTAGCTTCTGATGGGGGTTCCGGTTCTATAGTATAAAAAAATAACAGATCCGTACCACATTGGGTGGGGCGGGTTGCAGGAGAGTATGTTCAGTCCATAGATGGAAATTGAGATTAAAAATATTTAAAAAATATACTAAATATTTACGAAGAAAAAAATATATACACGGGAAAAGACAAAACAGACGTCTGACTGCTACGTCCAACTGGGTAGAAGCTGTTCAGGGTCCTGTTGGTTCCAGACTTGGTGCATCGGTATCGCATGCCGTGCGGTAGCAGAGATTATTTCTATGACTTGGGTGGTTGGGGTCTTTGACAATTTTTTGAGCCTTCCTCTGACACCGCTTGGTATAGAAGTCCTGGATGGCACGGAGCTTGGCCCCAGTGATGTACTGGGCCGTATACACTTCCGTCTGTGGCACCTTGCGGTAGGATGCCAAGCAGTTGTCATACCAAGCAGGAATGCAGCCGTTCAAGGTGCTCTCAATGGTGCAGCTGTAGGACTTTTTGAGGATCAGAAGGCCCATGCCAAATCTTTTCAGCCTCCTGAGGGGGAAGAGGTGTTGTTGTGCCCTCTTTACAACTGTGTTGGTGTGTGTGGACCATGATAGATCGTTAGTGATGTGGACGCTGAGGAAGCTCTCCACCTGCTTCACTACAGCCCTATCGATGTGAATGGGGCCCTCCATTTCCTGTAGTCCACGATCAGCTCCTTTGTCTTGCTGACGTTGAGGGAGAGGTTGTTGCACCACACTGCCAGGTCTCTAACCTCCTCCCTATAGGCTGTGTCATGGTCGTCGGTGATCAGGCCTACCACTGTCGTGTCATCAGCAAACTTAATGATAGTGTTGGAGTCGTGCGGGGCCACATAGTCGTGGGTGAACAGGGAGTACAGGAGAGGACTAGGCATGCACCCCTGAGGGGACCCCATGTTGAGAGTCAGCTGGCGGATGTGTTGTTGCCTAATCAGGGATAGGTTGAAAATGTGAGTGAAGACACTTGCCAGCTGGTCAGCACATGCTCTGAGTACAAGCCCTGGTAATCCGTCTGGCCCTCCGTCTGACACAGTCGTCTGGAACAGCTGGTACTCTCATGCATTGTTCAGTTTTGCTTGCCTTGATGAGAGCATAGAATACATTTAGCTCATCTGGTAAGCTTGCGTCACTGGGCAGCTCGCGGCTAGGTTTCCCTTCGTAATCCATCATAGTTTGCAAGCCCTACCACATTCGACAAGTAGTAAGATTTGATCTTAGTCCTCAATTGATGCTTTGCCTGTTTGATGGCTTGTCGGAGATCGTAGTGAGACTTCTTATAAGCATCTGGCTTAGTGTCCCGCTCCTTGAAAGTGGCAGCTCTAGCCTTTAGCTCAGTGCGGATGCTTTCTGTAATCCATGGCTTCTGTTTGGGATATGTATTAATGGCCACTGTGTAGTCGATGCACTTAATAATGAAGCCAGGAGGTATTTAAATTTGAAGCTCGCTGAAATGGGGCTGAAATGGGGCTGAATGGCACCAACGAATCACTAAGGATCATGGTGAAAGTGGCCGTAACTAGCAAAGTATCATGGCTGATGTAGTCGTTTTCATCCTGCCTAAGAGAGTCGATCGGGAGCCTCCTCGTAGCCTGCCGGCCCGTGATTGGTCTGTGTCAGAACTTGGTCCTGTGTGACGACAAATGTAGTCGTCAGAATGGATCACTATTTAAATAAATATTTCAATTTGTAGCGAACTTTAAATAATTCACCATGGAACTTGATCATAATAAACACATTTTAGAGGCCAAAACGGCCATCAAATAGTTTTTTTATTTGACCGTTTTGGGGATTGTAATTTACATACGTTTCTGGGTCAGACCAGGGATTTTGTGACCGCTAGGTTGTTACGCAGTAGCCCACCAGCAGAGCTTGTGACTTCACACTCCAGACCTGACACTGGGGGCCTGTGTAAACTGCAATCGGATTAATCTCGGAACATATTCCAGTCTGTGCTAGTGAAACAGTCCTGTAGCCTAGCATCCGCTTGGGTGCATCACTGGAACTTCCTGTTTGAGTTTTTGCTTGTAAGCAGGAATCAGTAAGATAGAGTTATGGTCAGATTTACCAAATGGAGGGCGTTTCTGTATGTGGAGTGAAGGTGATCAATGTTTTTTCGCCTCTAGTTGCACAGGTGACATGCTGGTAGAAATGAGCTAAAATGGATTTAAGTTTCCGTAAATTAAAATCACTGGCCACTAGGAGCACCGCCTCTGGATGCACCGCCTTAGCGCTCACGAGTGGCAGAGCGGTATAAGGCACTCATTGCTAGAGGTGTCACTAGAGACCTGGTTCGATTCCAGGCTGTATCATAACCGGACGTGATTGGGAGTCCCGTAGTGTGGCGCACAATTGGCCCAGCGTCGTCCGGGTTAGGGCTTGACCTGAGTAGGTTGTCGTTGTAAATAACAATTTGTTCTTAACTGACTTGCCTAGTTAAAGAAAGGTTAATTTAAACCAGCATCGGTTTGTGGTGGTAAATAAACAGCTATTAAGAATATAGATGAAAACTCTCTTTGTACATTTTTGATGGTCTGCAATAAATGATCCCAGAAATGTTTCTTATGCACAAAAAGCTTATTTCTCTCATATTTGTGCACAAATTTGTTTATATCCCTGTTAGTGAGCATTTCTCATTTGCCAAGATAATCCATACACCTGACGGGTGTGGCATATCAAGAAGCTGATTAAAAAGCACGATCTTTACACAGGTGCACCTTGTGCTGGGAACAATAAAAGGTGACTCTAAAATGTGCAGTTTTGTCACACAACGCAATGCCACAGATGTTTCAAGTTTTGAGGGTGTGCAATTGCCATTCTGACTACAGGAATGTCCACCAGAGCTGTTGCCAGAGAATTTAATGTTCATTTCTCTACCATAAGCCGCCTCCAATGTTGTTTTAGAGAATTTGATAGTATGTCCTCCGACCTCACAACCGCAGACCACGTGTAACCATCATATTTTCAAGCATGGTGGTGGCTGCATCATGTTATGGGTATGCTTGTCATCGGCAAGGACTTGGGAGTTTTTTTATAATAAAAAGAAAAGGAATAGAAATAAGCACAGGGACAATCCTAGAGGAAAACCTAGTTCCGTCTGCTTTCCAACAGACACTGGGAGACAAATTCACCTTTCAGCAGGACAATAACCTAAAACACAAGGCCAAATACACACTGGAGTTCGTCGGCTTGAAAATCTATGGCAAGACTTGAAAATGTCTGTCTAGCAATGATCAACAGCCAACTTTAAGAATTTTTTAAGAATAATGTGCAAATATTGTACAATCCAGGCATGCAAAGCTCTTAGAGACTTACCCAGAAAGACTCACAGCTGCAATTTCTGCCAAAGGTCAAGACATATTAGTGTTTTATTTTTCATGTATTTTTTTTTTATTTATTTTTTTACAAATGTTTTACAAAAAATCTCCCAACTTGACATTGCAGATAATTTTTTGTAGATCGTTGACAAAGAATGACAATTACATCCATTTCAATCCCACTTTGTAACAAAATGTGAAGAAAAAAATGATTGGTGTGGATACTTCCTGAAGGCACTGTATATCATCCATGTCCTTGTTCAGCCACGATTCCGAGAAACATAAGATATTACAGTTCTTCAGGTCCCGTTGATAGGATAGTCTCGAAAGGAGCGTGTACAGTTTATTCTCCAGTGGTTGTATGTACGCCAATAGAATGCAGGGTAGAGGCAGTTTATTCCCTCGCCAACGTAGTTTCTCCAGAGTGCACGCACTTCGGCCTCACTTACTGTACGCCGCCTCTTTCTTCTCCGAGTTTTGGGGATTAGGACCTAGTCCGCGGTGAGCAGTATGTCCTGCACCGCCGACTCATTGAAGTAGAAATCTTCATCCAAATCAAGGCTAGTGAATGTTGTTATAATGTCCAGAAGCTCTTTTCGGTCATAAGAAATGAAGGTGGAAACATTATGTAGAAAAATAGTTACGATCAATGCAAAAAAACACCCAAAATAGCAGAATTGATAAGGAGCACGTAAAACAACCACTATCCAATCCAGCGCCATGTCTCGTGTGTGCGTGTTTGCCAGTGGATTTGTCCATATCCACCCTGGTCCTTGTGTTAAGTGCAGTACCTCTATTGCTTGTTTGTCTGGTATGTTCACATAGGTACAATGTGTTCTCAGCCTTTCTGCTCAGCTAGCACCAGGCACCAGAAGAATAGATATTCTCACCCATTTTCTCAAGATGTTAGCAAACAAACATGCTAAGTTTGCTGAAATCCTGATGCTTTAGCATTGTTTAATAATGTTTGTGTGCGTGTGCCTGTGAGTGTGTGTATGTGCATGAGAGAAATGTACAGTATGTGTTAGTTGTCAGTGTGTGTGTCTGTGTGTTTATAACAGTGAAAGTCATCTCCCCAGCGGAAGCCTGGTCCCTGTTTGAACACAATCAGAAGGAAACAGTGTTGTTTCCTCCCTGCTCCCTATAGGACGCAGCGGTCTCACACTGTGCTGTTTTAGGCCTGTTCTGCTTTGGTAGCTGACAAGAGAGGCAGTGAAAGCCACAGTGAATAGGAGGGTGGCATTCTCTTTCAGTCTCTCAGTGTCTGTTCTCTTTCCCTTTCTCATCTCTACCTACTGTCTATCTCTTTCTCACATCTCCCCTCTATTTTACAGTCTACCACAGCACAGCTTGTGCACTGAACTTTGTTTAGCATAACTGCTGCTGTTTCTCTCAAATGGAAACATAAAAGCTCTATCCCAAGGAGAGATCCTGAGGAAAGTCCTATCTTGCAAAACACACAAAACATGTGTGTGTGGCTGTGTGCATTTGAATGCACAAGTGTGAGTTAGACTTTCTGTGTATATACTACTAGGGTATGTATACATAGTTCAACTAACAATGATTGATTCCCAGAATGTTTCAGGTAGATTGTGTGCATTACATCACCTGAACAACTTGTAAATAGGCTGAGGCCCAGACAAAGCCCAGGCCCAGACAAAATAAGTGGACATGAGTTGAAGCACTGTGCTGAACAATTAGCTGGTGTTTTTACAGACATTTTACAATCCTTGCTCGACCAGCAAAATGTGCCAGTATTGTGGAAAAACTCAATAATTATACCCATTACTGAAGCGTCTAATCCCTCTGTGCTGAATGACAACTGCCCTGTCGCCTTGACATCCTTAGTAATGAAAATTGTGAAAAGTCATATTCTCAGCGCCACCCAGAAGCTGCTCGACCTGTTTCAGTTTGCCTATCAGCCCAACAGAGGAGTTGATGATGCCATTCTTATGCTCCTCAACATGGTCTATAGACATCTAGAAGCCGCTAAATCCCATGTCAGGTTTCTGTTTGTTGACTTTTCTTCTGCCTTCAACATAATCCAGCCTTACATTAAAGCACAGAGACTCATAATGAACTTCTCCTTAGATGGGGGGCTGGTTTTGTGGCTGTTGAACTTCCTGAGCCACAGGTCACAGTGGGTCAAGGTGGGTCCCCACGTATCAGACATACGCACCACCAACACAGGCTCCGCACATGGATGTGTTTTGTCCCCTCTCCTGTACATCTTGTACACTAATAGTTGTACCAGTTCCGATCCTGACAGACACCTAGTTAAGTTCGCTGATGACACTGCCTTGATCAGCCTGTTGTATGATGAGGAACACCGTGGCCCGGTCCTAAATTACTTTGTAGAGTGGTGTGATGAATCACACTTGGTCCTCAATACCAACAAGACCAAAGAGATGTGCATAGGTGCGAACAACACCTACCTATGCAATATCTAGTATCATCTACGTCAGAACATAGAGATGGTAGAGGAATACAAATATCTGGGTGTCCTCTTGCACAATAAGCTTCAGTGGAGTACAGAGACTGCATTTTCTCAAAAAGCTGGGATCTTTTAATGTTGACTGTACTATACTGACTCTGTTTTACAAATCTTTCATTAAGAGTATTTTAACTTTTTTGTATTGTTTGTTGGTTTGGCAAAACCACTGTCAGCCAGAAAAATATGCTGAGAAGGATTATCACCACAGCAAGCAAGGTATTTCGAGTCAAACAGACAGGCTTGGATGAGATCTTTAAGGTCAGGGCCCTCAGCAAGGCTCACAAAATTATTTTAGACCCAAGCCTGTACCTGGAGTTTGAACTAATTTGTGCCAGGTGTGATATCCCTCCTAAACTGCTCAGTCTAATGTTCCTATCAACTGCCCGCTAGTTGTCTAGAGCATATTGGACTGTTAGCTGAATAGATCCATCGGCCAATTTCTTGGGCCACTATACCTATTTTGCCAATTGGACTTGGACCCCTCTGCTACTCGGAACCCTATTAATCCATCATGACTGGTCTATCGACATCACCGCATGATGACTCGGCTACGCATGCCTCTCCCTAATATCAATATGCCTTGTCCATTACTGTCCTGGTTAGTGATTATTGTCTTATTTCACTGTAAAGCCTCTAGCCCTGCTCAATATGCCTTAACCTACCATTTAGTTCCACCTTCACATATGTGGTGACATCACCTGGTTTAAACGTCTCTAGAGACAATATCTCTCTCATCATTACTCAATGCCTAGGTTTACCTCCAATGTACTCACATTCTACCATACCTTTGTCTGTACATTATGTCTTGAATCTATTCTCTCACGCCCAGAAACCTGCTCCTTTTACTCTCTGTTCCGAACGTACTAGACGACCAGTTCTGATAGCCTTTAGCCGTACCCTTATCCTACTCCTCCTCTGTCCCTGTGGTGATATAGAGGTTAATCCAGGCCCTGCAGTGCCTAGCTCCACTCCTACTTCCCAGGTGCTCTCATTTGTTGACTTCTGTAACCGTAAAAGCCTTGGTTTCATGCATGTTAACATTAGAAGCCTCCTCCCTAAGTTTGTTTTATTCACTGCTTTAGCACACTCTGCCAACCCAGATGTCCTAGCCGTGTCTGAATCCTGGCTTAGGAAGACCACCAAAAACCCTGAAATTTCCATCCCTAACTATAACATCTTCCGACAAGATAGAACTGCCAAAGGGGGCGGTGTTGCAATCTACTGCAGAGATAGCCTGCAGAGTTCTGTCTTACTATCCAGGTCTGTGCCCAAACAATTCGAGCTTCTACTTTTAAAAATCCACCTTTCCAGAAACAAGTCTCTCACCGTTGCCGCTTGCTATAGACCACCCTCTGCCCCCAGCTGTGCCCTGGACACCATATGTGAATTGATTGCACCCCCATTTATCTTCAGAGCTTGTGCTGCTAGGTGACCTAAACTGGGACATGCTTAACACCCCGGCCATCCTACAATCTAAGCTTGATGCCCTCAATCTCACACAAATTATCAATGAACCCACCAGGTACAACCCCAAATCCGTAAACACGGGCACCGTCATAGATATCATCCTAACCAACTTGCCCTCCAAATACACCTCTGCTGTTTAAACCAAGATCTCAGCGATGACTGCCTCATTGCCTGCATCCGTAATGGGTCTGCGGTCAAACGACCACCCCTCATCACTGTCAAACACTCCCTAAAACACTTCAGCGAGCAGGCCTTTCTAATCAACCTGGCACGGGTATCCTTGAAGGATATTGACCTCATCCCGTCAGTAGAGGATGCCTGGTTATTATTTAAAAGTGCCTTCCTCACCGTCTTAAATAAGCATACCCCATTTGAAAAATCTAGAACCTGGAACAGATATAGCCCTTGGTTCTCTCCAGACCTGACAGCCCTTGACCAGCACAAAAACATCCTGTGGCGTTCTGCATTAGCATCGAATAGCCCCCATGATATGCAACTTTTCAGGGAAGTTAGGAACAAATATACACAGGCAGTTAGGAAAGCTAAGGCTAGCTTTTTCAAGCAGAAATTTGCATCCTGTAGCACAAACTCAAAAAAGTTCTGGGACACTGTAAAGTCCACGGATAATAAGAGCACCTCCTCCCAGCTGCCCACTGCACTGAGGCTAGGAAACACTGTCATCACTGATAAATCCACTATAATTGAGAATTTCAATAAGCATTTTTCTACGGCTGGCCATGCTTTCCACCTGGCTACCCCTACCCCGATCAACAGCCCTGCACCCCCCACAGCAACTCGCCCAAGCCTAACCCATTTCTCATTCACCCAAATCCAGATAGCTGATGTTCTGAAAGAGCTACAAAATCTGGATCCCTACAAATCAGCCGGGCTCGACAATCTGGACCCTCTCTTTCTAAAATGATCTGCCAAAATTGTTGCAACACCTATTACTAGCCTGTTTAACCTCTCTTTTGTATTGTCTGAGATTCCCAAAGATTGGAAAGCTGCCACGGTCATCCCCCTCTTCAAAGGGGGAGACACCCTAGACCCAAACTGCTACAGACCTATATCTATCCTACCCTGCCTTTCTAAGGTCTTCGAAAGCCAAGTGAACAAATATATTACTGACCATTTCGAATCCCACCGTACCTTCTCCGCTATGCAATCTGGTTTCAGAGCTGGTCATGGGTGCACCTCAGCCACGCTCAAGGTCCTAAACGATATCATAACCGCCATCGATAAGAGACATTACTGTGCAGCTGTGTTCATCGACCTGGCCAAGGCTTTTGACGCTGTCAATCACAACATTCTTATCGGCAGACTCAACAGCCTTGGTTTCTCAAATGATTGCCTCGCCTGGTTCACCAACTACTTCTCTGATAGAGTTCAGTGTGTCAAATCGGAGGGCCTGTTGTCCTGACAGTCTCTATGGGGGTGCCACAGGGTTCAATTCTTGGGCCGACTCTCTTCTCTGTATACATCAATGATGTCGCTCTTGCTGCTGGTGATTCTCTGATCCACCTCTACGCAGACGACACCATTCTGTATACCTCTGGCCCTTCTTTGGACACTGTGTTAACTGACCTCCAAACGAGCTTCAATGCCATACAACTCTCCTTCCGTGGCCTCCAACTGCTCTTAAATGCAAGTAAAACTAAATGCATGCTCTTCAAACGATCGCTGCCCGCACCTGCCCGCCCGTCCAGCATCACTACACTGGACGGTTCTGACTTAGAATATGTGGACAACTACAAATACCTAGGTGTCTGGTTTAGACTGTAAACTCTCCTTCCAGACTCACATTAAGCATCTCCAATCCAAAATTAAATCTATAATCGGCTTCCTATTTCGCAACAAAGCATCCTTCACTCATGCTGCCAAACATACCCTCGTAAAACTGACTATCCTACCGATCCTCGACTTCGGCGATGTCATTTACAAAATAGCCTCCAACACTCTACTCAACAAATTGGATGCAGTCTATCACAGTGCCATCCGTTTTGTCACCAAAGCCCCATATACTACCCACCACTGCGACCTGTACGCTCTCGTTGGCTGGCCCTCGCTTCATACTCGCCGCCAAACCCACTGGCTCCAGGTCATCTAAAAGTCTCTGCTAGGTAAAGCCCCACATTACCTCAGCTCACTGGTCACCATAGCAGCACCCACCCGTAGCACGCGCTCCAGCAGGTATATCTCACTGGTCACCCCCAAAGCCAATTCTTCCTTTGGCCGCCTTTCCTTCCAGTTCTCTGCTGCCTCTGCTGCCAATGACTGGAACGAACTGCAAAAATCACTGAAGCTGGAGACTCATATCTCCCTCATTAGCTTTAAGCACCAGCTGTCAGAGCCGCTCACAGATCACTGCACCTGTACATAGCCAAGTGTAAATAGCCCATCCAACTACCTCATCCCCATACTGTATTTATTTATTTATCTTGCTCCTTTGCACCCCAGTATCTCTACTTGCACATTAATCTTCTGCACATCTACCATTCCAGTGTTTAATTGCTATATTGTAATACTTCACCACCATGGCCTATTTATTGCCTTACCTCCCTTATCCTACCTCATTTGCACACACTGTATATAGACTTTTTCTACTGAATTATTGACTGTATGTTTGTTTATTCCATGTGTAACTCTGTGTTGTTGTATGTGTCGAACTGCTTTGCTTTATCTTGGCCAGGTCGCAGTTGCAAATGAGAACTTGTTCTCAACTAGCCTACCTGGTTAAATAAAGGTGTTCTCAACTAGCCTACCTGGTTAAATAAAGGTGTTCTCAACTAGCCTACCTGGTTAAATAAAGGTGAAATAAATTAAATAAAAAAACAATGTTGATGACAACAATGCTGTTTTCACTTTGCTTCTTAATATAAATCCACTAGCGTTCTATAATGACGCTATTAGTTTGTGTTTCTTACATCAGCAAACAGCTAGTTTTTATTTACTTTGCAAGTTTCCCTAAATCTTGTGATAAAATAAAATAAAATGTTTTTAAAAAATCTAATCTGTCAGCTGTCAGGCTCTTGCAAAGTAGGCTATAGGCTGCTGCGGCCATTCCCACTGGCAATAGGCTATGTTGTTCAAAGTGGCTAGAGAGGACACAGTAATGAGAGAAAAATCATATAGGCCTACTGGAAAAATAATAAGCTCCTGAAAATATTAGTATTATCATCCTATAGGATGAATCATGAAAAAAGCTTGGCTACATTTCATTCTTTACACCCATTTAATAAGAGAGGAAATGCAAAACATGCACCTGTCGTCATTCCTTGATCACACATGCTGACCATCATGTCGCTTGCTGCCTACAGTTTTCTTTCTATCTTATTAAAGAGATGAAGTCCAGACAGGCTACGCCTATTTTAGGAAACTTTCTGAATGGACATAGAGAATTAGCAAACTCATACACCCACGCACCGAAAAGGACCCATCAGTCAAAGCCGCCTGCAGTACATCTCACTCAGACACACAAACAAATCATATTTCTCCTTTCCCCAAACACGTATTAAAAACTTTGCCTTAGCTTCAAATCCTTTCTGTACGATATCAAAAATGTGTTTAAATGATAGGATAATGCTAAATCAATGTAGTCTATCATATCAATTCACGAGAAAAGTTTTAAGGGGAAGATATAGAGACTTCTGAGATATAGGCCTAGGCTAAATGAAGACGCTGGGAGACTAATTCAGCTCTCAGCAGGACAATAACCTAAAACACAAGGCCAGATCTACACTCTAGTTGCTTACCAAGAAGACAGTGAATGTTCCTGAGTGTCTGAGTTACAGGGTTGACTTCAATTTGCTTGAAAATCTATTGCAAGACTTGAAAATGGTTGTCTAGCAATGATGAACAACCACTTTATTAAAATAATAATATCATACAATCCAGGTGCACAAACCTATTAGAGACTTATCCAGAAAGACTCACACTTTTTTGGTTACTACATGATTCCATATGTGTTATTTCATAGTTTTGATGTCTTCACTATTATTCTACAATGTAGAAAATAGTAAAAATCAAGAAAAACCCTTGAATGAGTAGGTGTTCTAAAACTTTTGACCTGTAGTGTACATATATATATATATATATATATATATATATATATATATATATATATATATATATATATATATACACACGGAGTATACTGAACATTAAGAACACCTGCTCTTTCAATGACATACAGTAGACTGACCAGGTGAATCCAGGTGAAGGCCATAATCCCTTTGTGATGTCACTTTTTAAGTCCCCTTAAATCAGAGTAGAGGAAGGGGAGGAGACAGGTTGAAGAAGGATTTTTAAGCTTTGAGACAATTGAGACATGGATTGTGTATGTGTGCCATTCAGAGGGTGAATGAGAAAAACAAAATATTTAAGTGCCTTTGAACGGGGTATGGTAGTAGGTGCCAGGCGCACTGGTTTGTGTCAAGAACTGCAACGCTGCTGGGTTTTTCACGCTCAACAGTTTCCAATGTGTATCAAGAATGGTCCACCACCCAAAGGACATCCAGCCTGTGGGAAGCATTGGAGTAAACATGGGCCGGCATCCCTGTGAAACGCTTTCGACACCTTGTGGAGTCCATGCCCCGATCACTGGAGTCTGTTCTGAGGGCGAAAGTGTTACTAATGTTTGGTATAGTCAGTTTATATATCTATCATTAGGCTGTATGTCATTTTTGATATACAGTGCCTTCGGAAAGTATTCAGATCCCTTGACTTTAAAAAAAAGTCTTTATTCTAAAATTGATTCAATTGTTTTTTCCCTCATCAATCTACAGACAATACCCCCAAAACAGTTTTATTAGACATTTATGCTAATTTATATAAATATATATATATATAACATTTACTGTGCATAAGTATTCAGACCCTTTACTCAGTACTTTGTTGAAGCACCTTTGGCAGCAATTACAGCCTTGAGTCTTCTTGGGTATGACACTACAAGCTTGCCACAGCTGTATTTGGGGAGTTTCTCCCATTCTTCTCTGCAGATTCTCTCAAGCTCTGTCAGGTTGGATGGGGAGCGTCGCTGCACAGCTATTTTCAGGTCTTTCCAGAGATGGTCGACTGGGTTCAAGTCCGGGCTCTGGCTGGGCCCTTCAAGGACATTCAGAGACTTGTCCCGAATCCACTCCTGCGTTGTCTTGGCTGTGTGCTTAGGGTCGTTGTCCTGTTGGAAGGTGAACCTTCACCCCAGTCTGTGGTCCTGAGCGCTCTCGAGCAGGATTTCATCAAGGATCTCTCTGTACTTTGCTCCGTTCATCTTTGTCTCGATCCTGACAAGTCTCTCAGTCCCTGCCGCTGAAAAACATCCCCACAGCATGATGCTGCCACCACCATGTTTCAACATAAGGATGGTGCCAGGTTTCCTCCAGATGTGACGCTTTGCATTCAGGCCAAAGAGTTGAATATTGGTTTCATCAGACCAGAGCATCTTGTTTCTCATGGTCTGAGAGTCTTTGGGTGCCCTTTGGCAAACTCCAAGGGAGTTTGCCAAAGTTCTTCCATGTATGAATGATGGAGGCCACTGTGCTCTTGGGGACCTTCAATGCTGCAGAAATCTTTTGGTACCCCTCCCCAGATCTGTGCTTCAACACAATCAGGTCTCGGAGCTCTATGGACAATTCCTTCGAACTCATGGCCTGGTTTTTACTCTGACATGCACTGTCAACTGTGGGACCTTATATAGACAGGTGTGTGCCTTTCCAAATCATGACCAATTGAATTTACCACAGGTGCACCTCAATCAAGTTGTAGAAACACCTCAAGGATGATCAATGGAAACAGGATGCACCTGAGCTCAATTTCGAGTCTCATATCAAAGGGTATGAATACTTATGTAAATAAGGTATTTCTGTTTTTGTTTTCGCTTTCGCTTTGTCATGATGAGATATTATGTGTAGATTGCTGATTATTTTTTTTTGAATAAGGCTGTAATGTAAGAAAATGTGGAAAAAGTCAAGCGGTCTGAATACTTTCCGAAGGCACTGTAGGCCTATTGTAAATGTGTATTATTGTGGCATCACCATCTTCATTGCAAAAATAAATACAAATACACAAATTACTTTAAGCTACATATTAATTTGACAGAGGTAATGAACTGCCCATTGATCAGCAGAGCAATTGATAAAACAAGACCATGTTTCAAAAAACAAGTGTTTCTGAGCTTATGTCAATATTACACAGGTAAGTAAACAGTTACAGAAATCAGGAATAGAGACAGGTTCTATAGACCTCTACTGTATATGAGAAACTGTGTCCAACAGACCACCACCTGTTGTTATGATGGTGACATACTAAACAAAAAAATATGTTATTAAATATAGTTTTTTCTCAATGGCATGTATTGCTAAAATAAAGATTTAAGGAAATACAGGCAGGCACCACATTTCTACAAGACAAAACAGCTGCCTCAATCAAGCATTATGGTCTTGTAATTATAAAAGCAAAGCTTGCTTTCATATAATAAAAAAAAGCTTGAAAGGGTAGAGGAATGGGATTAGTGTGGTGTGTGTGAGGAATCCAATACTTTAACTTGTATGCGGTACGAATCTCATTATTGTGGGAGCACCTCTAAGCGGATGAATTAGGCTGTTTGAGAAGGTTTGAATCCTAAGCAACCTGCATATGCATTGTTTGAAATACAATATAACAACATAGCTACTGTAGTAGGTCAAAGCTGTGTGCTGGAAAACATTGATAGAGCATGGGTTGAGTAGGCATTGTGGTGCTCTTGAATTTCCTTTCTTTTTCAGCTTCACTTATAACATTGTTTTTTGTTTTTTAATTAGCTAGAGAGCAGAGAGAGAGAGCTCAGAAAGAGTGTGCAGAGAGAGAGAGCTCAGAAAGAGTGTGCAGAGAGAGAGAGTACAGAGAGAGAGTACAGAGATAGAGAGCACAGAGAGAGAGAGCTCAGAGAGAGAGAGCTCAGAGAGAGAGAGCACACAGAGAGAGAGCACCGAGAGAGAGAGTACAGAGACTTGGCCGTCAGATGCCCACTCCTTTGACTTGCACACATCAGACTGTGGGCAGGTCAATAATTCACAGAATTGATTCCTGCAGATCAACAGAGCTCTATGTCTGTCTGTCTGCACATGCTCCTCATAGGACTCAGCACTCAGACACATGTGAGAAGGCCTGCTCTCTCTCCATCCCTTCTGCTTCTTTGGCACATTAACCATTCAGTTACACACACTCGCACAAACACACACACACTTGCGGCACACACACACACACGGATACACACACCCACACAAACAAATTATAATATCCCATTACAGATATCGATCCATACCATTTTTGCAGGATCGCAGTTATCTGACTCCCTGCCACTAACTCCCTGAATGCACTCAACATCCACAGCCTTTATTCCTTCCAACCCTGTCTGTATCTGCCACCCTTCTCCATTTAGTCCTTCCCCACCTACCTCTGTTTATTCTAGCCCTTCCTCTCTCCTGTCCATTATCCTCTCACAGTTACGTGTATCCACACCTATAGTGACGCCTGTTCTGTTGTTCTTTCTGCTTCCCTTCCTGTTTCCTTCGATAGTCCTCTGGGATTCTTGGACAGTTCACACTGGTCACAGAAGTCAGTTCAACATTTAGTTTTGATTTACATGTAGTTGAGTTGGTAACTAAGGTGAATTCAACATGACATCAACAAAAATTTGACCATGTCATTGGATTTAGGTTCAAAGTTAGGTTAAAAAAAGACAAAATTCCTTTACGGTGATTACTTTTTCAAAATGTTTTTCACATTGATTCAATGTCATCACATTTTTTGTTTGAAATGACGTGGAAACAACATTGATTCAACCAGTTTTTTCCCAGTGGGTTGTAACTTGTGAGGCACAGAGGTGTACCTATACTGTTTATGCTGGAATGTTTATGATGGCATTAAGGGATTTGAGATTGCTTTATGTCATGTGTTACAAAAAAAAGCCTTTTTTGTTGTTGTAGTTTTTTCAAGTTTATGTTGTTCAACTGGCTGTGTTTGTTAGACAGAAGTCGATGAGGCCACCTGGCTCCTGCTTCCAGTCCCTTCTGTTTATAGGAAGGAACACTTCCCTAACCTGTCTGTCAGGTCACTATGTACTGTGCAAGAATGCACACACACGCACTCCCTCTGCGTGGGTTCAATGACAGCCTGTGTCTGTGTGAGAAACTGGAAATGAGAATGAATTGCAGCCAGGAAATTTTGGCAACAGTTCTGAAGCTAAATGTCTCTATTGCATATATCGTGACTATGGCCACTATGACTACTAAAATGAGTTTAAAGATTGTAAAGGGTGATTCTGCTAGTATTACATGGGCGACTCCACGCCAGCAGAAAATATTTTGGTAATCTCAGATTGTTCTGGCAATTGTCAATAGAAACTTCATGCTTTTCACATTTGTATTTATTTTTTAGAAATCGTGATGAAAGTGGGCCATTTTAGGCAATTTATAGACCTATACATGCCTCCTGTAAGACCCTATAATCTATGAACCGTACATGATACAGACAACATCTTGGTGTCATTATACTCGTTACACTCTTAGAAAAAAAGGTGCTGTCTAGAACCTATACTGAACAAAAATATAAATGCAACTTTCAGCCATTTCATTTTACTGAGTTACAGATCATGTAAGGAAATCAGTCAATTGAATTAAAATCTTTAGGCCCTAATCTATGGATTTCACGTGACTGGGCAGGGATGCAGCCATTGGTGGGCCTGGGAGGGGATAGGCCCACCCACTTGGCAGCTAGGCCCACCAACTGGGGAGCCAGGCCCAGTCAATCAGAATGAGTTTTTACGACAAAAGGGCTTTATTACAGACAGAAATACTCTTCCATTTCATCAGCAGTCAGGATGGCTGGTCTCAGACGATCCCGCAGGTCAAGAAGCCGGATGTGGCCTCCCGGGTGGCGCAGTGGTTCGAGCCCAGGCTCTGTCGCAGCCAGCCGCGACCGGGAGGTCCATGGGGCGACGCACAATTGGCCCAGCGTCGTCTGGGTTAGGGAGGGTTTGGCCGGCAGGGATATCCTTGTCTCATCGCGCACTAGCGACTCCTGTGGCGGCCCGGGCACAGTGCACGCTGACCAGGTCGCCAGGTGTACAGTGTTTCCTCCGACACATTTGTGCGGCTGGCTTCCGGGTTGGATGTGCGTTGTGTCAAGAAGCAGTGCGGCTAGGTTGGGTTGTGTTTCGGAGGACGCATGGCTCTCGACCGTTGCCTCTCCCGAGTCCGTACGGGAGAAAACTAAGCTTTTTGTGCGTATGGAACATTTCTGGGATCTTTTATTTCAGCTCATGAAACATTTTACATGTTGCGTTTATATTTTTTATTCAGTATAAAGGGGTTCTTTGGCTGTCCCCATAGGAAAACCCTTTGATGAACCCCTTTTTGGTTCTCTTTTGGGTGTCAGTTGGCTTTTCATAGCTGGGCATTCAGAGGTCGAGACAGCAGGTGCGGTAGAGAGAGAGAGAGAGAGAGAGAAAGGGAGCAGGTCCGTGACAAGATAGCATGTCCGGTGAACAGGTCAGGGTTCCATAGCCGCAGGCAGAACAGTTGAAACTGGAGCAGCACGACCAGGTGGACAGCCAGGAGTCATCGGTCTAGGTAGTCCGGAGGCATGTTCCTAGGGCTCAGGTCCTCTGGGAGGGGAGGGAGAGAGAGAATTAGAGGGAGCATACTTAAATTCACACAAGACACCAGATAAGACAGGAGAATTACACCAGATATAACAGACTGACCCTAGCCCCCCGGCACATAGACCATTGCAGCATATATACTGGAGGCTAAGAAAGGCGGGTCGGGGGACACTGTGGCCCCGTATGACAATACCCCCAGACAGGGCCAACCAGGCAGGATATAACCCCACCCACTTTGCCAAAGCACAGCCCCCACACCACTAGAGGGATATCAACAGACCACCAACTTACTACCCTGAGACAAAGCTGAGTATAGCCCACAAAGATCTCCTCCACCACACAAGCCCGAGGGAGGACAAGACCGGACAGGAAGATCACGTCAGTGACTCAACCCACTTAAGTTGAGTATAGAGCAAAAAAGCCTGGCATGACATGACGCATCCCTCCTAGGGACGGCATTGAAGAACACTAGTAAGACAGTGACTCAGCCCCCATAATAGTGTCAGAGGCAGAAAATTGAGCTCAATAGGAGAAAGCCCTGCCTTCAGCTGTTTCAGCTGTGGCCTGCGTCTTGTGACCATAGCCTATGTGTAGGTATGTACGGCAGGACTAAATCAGAGAGATAGGTAGGAGAAAGTCCATGTAATGCTTTGTAGGTTAGCATCAAAACCTTGAAATCAGCCCTAGCCTTAACAGAAAGCCAGTGTCGAGAGGCTAGTACTGGTGTAATATGATTCTTTGGTTCTAGTCAAGATTCTAGCAGCCGTATTTAGCACTAACTGAAGTTTATTTAGTGCTTTACCCAGATAGCCGGAGAGTAGAGCATTGCAGTAGTCTACTCTAGAAGTGACAAAAGCATGGATGAGATTTTCTGCATTATTTTTGGACAAAAAGTTTCTGATTTTTGAAATGTTAGGAAGATGGAAAAAAGCTGCCCTTGAAATATTATTGCTATGTTCATCAAAAGAGAGATCCGGGTCCAGAGTAACGCCAAGGTCCTTCACAGTTTTATTTGAGACGACTGTACAACCATCAAGATTAATTGTCAGATCAAAGAGCAGATTTCTTTGTTTCTTGGGACCTAGAACTAGCATCTCTATTTTGTCCGAGTTTAAAAGTAAAACATTTGCCCCATCCGCTTCCTTATGTCTGAAACACAGGCCTCCAGTGTAGGCAATTTTGGGGCTTCACCATGTTTCATCGAAATGTACAGCTGTGTTTCATCTGCATAGCAGTGAAAGTTGACATTGTGTTTCCGAATGACATCACCAAGAGGTAGTATATATAGTGAAAACAATAGTGGTGTTCCTAAAACGGAACCTTGAGGAACACCGAAACTTACAATTGATTTGTCAGAGGACAAACCATCCTCAGAGGTGAACTGATATCTTTCCGACCGATAAGATCTAAACCAGGCAAGAACTTGTCCGCGTAGACCAATTAGGGTTTCCAATCTCTCCAAATGAATGTGGTGATCGATGGTGTCAAATGCAGTCTAGAAGCACAAGGACAGATGCTTTGGTCTGACGCCATTAAAGGGTCATTTACCACCTTCACGAGTGCAGTCTCGGTACTATGATGGGGTCTAAAACCAGACTGAAGTGTTTCGTATACATTGTTTGGTCTTCAGGAAGGCAGCTTTTTCCAGGTCAAGATTTGGCTTTTTAAAGAGATGCTTTATTACTGCCACTTTCAGTGAGTTTGGTACACATTCAGAGGAGAGGGAGCATGTTTATTATGTTCAAAATAGGAGGGCCAAACACAGGAAGTAGCTCTTTCAGTGGTTTAGTTGGAATAGGATCCAGTATGCAGCTGGAAGGTTTATAGGCCATGACTATTTTCGTGAATGTGTGAAGAGATACAGGATTGAAAAACTTGTGTGTGTCTCCATTGATTCCTAGGTCCTGGCAGTCCTGGGCAGACTCAGGACAATTGAGCTTTGGAGAAATATGCAGATTCAAAGAGAAGTCTCTTGGGGAATGCTGCTTTTTAGTTAGCTTTGCGACAGTGAAGTCTATTTTGGATTGTTCTCATTCTCCTCAATTAGGTTGGAAAAATAGGCTGATCGAGCAGCAGTGAGGGTTTTTCGATATTGCACAGTACTGTCTTTCCATGATAGTTGGAAGACTTCCAGTTTGGTGGAGAGCCATTTCCATTCCAATTTCCTGGAAGCTTGCTTCAAGGCTCGGGTATTTTCTGTAATACCAGGGAGCTAATTTCTTGTGACAAATGTTTTTTTGTTTTTAGGGGTGCGACTGCATCTACGGTATTACGCAAGGTTAAATGTAGATCTTCAGTTAGGTGGTTTGGCACTCCAATGTCCTTGGGTACGTGGATGGAGTCTGGAAGGGCTTGTAGGAATCTTTGGGTTGTCAGAGAATTTATAGCGCAGCTTTTGATAATCCTGGGTTGGAGTCTGAGCAGATTATTTGTTGTGATGCAAACGTAATAAGATGGTGGTCTGATAGTCCAGGATTATGAGGAAAAATATTAAGATCCACAATATTTATTCCACGGGACAAGGGTATGATGCAGGGTATGACCGTGGCAATGTGTAGGTCCAGAGACGAAACCCACTGAGTCGATGATGGCAGGGTGGCAGGTAAGGTGGTGGTGATATGTTCCTTGACTAGTCTCTCAAAGCACTTCATGATGACAGAAGTCAGTGCTACGTGTCGATAGTCAGTTAGTTCAGTTATTTTTTCCTTCTTTGGTACAGCAGACTGGGATAGGGAGCAATTGAGTATGTCCGTAAACACACCAGCCAGCTGGTCTGCGCGTGCTCTGAGGACGCGGCTAGGGATGCCGTCTGGGTCAGCAGCCTTGCGAGGGTTAAGACATTTAAATGTCTTACTCATGTCGGCCACGGAGAAGGAGAGGGGGGCCCGCAGTCCTTGGTAGCGGGCCGCGTCGGTGGCACTGTATTATCCCCAAAGCGGGCAAAGAAGGTGTTTAGTTTGTCTGGAAGCAAGACGCCGGTGTCCGTGACGTGGCTGGTTTTCTTTTTGTTGTCTGTAATTGCCCGTTGACCCTGCCACATACGTCTCGTGTTTGAGCCGTTGAATTGTGACTCCACTTTGTCCCTATACCGACATTTCGCTTGTTTGATTGCCTTGCGGAGGGAATAACTACACTGTTCGGCCATATACGGGCGATTTTGCCCAATCTAGATCGAAGGCACAGAAACGGTCTCAATGGGGATAGAGTTAAGTCTAATTAATGTTTTCTTTTTTGCCATGGAAAAGCTGGTATTGTAGTATCGCGATACTGGTATCGTGACAAATCTAGTTTGAAGAGTGTGTTGTTACCAACAATATGTCTAAAATAAGATACATCTAAAAAGGTAGTTTTGAGATATCAATGTAAATATCTTTAATGTTGACTAAAATCATGTGAAAATGTGTATTTCAGAATCTAGACATTCTCCATATTTGAGAGAACACTGTAAGGAGTATCCTGACACCAAGATGTTGTCTGTATCATGTACTTTTCTGTAACGGCAGATTTCCTCCTCTTCGTCTGAAGAGGAGGTGTAGCAGGGATCGGACCAAGACGCAGCGTAGTTAGTGTTCATCATGTTTAATAACGACAAAACCGTGAACACTACAAAATACAAAATAACAAATGTGGCAAAACCGAAAAAGTCCTATCTGGTGCATAGACACAAAGACAGAAGACAACCACCCACAAAACCCAACACAAAACAGGCTACCTAAATATGGTTCCCAATCAGAGACAATGACAAACACCTGCCTCTGATTGAGAACCATATCAGGCCAAACAACAAACCCAACATAGAAACACAACACATAGATAACCCACCCAAATCACACCCTGACCACACTAAAACACAGAAAATACAAAAGAACTATGGTCAGAACGTGACAGTTTCACAGATCATAGGGTCTTACAGGAGGCATATACAGTATACAGTAGGTCTAAAAAATGGTTTGTGATATAAATGTAAATAACATTTCAAACATCCTTCTTCATGTGTAGTTCAGTTGGTAGAGCATGGCACTTGCAACGGCAGGGTTGTGGGTTTGATTCCCATGGGGGACCAGTATGAAAATGTATGGACTCAATACTGTAAGTCACTCCGGATAAGAGCATATGATGTAAATTCAGTTTCTATTTGAGAATTGCCAGAACAATCTGAGATACCCCAAATATTTTTAGCTGGCTTGGAATCGCCCGTATGTGGGTTCTATAGGCATAAGGCCGATACAATGATTTGCTTCATTAAAGCTGTGTAATGTGTGTTGTGTAATGTGTGTTGTCACCATAGCAGCACTGTAATGGTAAATCTGTCAGTGGAGCTTTTTGGCAGACCACCCACTGAGCACTCTGTCTGTACCACTTGGGGGCACCTGAGTGGCGCAGTGGTCTAAGGCACTGCATCTCGGTGCTAGAGGCATCACTACAGACCCTGGTTCAATTCCAGGCTGTATCACAACCGGCTGTGATTGGGAGTCCCATAGGGTGGCGCACAATTGGCCCAGCAATGTCTGGGGTAGGCCGTCATTGAAAATAAGGATTGTTCTTAACTGACTTGCCTGGTTAAATAAAATAAAAAATCTGAGCAATCAAACTCTAATAAGGAACATAGCTGCCTGCAACAGACTGCAGGGCTGAAGAAATTGCAATGCATTTCAATGTTGTTAGGATCTAAGTGTTTTTTATAGTATTTCAAACACCACATCTCCCATACCAATCTGGATAATAAAAACCCTCCTCCATCTTGTTTGATATGAAGTACTGACTTTGTTTCCCATCGCTTCATTTGTCCAGGTAATGCATCAGTAGAGAGAGTCTCCAGCCCAAACCTCCCTCTCTTCATACCGAGACCCCTCATCCAGACTGAGACTGTCTCCAGCACCAACACACCACTCCCCTCACCCCGCCCTTGCCCCGCCCCACCCAGACATGGCTACTTCTAAGAGTGGCTACGAGGGCAAGATCGCCGGCCTCTACGACCTGGATCGCACGCTGGGGAAAGGCCACTTCGCCGTGGTAAAGCTGGCCCGCCACGTCTTCACAGGCCAGCTGGTGGCGGTCAAGGTGATTGACAAGACCAAGTTGGACACCATGGCGACGGGCCACCTGCTGCAGGAGGTGCGCTGTATGAAGCTGGTGCAGCACCCCAACGTGGTGCGGCTCTACGAGGTCATTGACACCGCCACCAAGCTCTACCTCATCCTGGAGCTGGGCGATGGAGGGGACATGTATGACTATATCCTGCGCCACGAGGGTGGAGTGGCCGAGGACACTGCTAAAGTTCACTTTGCCCAGATCGTCCAGTCCATCTCCTACTGCCACCGGCTCCATGTGGTGCACCGAGACCTCAAGCCAGAGAATGTGGTATTCTTCAGGCAGCAGGGAACAGTCAAGCTGACCGACTTCGGCTTCAGCAACCTATTCAAGCCCGGGACCATGCTGATGACCAGCTGTGGTTCGCTGGCTTACTCCGCCCCAGAGATCCTGCTGGGGGATGAGTATGACGCTCCGGCTGTAGGTAAGACACATGGGGGACCTGGACAGTGGGTGTCTGGATGAGCAGGGGGTCTGTCTGTCCATCTGGATGTCTGGCTGGTTAACTTTCTCTCTGTCTGTCTGGCTTTCTGGATGGATGGATGACTTGCTGGCTGGATGGCTTTTTATATCATAAGGCTCAAGAGATGAGAGAAAGATATACAGTGTCTTCAGAAAATATTCAGACCCTTTTTTTAAATGTTTGTACATTTATTAAAAATTGAAAACAGAAGTACCTTATTTACATAAGTATTCAGACCCTTTGCTATGAGACTCAAAATTGAGATCAGGTGCATCCAGTTTCCATTGATCATCCTTGAGATGTTTCTTCAGCTTGATTGGAGTCCAATTCAATTGATTGGACATGATTTGGAAAGGCACACACCTGTCTGTATAAGGTCCCACAGTTGGCAGTGCATGTCAGAGCAAAAACCAAGCCATGAGGTTGGAGGAATTGTCAGTAGAGCTCCGAGACATGGTTGTGTCGAGGCACAGATCTGGGGAAGGGTACCAACACATTTCTGCAGCATTGAAGGTCCCCAAGAGCACAGTGGCCTCCATCATTCTTAAATGGAAGAAGTTTGAAAACACCAAGACTCTTCCTAGAGCTGGCCGCCCTGTCAAACTGAGCAATCGGGGGAGAAGGGCCTTGGTCAGGGAGGTGACTAAGAACCCGATGGTCACTCTGACAGAGCTCTAGAGGTCGTCTGTGGAGATGGGAGAACCTTCCAGAAGGACAATCATCTCTGCAGCACTGCACCAATCAGGCCTTTATGGTAGAGTGGCCAGACAGAAGCCACTCCTCAGTAAAAGGCACATGACAGCCGGCTTGTAGTTTGCCAAAAGGCACCTGAAGACTCTCATACCATGAGAAACAAGATTCTCTGGTGTGACGAAACCAAGATGGAACTTTTGGCCTGAATGCCAAGCATTACGTCTGGAGGAAACCTGGCACCATCCCTATGGTGAAACATGGTGGTGGCAGCATCATGCTGTGGGGATGTTTTTCAGCGGCAGGGACTGGGAGACTAGTCAGGATTGAGGGAAAGATGAATGGCGCAAAGTACAGAGAGATCCTTGATGAAAACCTGCTCGAGAGCGCTCAGGACCTCAGACTGGGGCGAAGGTTCACCTTCCAACAGGACAACAACCCTAAGCACACAGCCAAGACAATGCAGGAGTGGATTCGGGACAAGTCTCTGAATGTCCTTGAGTGGCCCAGCCAGAGCCCAGACTTGAACCCGATCGAACAACTCTGGGAAGACCTGAAAATAGCTGTGCAGCAGTGCTCCCCATCCAACCTGAAAGAGGTTGAGAGGATCTGCAGAGAAGAATGGGAGAAACTCACCAAATGCAGCTGTGCCAAGCTTGTAGCATCACACCCAAGAAGACTCTATGCTGTAATCGCAGCCAAAGGTGCTTCAACAAAGTACTTATGTAAATGTAGTATAAAATTATTTTAAAATAAGTCAGCTGTAACGTAACAAAATGTGGAAAAAGTCAAGGGGTACTGTATGTGAAAAGGGGCGCTGTATGTGAAAAGACAGTTCTATATAATTCTCCATAGAAAACAATGTCAGCGTGTGATCCATTTTACAGACAAATAAACGATTCACATATATTTTTTAAATTCTGTCCAGACCACATTCTGGTCCCTCTAAGCCAGTGTTTCCCAAACTCAGTCCTGGGGCCCCCTCTGGGTGCACATTTTGGTTTTTGCCCTAGCACTACAAAGCTGATTAAAATAATCAATGCTTGGTGATGAGTTGGTTATTTGAATCAGCTGTGTAGAGCTAAGGCAAAAAACAAAACGTGCACCCTGGGAGCTCGACAGAATTGCCACTAATCCTCTGAGACCAAGATAAAGCTGGAGAAATGAACATGGATTTATCTGTAGTACTGTCTGTTGGTCTGTCCATGATGCAAGCATTACTCTAGCTCACCCAACACAAATATATATTAATTGAATCCCTATTTAGATTTTAAGGCAGCAAAATGTGAAAAGAAATTCAAGGGGATGTAGACTTTCTACACACACACACACACACACACATACACACACACAAACGTGAACAGATGGAGTAGTCTCTGGGCTGCAGAGAATCTGGAATGGAAATGTAATTTGCGCATATATAGGCGGCATAGCAATCCTCGCACGGCTTTAATCTAGGCCAGGGACAGTGAAGCTGTGTAGATGCTGGGCTTAAAGCCCACAGCCAGGGGAATAGTTGTCTCTGTGTCAGAATAGGAGGATTGTGGGTTGCCACTTACAGTTCAGTGTGTCCGCACACTGATGTTGTTTTTAATCTGGTCTGTTTACCGCAGACAGACAGGGTTGTATATGGGCTTTTTCTTCAATTTAAATCTAATTAAATAAATCTCATTAAATCAAATGGAGAGTAGTGCAGAGAGAGTGAATGAACTATGAAGATATGTACTAGGTCTCCAGACCTGCAGTATTCCTGACCTTAACATTCCCCAAGTACACACTTCTTCCTGCCCCAGATATATGAACACCTGGCTGCACCTTATTCACCTGACCTCGTTGCTAAGAAAATTGACTGTTATTGTGAAAACACCATGACATCCTCACACACATGTGGAACGTGTTATGGTGCTGTGCCATTATCACCCTAACAGAACACTGAGAGACAGTAAAAGAGGTGAGTGAAGGCAGAGTAATTCCTTCTGTTCCTAGCGGTGTGGAATCCAGTAAACCTATTAGATCTGCTAGGTAATGGCCATCGGCCAGGGAACAGCTGAGTGTTCAATGACACAGACAGACACATATACAGGAGGACAGGATTACAATTTAGAGGGAATCTAATCAGACTTACATCTCAGCACGACACACTACTAGTCCACAGTTCTATACATTCCTTAGTCATAACTGCTGATGGGATTGGCCATGTGAAATAATGAAGATCAGCACTACACTTAGTAAAGTATATCACCTATGGGTACATACTCTAGAAAATCTAGTTGAGACTGTTTGATGTCGATATTTCAGCACAGTGTGACCCAAGCAGGACTGGTAATACTACAGTACAGGGCTGTATGTGGTGCTGTGCTGGGAGTGTGCCAGGTTGAAAGCCCCTAACTGGGTCAGACCCCTTTGAGACACAGACCCAGACCAGCCTACCAGGTGACCAGAGCCAAGTGGGCCGCCCACTGCAGAGGGACCGCAGGGGTTTAGGCACGTGCACTGAAACCAAAACCAAAACCACAACCACCTCATTCACCTGCAGAATCAGGACCTGGCGTGAGTACCTACACACCTCAAACATGCCCAAAAATAAAGAGTACACGAGCCAGCCCAGGAGATTTGTGACCGAATCCTTAGATCGATATTCTCTGATCAGTCCTGTGTGTCACTGTGTGTTTGGGCTGTGCTCACCTACATTTGTAGTGGATGCTTTCATTCCCTCTGGTTAATACATCCGCTTGATGTACCAGCTAATCCACAAACACATCTGCGACACACTTTTGTAAAAAATCAAAACATGTTTATTGGCTTGCACGGCAGTGGCACTGCTGTAAAATAAAATCCCACATTTTTGGGCCTATTGCACATGGGTGGTCTTGGCGTTGTGTGTGAGACTGTGTGAACTGACCAGAGAAAGGTCTCATTCCCCAACCAACACACGACACGGGACAGATTTCTGGCATTAACCTGGTTTGAGCCCGGTCATGATGACCCAGTGATTAGTGCCCAGTCTAAACAGAACCTGGGAAACACACACAGCAATGTGGCTGAAGAGACCTTTTTCTAGTGTAAACTTGTCTCTGATGTTATCTGACAGGCTGTGTTGAAGTCAAGCTGGGACAAGGCCTGACGAGTGTGGGTGTGGGGGGGGGATCCTATTACTACAGGATTCTATATGTCATTGTATGGTCTAGTCTCTGTGACTCAGTAGTCTTCAGATGCCGCCTGAAAACTCCATGGATGGAGACTGAGTCAGAGTGGTGTAGTATTTCCACAGGTTCCCTGGCTGGTGGTGTACAGTTACAGTATGACTGACTCTGAATGAATATTCTTTAGCTCAGCATGCTATTATTTTGGTCCACTGATCAGGTGCTGGTTTAATCCACACATTAGGCCTCAGTGACAGAGTGCCAGCTGAGAGAGGCAGCTCGCTCACTGAGGCCTGCTGCCACTACACTGCCATACAGCCCTGCTACTGATAACGCAACAGTGCAACGCATAACAAAACACAGCACAGGGTTGAGGTCAACTCCATTTCAATTCAGGCAATTCAGAAAGTGAATTGAATTTCCAGTGCAAGAATTTCCAACCACTCTGAAGGTAAATGACACCTGGAAGATTGGACTTTCATCTGCTGAATGGACAGAACGTGGCCCTGCAGCAAACTGCCAGGTTTGAAAGAAGAGCTGTAGAGACACACACATACATACACATATACACGAACACACGCACCCGCACACATGTAGAATCATGTATTGACTATTTGTACAGTGTGTACTGTATATTGTATGGAATATTGTATAGGTGGGTACTGCATACTGCTATGAATGGACCTCCAGGGGCATTGAACTGAGTGTCTGTCTCCTAGTTATTATGAGAGCAGTGTGACTGTCTGAACACAGTGGTTATATGATGAGGCAGAGACAATCAGAGGCCTGTGTGTGCAGAGTGCAGAGCCATGCAGGGTTCGTCCCAGACCCAGAGCAATTGGACAGGGAGTCTGTTTTTTGTGTCTAACACATGGCTCTTAACGTTACATAAGCCAAACCAAGCAGTGTGGGGAAGAACCGATAGTCAGATACCATCTCAGGCCCTCTGTCTTGTCTCCTGGGCTATTTCAGTAGAACTTGTCTGTCTACCTCTGTTCTGCCTTAACATTCAAGTCTACTTCACAGGCAGACATTTTCATTATGTATTTGTCACGTCTGCTCCCGCTCTTCCCCCCCAAGCGCCAGGCTGCCCAGCATCACGCACTCCTATCTTCTATTACGCACACCTGCCTTCCCTCGTCACGCGCATCAGCGATATTGGACTCACCTGGACACTCTCATCTTCTGTTTATTTCCTCCTCTATATTTGTCAGTTCCCCAGCTCTGTTCCCTGCTGATGCATTAATTGTCTTTTGTTTTTGTTACCTGTTTGCTGGCGCTGTTCCTGTCTTGTTCCATTTCTGTTATTTATTAAATGTTTTACTCCCCGTACCTGCTTCGTTTCTCCAGTGTCATTCATGTGACAGTATTTCTCTAAATCTCTAGTAGACAAACCAGTTGACATGTCAAATCTCTAGGTTTACCAAACATTTAAGTGATCGTCAATTAAGAGCAGTAGGATTAAGTAATATATTTTAACAAAAGAGCAAGTACATTTGATGTATTTGTATTTCTAGATGAAACACTAATTAAGTTTGGTGAAAAGGTGACTATGATTTTGTGTTGTACTTTGTCAATTGAAAATGTGCTTAGAGTTTTGAAACCACTGCCTTTTTGATGATCTGTTTTGAGTTTTGTACTAAGAGTTATGAACAGATGTAGTGAGGTTTAGAGGGAGGGAGGGATGTAGATGGGGAGAGCTCTCATAATGTATTCTATAACAGAGTATTTCCTCTGAGTGAGGGAGCGGATTTCTCCTCTGGAGACAAACACCATCTGCTGGGATATTTAGAGAGAGAGGGCGGAGAGGGGGCGCAGGGAGAGGAGGGGGGATAACAGGGAGAAGGAGAGGAAGAGAGAGGGCACAAGGAGAGGAGGGAGAGAGAGAGCACAGGGAGAGGGTGCAGAGAGAGAGAGGGCGCAGGGAGAGAGAAAGGGAGGGGGAGGGCACAGGGAGAGAGAGGGAGGGGGAGAAGGGCGCAGGTAGAGAGCGGGCACAGGGAGAGAGCGAGAGAGAGAGAGAGAGAGAGAGAGAGGGAGGGCACAGGTAGAGAGAGAGAGCAGAGAAAGAGAGTACAGAGATTTGGCTGTCAGACGCCCACTCCATTGACCTGCACACATCAGACTGTGGGCAGGTCAATAATTAGCAGCATTGAGCTCTGTGTATGTCTGTCTGCACATGATCCTCATATTCACACACTTGAACGAATGCACACACACAAACGCACAGTGTGAGTGAGTGAAAGCATTAGATAGGTATACAATATATATTGAACAAAAATATAACCGCAACATGTAAAGTGTTGATCCTATGTTTCATGAGCTGTAATAAAATGCAATGTATTTACATCCCTAATAGTGAGCATTTCTCCTTTGCTAAGATAATCCATCCACCTGACAGGTGTGGCATATCAAGAAGCTGATTAAACAGCATGATCATTACATGGGTGCACCTTGTGCTGGGGACAATAAATGGGCACTCTAAAATTTCACACAATAGGCCACAGATCCCTCAAGTTTTGAGGGAGTGTGCAATTGGTGTGCTGACTGCAGGAATGTCCACCAGAGCTGTTTCCAGATAATTTTATGTTAATTTCTTTACCATAAGCCGCCTCCAACGTCGTTTTAGAGAATTTGGCAATACGTCCAACCGGCCTCACAGACCAAATTTAACCACGCCAGCCCAGGACCTCCACATCCAGATTCTTCACTTGCGGGATCGTCTGAGACCAGTCACCCGGACAGCTGATGAAACTGTGGGTTTGCACAACTGAAGAATTTCTGCATAAACTGTCAGAAACCGTCTCAGGGAAGCTCATCTGTGTGCTCGTCATCCTCAACAGGGTCTTGACCTGACTACATTTCGGCATTGTAACCGACTTCATTGGGTAAATTCTCACCTTCGATGACCACTAGTATGCTGGAGAAGTTTGCTCTTCACGGATGAATCCCGGTTTTAACTGTACCGGGCAGATGGCAGACAGCGAGTATGGTGTCGTGTGGGTGAGTGGTTTGCCACCATGAGTGCCCCATGGGGGCGGTGGGGTTATGGTATGGGCAGGAATAAGCTATGGACAACAAACACAATTGCATTTTATTGATGGCAATTTGAATGCAACGAGATACCGTGATGAGATCCTGAGGCCCATTGTCATGCCATTCATTCACCGCCATCACCTCATGTTTCAGCATGATAATGCACGGCTCCATGTCGCTAGGATCTGTACACAATTCCTGGAAGCGGAACATTTTCCAGTTCTTCGATGGCCTGCATATTCATCAGACATGTAACCCATTGAGCATGTTTGGGATGCTCTGGATCGACGTATATGACAGCATGTTCCATTTCCCCCCAATATCCAGCAACTTCGCACAGCCATTGAAGAGTTGTGGGACAACATTCCACAGGCCACAATCAACAGCCTGATCAACTCTATGCGAAGGAGATGTGTCGCACTGTATGAGGCAAATGGTGGTCACACCAGATACTGACTGGTTTTCTTATCCACGCCCCTACCTTTTTTAAAGTATCTATGACCAACAGATGGAAATCCATCGATTAGGGTGTCACGTATACTCCCTCTCTGGCCTCTAGGTCATCTGGCTGCTGTTTATCCCGCACACCTGTCACCACGTCTCGCGCACCGGCGCCTCATGACACTCACCTGCACTCCATCACCTCCTTGACTTCCCTATATCTCTCACTCCCCTCGGTTCTTTCCTCAGGCGTTATTGACTCTATTTTCATGTCGGTGCGTTGTTTGTGTTACGTGTTTATTGTTCCATTTATTTATTAAAACACTCACTCCCTGAACTTGCTTCCCGACTCCCAGCGCACTTGTAACATTGGGCCTAATTTATTTATTTACATTGACTGATTTCATTATAGGAACTGTAACTCAGTAAAATCTTTGAAATTGTAGCATGTTGCGTTTATATATTTTGTTCAGTGTATATACAGTATATAGAGAGAGATCACAGAGACAGAACAGGAGTATAATCACTGGGATTCCACATGGGTAAAATCTATCCTTATACAGGGCTTTCTCACATACAATTATTTAACCTTTATTTAACTAGGCAAGTCAGTTATGAACACATTCTTATTTACAATGACGGTCTAGGAACAGTGGGTTACCTGCCTTGTTCAGGGGCAGAACGACAGACCTTTTACCTTTTCAGCTCGGGGATTCAATCTTGCAACCTTTCAGTTACTAGTCCAACTCTCTAACCACTAGGCTACCTGCCACCCCACATCATTAACTGAACCTTAAAAGGATACTTCCCCAGAGTCAGTGGATAGCATTGTTATGTCTCTATGTCCAGTATGAGAGAAGTTAGAAGTAGTTCTGCGAGCCATTGCTAACTAGCGCTAGCTCAATGACTGGAAGTCTATGGTTATCTGCTAGCATGCTAAAACAGAATGTCAGTCAGTAAGAGCATAGCCAGAGCCGGATATATAGAAGGCTCTGGGCAGGGCCATAGGGACACGGAGTGTCAGTGGGGGTGAGAGGTTGGCTCGCTCTGTCTCATAGGGCCACTCACAGTGTGGGTGAGAGGTTTGCCCGGAGTGTCTCAAGGCCTGTGTGCTTGCTCCAGGCTCCAGACCCTGCCTCTGACACACTGACTGGGGGAGGGAGAGTTACTGTATGTACTCACCCAGCTGTCTGGGACAAAGGCCTGGATCTGTAAACAACATCATTCATTTCAGCCACTGGAACCAGCCTACTGAGGGACAAGTTATACTGTAGATGTTTGTTGGTTGGTTTGTTCCAGTGATTATTAGGGCAATGAGTATTTTCTTGATCATGTGTCCTGACCATACAAATATCTGGGCCCTAGTGATCAAATAGTATGTGTGTGCATACTCACTTTACGAAGTTTGACAAGGTGTTTATGTATCTATGGTGACTGTATGCATGGTGTTTGTGTTACAGATATTTGGTCACTGGGGGTGATCCTCTTCATGCTGGTGTGTGGACAGCCGCCTTTCCAGGAGACCAATGACAGTGAGACGCTCACCATGATTATGGACTGTCGCTACACCGTCCCCGCCCATGTCTCCGCAGACTGTAAAGAGTGAGTAGCATCACCCTCTCCTTTGAGCCTCCAGCTCTCACACACACCATTCATTAACCTCAACACAATGTAGTTTAAATATGTCATATGTTTTTATAATCCTCTCAGATGCACTAGAAATAGACTGTGGTTATGCAACAGCGATACATACAGACACATAATAACCACGATGCCAGTTGTCAGCTCTCTGTGTGTTTCTGAATGCCTTGCCCTAACCTGCCCTACCCCAGTCAGCCCCAGCCAACCTTTATTTTGACAAGGAGTCAGTGCTGAGACCAAGGTCTGTTTTCCAGATGAGCCCTGTATAGCACCACAATACACATCAAAATACAATAAAACACATTAAACTACACATTCATATGCACAATAAAATACACGTTATTATACACGACAATACATGAAAAGCAAAACAATCATAAAAAACGGACACATTTTTCAGTAAAAAGGACCCCTGACAAACGGCTGAAATGCCCTAGAGGCACCAGTTGTATTGTAGATCATTCTACAAGTAAGGTGCAAGAAAATGAAAGGTTGATTTACCTAACTCTCCAGACACCAGTGGGCTTGATCATTTGTCATTTGAAATCTTAACAGTGATGTTAGGTAAGTCAGACGTTTGTGGAGCGTATTGATGTGATCTACATGACTTCAAAGAGGTGGGTGAGATTTTATTAAACCCATGTCTCCTATCGCCCAAACTCTGAACCTCACACCTGACTGAGAACCTCGTGCAAACAGCCTTCTGGACACAGTCTACCCTGTGCTCTTTGACTGTTTTTGTCAGAGGGCGCAAGCCAACCACTGAATAGGGAATACAATATTGAAAGTTGATTTGAGGTGGCCAGCCAACCAATGGGTAGAATAAAGAGATGGCTGAAATGAAAGTTTATCTCAGGATTTCCAAAAATGATGACAGTTCTAGGAAACAGTTCTAGAGTTGCTGAGTAAGTTGGTTCAAATCCGTGCTGTATTGGACTGCCACTTGTCTGTAATTCATTGCATGGTTACGATCAATCCCTGGATACCTAGTCACTCCATTCTACATCTCACCCCAGATCTCACCCCAGCTCTGGTATCTATTAAAGTTCAATCTGAACATAACTGTCTTTGTGTTAAAAAGGGATGAATTAGCTAAGCCCCTTGGTACCAATGCTATTTGTGTTTGAGACTCAAGAACACCCCTGCAGCCACTGAACCGCAGTCCAGACCTCCCAGACCTTGTGGTTCTGAGTCAGATGATTGAGCCTCAGACATCTAACTGACTGGCTCAGAAACAGTTTCAAACATAAAACCTGGGTCATATGACCAAGGCCCTGATGAAAGCTCTTTTCATGGGAAGATGATTCCTTGCAAAACAGAACAGTCCTGTGGGCACAATCAACAGAGCGAAAGCAGACCTCTCCCCGTGCACCCACCCTCCATCTCTCTCTCCTGCAATCTCTCTCTCACTATCTCCCTCTCACTCCCCTCTCTCTTTCCCTCTCTCCTGATATCTTTCTCTCCCCTCTGTTGTTCTCTCTCCCCCTCTCTCTCTCTCTCCCTCTCTCCTGCTATCTCTCTCTCCCCTCTGTTGCTCTCTTTCTCCCGCTATCTCTCTCTCCCGTCTGTTGCTCTCTCTCGTGCTGTCCCTCTGTTGCTCTTTTTCTCTCTCTCCCTACCTACTCTTACTTTGTATTAAGTGCTTTACTTTACTGCATAGTAGTGTTGTGAGATGTGCATGGGTCAGTTAGGAGGACAGTGTGTAAATCATTCATTTGTATTAATATTTTAGTAGTTGTATGAATAGGATATACCAAACAACAAGAGCATTATTGGAGGTTCAGAGAAGTATGGGTACTTGCACAGTGTAAATGGACATAAGGGAAAATAGGGCATTATTAAAGGAGGATAGAGCCTTTAGGCTGAATGGTGATCCTGGTCTTGCATGGTTAAACCACTTAAAGGCGTGTGCACACATACGCACACACACAATTGTTTTTCTATCCTCGTGGGGACCTAAAATTGATTTCCATTAAAAATTATATTTTCCCTAACCCCTAAACCTAACCCTTACCCTAACCTTAACCCTAACCCTAAACATAACTCCTTACCCTAACCCTAATTCCAACCCTAACCCTAAACATAACTCCTTACCCTAACCCTAATTCCAACCCTAACCCTAAATCTAACCCCTAAACTCAAAATAACATATTCCACGTCCCCACGAGGGAGATTTTTCCTTGTTTTACTATCCCTGTGGGGACTTTTGGAGATTTTAGGTCCCCACGAGGATAAAATAGCAAGATGACACACACACACACACACACACACACACACACACACACACACACACACACACACACACACACACACACACACACACACACACACACACACACACACACACACACACACACACACACACACACTCGCCTACCAGTGAGACAGAGGGAGCAGTGGCATCCCGTGGTGGTCATTCACAGGAACTTGTTCCTCTACACAAGACTAGAGCCAGCTCTCAGCCTCTTACTGCAGTGCATTAAAACAGTCACAATAACAAATAGATTAGTCTGATGCAGACTTTGCATACCTCTCTGCACACACACACACACACACACACACACACACAGACATATAGAGAGGAATACAAAGTCCCCATCCTGTGTCAGAGCCTGCACGATGATGCACACAGTCAGGCTGTGCCATGCCTCTCAGCAAATTACCTGCCCTGCATGGATGCACCTAAAGACTGTCTGATGTCTGCAGGCGCTCATGAATATTGATGATGAAATAGATTGACAGTTTGATCTCATTCACTCTCGTATCACAGATAAATGGGGTTATATGCTTTGCCTGTCAATAACTGAATCAGTATGCATGAGAACTTCACTCGTGTACCAATGTTACAAAAAAGAGGCCACAGAGGTATATATAGTATCTGATCTATGGAAGGTGAATTCTCAACTGTGTCTCTCTCTTTCTATCTGTCTCTGTCTATCTCTCTCTTTCTCCCAGTTTGATCTCCCGTATGCTGCAGAGGGACCCGTCTAGCCGTGCCTCCCTGGAGGAGATCGAGAACCACTCCTGGCTACAGGGGGTCAACCCCTCCCCCACAGGGCACAGTGCCGCCCCCCTCACCTCCCACCACAGCCTGTCCCAGGAGGAACACGAGATCATCCTCCAAGCCATGATCAGCGGCAACATCGCTTACCGCGATGCCATCCAACAGTGAGGACTTCCCTATATCTTCCTCTTCTCCCCATATTCTCTTTCTCTCAATCCTCTTCCTTTGTACTTTACCTCAGATCTGAAAGCTTTTCAAGCAAGATAACTTGGTGATATGCATTTGTGGATGCAGGTCTGAAATGTGGTTGTTTTTACATATTCTATTCTAAATTTAAACAAAATTGTGTGTCATTGTGTTACACCCAGGGCTCTAGAAGCGGATCAATACAACCACATCACAGCCACGTATTACCTGCTGGGGGAGCGCATCCTGAGAGACAAGCAGGAGCAGCCCAGCGAGATCCCGAAAGTCGACAGTTCATGGGCCGAGCCATCACAACTCCAGTAAGACTCAGCATTCATTTAGTACAGTCAGTCACAATGATTCACAAAGGCACACAGTGTAGTCAGTCAGTCACAATGATTCACAAAGGCACACAGTGTAGTCAGTCAGTCACAATGATTCACAAAGGCACACAGTGTAGTCAGTCAGTCACAATGATTCACAAAGGCACACAGTGCAGTCAGTCAGTCACAATGATTCACAAAGGCACACAGTGTAGTCAGTCACAATGATTCACAAAGGCACACAGTGTAGTCAGTCAGTCACAATGATTCACAAAGGCACACAGTGCAGTCAGTCAGTCACAATGATTCACAAAGGCACACAGTGTAGTCAGTCACAATGATTCACAAAGGCACACAGTGTAGTCAGTCACAATGATTCACAAAGGCACACAGTGCAGTCAGTCAGTCACAATGATTCACAAAGGCACACAGTGCAGTCAGTCACAATGATTCACAAAGGCACACAGTGCAGTCAGTCAGTCACAATGATTCACAAAGGCACACAGTGTAGTCAGTCAGTCACAATGATTCACAAAGGCACACAGTGTAGTCAGTCAGTCACAATGATTCACAAAGGCACACAGTGTAGTCAGTCAGTCACAATGATTCACAAAGGCACACAGTGCAGTCAGTCACAATGATTCACAAAGGCACACAGTGCAGTCAGTCAGTCACAATGATTCACAAAGGCACACAGTGCAGTCAGTCACAATGATTCACAAAGGCACACAGTGCAGTCAGTCAGTCACAATGATTCACAAAGGCACACAGTGTAGTCAGTCAGTCATAGTAAAAATGCAACTAGCTGATCATGAACTCTACTCATTTCTAATATATCTTTCTCTTCTACAGGAGGCCGCGGTCTGAGCCTCTGGATCTGGAGCAGAGGGGGCTCCATGGCCTCCTGGCTGGCTGTCCCCGCCGAGGGGTGTCTGATGCTGGGGACTTCCTGACCCACAGGCCCCTGCTGCTTCAGCCACAGCCAAGTCGCACAGAGAGCCCCTTCCCTGAGTACAGCACAGAGCCCTGCCTGGGGCTCACCCTGCGCCCTTCACCCCCTGACGAACCGCCACAGGTCAAGAGCCTGGGAGCCCTGCAGCTCATCTGTGAAGAGGAAGAGGAGGAGGAAGATGAGGTGGAAGAGACAGGCAAACCACATGTTGGACTTCATAATATTCAAACACTGCCTCATATAATAGGCTTTGTATCAACCTCTGTGTCTACAGAACAGTCTAGTCCCATGCTCACAGCTCCAGAGGCGCCACAGAGCCCAGTCAGAGTTGTCCCAGGTCAGGGAGAGGAAACAGGCCAGTTGGCCACCTCAGTGGAGGAAGCACTGGAGACAGAGAGGGGGGAGTGGGACAGGGAGCTGCAGGCCAGGGTTTCTAGCCACAGCAGAGAGATGGAGCCTGACCAGGTGGCAGCCAGACAGGAACAGGAACAGGGTACGATGGAGTCAGGGGAGAAGCCCATGGAGGAAGGAGACATGTCATGTGACCTACTGAGGCTAGGTAGTCATTTGACTTCAGACCAGCCAATCAATGGTAGTTCGATCAGCCCTCACCCTCCATACCTGCCTCGCCTCGGGGGGGTGCAGTGTTGTTGTGGGCAACAGGAAACTCCCAGCCCAGACATCATAGAAGGGGAAGATGCTATTCTTAACAACAACAACACCACCACAGAGTCCAAGCCTAAGCTCCTGGTGCAGGGTGGGGGGTCCACCCCAGGCGCCTCACCCCGCTCTCTGCCCCATAACCACTGTGTGGACCTGGGCCCCGACGGGGTGGAGACGACCCGCAAGCTGGGAGGGCCTGGGGGGGACACTCCGGAGGAGCTTCAATTAGAGAGATCCCACAATGCATCACAGGGTCGCCTTGGGCCCAGGGAGACGGGGACCGACCCTACGTTCAGACTGGATCCTGGAAAGGGGAAGAATGTGAACCTGAGAGACCGCCTGCTGCAGTTCCCTCTCTGTGAGAAGGCCCTGTCCTTCAACATCCAGCCCACCTCCAAGGAGAAACTCCTGCCCTTCGCCCAGTACAACTGCTGCCATGTACTGTAGGCAGGGCCACCTGTTAATACCCTATATTTCCCACATTACTCACTCTATCCCCTAGCCAAGTGGTAGGAATGGGCATCACTCCAGACACCCTCACACCAGGCCCAGACCCTGTCAATGTTCCATCTACTTCAACTTCAACACAAAACACTGGTGCAGACAGTATGTAGCCTATCTGAACTATCAGTCTGCGTCCGACCTAAACTGAATTATCATACTGTGACCTCAGACACGTTCCAGCCAATTGTAGTTATACCTGTGTAGCCCCCACCCTGACCTCTTTATACTTACCGTCTACTGCTGCTTCCTTTGTGAGACAAAAACTGGACCTCATTGTGCTGCTATGTACTGGACTATAGAAAATGCTTTTTGTGTGGTCTTCTTAGACTGTCACTATACACGGTAACTTTGTATTGATTGCTATTTTATTTGCCCTTGTATCATAGCTTTTCATTTTGTACTAGCTTATCTAGAACTGAGCCCATTTTAGCATATGGTATGTTGTCACTCTGAGGCCTGCTAGTACAGTGCTATAATTGGAATGTGTAAGATGATGCATGCTGTATAGGTGAAAGCTACACTCCATGCCTCAGGTGCCATCCTGCGTTAGCTCAGCTAGCGGCCTGATGGAAGGTGTGATGATGCTCTTGACAGTGTAGCTGGAAGCATGGTATCGTTTAATGCTGGGGGTTACTTACGTCAATGACATTGTTGGTGCACTAATGTGGGTGCATTGTTGAATCTCAGTGGTACACAGTAGTGTAGAGGAGATGTGTCGGGCAGCGTTGCTCATGGTCACGTGATGAAGTAGCCCCGCTTGCGAACTTCAAAACCAGTGTCTGACCTTGGACCAAGGAGGAATTTCCTCTTGGTCTAATGGTCTAAGACGTTGGTTGCTCCCTAGGGAGACCCGGGATGATATCCTGCATGTTACATTGGTGCCCAACGTGAGGCGATCTCTCGTGGGGGAGGAGGTCAAAGGGGGTGAATGTAGTGGACTTGTCGGGCTTGGTTGCTCATGGTCACATGATGAGGTAACCCCGCCTGCAAACTTCAAAATCAGGGTCTGCGTTCGGACCCGTGGGAGACCATGGTTCATATCACGTGTGTTACAGTAGCAAGGCTTGGGATCTAAACTGACTATAAGAGCAACACCCAGGGAGAGAAACATTTTTGGACAGAGTTTCATAATGGAGACTTAAAAAATATATATATGATATGGTATCAACTAAGTAAATGCAGGTCTTCCAGATTGTTTGTGTATATGTACTTTATCCTTATTCTTACAAATGCTATTGAACTCTTTTATCATAACTTTTTTTTTGTCGTAGAAGAGAGGTGTGTGATTATAACTATTGTTTTGTGTTCGAAATGTGACAGAATTAATCATGAGTGATCATGAGTCTCATGAGTGCCCATACGAAGAAAAAAAAGACATTTAAAATATAAATTATTGTTTTGATAAATTATTTAGGATACATGTGAAATTTTTTAAATTGGCCAAATAATGTATTTTTATTTATTGAATACACTTTAAATACATTCCAACATAAATTACAGAATATATTTAAAAGGTTTATATCAATGTGTATAAAATGTATATCACAATATATGTTAAAGTCATCAGAAAATGTATTTAACATATTTTAAAATGCATTCTGAAATACATTAAAGATGTATTTTAGAATATATTTTGACATGTATTTGGAAGTGTTTTGTTAAATATATTCCAACATGCATTTAAATGTATTTGTAAGAAATATATTTGTTTATTAAAATGTATGGCAAACATTTAAAAAAAGCCAAATCATATCGTAACAAAATGGTGACTGTCTTAAGCTTTAGTAGGCTCTTTGGTATCACATGCAGTTATGTGAGTCTCATTAAGACTGCAGAACTGTCAGTCTACAAGCTTAACATTTAAGCACAGAACACAACATAACACATTAAGTGTCATGTCAATTTGTCACATGAGAGGTCAAAAAGCACTAAGACTAAGCCACGCCCCAACAAGTCCCACCTCCATGTCTTCTAATAGGCTGCCACCATTACACAATCTATTTTGTCAAAATGCATGTATTGTACTTGACACATACCAAAAGCACTAACATGCATATAAATGCATTTAAATGACTACAAAAATAACTACAAACATGATACATTATTGGTCAGTGAATGTGCATATGACAAATAAACAAACAAACTTGATGAGAGCATTGCAACCAATGTCCAACGGGCAGAATTTAATGTGTGCTGGGTCGTTCCACAAAAATAGTGCCTTTTGCGTCCCTTTTATATGTTAAGTTGAAATTATGCACCACTATTGAATTTTAAAAGCCTGTTATATGAAATTAGGTGCCCTTTGATATAGACCACAAGGATAATTCAATAAATCTGATTTCCAATTTGAATAAAGCTTCCAATCCTCCTGTCACAAGAGGATTTATGGCTGATTTAACTAGTAGTTACCAGTTGGAGGGCCATTCAAGTGGATTTTTCCCAGATTTGTTAAATTCCCAATTGGTTACGAATGCACCATAACACCACTAACCATCCTCTGTAGAGCCGCTATAATACCACTAACCATCCTCTGTAGAGCCGCTATAACACCACTAACCATCTTCTGTAGAGCCGCTATAACACCACTAACCATCCTCTGTAGAGCCGCTATAACACCACTAACCATCCTCTGTAGAGCCGCTATAACACCACTAACCATCCTCTGTGGAGCCGCTATAATACCACTAACCATCCTCTGTTGAGCCGCTATAATACCACTAACCATCCTCTGTAGAGCCGCTATAATACCACTAACCATCCTCTGTTGAGCCGCTATAATACCACTAACCATCCTCTGTAGAGCCGCTATAATACCACTCATTGGAAGCACAAGACCTATACCTACACTTTGACATATTGTGGAGCGTTGTATGATGTATCGTTTTTGTTTGAATTGATAAAACATTTTATAATAATAAAAACAGCCTAGTGCCCAATGTTTTTATTATTTAATTAAGCTGAAGAGAGGCACTTACTAATAGTCTGTTTGTTTGTTTTTTATGGGGAAAACATATTTTTTATGAAGTTGAACATGTGCTCTTTATGACAGAATGTAATAATTAGGTGAAATCAAATGTTTTTTTTGTACTCACCATCACAATTTAAATTATATCACTGCCAAAGTTTTGGCTTCGTGGCCCAACATTATTTCTCTGTTGATCAATACAAAATAGCAAATTAAGATGTCATAGCCATGCGTTTCTGGAATATATTCAGGCATTACATGCATTTTTTTTTTTTTCTTTTTTTTTTTTTTTCTTTTTTTTTTCTTTTTTTTTGGGGTGGATCAGCTTAATATTGCGGAAAGAATGTTGCTTCCAATGTAATTGTCTGCATCATTTCCAATCCCCCATATTTTTTTGGGTAAATATATATATCCATACACGCATGCATACATATATACATATATACATACACATACCTATATAGACATACATACTTTTTTAAAGAATATACCTTTATTATTATTCCCCGCAACCCTACCACCGCTCCCCCAATTGGAGTAAACTAATAAACACTTCTGCTTTTACCTTCAATTTATACATCTTATACCTATTTTACAGACACAGACTACTTTATAATAGTTCTCTCTTGTTTGTTCTTAGTCCTTCCTCTATTTCTGTTGTCCATCCAATTTTATTTCCACTTGTAACTGTGCTATTTCACAAAAGCTCCGCACCTATACACATTTCACAGATCCCGTATGCCCTACATTGTTTATCTTGTTATTAGTCCCACCCTTCAGTTCTACTCAACCCTTCCCATCTATCTTCCAACATCATCCATTTCGGATTTTTATTTGCCATATATTTTTCAACTGTGCTGTGATGCTTCACAAAAGATTTGAACCTTCCTATTCTCATAGCTTCTACAGATTGTAAATTAAAAATAAACATTTTTGCTAAAATAATTATTATATTATTGATTGATTGACTATGGCTTTTCAAATCCCCCAGTATTGCTATCTGTAGCGTTAGTTCTAGGCAAATGTTGCAATTCTTCAGCCATTCCTGGACCTGTGACCAAAAACGAGCTACATATGGACAATACCAAAATAAATGGTCTAATGACTCTGCCTCCTCACAGCAGAATCTACAGAGCTGGGAAGATTGTATACCCCATATATATAACATTCTATTAGTTGCAAGAATTTTGTACAATAATTTAAATTGAAAAATTCGAAGTTTTGAATCCGGCGTTGTTTTGCGTATCAATTCATAAACCATGTGCCATGGAATGGGTACATCGAACATCTCTTCCCAACTATTTTGCAATTTATATGGCACAGCTGTCAGTTTTTTGGTCCTTAAATGAAATTGGTATATGTTTTTATTTATCACACTTTTCTTTAACCATTTATGTTCTTTAATACAGGGCCGACATACAAGTTCCTTACTTTTTTCCCCTTCTACTTGCCTCTTCCATTTTTGTGGTAATGCTGCAATTAATTGGTTGTAATTTTGGGTAGAGCAGACATTTCCATATGTCTGTGTGAGCTGCATGTGTGACATAACTCCACCAGTCCTATTTATGATATCATTCACAAAAATTATACCTTTTTTAAACATTTCTTCGATAAATACAGTTTTTTTATCAATTACTATATTTGAATTTAACCACAATATTTGTTGTACTATTTGTTCCGTCCTTTCAGGTGGATTAAACTGAAATTGCAACCAACTTTCTAAGGCTTGTTTAAAAAATAAGGATATTTTGGAGATTATTTCCTTTTCAAACAACCGAAAGTGAGCAGGTGTAATCTGAATAAAGGGAAAAAGGCCCTTCTTGAACATAGGATGAGACATTCGTACCAATTTACTAGAGAACCAGTTTGGATTTAAGTATAACTTTTGTATGACTGATGCCTTTAGTGAGAGGTCTAATGCTTTAATATTTAATAATTTCTGCCCTCCGAATTCATATTCGTTATATAAATAGGCCCTTTTAATTTTATCTGGCTTGCCGTTCCAAATAAAATGGAATATTTTTTGTTCATATAATTTAAAAAGCAGGTCACTAGGTGTAGGCAAAACCATAAGCAAATAGGTAAACTGTGATATGACTAAAGAGTTAATCAGGGTGATTTTTCCACAAATAGACAAGTATTTTCCTTTCCATGGTAGCAAGATCTTATCTATTTTTGCTAACTTTCTATAAAAATGTATTGGAGTGAGATCATTTCTTTCTTTTGGGATTTTTATACCGAGTATATCCACATCTCCGTCAGACCATTTAATTGGTAAACTACATGGCAATATAAAATGTGTATTTTTTAGTGATCCAATACGTAATATGGTACATTTATCATAATTTGGTTTTAATCCAGAGAGGATAGCAAAGGTATCTAGATCCTCTATGAGGCCGTGGAGAGACTCTAGTTGTGGTTTTAAAAGAAAACATGAACATGCATTTTAGTAAAGATGCAAATGTATCTACATATATTTGAAATAGATTATACGTTACGTTAAATATATTGAAATGTATTTTTTTCGTATGGGTGAGGATACCTGTAAAATGTTGTTGGATTTGCTGTGTGATTTGTGTATACATTTTGTCTGTCTAGTGTTTTCTGAGAGAACGTACTGCTACTACTGTAAGAGATACAGCTTGATCAAATTAGAAATCCTACTCTAGTCTAGATGGGAACTAGCTATTATGCAAGGAACAAATGTTATTGGAGAGTGTTACAGTACGAGTGTCTTCAGAAAGCTATGTTCTTTCCCATCAGTGGAATGCCCAGAGGAACCATGGAACAGTGGTACACGGAAATCCCATGCTACTGAATAAGAGCAGAATGAATGGCGTAGTCTCAGCCCCCTCGTTGTGGAAGAGAAGAGTGTAGGGAGAGCACTAACCTCAGCTGGCACAAATATGATATGAACACTCCAACTCCACCTCCCCTGTCTTCTTTCCTCTTCTGTCATTGAACGGGGGTGGGCCTCGGATTCCACCAACCGGCTGTCTGGTCCTCCTCCACACCTGACCTGGAGACAGCTGACTGAGGTGTGTCCATCTGTCTGTCGGCCCATTGACCCTGATTTAAAATATGACTATGTCTCGATGAGATTAATTTATTTTTGTATTTATTTATTAAAGTGGATTAAACCAGTCATGGTGTTGTGATGTGGTGATTTAAGGGGTACAGTTGAAGTCGGAAGTTTACATACACTTAGGTTGGAGTCATTAAAACTCGTTTTTCAACCACTCCACAAATTTCTTATTAACAAACTATAGTTTTGGCAAGATGGTAAGGACATCTACTTTGTGCATGACACAAGTCATTTTTCCAACAATTGTTTACAGACAGATTATTTCACTTATAATTCACTGTATCACAATTCCAGTGGGTCAGAAGTTTACATACACTAAGTTGACTGTGCCTTTAAACAGCTTGGAAAATTCCAGAAAATAATATCATGGCTTTAGAAGCTTCTGTTAGGCTAATTGACATAATTTGAGTCAGTTGGAGGTGTACCTGTGGATGTATTTCAAGGCCTACCTTCAAACTCAGTGCCTCTTTGCTTGACATCATGGGAAAATCAAAAGAAATCAGACAAGACCTCAGAAAAAAAACTGTAGACCTCCACAAGTCTGGTTCATCCTTGGGAGCAATTTCCAAACGCCTGAAGGTACCACGTTCATCTGTACAAACAATAGTATGCAAGTATAAACACCATGGGACCATGCAGCCATCATACCGCTCAGGAAGGAGATGCGTTCTGTCTCCTAGAGATGAACGTACTTTGGTGCGAAAAGTGCAAATCAATCCCAGAACAACAGCAACGGACCTTGTGAAGGTGCTGGAGGAAACAGGTACAAAAGTATCTACAGTGGGGCAAAAAAGTATTGTCAGCCACCAATTGTGCAAGTTCTCCCACTTAAAAAGATGAGAGAGGCCTGTAATTTTCATCATAGGTACACTTCAACTATGACAGACAAAATGAGAAAAAAAATCCAGAAAAACACATTGTAGGATTTTTAATGAATTTATTTGCAAATTATGGTGGAAAATAAGTATTTGGTCAATAACAAAAGTTTATCCCAATACTTTGTTATATACCCTTTGTTGGCAATGACAGAGGTCAAACGTTTTCTGTAAGTCTTCACAAGGTTTTCACACATTGTTGTGAAAAAAATACTTTTTTGCCCCACTGTATATCCACAGACAAAATGAGTCCTATATCGACATAACCTGAAAGGTCGCTCAGCAAGGAAGAAGCCACTGTTCCAAAACCGCCATAAAAAAAAAACACTACGGTTTGCAACTGCACATGGGGATAAAGATTGTACTTTTTGGAGAAATGTCCTCTGGTCTGATGAAACAAAAATAGAGCTGTTTGGCCATAATGACCATCGTTATGTTTGGAGGAAAAAGGGGGAGGCTTGCAAGCCGAAGAACACCCTCCCAACCGTGAAGCACGGGGGTGGCAGCATCATGTTGTGGGGGTGCTTTGCTGCAGGAGGGACTGGTGCACTTCACAAAATAGATGGCACCAGCTCTGTCAGGAGGAATGGGCCAAAATTCACCCAACATATTGTGGGAAGCTTGTAGAAGGCTACCCAAAACGTTTGACCCAAGTTAAACTATTTAGACAATGCTACCAAATACTAATTGAGTGTATGTAAACTTCTGACCCACTGGGAATGTGATGAAAGAAATAAAAGCTGAAATAAATCATTCTACTATTATTCTGTCATTTCACATTCTTAAAATAAAGTGGTGATCCTAACTGACCTAAGACAAGGAATTTTTACAAGGATTAAATGTTAGGAATTGTGAAAAACCGAGTTTAAATGTATTTGGCTAAGGTGTATGTAAACTTCCGACTTCAACTGTATGTGCTGTAGAGATTATCAACCAATAATTATTCCTCTGAAGCGGTCATGGTTTTATTTTTTAGCCAGTCAAATGATAAAAATACATCAAAAGGCATTTCTGTACCTTTTTGGATGATTAGGTATGTTTAGTTTATTTAGTCAAACACAACCATCAACCCAGCTGTTTACATTCATCCAACACTGCATCTGTTCTGAAATCTTCCTTTTTAAAAGATACAGATAATGCACATGTAATACATAACATAGTCCAACATCAAGCTCATCATCAATACATATGTTTAAATATAGTCATCTTCAAATAAAAGTACACAGATATGTGATATCAAGTGCTTTCAGTGGTGTTGCAATGTGCCTGAAGCGTATAACATAACACTCATAATGTGAAAGTACACGCTTAGAAAAAAGAGTTCAAAAAGGGTTCTTCGGGAAGTCCCCATAGGAGAACCCTTTTTGGTTCCAGGTAGAACCCAAAAGGCTTCTACCTGGAACCAAAAATAGTTATTCAAAGGGTTCTCCTATGGGGGCAGCCGAAGATCCCTTTTAGGCTAGATAGCACCTTTCTTCCTAAAAGTGTACGTGGAACACACTGTCGGGAAAAATGTACAAAATTATATGCATATTTGCACTTGTGTGATTATACAGCAAATTAAATACTTGCATAGTATGTTCCACACACACAATAAAGTCCAAAGCTACCCAACATTTCAAGAAGTCTCAAACACACTTATGCTGAAGCTGCATTAACACAATGTACAAAAGCTCTTAGCTCTTGCGCTTTGGTTTTCCTTCATCATCAGTGCCTCGTCTCTCACTCTAGTACAGGGGTGTCAAATATATGGCCCACGGGCTGGATCCGGCCTGCGGAAGGTTCCTATCCGGCCCGTGGGTGTTTTATAGATAGATAGAGAGATAAGAGAGATAAGAGAGATAAGAGAGATGAGAGAGATGAGAGAGATAGAGAGAGAGAGAGAGAGAGAGAGAGAGAGAGAGAGAGAGAGAGAGAGATAGAGAGATAGAGAGATAGAGAGATAGAGAGATAGATAGATAGATAGATAGATAGATAGATAGATAGATAGATAGATAGATAGATAGATAGATAGATAGATAGATAGATAGATAGATAGATAGATAGATAGATAGATATTCGGCGCATGTGACACTTTTGGGGGGGGGGGATTTGACATATACAGTGCTTTCGGAAAGTATTCAGACGCCTTGACTTTTTCCACATTTTGTTATGTTACAGCCTTATTCTAAAATTGATTAAATTACATGTTTTCCTCATCAATCTACAGACAATACCCCATAATGACAAAGCAAAAACTTTATACTATATATATATATATATATATATATACACAGTACCGGTCAAAAGTTTGGACACACCTACTCATTCAAGGGTTTTTCTTTATTATTACTATTTTCTACATTGTAGAATAATAGTGAAAACATCAAAACTATGAAATAACACATATGGAATCATGTAGTAACCAAAAGGTGTTAAACAAATCAAAATATATAAGAGTGTGCAAAGCTGTCATCAAGGCAAATGGTGGCCACTTTGAAGAATCTCAAATATAAAATATGTTTTGATTTGTTTAACACGTATTTGGTTACTACACAATTCCATATGTGTTATTTCATAGTTTTGATGTCTTCACTATTATTCTACAATGTAGAAAATAGTAAAAATATAGAAAAACCCTTGAATGAGTAGGTGTGTCCAAACTTTTGACTGGTACTGTATATATATTATTCTTAAAATTATTATTATACATTTTTAAGGGGGAATCAAACTCATTATACTTTAAAATGACTAAAACAACATTGAAACTGTGTAGAAATGCTAATGGGCCTACATTCTTACAGTTTCTTGAGTGTGTCCAGCTTCCTAAAAATCACCGAAATGAAAGCTAGACAGACAAGGAGTATCAACATTTTCAAAAACAGTAGAGAAGTATTTTTTGCACTTTTTGACAGGGAGGAAATATAGCACATTTTCAGTGCAGCTCTCCGGACCTCGTTGAAGACCGAATGGCCACCGGGGCAAAATTAGTTTGACACCCCTGCTATCTTCCATGACATGAGAGACTTCTCTAGTTATGACTAGAGCAGTCCTCCAGGGGGAGATACTGAGACTGACAGAGCTTCTCAGGGCAGACTCTGGCTGGCTCCAGGATTTAGGTTCAGAGGTCAGACAGACATCTCTTTGGATCCTCCTCTCCCTCATCGCCATGGCAGCTGATTCTAATGAGCCCCCAGGTCCATACCAACATTTGAAGGGCAACAGGAGACAGATTATGGACTTCCCCTCAGGGGTTCCCAGTGGTGTAAAGTACTTAAGTAAACATACTTTTAAGTACTACTTAAGTAGTTTTTGGGGGTATCTGTACTTCACAATTTATATTTTTGACTACTTTTACTTTTACTCCACTACATTCCTAAAGAAAATAATGTACTTTTTACTCTTTACCTTTTCCCTGACACAAAAAAGTACTCGTTACAATTAGAATGCTCAAGCAGAATTATGGTACCTATCAATATAACACTTTGTCATCCCTACTGCCTATGATCTGGCGGACTCACAAAACACAACTACTGTGTTTGTAAATTATGTCTGAGTGTTGGAGTGTGCCCCTTTCTGTCCGTAATTAAAAATAATACGAAAATAAGGCCGACTAGTTTGCTTAATATAAGGAATTTGATGTACAGCATTTACTTTTACTTTGTACTTTTACTCAAGTATGACAATGTAGTACTTTTTCTACCACTGTACTTAAGCACATTTAAAACCAGATACTTTTAGACTTTTACTCAAGTAGTATTTTACTGGGTAACTTTCACTTTTACTTGAGCCATTTTCTGTTAAGGTATCTTTACTTTTACTCAAGTATGACAATTGAGTACTTTTCCACCACTGGGGGTTCCACAACCTCTATAGCTTCTGTAAAGTCAAAGGGAGATGTTTGATTGTCAGACACTTGATTGTTACAGTAAGGTCAGGGCTTTTCTATAATGATTATTCTCTCACCTGCTGCCCAAGAGCTTGCATGGAGTGAAACTCAATCTGTTCCCTCTTGATTCTGACCCAGTCTGGTTCGTCTGGGATCATAAAAGCAAGAATCATCTTGACCAGGATCAGGACATGCTGACAAACAAACACACACATATACACTAAGTATTAATATACAATACATGAAGAACACCTGCTCTTTCCATGACTGACAACCCTAGTCACAGACTGTTCTCTCTGCTACTGCACGGAAAGCGGTGCCTTGGTGCCAAGTTTAGGTCCAAGAGGCTCCTAAATTGCTTCTACCCCCAAGGCATAAGACTACTGAACAGCTAATCAAATGGCTACCCAGACTATTTGCATTGACCCCCCCCCCCCCCCTGTTATTATCTTTGCATAGTCACTTTAATAACTCTACCTACATGTACATATTACCTCAATTACCTTGACACCGGTGCCCCCGCACATTGACTCTGTACAGGAACTCCCTGTATACAGCCCCGCTATTGTTATTTACTGCTGCTCTTTAAATCATTTGTTATTCTTATCTCTTTTTTTTTTTAGATATTTTCTTAAAACTGCATTGTTGGTTAAGGACTCGTAAGTAAGCATTTCACTGTAAGGTGAAATGCTGTTGTATTCGGCGCATGTAACAAATAACATTTGATTTGATTTGACCAGGTGAATCGAGGTGAATGCTATGGTCCCTAATTGACGTCACTTGTTAAAGCCACTTAGATGTAGATGAAGGGGAGGAGACCGAATAAAAATATAAATAAATAAAAATATTTTAAGCCTTCAGACAATTGAGACATTGATTGTGTATGTGTGCCATTCAGAGGGTGAATGGGAAAGACAAAAAATGTAAGTACCTTTGAACAGGGTATGTTAGTAGGTGGCAGGCGCATCGGTTTGTGTCAAAAACTACAACACTGCTGGGTTTTTCACACTCAACATTTTCCCGTCTGTATCAAGAATGGTCCACCACCCAAAGGACATCCAGCCAACTTGACACAACTGTGGGAAACATTGGAGTCAACATGGGCCAGCATCCCTGTGGAACGCTTTCAGCACGTTGTGGAGTCCATGCCCAGATGAATTGAGGCTATTCTTGAGAGCAACTCATTATTAGGAAGGTGTTCCTAATGTTTGGTATACTCAGTGTACATACAACATATGTCAGTTGGGCAGATAATGACATAGTAATATGCTATGAATAAGACAACTGTTATGAGCAAGATACTGAACTGTAGTATAATCATACTGTACCTCGATCAGGATGGCGAAGAGTATGATGTTTCTGCCGCTAATCCCTCCCTCCAGACAGAACTCCCGGACCCGAGGAGACAGTAGCAACAGCCAGCAGTTAGACATGACTGAAACAAACCCCAGAACCTCAAACGCTGTCTGAAATATACAAAGGCATACATAAATATAGTTACAGGCACATACAAGGACAGGAGCAAAGACAGACACATGTGTTCAGCGACATGGATTGGCACCGATTTGAAAATTACATTAACCACATCTATTTATTCACCAGATTTAGCTACATAGCTCATTTCCATCTGCAGTAAAATGCGCTCTCTGTTTGTTCACATTTTCACATTCCCTCTCTTAAAAACCACCTGACCTGCCACACTCCTATGTTGGACACAGGGGCTGAGAAGGGTTTACGGAACAGTTTACAGATCTTGTATGCATCTGCTCTGATCTCTGTGACGTTGTTGAGGAGCAGGAGGACGGCGGTTAGCGGGTACACACAGGAGAACAGACTCAAATACCCAAACTGCACCAGCAACTCAATGTACTCAGCAAATAGGCCCTGAAACATAGCGACAGATGCAATAAGTTACACACCAAAACATAACATTCAGTAACATACAGTACAAATGCAATACACCCAACCTTAATTCAACCCCCTACGGCACAGATACAAAGAAAGTCAAACAAGAGCACAATGAAGAGAAACAGAGGAAAACGTTCAAACACCAACACATTTTACATGGACTTACTGGAAAAGGAGGCAGGCTTCTCTGGGCTCTGAGTTTGTCCACATCTGGGTCATCCTCCTGCTGCTTCTTCTGAGGAGCACTGAAGAAGCGGTCCACTATGAACGGCACCACAACCTCTGTACACTGGTTCACCAGTTGGGTCACGATTAGCAGAGACGCAAGCCTCTGTGTACACAGACAGATGGTAAACACACACATATAGTTAGTTACCTGCTGTATACAAACGCACTCATGCACGCACCCACACCCGCACACACACGCTGTGATCAATTACTTTAGGTGCAGTACATACTGCACACAGAGAGAACATGATGTGTTCTGTTGCACAGCTCAAGAAAACATTTATTTACATTTGCGATTTTTACTGTGACATTGTATATAATTTCCTCTGGCCAGTCATAAACAAACAGTGCTGCCCAGCTGAAATCTCTTACCTTCCTTAGAAGTGGAAGGTCTTGTTTGTAGAAGGCAATGTGAAATAGCACAGCAAAGTAGTTGAAGAAAGTGAACTGAAAAAAAGACATTTGCAGTTTCAAAGCTAATTTCCAGCAATGCTACACATTTTGCCATGGGTCTGAGAACATTTTACAGTTTTAACGCTGGTTTCCTGCAATTCTACTTATTTTGCCATAGGGCTGAGAAAACATTTAACAGTTTTAAAGCTAGTTTCCTGCAATTCTATACATTTGTCATGTGGTTGAGTGAAAAATGGAAGTTTCAAAGCTAATTTCCTGCAATTCTACACACTTTGACATGGGGCTGAGAGAAAATTTGACAGTTTTAAAGCTAGTTTTCTGCAATTGTACACATTTTTGCCATGGCTTATGCCATGTTCTTATGCTATCTGGGTGACTCAAACATTATAACAAAATCACTGGGGGCCTCATACCATGACAACGTTTTTATTTTGGCGATTGTTAGTTCCCAGAGGTGATCTAATTTTTAAATATATTGCTCCATTATATTTTCTACAGACTTTATATCTAGTTCTAGTCATTTAAGTTCACACCGAAAACATTTTACTGAAAATTATTTGGGATGGTAAAATAGCACACCGCCGCTGCTAAATGTATATATGGGAAACACTGAATACATATCCTGTTTTACTGTATCTGATTTGCCTCTCACTGAGGAATAGCTCCCACATCTGCTTATACATACACAGATGATACTATCTGCACCATACACCTACCTGTATCCGAATACATTTAGCTCTGCACCAGGGACTATTGCAACAGATTTAGATATTCAGTAGGAACAGAGAGAGAGGGAGGACCAGAGGGATAGGTGGAGGAGGAGAAGGAGGAGAAGGAGGAGGAGGAAGAAGGAGGAAGAGGAGGAGGAGGAGGTGGAGGAGGAGAAGGAGGAAGAGGAGGAGGAGGAGAGGAATAAACTGACAGATGGGGAAGGACGAGTGAGACTGACCAGGAGGACTTTGGTGGTATGATGGTTCTGGAAGGAGGACTCCTCTCTGTGGTTTTCTACAAGAAGAAAATAAACATTTTCAGGTGTTACAGACAAACAATCTGTGATACCTTGTATCCAATTGCGTACTGTATGATTCTATTAGCCTATGCCCTTCGGTGAACTTAGCTCTGTTTTCCCAAACATTTTACCCCCTACCACAATTATTCATCAACATCAAACTTATTGTCTCTCTCCCTCTTCTCAATCTGCTTCTTTTTCACCTCCTCCCTATCTAACCCATCTCCCTCTCCATCGCCCAGTGCCCTTTCTCACCCCACTCGGTGAGTTGCATGGCCACAGTGCGGTACACATTCCCCAGCATGTTGGTGTAGACAATGTGAGCCACAGAGGGCAGGTAGAGCAGAGCTCCAGAGAACAGGGAGCCGCTGTCCTGATGGAAGCCCTGTGCCAGTGCCTCTCCGTGGTAGAACCCTGTCATACCCAGCACCACCATCCCCAGGAAGAACCCCACCAGGGGCACAGACACCAGGCCTACACGCAGCTGCCTCTGCCACTCCGGGAACAGGGGCTCCAGCCGCCCGGTCACAGGGTTGATCCCCAGGGTGCCGTGGAAACCAGGGCGGGGCTCAGCGAAGCGCTCGGCCAGGTGCAGCAAGCCCCAGCGGTGGGAGAGGGAGGAGCTGCGTCGCTTCCAGAACTCCATGACCAGCGTGGACCACAACATGCTGAACACGGCCTGTACCATGTGACCGCTGACCGAGGGGCTGTCGTCCACCTCTACCACCCCCTCCATCACCCCCTCCCCAGCCTGCTCCTTCACAACCCCAGCTCCTGATCCACCTCTAGGCAGCAGAAAGGTCAGCACCAGGCCTAGGATAGCAGGGGGCACCAGGGCCCAGGTGTAGAAGTCCAGGAAGCTGAAGTAAAACCCCACGGTGCCTCCGAAGTAGGCTTGGATAGAGTCTGCATAAAGGACAGAGAGACCATTAGTAGGATAAAGAAATACAAGTTTGTGTACGTGTGTCTATGTTTATATTTGTGTTGTTGTTGTTTACCAAGAGGCTGTCCCCATATCTGCTTCCCAGAGTACCAGTTTCTGCACAGGTCTGTCAGTCTCTGCTTGTCATGCAGAGGGAAGATGTCCTTTATCACTCCCGCCTTCTCTAGCTTCTGACCTACAATATAGAGACAAGAGGGATAGGCTAGGACAGGACAGAGAGCTGTACAATACAACTACCATTTCTACACATACAGACAGGGAAGAGGAGGTAACATAGGCAGAAGCTCAGCAGTAATGCATTACACTGTTAACGCTATCCAGCATATGTAAGGGACAGTGTGTTGTAGTTCTCAGAGACAGATCTCAGAGCAGTAAGAGAGGACAGGAGAGAGCACAGAAATGATCAACCAGAGGTGGTGCTCTGCTCTGCTGCAGAGCAGCTTAGCTAAGCAAATTAATGACAAAGAGAACAGAAAATGCTTAGGTAAACAGAATATCTAATACACAATCACACACATGCGCACACGCACACACACACACACACACACACACACACACACACACACACACACACACACACACACAGAGTAGAGACTCACATATGTTCTCCCTGGCCTTCAGGACCCCCTGAGACTCAGGGACTCCAGGGATTTTCTGCCCCTTCTGGGCCCTTAGAAAGTCCAGCTCATACTTGACTATGTACTGACGCTCCGCTAGCGTCAGGAACTCCTGCATGTCATCTGGTAACACAGAGGACAGGCATCAATCAAGACTGTCATATATATTACATTTCATATTTTATTTGATCTTTATTACTACAGTTTATTACCACAGTGAATGTGTTGATTGTGTTCCTACAGAAGATGTATTGGGTGCTGAAGTTCTACACAACAAGTTTGATTTCAACTTGCCTAGTCGTGTTAGTAACTGTTATTACCGTAACTATCCCTCTACTCTTTCCCTGCTGATTACCAACATTCTTACCAACATTGCTGAAGTTGTCTCTGTCATTGTAGGAGAAAGCAACCATGTCTCCATTGTGGTATTTCTTACACAGACCCAGGTCCTCTGTGGCTCTGAGGAGGGTGCAGCGAGGAGCAGACACCACGATCACATCCCCACACTCATCCTCTCCAGGGTGGGCCAGCAATGCTGCGCCTAGTCCAGGGAGGAAGAGAGAGGTTCAACCATATTATCCTTGCCTCTACTGCAGTGTTCTTTGAGGATGTAGTCCTACAATCTTCAGCTTCAGCCCGGTAATGACTGACACCTGATTCAGCTAATAAACTTAGATACCTGCACACTGATGAATGCTCCCGCAGTTGTATTGTGCAACGTTTCGACTCAAAGGTCTTCATCACATGCTGGTCATTTATGAACATTTTGAACATCTTGGCCATGTTCTGTTATAATCTCCACCCGGCACAGCCAGAAGAGGACTGGCCACCCCTCATAGCCTGGTTCCTCTCTAGGTTTCTTCCTAGGTTTTGGCCTTTCTAGGGAGTTTTTCCCAGCCACCGTGCTTCTACACCTGCATTGCTTGCTGTTTGGGGTTTTAGGCTGGGTTTCTGTACAGCACTTCGAGATATTAACTGATGTACGAAGGGCTATATAAAATAAACTTGATTTGATTTGATTTTGATTTGATTTCATCAGGCTTAACCCACGTTAATAAAGCAGTCACTGGATGTACGTACACTACTTTGTAACAAGAGACTCAACTAATAAACGAATCATGAAGCCCAGGTGAATCAGCTGAATCAGATTGGGTTAATACTCAATAGTATTGAGCTGGAACAAAACACAACAAAGATTGAAGACGTCTGATCTGCTGCTGACCCTATCTGACCTGACCTCTCACCTCCGTCTCTCTCGGACACCTCGATCAGGGAGATGAGCCACCTCTTGGTGACGGGCTGGATGTTGTCTGACAGCTGGATGAGGACCAGGGGCTCCACCTGCTCAGACACACAGCAGGGACAGCTGACCTGCGTCCAGGAGCCCTGGTTCAGGACCTTCGTCTGGGTTTGGACGGAGCCTTCATCTTCATTACCCAGCAATGCCGTTGTCTCCCTGTGGCCTTCACCTTTATCACCTAGTGATGTCATCGTCTCCCTGTAGAGAGGCAGTGTGTGTTTCCTGGTTCATCATCTGTGATATATTTATACACCCTGTAATCCACACATTTACATGGAGAGTTCAAATGGCCATAGAAGGTTGTGGCTGTAGGTTAGAGAGCAGGTCAATTTGCATGTGATGCTGAGAGGACAGGGTAGCAGTAAAACATAGAGAGGACAGAGAGGAATGACCAGATGGCAGAGATCTGAAGTTGTGAACACTGAGTCAACATAGGAGGGCAGCAGTAGCCAGAAACAAGGGGCCAAGCCGGCTGCAGTATATAGTCTTCTTTGTGCTTGGCTCTAAGTGCTTCACCTCACTGTCTCTTTAATTATGTTGTGCGTCAAGAAGGAACCGCAGAGAGCAACGGCAGTGTGGTAGCAGCATCTGAGCAGATAAGCAACTTCCTATGTAACATCAAGGCTGAGAGGAAGAAAGTGAAAGCTAGATAGAGGAGGAAGGAGGGAGGTAAAGAATAATGAGAGTGTATGAAGGAGTGTACGGTACCTGACAGGGCGCTGAGGTATAGGTCAATAGGCGTATGTGGATAGCTGGCCCACACCCCCTCCAGTGTGATGTTTGAACACACAATCGCACAGACAACACACACACGACCATACACACACAGTTGTCCTGAAATAAAGGTGGGGCCTGGTCAGGGGTCCTGAACACAGACCTAAACACACACACTTACACACTACGGATCTGTCCTTGCAGATGGTTGATTCGGAGTTGAGTTGCAGGACAGGAATGCAGTGAAACTTCTCCTTCCCTTCAGGGTGTGGAACTCTGCTCACTGCGTTTATTTTTCCTCCCTGACAGGCACCTCCCATCTCTGCCTGCCTTTGTCTGTCTGCAGCCCTGGGTCCTACTGTCCCACAGAGCTCTGACTCACAGACCATAGCCGCCACAGTACTGAACTACTCACACACAGCAGGCTGCATATGCAGTGGGGTCTGAAATTATTGACACACTTGATAAAGATTAGCAAAAATGACTGTATAAAATAAATCATTCAAATACAATACTATATTGTATGCCCTCCAAAATTGGGAAATTCTATTATTTTATACTAATACAATTGCTCAGAGAAAGAGATTTTGTTTAGCAAGTAATACATTTTTCTCTGATACAGAGCAGAATTCATGGTTCCTTCAATGATGGCAAGTCGCCCAGATCCTGAGGCAGCAAAGCATCCCCAAACCCTCACACTACCACCAACATGCTTGACCGTTGGTATGAGGTTCTTACTGTGGTATGCAGTGTTTGGTTTTCACCAAACATAACGTGAGCAGTGTTGTCCAAAAAGTCAACTCAAGTTTGCCAAAAAGCACCTGGAAGCACCTGGATGATCATCAAGACTCCTGGAAAAATGTTCTATGGACAGATTAGTCAAAAGTGGAACTTTCTGGATGACATGGGTCACGTTATGTCTGGTGAAAACCAAACAATGCATTTCACAGTAAGAATCTTATACCAACGGTCAAGCATGGTGGTCACAGGTGGTGGTAGTGTGATGGTTTAGGTGATGCATTGCTGCCACAGGACCTGGACGACTTGCCATCATTGAAGGAACCATGAATTCTGCTCTGTATCGGATCAATCTGAAGGAAAATGTCAGGCCATCCGTCAATGAGCTGAAGCTGAAGTGCAGCTGGATCATGCAACAAGAAAATTATCCAAAACACACAAGCAAGTTTACATCAGAGTGGCTGAAAATCAACAAATGTAATGTTTTGGAATGGCCTAGTCAAAGTCCAGACTTAAACCCCATTGAGATGTTGTGGCAGGACTGAAAATCATTTGTGCTAGAAAACCCACAAATATCGTTGAGTTAAAGCAGTTCTGCATGGAAGAGTGTGCCACAATTCTTCCACAGTGATGTGAGAGACGTTTGGTTGCAGTAATTGCAGCTGAAGGTGGCACAACCTTTTGAGTTATTGGGTTTTGCATAACTTTATAAAATAAATGAAAATGATCAAAAGTTGTATTTGTTAACTCAGGTCCCTTGATCTAATATTAGCTTTTGGTTGAAGATCTAAAAACCAGTGTCGAAAATATGCAAAAATAGAGAAAATCAGAAATGGGGCAAATATTTTTCACGGCACTGTATGCTGTAGGAAATCAAACCTTCATTAGTAGCCATTAGTAAGGCAAAGAATAACAGAATGATCTACAGTTCAGTACATCAACATGACCCTTAAAAAGGTTTAGAGTAAAAAGCTGCATTTCGCTACACTCACAATAACATCTGCTAACCATGTGTATGTGACCAATAAAAATTGATTTGAAAACAAAACATGACAAGTGATCAGAAATATAAAGGCATTTATTTACTGATACTTCCCCATTTGCATAGACATTTAAAATTCCAAAACAAAAGCAAAACATGTGCTAAACCGATTTTACAATATTATTGCATAATTGAGCAGAGAATTTCATTTGTCAGAATCAAAGCTTACAAGTTGTTAATAAATATAGAAAAATATATCTACAGGCCTATTCTACTTTAACCCAACAGGTGGCACCCTTCTGCTCAGCAAGACGCTTGGTCCAGTCAAAGACTAGGGTGGGTGTTGATACAGAGGGGGGAGGAGGCATGCCAAACTCAACTGCCATTATCATTTTCATCAACACCATCAGCATCCTTATTATCAACATATCACAACAATATTTGGTTCTTCATCAAGTCGTGAAAAGTTCATCATACAAAAGTCATCATAAGCATGGGTACAAATATTGTCTTGAACGTGCATATTCTCTACTGTGATATGAGTTCTTGATGCTAATCAGGGTATCTTACTGATCCTTCACTGACCGTTCTCTGTCCGAACACAACGTGAACACGACCCAACCCTGAGCCCTGACCCCAACCTGAGTTCCAAACAGAACACTCCCACCCCCACTTAAATGACTGCAAGGAAGAGGATTTTATACAGTAAAGCAAATGCTGGATTACACATATTTATGTGATGAAGAATTACTCTCTTGGCATATAAATCACCCCCATCAAGCCCCAATGGAGGTGATAGGAGACTGTGGGCCCAGGACGTGTCCTTAGCTGTAGTGAGATATATCTATATGTATATATATATATATACACACACACACACATATATATATATATATATACACACACACACACTCACTTACGTTATGACCTAACGGTTCAAATCACTGTTTGAGACGCATGTACTTTGTGAGGCCCCAGTCCCCTGTCACAGTCTCCTCTCTCCATGGTCCCCTGAGGAACTGTAGGAGTTTTTGGGCTTATCTGTAGTGGCTTCACCCAAAGGACAAATTAAAAGGGGGAATAAGGGAATGAACAAAAACATATGGAATGCAGAAGACGGTAAAAAGGCTAGAAACTTTAGGATATAAAACTAGTCGGAACAGTCGAGGATCGGCCTGGAACTGAACCCGAAAGCCTCCTGTAGTTTAGTCTGATGCAAGATCGTCATCCTACATGCAGAGAGGGGCACGGGAACCTATAGTGAAGTCCTTATCAGCTCCATTCTGTAGCCATATGCTCCTCCCTACAGCAGGAGACCTGGTAGACCGGCCTCATGCCCTCAGTGTTCTGTTTCTGTATACATGACAACACATTTCCATCCATGCTAACATCAATCCACACATCAATCTTCCTCTCACTCCATCTCTCTCCACCTAGTAAAACATCAACTCCTTCTGACGCTTCATTTGACATGTCAACAACAAACCAGAGTGTATAGGAGAGAGATGGAAAGGGAAAGATGCAGTCTCTCTTTGTTTATACGAATATTTCTATACATTTAGTCATACCATTACAAATAGAAAAACATTGTTGAAATATAAATTAGTCTGAACATAGTGAAAGACTAAATCAGCTCCCTCCATACCTTCCCACAGATTTGAAAAGGAAATGCCCCAGTTTAAGAAAGACAATACAGACTAAGCATCAGTGAATTCGGTGAGCACACAATGTCAACAGCAATTTTCTGTGTCAAAACAGCATAGCTGTGATATAATGTTGAGAATGGGGTTAAGTCCCCATAACAATGTTACTAAGTGTTACTAAAAGTATTACTACCGCTTGACCTCCAGTTGCATAAACACTCCAGGGATTGTTTATGGATAGAGAAGGTACTTTCCTGAATTTTCTTAAAGGTATAAACCTGGACAGCTTAGATGTACAGTTGAAGTCGGAAGTTTACATACACCTTAGCCAAATACATTTAAAAACTCAGTTTTTCACAATTCCTGACATTTTATCCTAGGAAAGATTCCCAGTCTTAGGTCATTCAGGATCACCACTTTATTTTAAGGATGTAAAATGTCAGAATAATAGTAGAGAGAATTATTTATTTCAGCTTTTATTTCTTTCATCACATTCCCAGTGGGTAAGACGTTTACATACACTCAATTAGTATTTGGTAGCATTGTCTTTAAATAGTTTAACTTGGGTCAAACATTTCAGGTAGCCTTCCACAAGCTTCCCACAATATGTTGGGTGAATTTTGGCCCATTCCTCCTGACAGAGCTGGTGTAACGGAGTCAGGTTTGTAGGCCTCCTTGCTCGCACACACTTTTTCAGTTCTGCCCACACATTTTCTATAGGATTGAGGTCAGGGCTTTGTGATGGCCACTCCAATATCTTGACTTTGTTGTCCTTAAGCCATTTTGCCACAACTTTGGAAGTATGCTTGGGGTCATTGTCCATTTGGAAGAACCATTTGCGACCAAGCTTTAACTTCCTGACTGATGTCTTGAGATTTTGCTTCAATGTATCCACATAATTTTCCTTCCTCATATTGTCATCTATTTTGTGAAGTGCACCAGTCCCTCCTGCAGCAAAGCACCCCCACAACATGATGCTGCCACCCCCATGCTTCACGGTTGGGATGGTGTTCTTCAGCTTGCAAGCATCCCTCCAAACATAACGATGGTCATTATGGCCAAACAGCTCTATTTTTGTTTCATCAGACCAGAGGACATTTCTCCAAGAAGTACAATCTTTGTCCCCATGTGCAGTTGCAAACCATAGTCTCGATTTTCTTTATGGCGGTTTTGGAACAGTGGCTTCTTCCTTGCTGAGCGGCCTTTCAGGTTATGTCGATATAGGACTTGTTTTACTGTGGATATAGATACTTTTGTACCTGTTTCCTCCAGCATCTTCACAAGGTCCTTTGCTGTTGTTCTGGGATTGATTTGAACTTTTCGCACCAAAGTACGTTCATCTCTAGGAGACAGAACGCGTCTCCTTCCTGAGCAGTATGACGGCTGCGTGGTCCCATGGTGTTTATACTTGCGTACTATGGTTTGTACAGATGAGCGTGGTACCTTCAGGCTCCCAAGGATGAACCAGACTTGTGGAGGTCTACAATTTTTTTTCTGAGGTCTTGGCTGATTTCTTTTGATTTTCCCATGATGTCAAGCAAAGAGGCACTGAGTTTGAAGGTAGGCCTTGAAATACATCCACAGGTACACCTCCAATTGACTCAAATGATGTCAATTAGCCTATCAGAAGCATCTAAAGCCATGACATCAATTTCTAGAATTTCCAAGCTGTTTAAAGGCACAGTCAATTTAGTGTATGTAAACTTCTGACCCACTGGAATTGTGATACAGTGAATTATAAGTGAAATAATCTGTCTATAAACAATTGTTGGAAAAATGACTTGTGTCATGCACAAAGTAGAGTCTTAACCGACTTGCCAAAACTATAGTTTGTTAACAAGAAATTTGTGGAGTGGTTGAAAAACAAGTTAATGACTCCAACCTAAGTGTACGTAAACTTACGACTTCAACTGTATATAAGGACAACTATAATCTCTAACTTTCACCGTCCTAAACATCACTCTTTATCCTCTCTTCCACATTCACACTCCCTCTCTCACTTTCTAGTCTCTCTCTACTGCAGGGTTAGTAAACTCGTACCCTACGAGGTCCGGAGGCTGCTGGTTTTCTGTTCTACCTGATAATGAATTTACCCCACCTGGTGTCCCAGGTCTAAATCAGTCCCTTATTAGAGGGGAACAATGGAAAAACCCCAGTGGAACTGACTTCAAGGTCCAGAGTTGAGTTTGATGGCTATACGGTCTCTGATGGGATGTTGACTGTTATATCCTGTGACTGCATGTATTATCCTCCTTACTGCATTCTAGTCATACGATCTTCATTTGATAAGGTTGTCGATTATAAACAAAACATACAGAATCACCCCAAACCTCCATCTCTCCAGTTCTGAAAAGATATCTTTCTTCTTTGACTGGCAGGTGGAACATATTGGAGAAGTGTTTTTGTGTTTTGTTCGAAGCAGCCAGAGACAGAGACAAAGACAGACAGACAGACAGACAGACTATAGGGACAGGCTGGGGCCAAAGGGTATGGCATCATTGAAGGGGTTGATTGCCAGGTCTAAGAGGGATGGGTGAAGGTTGCCCCCCAGTGGAGAGTAGAGTAAGTTGGGTCTTCTAAAAGGTCTGTTCAGGAATCAATGTCTTGAACGGATAGTCCCACAATGTGGTGCTGATTCCAAAACCTGCAGAGGGAAACCAATTTATGCCATCAGTGAGAGGACAGAGTCAGAAATACTTTTGCACACATACAGGAATCCAGGTATAATATTTATGAGAACCATACACAAAGCTGAACTACAGGCAATTACAGAGACATATGAACAGTCTGAGGTAATATAATCAGTGGTTGACTTGGGCAGGAGCTCAGCAGAGATGAGTACCAGCACCTCAAAATGTTCTACTGCTTGAGATCCTGCTCCTGTTCTAGAATATTAGCTCAAAAGTACCAGCACCTATTTCAGTCCAAGACAAGCACTGAATATAATACTTGATCTTGTTCATCCCCCATCCTCTTTATCAGAAGTCACTGTAAAAACAGAAGTATGGTGATACAAAGAGCTATTCAAATCAAATTGTATTGGTCACATACACATGTTTAGCAGATGATATTGGTCACATACACGTGTTTAGCAGATGATATTGGTCACATACACGTGTTTAGCAGATGTTATTGGTCACATACACATGTTTAGCAGATGATATTGTGGGTGTAGAGAAATGCTTGTGTTACTAGCTCCAACAGTGCACTAGTATCTAACAAGCAATGCCGGAGTGGCATTCACTACAATACAGTAGAATAACATACAGTATATACATATGAGATGAGTAAAGCAGTATGTAAACATTGTTAAAGTGGCCAGTGATTCCATGTCTATGTATACAGGGCAGCAGCCTCTAAGGTGCAAGGTTGAGTAACTGGGTGGGAACCAGTAAGTGATGGCTATTTAACTGTCTGATGGCCTTGAGATAAAAGCTATTTTTCAGTCTCCCAGTCCCAGCTTTGATCCACCTGTACTGTCGCCTTCTGGATAGCGCCGCCTTCTGGATAGCGGGGTGAACAGGCAGTAGCTCAGGTGGTTTATGTCCTTGATGATATTTTTGGCCTTCCTGTGACATTGGGTGCTGTAGGTGTCCTGGAGGGCAGGCAGTGTGCCACCGGTGATGCGTTAGGCAGACCGCACCACCCTCTGGAGAGCCCTGCGGTTGCGGGCAGTGCAGTTTCCGTACCAGGCGGTGATACAGCCCGACAGGATGCTCGCAATTGTGCATCTGTAAAAGTTTGTGGGGGTTTTTGGGGACAAGCCAAATTTCATCAGCCTCTTGAGGTTGAAGAGGCTCTGTTGCACCTTCTTCACCACACTGTGTAGGTGGACCTTTTCAGTTTGTCAGTGATGTGTACGCCAAGGAACTTGCAGCTTTCCACCTTCTCCACTGCATCTCCGTCGATGTGGATAGGGGCATGCTCCCTCTGCTGTCTCCTGAAGTCCACGATCCATTCTTTATTTTGTTGATGTTGAGGGAGAGGTTATTTTCCTGGACCCCTCCGCCAGCGCCCTCACCTCCTCCCTGTAGGCCGTCTCGTCATTGTTGGTAATCAGGCCTACTACTGTTGTGTCGTCTGCAAACTTGATGATTGAGTTGGAGGCGCGCCTCAGTCATGGGTGAACAGGGAGTACAGGAGGTGGCTGAGCACACACCCTTGTGGGGCCCCTGTGTTGAGGATCAGCAAATTGGAGATGTTGTTTCCTACCTTCACCACCTGGAGGCGGCCCGTCAGGAAGTCAAGGACCCAGTTGCACAGGGCGGGATTCAGACCCAGGGCCCCAAGCTTAATGATGAGCTTGGAGGGTACAACCGTGTTGAAGGCTGAGCTATAGTCAATGAACAGCATTCTTACATAGGTATTCCTCTTGTCTAGATGGGATAGGGCAGTGTGCAGTGCGATGGAGATTGCATCGTCTGTGGATCTATTGGGGCGGTAAGCAAATTGAAGTGTGTCTAGGGTGTCAGGTAAGGTAGAGGGCATATGATCCTTAACTAGCCTCTCAAAGCACTTCATGATGACAGAAGAGAGTGCTATGGGGAAATAGTAATTTAGTTCAGTTACCTTTGCTTTTTTGGGTACAGGAACAATGGTGGACATTTTGAAGCAAGTGGGGACAGCAGACTGGGATAGGGAGAGATTGAATATGTCCGTAAACACTCCATTCAGCTGGTCAGTGCATGCTCTGAGGATGCGGCTAGGGATGCCGTCTGGGCCGGCAGCCTTGCGAGCATTAACACGCTTAAATGTCTTACTCACGTCAGCCACGGAGAAGGAGAGCCCACAGTCCATGGGAGTGGGCCGCGCCGGTGGCACTGTGTTCTCCTCAAAGCGGGCGAAGTAGGTGTTTAGCTTGTCCGGGAGCAAGACATCGTTGTCCGCGACGTGGCTAGTTTTCCTTTTGTAATCCATGATTGTCTGTAGACCCTGCCACATACGTCTCGCGTCTGAGCTGTTGAATTGTGACTTCACTTTGTCTCTGTACTGATGTTTTGTTTTGCCTGTTTGACTGCCTTATGAGGGAATAACTACACTGTTTGTATTCAACCATATTCCCAGTCACCTTGCCATGCTTAAATGCGGTGGGTCGCGCTTTCAGTTTTGCGCGAATGCTGGAATTTATCCGTGGTTTCTGGTTTGGGTAGGTTTTAATAGTCACAGTGGGAATAACATCCCCTACACACTTCCTGATGAACTCAGTCACCGTGTCCACGTTAATGTTATTCTCAGAGGCTACCTGGAACATCTCCCAGTCCATTTGATTAAAACAACCTTGAAGCATGGATTCAGATTGGTCAGACCAGCGTTGAATAGACATTAGCATGGGTACTTCCTGTTTGAGTCGGACTTTCTCTATGTTATTACAATCACACCATCTGTAGTTAATCATGAAACATACACCACCGCCCTTCTTCCTGGAGAGTTCTTTATTCCTGTCTGTGTGATGTACTGAGAACCCAGCTGGCTGTATGGCTGGGGACAGTATATCCCAAGAGAGCCATAATTCCGTGAAACAGAGTATATTACAGTCCCTGATGTCTCTCTGGAAGGAGATCCTCAACCTGAGCTCATCTACTTTATTGTCCAGAGACTGAAGATTAGCGAGTAATATACTCAGAAGCAGTGGATGGTGTACACGCCTCCTGAGTTGGACAAGAAGTCTATTCCGAACAACTCTTCTCCGCCGGCGGCATCTTAAAGCAGCCTCTGGGTTCAATGTTCAAAGTTCAATTGCCCTAGGGGTACGAACAAAGGATTCAATTCGGGAAAGTCGTATTCCTGAACGTAATGCTGGTGCATTACCATCGCTCTGATATCTTTCTGGCTGTATGTAATAACACAAAAAACATTCTGGGTGAATAATGTAAGAAATAACACACCGAAAAAATACTGCTAAGTTGCTTATGAGCTAGAAGCAGAGCTGTCATGTCTGTCGGCGCCATCTTACTGGTCCTCCTCACCTGCTCTTTGGTGTTCAAAGTGGTGCTTGACGTGGTATGCCTTGAGGCTGTACAGGTAGGAGTTTTTCTGGGGGGAGCCGTAGTGAAGGTAGTAATGGATCATGTCGTACACCACGTACCCAAACAGCCCCCCCACAAACAAGGACACCCCTAAGGCCTCAGGGAAGGCCTTGGTCAGCAGCAGGTAGAAGCTGCCTATCACCACTGAGGCCAGGCAAGGAGGAAAGACTAGGCGGGAGCCATCGTAGGGAGACTGGAGGGGAGAAAGCACCATGGTGTTAGTATAGGAGCACATAGACTTTGAGTAGTTACTGCACACTTTTGTTTTATCATTCTAGCATATGGCTTGGCCTAGATTTGGAACAAAAAGTATATCCTTCTGCAGTTTCCCAAGTTTCTGAATTTCAAATGAATCATAAACAAAAAGAGGCAGAAAAAACACCTAAGTACTTATCAGTTAAAAAAAGACGATACATTTTAAACGTTAGTTCCAGAGTATTGTTCACCCTCTTCTGTATATGTCCGTATCTCACCTTATGATGCTGTCCGTGCAGCAGGAAGTGAATGGTGATGAGGTAATAGTTGTGGGCGGGCGGGCGCATGTGAAAGACGAAGCGATGGATGCAATATTCGATGAAGGTCCATATGACCATGCCCATCACAAAGATGAGGGGAAAGCTGTACTTGTGCACCAGGAAGGAATAGTCTGCAGAGGGAGGGGGTGGGACAGATACAGACTTAAACAGGAATCACATTTCTACAAGACTGTACATGGGAACAAGCATGAGTTTGCTGGACAGATTAATTAACAAATAATGTGGCCGGAATCAACTACTTCTACTACTTCTTATTTCTAATGTTTTTTTATTTGATATTGAATACTGCACTGTTGGATAGGGCTTGCATGTTAAGCATTTTACTGTACTTGTGCAAAATGTAACAATTTTGTTTTTAAATAGTCTACTATTTGAAAGTATTTTCAAATACTTATTTGCAAATACATTATTTAAAATAGCAAATGCATGGGTGTATTTAAGTATTTGTATAAATACTGTGTATGTGTATTTCCAAATATTGAACTACTTACGTTTTCAAATAAAAAAAATATCCAAGTACTTACTTCCAAATACTTACTACCCTAAATAGTATTTTAACCCAGGTCTGATGATTGTGTCTTTGTTACCTGTGCTGGCGAATAGTCTGGTTGTCTCCTGAGCCAAGGTGGTGTAGCAGTACCAGCTGAGATAGAACACCAGTGGCATCCACACAGCAGGGACCATGTACCTACACGCAGACAATCATATGGACTTATCAAACAGCAGTTTCTGAGGTAACATGCAAGTGTTAGGGCGGCAGGTAACAAGGTAACAAGGTAGCAAGGGCGGCAGGTAGCCTAGCGGTTAAGCTCGTTGGGCCAGTAACCAAAAGGTCGCTGGTTCGAATCCCCTAGCTGACTAAGTGAAAAATCTGCAGATGTGACCTTGAGCACTCAACCCTAATTGCTCCTGCAAGTCGCTCTGAATAAGAGTGTCTGCTAAATTATGTAAGTGCTTTACTACATTGTATGGGCTGGTTTTCCTGACAGCAATTAAGCCTAGTCTTTGCTTAAAGGGAACGTTTGGGACTTTCCCAGAGTTTAAAGAGGCTCAATTGAAAAATACTTTAAGTCCAGGACTTAATCTGTGTCTGGGATACATGTACATATCATCTCTCTGACCAGGATGTCTTGGTGCTGGCCTCCATGAACTCGTTCCCAAACAGGCGAATGGGCCGATCCACAGGCTGGTGCACCCAGGTCTCGTATTTCTCTCCCAGGTTGCCCACCTGCCAGGCCAGGGGCTTCCGCCAGTCCACCAGGTCCTGCAGGCATAGCAAGGGAGACACAGCTCAGGTTACAACACTGTACATACAGTAGCTTAAGCCTTACAGCACACAACAGTTCAATACAAGATGTCTATAGAGTGTCATAACCTCATCAGTACTGCTTCTGCCTAAAACCTTCAATTGTCAAAGGACATATTGTTCTTGTAGAATCTAGATAAATGGAAATTGGACTCTAAAACGTATTTCAGTCATAGACTTATGCGATAGTGTGATCAATCGGTCTGGGCCCTTCTGTAGGTGTTGTAATTGTCCAGCAGGTGGCGGTAGAGAAACATATGGCCAGAGAAAGGAGTTGTTATCCCAATTTCTGTGAAGGATCTGCAGATTGTATCTCTGTCCATACCTTTTACTAAACGTCTCCTTTACAATGACCTTAGATCAAGACTAGGCAGACAGATTGGCTTGTTCTCAGAGTCATGTCTCTTATACATTATCATAGATTATAGGGTGGGTACTATATTAACTAGACCACAGAGCCATGCATGGAATAGCTTTTTGCTATAGTTGACAATATTGGATGAATTGAGGCAAACAGAAAGCTAAAATCATTCATTGAGGACATCGATTGTCTTGGAGAGTAGGTTAAAAGTGGAGAATGGTTCTCAAAACATACCTGAAACCCCAAAAGATAACAATGAGTGACAAGTGTCATTGTATTCAGGACACAAATTCCCTCCACTGTGTAAGTATGTAGGGCTGAATGAGCCAGGAGACAAGCTGCACTAGGTACAGTGCCTTCAGAAAGTATTCACACCCTTTGACTTTTTCCACATTTTTGTGTTACATACGGAATTAAAAATGTATTCATTTGAAATTGTGTCGCTGGCCTCCACAAAATACCCCATAAGGTCAAAGTGGAATTATGTTTATAGACATTTTTACAAATTAATAAAGAGTGAAAAGCTGAAATGTCTTGGTTCAATAAGTATTCATAAAGTTGCATTAACTCACTCTGTGTGCAATAATAGTGTTTAAAAAACTGTTTATGACTACCTACCCCACACATACAATTATCTGCAAGGTTCCTCAGTCCAGCAGTGAATTTCAAACACAGATTCAACCACAAAGATCAAGGAGGTTTTCTAATGCTACACAAAGAAGTTCACTTATTGTTAAAAAGGTTTAAAAAAGTAGATATTAAATATCCCTTTGAGCATGATGCAGTTAATAGTTATAATTTGGATGGTGTATCAATACATCCAGTCACTACAAATATACAGGTGTCCTTCTTAACTCAGTTGACGGAGAGGAAGGAAACCGCTCAGGATTTTCACCATGAGGCCAATGTTGACTTTAAAACAGTTACGGAGTTTAATGGCTGTGATAGGAGAAATCTGAGGATGGATCAACAACATTGTAGTTACTCCACAATACTAACCTAAATGATAGAGTGAAAAGAAGGAAGCCTGTACAGAATAAAAATATTCCAAAATATGCATCCAGTTTGCAATAAGGCAAAATGTGGCAAAGAAACTAACTTTATGTCCTGAACACAAAGTGTTATGTTTGGGGCAAATCAAATACATCACTGAGTACCACTCTTCATATTTTCAAGCATGGTGGTGGCTGCATCATGTTATGGGTATGTTTGTCATCAGCAAGGACTATGGAGTTTTTTAGCATAAAAATAAATGGAATAGAGCTAAGCACAGGCAAAATCCTAGAGGAAAAGCTAGTTCAGTCTGCTTTCCTACAGACACTGGAAGACAAATTCACCTTTCAGCAGGACAATAACCTAAAACACAAGGCCAAATATACACTGGAGTTGCTTACCAAGACGACATTGAATGTTCCTGAGTGGCCTAGTTACATTTTTGATTGAAAATCTATGGCAAGAAATGTCTGTCTAGCAATGATCAACAACCTACTTGACAAAGCTTAAATAATTGTAAAAATAATAATGAGCAAATATTGGGCATAGCTATGTTTGCAAAGCTCTTAGAGACTTACCCAGAAAGGCGATTCTAACATGTATTGAACCCAGGGGAGTGAATACCTATGTAAATAAGATATGCCTGTATTTAAATGTTCTATAAATGTACAAACATTGATAAAAACATGGCTTTCACTTTGTCATTATGGGGGAGAAAAGAATATTTAATCCATTTTGAATTCAGGCTGTAACACAACAAAATGTAGAATAAGTCAAGGGGGATGAATACTTTCTGAAGGCACTGCATGTGATAATCATTGTCAAGCGTTATGCCATCACCCAATGTATCACAATGACAAACACACACAGAGCTGGCCCCCTGTTGCAAAGCAAAGGTGACTTCCACTAGTCAATCCCAAAAGATTCCTAAAGCCTGAGGAAGACTGCCCCTGTTCTGTCATTGAAAACATAGCAATATCCCCCCTGAGATATGGCACCTTTACACTAGTACATCACTCTGTGCATACCGTTCGCTGTCTATCTCTACTTAACACGGATAAACCTGCCACATAGCCTATCTACTATAGACTGGCAGAACTGCCCACGAAACCACTCCCACACTGTCTCCAATGATTAGCTGTGAAAATTGGTGACCACACATTTTTTAGCAAAGCTGGGTGAATGACCGTAAAAGTGGTCACCTCTCGATCTTTCCCCCCTGTCTCTTTCTCGATCTATCTTCTCCCTCTATGTGTCAATGCAGGAGTGTACTGTAGCTCACAGGCCTCAGTCAGAGGAGCGCTGAACTCAAGGGCCTTGGACCAGACACAGGTAGGCAGAACTCTGCCTACCTGCAGCAATGACAGCTCCTACAGAACAGAGACGCTGCCACAATGTTGGGCCAATGACAGTCTCAAATACAGTACGGCTCTGGCATCTGAGCTCTACTTTGACTTGTAGTTAAACCCCAGAACATCCCCTGATTAGATCAACAGGCTGGCTGGCTGGTCTGATGCAGTGGTTGGGTTTTAATGCTTAGAAAGATCTAGATGATGTCCCTTAGCCTGATCTATCTTAGTCTTTATTCTTCCAGTTTTCTTTCTGATTCTCTCTCTCCCACTCTCTTTCTCTGGTTTTGTTTTTCTCTCACCGTGTCCAGGTTGACTTGACTGCATTTGCTAATGGGTGAAGGCTCCTCATCCACTGTGTGCTCCTGAGTCTTCTTCCTCTCCCTCGCCGTCTGTGGAACAACAGGAGACAATGAAAGGGATTGTGAGCTCCAAATCAAATTGCAAACATCGGCAGGATATCCATTAAGGCAACCTATTCACAATATAATGTTACCATGGGGATATAATGTGGTTAAGATTTGTCTGTGGCTAATTATGGCAGGTTATTTGTTTCTGCACATCCTCATGCCTATACTCCAGATTATTAAATGACACTATAGTATCAGTGTTGCCAACTACAAGTATCAGTGTTAGATGGTTGACACCAAAACACACTCAGTCTACACTCATTGTTATCAGCATTCACTCAGAGTCACGGCACATTCTACCATGTATTGACTGTATGAGTTAAGAGTTTCAGAGCATAGATCTGCCTTCACACTTTTCTCTTTATTATGGGCAGTGCGTAACAAGGACACAATCCTGATTGTATCATAGGCCTACTGCACAGTCTCTTTGCTTCATATGGTTGTTAAGGCGCACTTATGCAGGCCCCCAGTGTCCGCTTTGGAGAGTACAATCACGAGCTCTGCTGGTTGGCTACTGCTTAGCAACCTGGTGCCAAAAGCCCTGGTCTGCCCTAGACAGCCAATGTATATTACAATCACCAGAATGGCCAAACAAAACGTTTTAGCCGGACGTTTTGGGCTCTAAAATGTGTTTATTACAATCGAGTTCGATCACCGCAGTGATTTGCTACAAATCGAGATATTGAATTAAATAGTGATCCATTCTGACAGCTACATTTGTCGTCACACAGGACCACGTGCTGACACGTGGTGTCATCATGGGCCGGCAGGCTACTAGGAGGAGGCTCCCAGTTGACTCTCTCCATAGACATTAAAAACCAGACTCTCTCAGGCAGGATGAAAACGAATACGTTGCCCATGAACGTTTGATAGTTACGGCCACTTTTACCATGACCCTTAGCAATTTTTTGGTGCCTTAGAGCAGTGGTTCCCAAACTGTGGGGCGCACCCCCTGGGGGGGACCGAGGGGTCACTCTTCAAAGTTGTAATAATTAAATGCAAAGTGCAATTTCAAAATTGATAAGTGCACCATTAGTTCCTCTTGTCATGTTAGTCATTGCATGCCTTAGAGAGCCATTTCTAACTTGTCAGAGGTGTCCAGTTCAACAAGCCCATTTATTTATTTTTTATTTAACTAGGCAAGTCAGTTAAGAACAAATACTTATTTACAATGCTGGCCTACCCAGGCCAAACCCGGACGACGTTGGGCCAATTGTGCGCTGCTCTATGGGACTCCCAATCACGGCCGGATGTGATACAGCCTGGATTCGAACCAAGGACTGTAGTGACACCTCTTGCACTGAGATGCAGTGCCTTAGACCGCTGTGCCACTCGGGAGCCATGTCAGTTAAGGTTTTTTTATTTCATTTTTTTTAGGGGGATGTTCCACTCAGTTTTAAAAAGGTTTGTAAACCCCTGCCTTAGAGTACCACAGTATGAGTCATAATACCCATAAAACCTGGAGGTCAAACAGGGGAATGATTCCAATCATTTTCCCACCATAAATTCTTCCCAAACGGGGATTTTGGAAACAACCCTGGCGTGACATTTTGATAACCGTGTCAATCTCTCTAGGACAAGGTGACTTTTATCAATACAGCCAACTGTATTTACCCCCCAAAAGTAAATGCTAATTAGCTGCTAATGTGAAGAACATAAAGAACTACAAATGCCAAGAGGATCTGGAAGAGACTGCCGAATCCAGGCAAAGGTAGAATCTCTGGATTAACTATCTAATGTTAGCTAAATGTAGTAATTAATAAATAAGCTAAAAAAAAATAAAAATGGACAATTCCGTGAACTGTCTTGTGCAAGTTTTAAATTGACACAATACCTGTTAGCAAAGGTACTACTGTATCAACTAGAGATTATGTGCAGGGCTTGCAGTCATTTCTAGTTTTGAATGTCTACTTTGACGCTAATTCACATTTTCGAATCTGAGAGTAAATAGAAGTGAATATATTGATAAAAGTCACCTTGTCCGAGAGAGATTTACATGGTTATCAAAACGTCACACCAGGGTAAGCCTACACGAAACACAGACCTTGTTTTAAGTGCTTGTAAAATCCCCTATGGGAAAAATGAATGGTGGAAAAACGTTTGGAACCATTTCCCTGTTTGACCACTAGGTATTATAACGCCTCCACTGTGGAGCTCTAATCAGCCCCATTCAGCGATATGGCACACTTCAAATTCAAATACTCCGGCTTCATGCAGCATTTTCCATAGGAATATGTAGATGACGTCAGCGCTATCATTATCTACTGGTTTCAATGTCCATACTTTTATGTTTAAGGGCACATTACATGACTGTGCGGGTTGGTACTCAGGAACAGGGAATCTCCTCAAAGTGGAACACTATTAGCTGATCATCTATATTCTAGGTTGTCCTAAAAACTAAGTGGGTGAAAATTACAGAGAGGTGAGGGATAACTAGATCCTTGGATAGCCAGGCTGTCAAGCTTGGTGATATGTGACATGAGGAGTTTGTACAATTAATACAACCAGGCAGTGAGGCATGCCTCAGCTTGATACACAATGGCATGTGTTTAAAAGTGTTGACTATTTAAAACAAAGCAACAAAGTACAGTATATGCAACAACTGAACACGCCATAATTTACTATTCAACAATTACTTTTGAATTCTTCATTCATTCTTGTAAAATGGCAGGTGAATATGCCAATATGAACCCCATGCTCATTTCTGAAGGTAAATTACATACAGTAGCTCAAGTTAACCTCCCCACGTCTACCTTTGACTCATTCCTCTCTGCCTCCTTCTTTCCACTCCTCTCCTCTTTTGACCTCACCCTCTCACCTTCCCCCCCTACTCACAAGGCAGGCAATACGCTTGACCTCATCTTTACTAGATGCTGTTCTTCCACTAATCTCATTGCAACTCCCCTCCAAGTCTCCGACCACTACCTTGTATCCTTTTCCCTCTCGCTCTCATCCAACACTTCCCACACTGCCCCTACTCGGATGGTATCGCGCCGTCCCAACCTTCGCTCTCTCTCCCCCGCTACTCTCTCCTCTTCCATCCTATCATCTCTTCCCTCTGCTCAAACCTTCTCCAACCTATCTCCTGATTCTGCCTCCTCAACCCTCCTCTCCTCCCTTTCTGCATCCTTTAACTCTCTATGTCCCCTATCCTCCAGGCCGGCTCGGTCCTCCCCTCCTGCTCCGTGGCTCGACGACTCATTGCGAGCTCACAGAACAGGGCTCCGGGCAGCCGAGCGGAAATGGAGGAAAACTCGCCTCCCTGCGGACCTGGCATCCTTTCACTCCCTCCTCTCTACATTCTCCTCTTCTGTCTCTGCTGCTAAAGCCACTTTCTACCACTCTAAATTCCAAGCATCTGCCTCTAACCCTAGGAAGCTCTTTGCCACCTTCTCCTCCCTCCTGAATCCTCCTCCCCCTCCCCCCTCCTCCTCCCTCTCTGCGGATGACTTCGTCAACCATTTTGAAAAGAAGGTCGACGACATCCGATCCTCGTTTGCTAAGTCAAACGACACCGCTGGTTCTGCTCACACTGCCCTACCCTGTGCTTTGACCTCTTTCTCCCCTCTCTCTCCAGATGAAATCTCGCGCCTTGTGACGGCCGGCCGCCCAACAACCTGCCCGCTTGACCCTATCCCCTCCTCTCTTCTCCAGGCCATTTCCGGAGACCTTCTCCCTTACCTCACCTCGCTCATCAACTCATCCTTGACCGCTGGCTACGTCCCTTCCGCCTTCAAGAGAGCGAGAGTTGCACCCCTGCTGAAAAAACCTACACTCGATCCCTCCGATGTCAACAACTACAGACCAGTATCCCTTCTTTCTTTTCTCTCCAAAACTCTTGAACGTGCCGTCCTTGGCCAGCTCTCCTGCTATCTCTCTCAGAATGACCTTCTTGATCCAAATCAGTCAGGTTTCAAGACTAGTCATTCAACTGAGACTGCTCTTCTCTGTGTCACGGAGGCGCTCCGCACTGCTAAAGCTAACTCTCTCTCCTCTGCTCTCATCCTTCTAGACCTATCGGCTGCCTTTGATACAGTGAACCATCAGATCCTCCTCTCCACCCTCTCCGAGTTGGGCATCTCCGGCGCGGCCCACGCTTGGATTGCGTCCTACCTGACAGGTCGCTCCTACCAGGTGGCGTGGCGAGAATCTGTCTCCGCACCACGTGCTCTCACCACTGGTGTCCCCCAGGGCTCTGTTCTAGGCCCTCTCCTATTCTCGCTATACACCAAGTCACTTGGCTCTGTCATATCCTCACATGGTCTCTCCTATCATTGCTATGCAGACGACACACAATTAATCTTCTCCTTTCCCCCTTCTGATAACCAGGTGGCGAATCGCATCTCTGCATGTCTGGCAGACATATCAGTGTGGATGACGGATCACCACCTCAAGCTGAACCTCGGCAAGACGGAGCTGCTCTTCCTCCCGGGGAAGGACTGCCCGTTCCATGATCTCGCCATCACGGTTGACAACTCCATTGTGTCCTCCTCCCAGAGTGCTAAGAACCTTGGCGTGATCCTGGACAACACGCTGTCGTTCTCAACTAACATCAAGGCGGTGACCCGTTCCTGTAGGTTCATGCTCTACAACATTCGCAGAGTACGACCCTGCCTCACACAGGAAGCGGCGCAGGTCCTAATCCAGGCACTTGTCATCTCCCGTCTGGACTACTGCAACTCGCTGTTGGCTGGGCTCCCTGCCTGTGCCATTAAACCCCTACAACTCATCCAGAACGCCGCAGCCCGTCTGGTGTTCAACCTTCCCAAGTTCTCTCACGTCACCCCGCTCCTCCGCTCTCTCCACTGGCTTCCAGTTGAAGCTCGCATCCGCTACAAGACCATGGTGCTTGCCTACGGAGCTGTGAGGGGAACGGCACCTCCGTACCTTCAGGCTCTGATCAGGCCCTACACCCAAACAAGGGCACTGCGTTCATCCACCTCTGGCCTGCTCGCCTCCCTACCTCTGAGGAAGTACAGCTCCCGCTCAGCCCAGTCAAAACTGTTCGCTGCTCTGGCACCCCAATGGTGGAACAAACTCCCCCACGACGCCAGGTCAGCGGAGTCAATCACCACCTTCCGGAAACACCTGAAACACCACCTCTTTAAGGAATACCTAGGATAGGATAAAGTAATCCTTCTAACCCCCCCCCCTTAAAAGAGTTAGATGCACTATTGTAAAGTGGTTGTTCCACTGGATATCATAAGGTGAATGCACCAACTTGTAAGTCGCTCTGGATAAGAGCGTCTGCTAAATGACTTAAATGTAATGTAAATGTAAGTTACGAGTGTGTTACGAGATGGTTTCACTTACCCTCTAATAAATATAATACATTTTATAGTCAATTTTATTTAAGAACAGGTAGGCAATGGAGATCAGCAAGGATGGGGGTGATATGGGCAGACTTATTTGTTTGTGTCAGAATCCTTGCGGCACTGTTTTGGATGTAGTTTATGAATAGAATTTTCAGGCAGGCCCCCCAAGTACTGCATTCCCATAATCAATTCTGGAGAAAATTAATGCATGGATTAGCTTTTCACCGATGTGGTGAGAGAGGGACTTAGGCGGGAGATGTCATTCTTTCACCTGAAAAACGTTTTTTTCAGACATGATCAATGTGGCAATTAAAAGGAGACCGCAGGGTCAAATTTCACCTTCAAATGAAGGGGATGACGTGGCCATCTATGACAGGGCGGATGCTGCAGGAGTTGGTGATCTGCTGGGGGGTGCCTCCGTCTTGCTGCTATTGAGTTGGTGATCTGCTGGGGGGTGCCTCCGTCTTGCTGCTATTGAGTTGGTGATCTGCTGGGGGGTGCCTCCGTCTTGCTGCTATTGAGTTGGTGATCTGCTGGGGGGTGCCTCCGTCTTGCTGCTATTGAGTTGGTGATCTGCTGGGGGGTGCCTCCGTCTTGCTGCTATTGAGTTGGTGATCTGCTGGGGGGTGCCTCCGTCTTGCTGCTATTGAGTTGGGGAAAGTTGTTCTGCATCCAAGATTTGACCTCTTCCAGACAATGTTGACAGAGCAGATGCTGTGTCAGGCTTTGTTTTAATGTACACCTGTCGTCTGCTTAGCAGTGTAATTGGGACACTGTCAGACTACAATCTGGCCAAGCGGAAGCATGTAGAGCAGGAAGAGGATAGGACCTAACATAGAGCCTCAAAGCTGGTTAGCACTGAGGTGTGACTGAACTGTAGTTGCCACTAGGTCCACACTCTGTGGTGGTAATGCACCTTAAAGTTGGTTGCCAATTGACATATAAAATCCACAGAAGAAGACGAAGAATACTACTGAAGGAGGAGTGGTTACTAGAAACTATTAGTTTCCCCTTTTATCTGTGGATTAAATGTCGGAGTAGAGAACATACTATTGCATGTGACTCAAAATTCTACAAAGATCCAGAAAAAAGGACCTTGTGCATTTCAGTTAAAATAACAACCCAATATTTATATCCCAGGACAAATTTGCTAGCAACAGCAAGCTAAATGTCCATGAAAGTTTCATGTGTCTCAACCTGTCCCCAAATTAATATAGTTGGTTCAGAGTTTGTTTTAATATTTCAAACAGACTCCTGGAATAGGGATGTGTCAAGGGACTTAATATGTTTCTGAATTTAATAGTGTGCTTGGTACGGAGCTGAATTGCAGGGGTACTCAGACATTTTCATGACCCTATGGTCAGATACACCCATCTCATGTACATCCAGGTCTGAGGCCGGGACTTCTCCAGTGATGAGGTCTAGTGTATGCTCACGATTGTGTGTGGAGATGTTGACATGCTGTACCAGATTGAGATAGTCAAGCATGTTCAGGAAGTCAGTAGCAGAGGAACATTTTGATGAATCAATGTGAATGTTGAAATCACTTAGGACAGTGGATCCCAAACTGTTTATAGTCCCGTACCCCTTCAAAACATTCAACCTCCAGCTGCATACCCCCTCTAGCACCAAGGTTAGCGCACTCTCAAAATGTTGTTTTTTGCCATCATTGTAAGTCTGCCACACACACTATACGATTCATTCTTAGGTTTAATAAATGTATGTGAGTTTGTCACAACCCAGCTCGTTGAAAATTGTTAATAACTCACCACAGGTTAATGAGAGGGTGTGCTTGAAAGGATGCACATAACTCTGCAATGTTGTGTTGTATTGGAGAGAGTCTCAGTCTTTTCCCACACACAGTCTGTGCCTGTATTTAGTTTTCATGCTAGTGAGGGCCGAGAATCCACTCTCACATAGGTACATCTTTGCAAAGGGCATCAGTTTCTTAACAGCGCGATTTGCCAAAGCAGGATACTCTGAGCGCAGCTCAATCCAGAAATCTGGCAGTGGCTTCTGCTTAAATTCAGTTTTTACAGAACCGCTTGTTGCAATTTCGATGAGGCTCTCTTGTTCAGATATCTGTAAGTGGACTGGAGGCAGGGCATGAAAGGGATAACGAATCCAGTTTGTGCCATTCGTTTCGGGAAAGTACCTGTAATTGCTCACCCAACTCACTCAGGTGCTTCGCTATGTCACATTTGACATTGTGTGCAAATGAACTCAAGCTTACGGATAAAAAAAAAATCGTACAGTGATTGAAAGACCTGTGTGTTGTCCTTGTTAATGCAGACAGAGAACAGCTACAACTTCTTATCATAGCCTCAATTTTGTCCCCACATTGAATATAGTTGCGGAGTCCCTGTAATCCTAGATTCAGATCATTCAGGCGGGAAAAAACATCACCCAGATAGGCCAGTCGTGTGAGAAACTCGTCATCATGCAAGCGGTCAGACAAGTGAAAATTATGGTCAGTAAAGGAAACTTTAAGCTCGTCTCTCAATTTAAAAAAAAAACGTGTCAATACTTTGCCGCTTGATAACCAGCGGACTTCTGTATGTTGTAAAAGTGTTACATGGTCGCTGCCCATATCATTGCATAGTGCAGAAAATACGAGAGTTCAGGGGCCTTGCTTTAACAAAGTTAACCATTTTCACGGTAGTGTCCAAAACACCTTTCAAGCTGTCAGGCATTCCCTTGGCAGCAAGAGCCTCTCAGTGGATGCTGCAGTGTACCCAAGTGGCGTCGGGAGAAACTGTTTGCACGAGCGTTACCACTCCACTATGTCTCCCTGTCATGGCTTTTGCGCCATCAGTACAGATACCAACATGAGCAGCAGCAACGTTTTGCTACATACGGACCGTTAGTGGAATTCCCGCAAGAGTGTAACAGTTAACGTAATTGAATGTTAATTATTTGACTAGGCTACCTGTATTTGACACTGTTATTTATATTTATAAACACTAGATGGTTTCATTTTATTTTTGGCAGTGAAATGAGGCTACTCAGGCGAGAAAAAACCCTGACCCAAATGTACAGCCCCGTTGGAAAATATAAATGGACTGTTTGAAAATGTGAAGGAAAAAAATAATTTAAAAAAAATATATGTAATTTTAAATGTGAATCACATTTTTACTTGGCGTACCCCCAACGGCATTGCACTTACCCTTGGGGGTACGCGTACCCCAGTTTGAGAATACCTAACCTGGGATAACAACATTGGAGAGGGTAGGACACAGAGAGGTGATCAGCTCAGAAAACTCTGTAGTAAAAGAGACTGTTTAAGGGGAGCGATACATGAGTACCACAGTGAGATAACTGGGTGACCTCATTTTAAAAGCCATGCACTCAAATGATAAGCCAGCAGGGACAGACAACATTTTCAGGTCAAAACAGTTTTTGTGGGAAACAGCAAGACCACCACCCCTGCCATGGGAAAGGGCCTGTTTCCTTGAGTAGGTAGAAATTACAATTTAGTCACAGGTCAATGTAACTGATATACTTGTACTAGTAGAGACTTGTTTGTTAGAGACTGCGCATTAAACAGTGCCAGTGTTAAAGGGGCCTGAGTGAGAGGCGGTACATACTTTAACTGGCCACAGAGAGTCAGAATCTGCACTGCATAGAGGAGGAAGAGGGGGAAACATACAGTTCTGTGTGGCAGGGGAGCCTTGTTGTTTACATTAAAACATTTTTATTAAATTGGTTTTAATCCGAACTAAAATTTTGTTGCTAAGGATTCCACGACGCAGTTAGCCTTTATGGCTGGGACTGCAAGTTTGTGTTCCTTTTTTTTGCGTGGATTGCTCGAGTGCTAGTTGGCTGTACCAGACACCTGTCGTCATCATGGGAAAGTCTCATTGTTATCTTTTCGTAAAACAACTGGTTGCAGTAAAGAGCCAATCTGGATACTAAGGAGATCCTGAGGGAAATCGACGAGTACCAACAGCTTTACGCTATGGAGGAACAACATACATGGCTAAAGGTCAATCAGATTTGTGAACACAATCCCTAGCTGTGTATTACCACTTTCCATGTTGTCGGTTGTCTGTAGCTTGTGAGGTGTGGAAACACTGTTGCTTTTATGGATTTTGTCTTGTTGCTCTATGTTGCTATGTCTGCATGCTATGTCTTGCTTGTCCTATGTTTCTCTGTGTGTGCGCACTGCTCATTGATTGTCTGTATTGTAATTGTTTTTAATAACCTGCCCAGGGATTGCGGTTGAAAATTAGCCGGCTGGCTAAAACCGGCATTTTTACTGAAACGTTGATTAATGTGCACTGTCCCTGTAAAAATTTAATAAACTCAATAAACTCAATACTCCTTCATGGAAAGAGCCGACCACCTCACAAAATAACTTTAATCCGACAAAAAAAAAGAAAAACAGATTAATCTACAGACACGGACGATTTACTTACCATTGAGGTAGAGGCTAGTGCTCTGGCTGGAATCCATGCAACACTGGAAAAGTTTTGTGAGGAGGTAGCAGGGCTGAGGGGGAGTTTGGAGTTCAGCCAGAGTGAAATTCTCACGCTCCAAAGAGAAAACAAGACACTCACAGCCAAGGTAAAAATCCACGATTCCAACATGGATGGTCTACTCAGGGAAAACAGGGTGATGAAGGAGTCGCTACTAGACATACAAAGTCGTAGCATGCGTGAAAATCTCATTTTTTCTGGGATTCCTGAGGACCCATCCAATAATCCAGAGGGCGCGATCAGAGAATTCATGCAATCCGCCTTGAAACTTCCTATAGAGACTGTAAACAAGGTGGCTTTCCACCAACTACACAGACTTGGAGCGACAAGATCTAGGATCCCTGACCGATCATCGCAAAATTTGAATACTACCAACAAAAGGAGCTGATCAAAAGCAGAGGAAGGGAGCTTAAAGGGACCAAATTCGGTCTCAATGACACATTTCCAAGGGAGATAAACGAACGTCGTAAGAGACTGTATCCGGTACAAAGACAACAAAAGGAAGGATGGTAGGCGTGCCTTTATCAATGTGGACAAACTCTTTATAGATGGACAGCTATTCCGAGACAGCTCCATAACACCGTGGCTGTACTAAATTCTACAGGGACTTCAGGTTACGAAAAAAAAGAAGTTATGGGAACTGTAACATTATGAAGTGGATATGAACACACACATACTCAATTACATGCTTGCTTACACATACATACACACACATCTGATCTCGCTCTCCTTTCTATTCTCTTCTCTCCCTCTATTATCGAGAACTGTTTTATAATTTAATGTGTTTATTGTTTGTCTACAAGTTTATATATGTTTACAACAAGCAAGGGGAAGATATCAGAATAGGGGCATTGGGGAATAATAACATATTGTACGGAATACATTTGTACTGTAGTGAAGCCTTCTCTAGAGTAATGCAAGGTCTCTTTCATGATCATGTGAAACGTCAATTGCTATGGAAATGCTGGGATGTTTTTTTCAATTATGTTAAAGGTAATTATGATGCAACTATGATGGTGATACGAGATGGATTACAATTATCATCATGAATATCAAGGCTATATGCACTACATGTTACACAGACACTCAACCATGCAAATTGGCAGAGTTATTATGTATTTGGACATCACAGATTATAGTCTTACTCTTATACAGACATCGTACACACTCTCACTATATCACATCCAATATCATAACACATCAACCTACTCAGATTTGCTACACACATAATATCTTGTCTCAGTTTTCTAACATCTGTAGCATTGGCTCACAGGCAAACAGACAAGGGAATAAAACAAATATTGCTAGAACCTATTTCTTTAATTCTAAATATCAGACATTTGAAAGCTCTAGTTTTGACCTTCATAATACCTCTGATGGCAGTAACTTTACAAGCACTAATCAGAGACCTGGCAGTGTGGTGCCAGGACAACAACAACCTCTCCCTCAACGCCAGTAAGACAAAAAGGAGCTGATCGTGGACTACAGGAAACAAAGTGTCGAGCCCGCCCCCATTCACATTGAAGATACTACAGTATAGCCATGTTATTTTTCTACTCCATATACATACATACATGTTATTTTATTCGTTATTCACTGTGCCAATATTTCAATGTTTTCTTATCTTTAACTCTGCATTGTTGTAAAAGGTCCCGTAAGTAAGCATTTCACTGTTATGCTTCGTAGACAACGTGTAGACTGAGACAAATACAATTTGATTTGACACTTGCAACATGCTGTGTGTGTCATCGCTTGAGGCGACACACCAGCAAAACACATTATTTTGACTCAGTCTACTACACTGAATAGGGGTGTGCCTGTGTATACCCTTACAATGTGAATTATGACACAATGTGTGGAATGCAAGGAATATTGACAAAGACCACATGGTGTATTTAATTATTGCTAGAGTTTGCAAACACTGTATTATACACTTTTCAAACCCCTGGTCACAATACAATTTAGGTTAACGAAATACGTACTCAAAGGTCATGTACCACTGATCACTATTGTTAGTTGGTGTACAATTCCTTACATAGCACATAACCACACCTTCCTGTATTCACAATAGGTAACAAAGTGTAGGCATTGGACAGTAATGAACAAATGAGGCCTAGTTTTGCATTGCCAGACTTCAAACCATATTCTTGTTCAAGAATTAGATGTGCAACCTTTTCTGGTGACCAAACCCATACTACTGTTCTACCTCCATCGCTACTTCTACAGTAGGGGTCTGGGAGTTGTAAGGGTATGTGCTTTATTGTCTTTTGTTGCAGCGGGCTGCCTGGTGTGGAGGCATACAGGCTGGGAGAACTGAACAGTTACATTTTATTCATTTAACCAGACAACAGAGCTTCTTCATACCCAGCCATTAGCCCTACACAGAGAGTAGAGGGCTATCAGACGCTAATAAGGCTCTCAGTGTGTCCTCCATCTAATAGGCTGGAGAGGAGAATTAAGGAATGAGTGACCAAAAACAAAGGGGATGGACAGAGGAGACACTAGCACAGGCTGGTATCATCAGAACAGGGGCAGCAGCGTGTTGGTGGGGCCACAGTGTGTTGGTGGGCCCTGGGTGGATGGGCGTGGGAGAGGAAGGGGGGCACGGTTTTGGGAGGGGAATGCATCGGGGGATACTGACGTCACAGACAGGCAACATGAACAGCTACCCACCCAGCTGGCCAGAGTCACAGCAAGATCATGTGGAGTCTGCAGTTTCCATTCTTTACAGCAGCTAAAGTCAAAGACTTGACTTACAAACCATACTGAAAAAGTCCAAGACAAAACAGGGAACCACTGCCGCTCATATAAGGGCTTTGTACTAGACTAGAAGTAGGCCTACACACACATACAGTTGAAGTCGGAAGTTTACATACACTTAGGTTGGAGTCATTAAAACTAATTTTTCAACCACTCCACAAATGTCTTGTTAACAAACTATGGTTCTGGCAAGTCGGTTTGGACATCTACTTTGTGCATGACACAAGTAAGTTTTCCAACAACTGTTTACAGACAGATTATTTCACTGTATCACAATTCCAGTAGGTCAGAAGTTTACATACACTAAGTTGCCTGTGCCTTTAAACAGCTTGGAAAATTCCAGAAAATTGTCATGGCTTTAAAAACTTCTGATAGGCTAATTGACATCATTTGAGTCATTTGAGTCAAACCTGTGGATGTATTTCAAGGCCTACCTTCAACCTCAGTGCGTCTTTGCTTGACATCATGGGAAAAACAAAAGAAATCAGCCAAGACCTCCACAAGTCTGGTTTATCCTTGGGAGCAATTTCCAAATGCCTGAAGATACCACGTTCATCAGTATAAACACCATGGGACCACGCAGCCGTCATACCGCTCAGGAAGGAGACGCGTTCTGTCTCCTAGAGATGAACGTACTTTGGTGTGAAAAGTGCAAATCAATCCCAGAACAACAGCAAAGGACCTTGCGAATATGCTGGAGGAAACAGGTACAAAAGTATCTATATTCACAGAAAAACGAGTCCTATATCGACATAACCTGAAAGGCCGCTCAGCAAGGAAGAAGCCACTGCTCCAAAACCACCCTAAAAAAGCCAGCCTACGGTTTGCAACTGCACATGGGGACAAAGACTGTACTTTTTGGAGAAATGTCCTCTGGTCTGGTGAAACAAAAATAGAACTGTTTGGCCATAATGACCATCGTTATGTTTGGAGGAAAAGGGGGGATGCTTGCAAGCCAAAGAAAGTGAAGCACAGGGGTGGCAGCATCATGTTGTGGGGGTGCTTTGCTGCAGGAGGGACTGGTACACTTCACAAAATAGATGGCATCATAAGGGAGGAAAATTATGTGGATATACTGAAGCAACATCTCAAGACATCGGTCAGGAAGTTAAAGCTTGGTCGCCAATGGGTCTTCCAAATGGACAATGACCAAAAGCATACTTCCAAAGTTGTGGCAAAATGGCTTAAGGACAACAAAGTCAAGGTACTGGAGTGGCCATCACAAAGCCCTGACCTCAATCCTATAGAACATTTGTGGGCAAAACTGAAAAAGCGTGTGCGAGCAAGGAGGCCTACAAACCTGACTCAGTTACACCAGCTCTGTCAAGAGGAATGGGCCAAAATTCACCCAACTTATTGTGGGAAGCTTGTGGAAGGCTACCTGAAACGTTTGACCCAAGTTAAACAATTTAAAGGCAATGCTACCAAATACTAATTGAGTGTATGTAAACTTCTGACCCACTGGGAATGTTATGAAAGAAATTAAAGCTGAAATTAATCATTCTCTGCTATTATTCTGACATTTCACATTCTTAAAATAAAGTGGTGATCCTAACTGACCTAAAACAGGTAATTTTTACTAGGATTAAATGTCTGGAATTGTGAAAAACTGAGTTTAAATGTATTTGGCTAAGGTGTATGTAAACTTCCAACTTCAACTGTAGCAAACCCACCACATAACAGGCTAGTGCCACTCATATCCAGAGAGCAGTTCTGATAATGAGTGGGATGAGTAACTGGCAAAAAAAGAGTAATCAGGACGAGGGTTGCACATTTTGGGGAATATTCAGGAGGTGGAAACTTTCCGTGGGAATTAAATGGGACTATATGGGAATTAACGGGAAAATATGCAAATTAATATTATACCATTTAAATGTAGATGTTTTTTTTTACATTGGATATATTTACCATATCATATGGAGACAGAAACATAAACCTTTCTTACAAGTAGACATCATTTCAAATTATTAAATAAAAAAACAATTTAGTTGACTCTTCACATGGGATGATTTCACTGAACAACAAAAGAAAGGCAATATTGAATGATCCATCGCATCTCCCAAAAACATTTTCAACATACATCTGTAAAATGATAGTATAGAAACTACAGCTTTGGTTGTCTTCCTCTCAGGCTTCCATGTCTTCTCCCTGGACCTCCTCAATGTCCACCTCTTGAAAATCAGACTCTGTGGCCTCATCTTCACTGTCATTTTCCAACCTTGTTGAGGATGGCTCCTTGTCAGACTCATAAAGACTCAAATTTGCCCGGATGACTACCAATTTTTCAACCCTTGTATTGGTCAGCCTGTTGCGTGCTTTGGTGTGTGTGTTCCCAAACAAGGACCAGTGGCGCTCTGAGGCGGCTGATGTTGGTGGGACTTGGAGGATGATGAAGGCAACAGGGGAAAGAGCCTCAGATCCACAAAGTCCCTTCCACCAGGTGGCTGATGAGATATTTTGGCACGACTGCCATATTACATCTCCATCCCAAAGCCCTTGCTTGGAAGTGTACTTCGCCAGACTGCCAAGAACCTTGCCCTCATCCAGGCCAAGGGGGCGAGAAACGGTAGTGATGACACCATAGGCCTTGTTGATCTCTGCACCATACAGGATGTTCTTGCCAGCATACTTGGGGTCCAACATGTAAGCTGTGGCGTGTATGAGCTTCAGGCAGAAGTCTTCATGCTTTTTGATGCATTTCAGGACTGCAGTATCCTCTGCTTGGAGCAACAGTGAAGTGGGCAATGCAGTATAGATGTCTTCTCTTACATCTGCAAGCAGAGTCTGAACATCAGACAGGATTACATTTGATTCCTTAATCCATGCAATGGCTACTGCTATAGGTTTCAGGCTGCTTACCACTCCCTCCCAAAATACGTCATCCAGGAGGATCTTCTTGATGGGGCTGTCCATATCAGCAGACTGATATGGCCATTTCTTGGAGAGACTCCTTCCCCTCCAGGAGACTGTCAAACATGATGACAACACCAACCCAATGGGTGTTGCTGGGCAGCTTCAATGTGGTGGTCTTATTTTTCTCACTTTGCTTGGTGAGGTAGATTGCCGCTATAACTTGATGACCCTTCACATACCTAACAATTTCCTTGGCTTTCTTGTAGAGTGTATCCATTGTTTTCAGTGAAACGATGTCCTTGAGGAGCAGATTCAATGCATGAGCTGCACAGCCAATGGGTGTAATGTGAGGGTAGGACTCCTCCACTTTAGACCAAGCAGCCTTCATGTTCGCAGCATTGTCTGTCACCAGTGCAAATACCTTCTGTGGTCCAAGGTCATTGATGACCGTCTTCAGCTCATCTGCAATGTAGAGACCGGTGTGTCTGTTGTCCCTGCTCTTGTAGAATACTGGTTGAGGGGCGGAGATGATGTAGTTAATTATTCCTTGCCCACAAACATTCGACCACCAATCAGAGATGATTGCAACAGTTTCTCTATGATTTGCTTGACCTTCACTTTAACTCTGTTGAACTCTGCATCCAGCAAATTAGTAGATAAAGCATGTCTGGTTGGGGGGGTGTATGCTGGGCGAAGAACATTCAGAAATCTCTTCCAATACACATTGCCTGTGAGCATCAGAGGTGAACCAGTTGCATACACAGATCGAGCAAAACATTAATCAGCATTTCTCTATGTTCCTCCATTGAGTCAAAAAAACTTCTGATTCCAGGAGGACCATGAGCTGTTGCTATCAATAAGGTGTCTGCTTCATCATTTTCACCTCTAATAGAAGTAGAGGAACTTTTGTCAGAGGTTGCTTGTTGTGAGCGCTGAGGGAACTTTATGCACTTGGCCAGATGATTCTGCATCTTTGTTGCATTCTTCACATATGATGTGGCACGGTATTTGCAAATGTACACAGCTTTTCCTTCTACATTAGCTGCAGTGAAATGTCTCCCCACGTCAGATAGTGTAGATGACATTTTCCTGTAAAGATTAGAAAATTAGTAAAAACAAAAATAATACAATTCCATGTACAGATAAATATTTAAGCAGTTAGATTAAAACAACTCCTTTGTAAGATAAATGTTTTAAAATGAAACATGTATGGAAACAGGTGAATTAACACTCCTCAGTTAGCAGTCTCAAGCAAGCTAAAACCCACATGGTATCAAAAACTAACTAGCAGAAATTGTTAACAAGTTAGAATTGATTTAAAAACCACACTTTGCTGTAGGCTACTATTTAACAAAAAAAATTATGTCATAAAATATATTCACCCCACCCAGTATTGTAATTAAAACTTACCAGAAAGCATGTAGTCCTTGGCTCAGACAGTGTAGTAGTGTGGGCTCAATAGCATCTCAGTGTGCAAGATCTTGAAAATCAGCTGTACATGTGATGGAAGAATGCACTGTGCATGCAGAAGGTTGCAATTCCATTGAATTGGGGATAGTTTAACCAAAATATGTCACAAGACCTAGAATTGCCTTGTGTATCCCACAAATAAGCTTCACTGTTATAAGCTAACTTTGATGAATTTAAGCAAAATTCCCCAAAGACCCGGGCTTAACTTCCCATGGAAAATGTCCTGAAAAATTTCGGAAATTTACCGGAAGGTTTCAGACCCTTTGCAAGCCAAATCAGGACACAATCTCAACTATCACACGAACAGACTAACAGTTATGCTAAGTCCAGGCTGTTGTGAAAGATTATGGATGGATAGCTTGTTATATAAAGGAGCAATGAGAGAAAGCAGGGAGTTTCTTTTGAACCGTATCGAGCAGATTATTCAAGTGTTTGCCAACAGTGGCTGGGTTGGGCTGTTTGAACCTGTATCCACATTGGAAATGACTAAAGTTCACACTATTGGAGTCCTTGAGCTGAGCAGTTTGTTAACAAGAGGAGACAAGACACATTCAGTATTACTCAAATACATGTGTACTCGAAAAAGATCATAAACATCTACCTCAAGATATTAATCACATCTAAGCATATCTGAGGAGCAATGAGGGCCCAGTCAAAGCCTCTATTAAGCATATCATTATATCACATTAAAAAAGGAGTCCCCCAGACTACATCAATCGTTCCATCCCTGGTCACTGCGACAAGGTCATGTGACTCATCTTGGTTAATTGTTAACCCTCACTATTATATATGTGCCAGGGTAAACAGTCAGACGACTACATAGTTGAGAGAGATAAGCCACACACAGCCTTAATTGAGTGTTAACTAAAACATTATACATCTCATTCAGTGGAGGCTCCTTAGAGGTGGTCCATCCTACTCAAGGAATTTCAGAATTGTTTTAATAATCATTTTTAGATGAAACTATGCTAAATATATTCGTCACCAAATTACTGATTAATTATAACATACTGATTTGCAATGAAGGTCTAGAGCACTCTCTAGGGTAGCACCATGGTGTAGCCGGAGGAAAGCTATTTTCCGACCTCCTCTGGGTACATTGACTTCAATACAAAACCTAGGAGGCTCATGGTTCTCAACCCCTTCCATAGGCTTACACAGTAATTATGATGACTTCCGGAAGATGTCGTCCAACCCAAGATGCAATCAAAGGATCAGCGAATGAATCTAGTACTGAAAGCATAAGCTACAGCTAACTGGCACTGGAGTGCTTAAACTGTGGTCATTAGTTGACTCAAAAAGAGAAAGAAAGAATAGTTGAACAGTTCAATTAATTTCTTTAAAAATATTTATTTTTCATTTTATTTTTTTCTTCCACTTACTTAGCTAGCTAATGCAGCTAATTTAGCCTAAACAACAACCTGACTCAAACAGAGAGGATGCTATTTATGTTAGTTAGCTAGCTAAGGCTATCCAACACCGCAACTCTTCCAACTCAAGGTAAGCTTTCGGTTTTATTAATTTATTGCCACCAGGGCCCGTCGGTGTAACTGCTAGCTATACACTGTACTGCATGATTGTACACATGGATTGGTTTGTGGGTTTACTAACACGTTAGTTCTAGTAGCTATGTTGACTATGACGTTAGCTAATATGGTGACAATGATGTAGGTTGTGTAGCGGTTAGCAGTGATGGTATGAACGTTTGGCTTGGAGTTTTTTCCCCGCCTGTTCACAAACAGCTGTTGTGTGGTGCACTGAAGTCCACAAGTAAAGGGAAAAGGTGAGAGGAGGAGAGTGTGTTGATGTCAGAAGGAATTAGACAACGAACAAAGTGACGATGCTGTATGTGCCTGCTATGAAAGTCAACTGTGTGTGAAGGTGATCAGGAGTGTATTCATTCGGCCGATTCTGTTGCAAAATGAGAATCGTAATGAAACGGGATGGACCAACCTGAATTTGTCCAATGGAAACTCTAGATTTAGTTGCAAAACAGAACATTTTGCAACTGTTTGGATTAATGATTACACCCCAGATCAGCTAGATGCAAGCAAGAGTTTACAAGGCGGTATTGAATGTCTCACTGTCTGTCACCTTGATTACTCCAATTTGTCTCTCAACCTGTGCACCGACGTTATAAACTTTAATTTCTAGGCTAGGTTGTAAAATGGCACCAACCGCCACTGACCTCATTGTCAGATAAGTCTCATTCACATCAGTTGAAATGGCTCTGTTGAAATGTGTATGAGCAGGCTCTCTCTCGCTTTCTCAACCCTGAGCCTATTGGGTATGAAACTACCACCTTGTCACGTCTCAGCTGCAAGTTGCTAATTGCAGCAAGTGGGTAACGAAGTAATGAAGGTTGACTTAATTACTCAATTAAGGTAACTTGCGGCACATGCATTCAAGTCACAACAGTCACCTTGCACAAATGTCACCTCAGCTGTTTATTAAAGTGTAAAAAGGGTGTTTCAAATTGTAGGAATTTGTCTGCCATATAACAAACCTGCATGAATGAATCCATTTAGGGGAGTAAGGTGTCTTTATAAAAGTGTGACTTTTCCCTGTGGAAGATATTGTGGAGAGAAACAGTAACAGGGTATGGTGGTGTGTGATCCCTCTCCCTCTCCTCAAACACACAGAGGTTTAAGTTAGGATAGCAGGATAACTCAGCTCCTCTCACTAACAAAACCAGTCAAACCTGACGGGCAAGAAATCAAGATAACTTATTCACAAACGCACGCACACAAATGATCTTTCTTTCAGTTGGGTGGATAGGGATGGTACTACAAGCAGAGAGAGAAACTGTAGCTGGAGACGTTTGGGACTTAGTGTCATGTTACTACATGCACAGTTAGACAAGACACTGCCATTATTTCCCCACAATATCCCAGAAGAGCCCTTATAGATTTCAAACACGATATGGACATCCAGTGAGTTGAGCTAGATTCAGTCTGAGCAGCAGGCTACAACTGAAAATCTCTTGCGGTGGAAACTGGGAAGACTTCAGTATGCAGATTCATATTTAGCAGGTAGAAAATTCAAAGCTCACAGATTGGGAAAGACAGGTGTAAGGGTATCTCCACATATACCAACATGGTCTCAGCATTTCGTATTATTCTGTACGTAAATCCGAGACACTCCATTTAGTATGATATGTTACATTTTGTATGGTATGTATTAATTTGTGGATGTCAATCATTAAATTTGTATGTTACTAATTACAATTTGTATGATATGTTACAGATTACAATTAAGGTTAGCTAGGTGGCTAGGTTTCTAACATTAGCCATCTGGCTAACATTAGCTAGGCTTGGGGTAGGAGTTAGGTTAAAGGGTAATAAGTTGTTGCCAAAATGCTAATTATAAAAAATTATAAAGTTGTCCGTGATGAGATTCAAACACGCAACCTTTCGGTTGCTAGACGTTCACGTTATACGTCTACCCCTCCACACCAACCAACCACCCTCCCTTCATTTTTGCTTTAAGTAAGCATACCAAACATAATTTATCATACAAAATTTCAGTGTCCCGGGTTTAAGTTTACTATGTTACGTCTAATCTGTGACCAGTCTGCATATACAGTTTAGCACACATGATCATAAATGACCAGGACAATGCTGACATGGGCCTTTGCAGACCTAAATAACACTAATATCAGGAAGTAGGCATAGAAAGATGATTTTATATGTTCTACGTGCTTTTAGCTAGTCTCTTAATCACTGATACAATAGGTTTGAGGAAGAAGGCTCCCCCCACTGGGCAAAAACTGGTCATTCCAACAAAAAAAATTAATGTGATTTGTTTAACACTTTTTCAGTTACTACATGATTCCATGCGTGTTATTTCATAGTTTTGATGTCTTAACTATTAATTCTACAATGTAGAAATTAGTTTTTAAAAAATAAAGAAAAACCATTGAATGAGTAGGTTTGTCCAAACTTTTCACTTTTTTATTTTATTTCACCTTTATTTAACCAGGTAGGCTAGTTGAGAACAAGTTCTCATTTACAACTGCGACCTGGCCAAGATACTGGTACTGTATATTTATTATTTTCATGAGTAAGACACGTGGTTTTGGACACTTGTGAAGTTACACATGTACATTTTAGATGTGGTCACCCTAATTCCACCAGTGAAAACATTGCTACAGCAACATGCTAACACCATCTTTTCACATGTGAGGAGAAAAACATTATTTCAACCCCACATGTGAATCTCCAATTCCACATGTGAAAGTGAGATTTTCACAGTTGGAGTTCTTACATCTGAACCTGCAAATTAGATTTTCACATGTGTACTTGCAATTCCACTTGTGAATGTTTTTTACATTTGAAACTGAATATCAGATTTTCACAAGAGAAAGTTAACATGTGAAACAGAAGCCTGTCAATTGAAACTGAACCCGATGGTTTGAATTGAAGTGAGAAAATAAGACTTTCACAGTGAGATGAACATGGTTGAAATGACATACTAAGGCATAACTAATGACTAGCACGAGGGAACAGTTCAAAGTGTTTAACTGTGGTTAAAGCCCCCATGCAGTTATTTATTCCTTTTTTTTATCATCACTGTATGTCTCATAAATCACTGTGTTTGTTTAATGAAAATAACTAAAAAGTGTATTGTTTTATCATTTATTTCCCTGACCCTCCTTTGAGCATTTCAAGGGCCAATCTGACCATGTAGGCATTAGGAAACAAATTTGAAGATATTTACATACACCGCCCTGATTGCCTGATAGGATAGTCGAGAGCCCACCCCTTAGACCAATGACTGTTAATCTGGGTATTATAAATCACATCACATTGTGACATCATGATGTGGGCTGAATGTTCCATCCCACCTGAACAGGCTGAAATTCAAGGCATTTTTTTCAAACAGTTCTTACACACAAAAAAAATTATAATCTACATTTCAGAGTGTTATTTCAACCTCATAGTTTGGAAATATCAAAAAACAGGAAAATTAAGTGTTTAATTGCACTGCCCCTTTAACTGGATCAACACAGTGACACCGTGTTCAACTGTGGTTAACAGGATCAAGGCCTACTGTAAATTGCTGTCTGGACACAGATATGCCAAACAGTCAATAAGCGCCGCCTTAAAGGCAGACGAAAATAGAGCCCAGTGTGTAACTGTGGTTAACAGGATCAAGACAGTGGCAGTGTTCAACTTTAGTTCACAGGTTCAAGACAGTGACACAGTGTTTAGCTGTGGTAAACGGGATCAAGACAGTGACACAGTGTTTAGCTGTGGTAAACGGGATCAAGACAGTGACACAGTGTTTAACTGTGGTAAACGGGATCAAGACAGTGACACAGTGTTTAACTGTGGTAAACGGGATCAAGACAGTGACACAGTGTTTAACTGTGGTAAACGGGATCAAGACAGTGACAAAACCACATGCCTCCCCTTGCCCACACTAGGTACTGGAGGAGAGATAATCTGTTTTATCCGATCTTCATTTTCTGGAAGACATTGATTTCAACTCCCTCTCCAACTAAACCTGCATGTCGCCTACCACCATTAGAGTGATGGAAAGTTTCTCCCAAATTCGCTGACTGTTATGGGTCATACAGTACTCTGCTTGCATAGTGGGTCAGACAGACAGGAATGACCAGTTTTAAAATACAAACACAGTGAGATTCTGACAAAAGCTTTGTTGCAAGTCATACACACACACACACACCATCTTTCGCTCTTTTGATTATGTTGTCATGGTAACATGCCTGAATTTAAACAAGTTCCACTCTTCGGCTGGGAGTCTTTTTCTACTTTGACAACGCTCTTTAAAATGCCATCACCTCCGCACTGATAACTTTGGCTTAAATAAACTCAGCAAAAAAAAGAAACGTCCTCACTGTCAACTGCGTTTATTTTCAGCAAACTTAACGTGTAAATATTTATGAACATAACAAGATTCAACAACTGAGACAAACTGAACAAGTTCCACAGACATGTGGCAAACAGAAATTGAATGTGTCCCTGAACAAAGGGGGCAGGGGGGGGGGGTCAAAATCAAAAGTAACAGTCAGTATCTGGTTTGGCCACAAGCTGCATTAAGTACTGCAATGCATCTCTTCCTCGTGGACTGCCCCAGATTTGCCAGTTCTTGCTGTGAGATGTTATCCCACTCTTCCACTAAGGCACCTGCAAGTTCCCGGACATTTCTGGGGGGGGAATGGCCCTAGCCCTCACCCTCCGATCCAACAGGTCCCAGACGTGCTCAATGGGATTGAGAGCCGGGCTCTTCACTTGCCATGGCAGAACACTGACATTCCTGTCTTGCAGGAACTCACGCACAGAATGAGCAGTATGGCTGGTGGCATTGTCATGCTGGAGGGTCATGTCAGGATGAGCCTGCAGGAAGGGTACCACATGAGGGAGGAGGATGTCTTCCCTGTAACGCACAGCGTTGAGATTGCCTGCAATGACAAGCTCAGTCCGTTGATGCTGTGACACACCACCCCAGACCATGACGGAACCTCCACCACTAAATCGGTCCCGCTCCAGAGTACAGGCCTCAGTGTAACGCTCATTCCTTCGACGATAAACGCGAATCCGACCATGACCCCTGGTGAGACAAAACCGCGACTCGTCAGTGAAGAGCACTTTTTGCCAGTCCTGTCTGGTCCAGTGACGGTGGGTTTGTGCCCATAGGTGACATTGGGCACAGCCTCTCTCAGCCTATTGCGGACAGTCTGAGCACTGATGGAGGGATTGTGCATTCCTGGTGTAACTCAGGCAGTTGTTGTTGCCATCCTGTACCTGTCCCGCAGGTGTGATGTTCGGATGTACCGATCCTGTGCAGGTGTTGTTACACGTGGTCTGCCACTGCGAGGACGATCAGCTGTCCATCCTGTCTTAGGTGTCTCACAGTACGGACATTGCAATTTATAACCCTGGCCACATCTGCAGTCCTCATGCCTCCTTGCAGCATGCCTAAGGCACGTTCACGCAGATGAGCAGGGACCCTGGGCATCTTTCTTTTGGTGTTTTTCAGAGTCAGTAGAAAGTTTTCATAACTGTGACCTTAATTTCCTACCGTCTGTAAGCTGTTAGTGTCTTAACGACCGTTCCACAGGTGCATGTTCATTAATTGTTTATGGTTCATTGAACAAGCATGGGAAACAGTGTTTAAACCCTTTACAATGAAGATGTGTGAAGTTATTTGGATTTTTACAAATTACCTTTGAAAGACTGGAGCCTGAAAAAGGCCGTTTCTTTTTTTTCTGAGTTTAGTTCAGTGTTGTACACCAGTGGAGGCGGGTGGGAGGAGCTATAGGAGGACGGGCTCATTGTAATGGCTGGAATGGAATAAAAGGAAAGAACTCAAACATGTGGTTTCCAAATGTTTGATACCGTTCCAATAATTCCATTCCAACCATTACCTCCAGCCCGTCCTATAGCTCCGCCCACCAGCCTCCATTTTTGTAAACTCATAAGAAACACTGGCTGTATGCAGTCTAGAAACACTAAGATACAACATCAATCCTTATGGGTCCTGGTCAAAAGTAGTGCATTATATAGGGAATAGGGTGCCATTTACTTCAACAAAGTAGTGAATTATATAGGGAATAGAGAGCCATTTGGCTACTTCTCCATCAGATCAGACCTAGGACATGAAAGCATTGATCGTTCCAAATGAATGTTTTAATAGGACTGTGTCTGTTATGATAGGAACAAATATCTGTTATACGGTGGGTAATGAAAGTAACCACCACCTTTCAAAATGTTCACCTTTTGTTGCCTTACAGCCTGAAATGAAAACTAAAATCAGACTTTATTTACACACATTAACCCACAATAGCCAGGTGAAAAGAATGTAATCTAAAAAAAACTCGAATTAAAGTAAAACACCCTATTTGGATAAGTGAACACCCCACCTTGCAATTGCAAACTTGCTGAGGTATAACGATATGTCTGGCGAAAACCCAATAAATCTTTCCACCCAAAGAACACCATGCCTACAGTAAAGCACAGCGGTGGCAGCATCCTGTTGTGGGGGTGTTTCTCTTCAGGAGGGACTGGAGCACTTGTCAGGATAGAAGAGAAAATGGACAGCGCAAAATGCAGACAGATTCTTGAGGAGAACCTGCATCCCTGCCAGGAAGTTGAAAATGGGAAGATAGTTCACGTTTCAACATGACAATGACCCAAAGCAACTGTACAGTGGCTGAAGGACAAGAAGGTGAATGTCCTAGTCAGAGCCCAAACTAAATCCCATCAAGAATCTGTGGAATGACTTGAAGAGTGCAGTCCATGAGCGGTCACCGTGCAATTTGACTGAGCTTGAACAATTCTGCAAGGAAGAATGCCCAGATATTGCACAGTCTGGGTGTGCAAAGTTAGTAGAGACGTATTCAAAGAGACTCATTGCTATAATTCAAGCAAAAGGTGGTTCCACCAAGGTTTAACTCAGGGGGGTGTTCATTTATCCAAGTAGGGTATTTTAATGTTTGAATTATAAATCATTTGAGGGTTTTTTTCTCACTTGGATATTGTGGCTTACTGTTTTGTAAATAAAGCTGGGGGGAAAAAGTGGCATTTTGTGTTTTCATTTGAGGCTGTAAGGCAACAAAATGTGAACATTTTGAATGGGGTTGGTGACTTTCTATACCCACTGTATGTGTGTACACACAGTAAATTCCTTCACATTCTTAACACAAAAATATTGTTGTGCCATCATGTCCTAATGCCTCCACATTAGAGAGTATGATGAATGACAGACTTAGCCTCTCCTCTATTTATTCAGGTTCAATGGGCAGCCAATAGAAAGCAATTGCGGCCTGCAGAGCAAGGCAGGCAATTTTATCCTTCAAGAAACACCCAAGTATCCCAAGTTGCACCTGCCAAGAGTGAGACAAGTGGAGCCACACAGAGCTAGCATATTCCTCATAGAAGAAAACTAGGAGGAATTAAAGAAATGCAATAGGCCAACCATCAAGAGATAATACAAAAAAAGTATATATTTGTAACTCAGGAAATTATTAACTTATTTTTGTGAAAATCCACTCCTATAAAATACTATCTTTACTCATCTAATGTACTGTGCGTTGGATCAACATTAATGTTTCCAAAACACATGCATGTGGTTTACAGATAGGGGAAATGAGAGACTGATAGATGCAAATAGGAAATGCGTCTCAAAGCAGATGTGAATATCACACCTGCATGTGCAGCAAGTTCCGTTTTACCATGAGAAAATGAAACATATCCTACTTTACTGTAGTCTACTTTCAGTAACAGACAAGAAACTATGTTCAGGTTAAAAGTATCTGAGATATACTTGTTATTCTCTTTGAAGGCTCTTTATTGGCATATAGGCTGCACCTGTATTTCATCGGCACTACCGTCTGTGTCCAGCTCTCCGATGTAGTACTGTTCCATCCACCGACTTGCGTTCTCCGAGTGCCGGTGTGGGGGCCCCTCCATCTCCGTCCTGATATCATTCCCTGACCGGCTTAATATCAGAGCCTCTCCACCCGGGTGAATACGAAGGAATCCCGTCACATCATAAATTCTCGTCCCCGTTAATACCCAACATGAGTTTTTAGTGGAATGATTGGCTACCTCCTTCTCAGAGAAAAACCGAGGTGATTCCGATGGAGACATTTCGATGTTGAAGTATGCACAAAAAAATAACTAAAGGAGTGGGTACAAGCCACCTTGGCATGCCGACTGACCGCGTACTGACTTCTAGCTCGTCTCAGCACTGACTGATTTTACCCGATCAACTAATTTACATATCATGAATTATTCATTGCTCAAGACTGCTCTAAGCTCAGCATTTCATCTACCTGTTGCGCGCTAGCTTTTTACCTCCAATGTTTACAGCTATAATATAATTATTCCAACGTTAATTAGGGGTTGAAGCCAGCGTAGCTGGGTGAAACGCTATTGTATTTGTTGGCGTTCATTATTAGGGGTTCAAGCAGAAAATCTGGTGAAACCATATTGCATTTGTTGGCGTTCATTATTATACATCTTCTTCTGCCAAAGAAAACTGACATGAACATTCCCGTAAAATAATTTCTATGATGATGCAAAATCGCATGATGGTAAAGGGCCATTGGCCATATCCGCTCATGCAATGCCATGCCAATTGGCTGTATGGTGGCGCTATAACAAGCAATTGAAAATGCAAACTTTGAAAGGTCACGTCCCACCCGGTGTGACATATATAGTCCATAAATTCGGCACTTCTCCTCCGCAAGGAAATAATTTGCCTCAAGGACCTATAAGGTCTGCCATGATGGATTTTCCACGATTTTGAATTTTGTGAAAACCACATAAAATGCTACTCCTCTAGCACCGATCTGCAAGAAACTTCATATGTGGCATCTATGGACCAAACTCTCTCAATGCATTTTCCAGACTATTACCTCGAACAACATGGCCGCTACTGACCAATAAAAATGAACGTGGGCGTGGTCTGACACATAAGCGCATATAAATCATACATGAATATTCATATTGTAACAAAACTGGTTATATCCAAATGCTGTCAAGACTCAACAAATGCAAGCACATTCAGATCAACCACACGATGGCGCTATAATGGGCACATATTTATATATCTTGATCGGTTTGACTCAAAATGCTGGAATTTGTCACACATGCTCAGAGATATGAGTAGTATGCTTAAGTTTGGCCGCATGGTGGCACTGTTGGGCAGAAAAAAACATGAATGCAAGCACATTGGCTCATAGCGGCCAGTATGTTCGAGTTATGGTAAATGGTGTAAATTTTTCTACATTTAAAAAAAACATCTTCTCAGAAACCACTAAACCGATCTCTCCAAAACTTGTAGTACAGTATAAATTGCAAGATCTTTAACTGCATTGTAAATTAAGTTGATATCTTTAACGTTATGGCCCATGTGAGCAATTGAAGTTGAGTAAGTTTGGGCCTGACAATTCAAGTCATTCTTGGAGGGCAGTGGTGTAGTGGAGGGTATGTGCAGGTATGTGGCCCTTATACCCACTTATACTGAAAAAATACAAATATAACACGTAAAGTGTTGGTCCCATGTTTCAGGAGCTGAAATAAAAGATCCCAGAAATGTTCCATTCACACAAAAAGCTTATTTCTCAAATGTTGTGCACAAATTTGTTTAAATCCCTGTTCATGAACATTTCTCATTTGCCAAGATAATCCATCCACCTGACAGGTGTGGCATATCAAGAAACTGATTAAACAGCATGATCATTACACAGGTGCACCTTGTGCTGGGGACAACAAAAGGCCACTCTAAAATGTGCAGTTTTTTCACACAACACAAAGCCACAGATGTCTCAGATTTTGAGGGATTGTGCAATTGGCATGCTGACTGAAGGAATGTACACCAGAGCTGTTGCCAGAGAATTGAATGTTAATTTCTATACCATAAGCCAGCCCCGGACCTTCACTCCCGACTTCTTCACCTGGGGGATCGTCTGAGACCAGCCACCCGGACAGTTGTTGAAACTGAAGAGTATTTCTGTCTGTAATAAAGCCCTTTTGTTGGGAAAAACTAATTCTGATTGGCTGGGCCTGGCTCTCAAGTGCATGGGCCTATGCCCTCCCAGGCCCACCCATGGCTGCCCCCATTTCCAGTCGTGTGAAATCCATAGATTAGGGCCTAATTTATTTATTTCAATTGACTGATTTCCTTATATGAACTGTAACTAAGTAAAATTATTTAAATGTATTTTTTGTCCGGTATATTTTTCAGTGTGCACTGTGTACTCAGTTCTTAATCCCCATGATGTGTATCAAAGTAGTGTACTTCCTGCTGAACGTGGAACGAGGGAGAACTTGTTTAGTTCTATTGGAAAGTTTTTAAAGTCTCTGAAAAATTATTCTATTGAACATGTTTTGTTACTAGCTAGCTACCTTTTGAGTTTGGATACCGTGACGTGGTTGGCATCCTTGATGGGACCGCTGTGATCTGTCCAGGGATCCTGCTGACCAATGGTCAGATGAGCTGCTTGGCATAGCAGCTAGCCTAGCTGCCACGGTTAGCTGCCTATCAAGCTAGTGGGGTTTCCTTGAGGGCTTGAACTCAGCCTGTGACGCGGTTAACCCTTGTGGCTGGGACCGCGGGTTGTCCCGGGCTTTAAATTGTCTAGAATCCCTGCTGTTTGTTGTTATTTCCATCTTCACTGCGACCTGGCCTTTCTGGAACTGCGAGGGGTAACAGCATAGCCTGCATTGCTACCATGACAAAAACCAAAGCCGGTGGGAGTACTGTTGAGGACAGTGTTGTCTCTCTATCATAGGTGAAGGATCCTCTAATCAAACAAAAATAGTTCCACAAGCAGTTGTTACAACAACAAGAAAATAGATTCAAGAGTTGTGTCCAAATACTGGTCGAGTCAACAAATAAAATAATGGACAACCTGACCAGAGAGGTCCCGGACCTGAAGAACAATTTGCAGTTCTTCCAGGGTCTGCTCGATGAGTTTAAACAGGAAAACGGCAAGATGACAGCAATCTGTAAGTCATTGAGAGAGGACATCAGTTCTGTACTTGAATCCATGATAACAATGACGGAGAAATCAGGGACAATCAAGACGGAACAACATTCTTGTGGACGGAATTGCAGAATCTCCATATGAGATCTGAATGTAGTCGGAGGGCAAAGTGAGGGAAATTATTTTGGAGAAACTTAAGATGGACTACAGGAAGATTGAGCTGTAGCGCACCCACAGGCTGATAGTGGTCACGTTCCTAAGGTTCAAGGACAAGGTAACTGTTCTAGAAAGAGCCAAGAACTTGAAAGGACATTTTCCTCAACGAGGACTATCTGGAAGCTTTGCGCTAAAAGAGAAAATATCTTATCCCGGCCATGAAAGCTGCTAGAGCACGTGAGGACATTGCTTACATCTGCTATGACAGGCTCATTGTCCACTCTCGCTCCCAAAAGCCTAGAAGGGATGAGAAAGCCAAGCCTATGGATTTGTAGTTTCAATCCCACAGCACACACACACACTTACTCACACCAACTGATTAATGGACTGTTGAATGTTTTTGCTTTGTTTCTCTTGCTGTGTTTGTTATTTTCCATATTACATCTGTCTCTGATAAGCTACCCAGGAAAGGGCTGAAAATAGCCCATGTTAATATATGTAGTCTTAGAAATAAGGTTCATGAAATCAATAACTTGCTAACATCAGATAACATTCATATTTTTTTTTACATTTTAGTCATTTAGCAGACGCTCTTATCCAGAGCGACTTACAGTAGAGTGCATACATTTTATTACATTTTACATACTGAGACAAGGATATCCCTACCGGCCAAACCCTCCCTAACCCGGACGACGCTATGCCAATTGTGCGTCGCCCCACGGATATGTTGACCTTCTCTGATACTCACATCGATAATTCCTTTGATGATACAGCAGTAGCAATACAGGATGTAACACCTAAAGAAGAGACACATGATTATGGTGGCGGTGATGCTGTATATATTTAAAGCCATATCCCTGTAATGCTTAGAGAAGATCTCATGTCAAGTGTTATTGAAGTGTTGTGGTTGCAGGTTCACATGCCTCATCTAAGCCTATTATTTTGGGGTGTTGCTATAGGCCACAGTCAGTATCTAAATAAAGTGTGTGAAATGCTTGAAAGTGTATGTGGTGTAAGTGGGCAAACTTAGCCAGGAAATGCCAACAACGAACAGTGAGCCATCGTATTCATGCAAAAAATATCAAATAATGAAAGAAAAACATTGTAAGTTTGAATTTTGTAAAGTTAGTGTGGGAGAAGTGTAACATTATTGTTATCAATCAATAATGACAAACCTCTTGGCATTGATAATTTAGATGGAAAGCTACTGAGGATGATATGACCACTCCTATCTGTCATATCTTTAATCTGAGTCTAGAGGAAGGAGTTTGTCCTCAGGCCTGGAGGGAAGTCAGTCATTCCGCTACCCAAGAGTGGTAAAGCGGCCTTTACTGGTTCTAAGGGGTTTTGGAAAAAATTGTCTTTGACCAAATACAATGCTATTTTTCTGTAAACAAATTGACAACAGACTTTCAGCATGCTTATAGAGAAGGGCACTCAACATGTACTGCACGGACACAAATGACTGATGATTGGTTCAAATAAATTGATAATAAAAAGATTGTGGGAGCTATACTGTTAGATTTCAGTGCAGCCTTTAATATTATTGGCCATAACCTCTTGTGGAGAAAACGTAGATTTTATGGCTTTTCAACCTCTGCCATATCGTGGATTCTGAGCAATCTAATATAATTCAGGGGGTTTCTTTAATGGAAGCCTCTCTAATGTCAAACATATAGGGTGTTGTGTACCACAGGGCAGCTCACTATGCCCTCTATTATTTTATATTTTTTATCAATGACCTGCCACTGGCATTAAACACAGCCTGTGTGTCCATGTATGCTGATGACTCAACTATATACACTACCAGTCAAAAGTTTGGACACACCTACTCATTCAAGGGTTTTTCTTTATTTTTTATTATGTTCTACAATGTGTAATAATAGTGAAGACATCAAAACTATGAAATAACACATATGGAATCATAAAAGTGTTAAACAAATCCAGATACATTTTAGATTTCAGATTCTTGAAAGTAGCAACCCTTTGCCTTAATGACAGCTTTGCACACTCTTGGAATTCTCTCAACCAGCTTCATGAGGAATGCTTTTCCAACAGTCTTGAGGGAGTTCCCACATATGCTGAGCACTTGTTGGCAGCTTTTCCTTTACTCTGCGGTCCAACTCATCCCAAGCCATCTCAATTGGGTGAGGTCAGGTGATTGTGGAGGCCAGGTCATCTGATGCAGCACTCCATCACTCTCCTTTGTCAAATAGCCCTTACACAGCCTGGAGATGTATTTTGGGTCAATGTCCTGTATGAGAAACAAATGATAGTCCCACTTAGCACAAACCAGATGGGATGGCGTATTGCTGCAGAATGCTGTGGTAGCCATGCTGGTTAAGTGTGCCTCAAATTCTAAATAAATTACAGACAGTGTCACCAGCAAAGCACCCCCACACCATCTACCCAGTGCTTCACAGTGGGAACCACACATGCAGATATCATCTGTTCGCCTACTTTGCATCTCACAAAGACACAGCGGTTGGAACCAAAAATCTCACATTTAGACTCATCAGACCAAAGGACAGATTTCCACCGGTCTAATGTCCTTTGCTCGTGTTTCTTGGCCCAAGCAAGTCTCTTCTTCTTATTGGAGACATTTAGTAGTGGTTTCTTTGCAGGAAATTGACCAGGAAGGCCTGATTCACGCAGAGTCCTCTGAACAGTTGATGTTGAGATGTGTCTGTTACTTGAACTCTGTGAAGCATTTATTTGGGCTGCAATCTGAGGTGCAGTTAACTCTAATGAACTTATCCTCTGCAGCAGAGGTAACTTTGGGTCTTCCTTTCCTGTGGCGGTCCTCATGAGATCCAGTTTCATCATAGCGCTTGATGGTTTTTGCAACTGCATTGGAGGAAACTTTCAAAGTTCTTGAAATGTTCCGCATTGACTGACCTTCATGTCTTAAAGTAATGATGGACTGTTGTTTCTCTTTGCTTATTTGAGCTGTTCTTTGAAATGCAAATGACATTGACAGCTATATGCATCCATAGATAGTACCAGAGAACCATAGTAATTTGGAAACGCTTGTGAACGTAACCAAGGGTAAGGAAATGATTGTGGACTACAGGAAAAGGAGGACCGAGCACGTCCCCATTCTCATCGACGGGGCTGTAGTGGAGCAGGTTGAGAGCTTCAAGTTCCTTGGTGTCCACATCAACAACAAACTAGAACGGTCCAAACACACCAAGACAGTCGTGAAGAGGGCACGACAAAGCCTATTCCCCCTCAGGAAACTAAAAAGATTTGGCATGGGTCCTGAGATCCTCAAAAGGTTCTACAACTGCAACATAGAGAGCATCCTGACTGGTTGCATCACTGCCTGGTACGGCAATTGCTCGGCCTCTGACCGCAAGGCACTACAGAGGGTAGTGCGTACGGCCCAGTACATCACTGGGGCAAAGCTGCCTGCCATCCAGGACCTCTACAGCAGGCGGTGTCAGAGGAAGGCCCTAAAAATTGTCAAAGACCCCAGCCACCCCAGTCATAGACTGTTCTCTCTATTACCGCATGGCAAGCGGTACCGGAGTGCCAAGTCTAGGACAAAAATGCTTCTCAACAGTTTTACCCACAAGCCATAAGACTCCTGAACAGGTAATCAAATGGCTACCTGGACTATTTGCATTGTGTGCCCCCCCCCCCCCCCCCCCCCACCCCTCTTTTACGCTGCTGCTACTCTCTGTTTATCGTATGTGCACAGTCACTTTAACAATACATTCATGTACATACTACCTCGATTGGGCCGGCCAACCAGTGCTCCCACACATTGGCTAACCGGGCTATCTGCATTGTGTCCCGCCACCCACCACCCGCCAACCCCTCTTTTACGCTACTGCTACTCTCTGTTCATCATATATGATCATATATGCATAGTCACTTTAACCATATCTACATGTACATACTACCTCAATCAGCCTGACTAACCGGTGTCTGTATGTAGCCTCGCTACTTTTATAGCCTCGCTACTGTATATAGCCTGTCTTTTTACTGTTGTTTTATTTCTTTACTTACCTATTGTTCACCTGATACCTTTTTTGCACTATTGGTTAGAGCCTGTAAGTAAGCATTTCACTGGTTGTATTTGGCACACGTGACAAATAAACTTTGATTTGATTTGAATATGGAATAAAAAACCTTCATAATCAGGTGTTGACGTAATTTCACATTATTTAATAATAATAAAAACTGATTACATTAATAATATGTATTTTTTTAAATAAAAGAATAACAATACAGACATTATTGAGTAAAGCATACTTCAAATTTCCATAAAGGCAGTTAGCTACAGTACACTTGACAGGTGACACCACTACACTGTTCCATCTCAAAGCAGCATAATGAACCATTGAGAGTGTGATTGACTTTGTTCTTCTCAGGAATGCAGATTGTGAACCCTGGGTGACCCTCAGTTGTAATTCCTTGATTCCTCATGTCCTCTCTCATTTCCCCCTTCTCAAAATGCATTAGAGGAGAAGATCCAATGTCCGTACCCTCAGACCTTCTCCACCAATGCATTTCTAGAAGGAGACAAGGAAATGGACATACGGGATCAAGGAAAGACAAAACGAGATCCACCACTTGTGTTCTTGGGAGGGGCGGTAGAGGGCGGGTTCACCTGGGGGCGTGTGGGAGAGGGGCGGGCCGTTGCAGGCTAAACATTACCCCACTGGACGAGTGTTGAGACGGCTCCACCTCTTTGATGTTCATGGCTGGCTTGTAGAGCTCCTCTGCTTTCTCAAAGTCCCCCTCCTCATAGCTGGGGGAGAGGGAGGGAGGAGGCAGGAGAGGAAGAGAGAAAACAAGGATCATAAAGGGATATGGGCTTGATAACAATGATGATGTTCAGCTCATAGTACTGTATATACTGTATGAACAATAAGACTGCGTTTGTGTGTGTGTGTTTGTGTTAAACCGCTCGAGTCACACAAAATGGAATATAATGTTGCGAATAAGTTAAGGATGACACAATTTCATGTGACAAACATCTAAAGACCAGCATCACTGTAATGAGAGCATTTCCATTTAAAAATATTACATATGTGTTTTTTTTTAGCTTTTGTTCATGTTTTTTTTGACACCCCCATACTGCACAATGTTGGGGTAGGTTGGTTGGGGTAGGTTTTGCGAAAACATGTGAAAATGCAAAAAAAACTGTCTGTACACTTCTATAGCATGCCATTTACCTCAAAAATACAGATTTGATTGTAAAAAAAGTTAACTTCTCCTTTAAAAATAAAACATAAACTTTAAAAAAAATGTTTTGTCTAGGACAGGGATTATATGCAACAGCCCTCAGGTGGCCGTTAGAAACGTTTCATCTTCTCAACCTACTCTGTGTTTGTAGAGCTTGGCCAGGTGTTTGAGGATGTAGGCCAGGGAGGGGTGGTCAGGGGACAGGGCTCTCATCCTGATGTCCACGGCTCGCTCATACATGTCCTCTGCAGTCTCGTACTCCCTCCTCTCTGTGTGTAGGGCAGCTAGATTGTTGAGGGACTGGGCACAGTCCTGGTAGTCCGGCCCCAACCTGCATTGATGCATCTCCAGAGAATGGGTCAGGCACACTTTGGCTGCCCTGGAAAACACAGCAGAGATGGACACAGAACATTAAGTCCCCTATTTAGGTGATTTTGAGCGGTTCTAGACGGGTTCTGACCAACATTTGTGTGTACAGAGCGCTCTGTGAGAGGTGCAACATTAATTGCTGTGCACTCCTTGACAGTTCTGATTGTTACGCTTCGCATTCCGTTCTTGCAGTTTATGAAATCTGACACCTAATTTGCATAGGGAGCGACACGTCACATTTTCTGGCCTATCCAGACAAAGGTTTGAACTCCCCTGTCTTTGAACCTCGCAGCTCCGCTTACAATATGGCATATGAAACAGGAGAGGAGACTCTTGTGATTAAAGCAGTCTCATCTCGCTGTGATACTCTCAGATGGATTTAGAGATCTCAACATGAACAAATACAAAATAATGTCAGAATTTCAACAAGACCACTTTCTCTTGGTCACAGAGGGACAAAATCACCTCGTGCTTAAAGCTGAAGTTGTAACGAGTCAGCAGGCATTTGAATGGCATCTAGGCAGAAAATACTCTGTCATTAGTTATATGAAATGTTGCCAATTTTGTACTGTCACTAAATATGATCATATTTGTTTCAAAGTTAGAAGAAAGGTAAAATATTATAATCCATTTTAGAATAAGGCTGTAACGTAACAAAATTTGGAAAAAGTGAAGGGGTCTGAATACTTTCCGAATGCACTGTAACTTACTGTATGTATCCTTAAACTAATCTATGCCAAGTTCACGAGGCCACTGATGATGTGAGGCCCCAAACAATTGCCTGAGTTGACTAATGATAAGTCCCTACTGCGTGGTGTGGTCATACTGGGGATCTTCTCACAGTCCAGACAGGGCCCACTGCTTCTGAAGCGGTAGCCTGGTTTACAGCTGCACAGTGCACACATTATTACGCTTGGTGAAACAGCGAGACACATACTCCAGCTCTACAACACAACACCCCACAAGACACACACACGTCATGACTATTCCGTTTTCACAATGATCTTTTTGATTCTAAAAGGAGCTGTGAAAACTAATTATAAACATGGAGGGGGCATTGCACTCTGAAAACTCATCCATGCAGTCAGTTTCATAACAATTCAAGAGTCTCCCAGTAGGTGGCAGAAGAAGAGGAGAGGATCGGAAGCTGTTTCCTCACCCATACAGATGTAGGATCTCTTTTATTGCCGAGAATTTTCCTGTACAGCAGGAAATGCAAACTTGTAGTGTATTCTAGGTTTAAAAATAATTTTAAAGTTTGTAATTTCTACTTTAGAATGTCAGACTTGATTTGCCCTAACGAGAAATGTATTAACCCCTACAAAAATGTCCATTACTTATAATCTGCATAATAATTAACATTTGCTGTTGCTGCAGGATTATTTTCCTGCTGTAGCAAACTGGCTCGAATTAAGATCCTACATCTGTACAGTACCATGCATTAGGTATGGAAATTAACCAGCCATTCATTAGGATGAAAATTAACCAGGAATCTTCTTGGAGGATTTTTCCATTATTTAAAGAGAGTCTCTGGTACTTGTGTACTTTTTAGCCAGTAGTTCTGAAAGTAGTACTCACGAGCGAAAAGGTGTCCCCAAAAATTGCTATTACATCACATGTACAGATATGTGCACCAAGTCATTGCTCTCTTGCTCTCTCTGCTGTGTCCACTGAGCCCCACGTGGGGGGGGGGGGGGGGGTGTAGGGGAAATGACGAGACACAGCTTCAAGAAAACGGTCACTTTCAAACTATGGATTGCAAGCTAATTGAGGTAAGACAGTAATTTTGCTCATAGATTATGGATGGCTAAACTACACATTGACATATCCAACCCAAATGGGAGGTTTAAAAAATACTTTATTTGTCGCCAAATTACCAGAGTATGTCTGTAATTGAGCTTCATACTATAAGACTGGAATCAAATAGGATTCAACTCATTAATTCAACATCATCTCCGAGCATAGGTAAATGACAAATGTCCTCCATCTCACTCGGTTTGTGGAAAGTGTTTCCAGGTCACATCAGCTGAGGCCGCACATAGTCATTCCTGCCTGGATAGCTCTCCTCCAAGTGTTCCTGGGTTCCCCTGTTTCTTTTCACCTGCCAAATTTGGGGCAAAATACAATTATTATAAGCTGGTCTATACAGATATAGGATCGGTGTGTCCCCCACGGGACAGTTGAGCTAACATAGGCTAATGCGATTAGCATGAGGTTGTAATTAACAAGAACATTTCCCAGAACATAGACATATCTGATATTGGCAGAAAGCTTAAATTCTTGTTAATCTAACTGCACTGTCCAAAAGGGGCCAAAAGTGGTGGATCCTTAAGAGGTTTTAATGAACTGTACAAGGCTATAAACAAACAGGAAGACATACATTTTCTGTTTGCCAGTGATTTTAATTCTGCATCATTAACCTTTTACTCCTGAGCTCCCAAGTGGCGCAGTGGTCTAATGCACTGCATCTCAGTGCAAGAGGCGTCACTACAGTCCCTGGTTTGAATCCAGGCAGTATCACATCCGGCCGTGATTGGGAGTCCCATAGGGCGGCGCACAATTGGTCCAGTTTGGTTGGAGTAGGCCGTCATTGTGAAATAAGAATTTGTTCTTAACTGACTTGCCTAGTTAAATTGACAGGTCTCTCAGCCAATGAAATAGGTGGGACTTTCCAGCTTTCAGTGCAGTGCCTATGTAATGTAAGCCAATGCCAGAGTCCCTTGTTACTCCAGCTCATAAACTCACTTGCTGGGCTGAAAAGACTGTGAATGAAGAAGCATTGTATATACAGAGGCTCACCTTTATGCTCAGTGGAATCGCACCCCTGGTCACAGAGTAATGAAAGAGTCCTCTAATGTGGTCTAAGTCAAGAATGAGTGCCAGGGGCCCATTCAAACAATTAAAGTATGACATAAAGCGCACCTGCTACTAAGCTTCTCCCTCATCATTCCCAGAATTACACTTCAATTCACACCCCTCTGCTTCTAAATTTACCCCCAGGGACAAAAGCCTTCTTAATAATTAAAAGCTTTGTGGTGCTGATTTTCTGAAACACGAGACATCCTCTTTGCTGTGTTCTGTGTGTGGAGTGTGGGTGCATAAAGAGCACTGGGTGATGTCAGAAGTGGGCAGGTCTGTTTTGTATTGACTGGAATGTAACTGGCCCTGCCCTATTCAGCATCACTGTCTCAGAAAGCTATAAGAAGGTGGCATGTCCACAGAGTGGCTCATAGTTACTCTCCCACCTGAACTTCAGCACTTTGAACAGATCAAGCAGTCTCTCCATCTCAGTCCATGGCAACTGTAGTGCCTGTGAGTATTTATTTATGTGTTTGGGTCATAATAGTGGTTTGTGAAAATGTGGGGAATTCATGAACGATCCTCAACAGAACTGGATCAGCAGAAAAGTTTTTATGAAATGATGGTTATTATGTTAAGTAGACAAAGGGAAAAATACGAAATGTTGGACAGGAGCCTCGGTTGATAAACTCCTATGTCTCACTGTACCCATGGAGGGGCTTCAGTTCAGCTGTGTGTCTGTAGCAGACTAGGTTGTCTGGTAGTCAGAGTGAGGATGTTCAGCCAATGTTCTCCATGAAGATCAGGTGTCAAGTAAAATAATATGTTTGTCTGGAGTCTCACTGTGAGGTAGAAAGAAGGATCCAGTCTGTGTGTATGTGCTGGGCTTGGGTTTCTGATGGAGAGGATGGAGAGGATCGATGGAGAGGATTTTTTTCTCAACTTTTCAACTGAAATTCTGGACAGAGACAAAATAGTTTGCCTTGTGTGAAAATGAGGAAATTAATGAAACAATGTTCACTGTAAAAAACTAAAATGAACAGAACTTTTTATATTTTTGTGCTTTTGAAAACAAGTTTTGAATGATTAGGGTCCTAATTTGTTTTTATTTTGGCACTAAAATTCACAAAATAGACCTAACATTGTGTTGCTTCAGAATGCTTAGCAAAAACCTGTATTTTTCTGTCCCCATGTCTCCTCCAGTTTGCTTCCTGTTATGGAAACAGCACTCTCCATCAGCCTCTCCAACTCTTTGGGAAGGGCCCCAAGTGTGGTTACATGTCCCTCATCGCCTACCGCGGCCCTCGTAATGACCCCCACCCGCGTCTGGCATGCAATACCCCTAAGTTGACCCTACGTCAGATCTACAGAATGCTGTGTGTGATGCGTTATGAGGCTGCTGCTGCAGCCAACAAGAGGTGAGGCCAATTCCCACTGCTGTACTACCCTGCAACATCTCTCTGGATGCACTGTTATCAGTCTTATTTCTCTTCAAGCCCTGTGTGTGTAGGTAGCATATACAGTGCATTCGGAAAGTATTCAGATCCCTTTCTCCACATTTTGTTACGTTACAGCCTTATACTAAAATGTATTAAATTGTTTTTCCCCCCTCATCAATCTACACACAATACCCTATAATGACAAAGGAGAAACAGGTTTTTCAAATTTTTAGCAAAGTTATTAAAAATTAAAAGCTGAAATATTACATTTACATAATTATTCAGACCCTTTACTCAGTACTTTGTTAAAGCACATTTGGCAGCGATTACAGCCTCAGGTCCTCTACAAGCTTGGCACACCTGTATTTGGGGAGTTTCTCCCATTCTTCTCTGCAGATCCTCTCAAGCACTGTCAAGTTGGATGGGGAGGGTTGCTGCACAGCTATTTTCTGGTCTCTCCAGAGGTGTTTGAGATGGGGAGGTGTCATACGCGACGCTTGGCATTCAGGCCAAAGAGTTCAATCTTGGTTTCCTAAGACCAGAAAATCTTGTTTCTCATGGTCTGAGAGTCTTTAGGTGCCTTTTGGCAAACTCCAGGCAGGCAGTCATGTCACTTTTACTGAGAAGTGGCTTCCGTCTGCCCACTCTACCATAAAGGCCTGATTGGTGGAGTGCTGCAGAGATGGTTGTCCTTCTGGAAGGTTCTCCCATCTCCACAGAGGATCTCTGGAGCTCCTTCAGAGTGACCATCGGGTTCTTAGTCACCTCCCTGACCAAGGCCCTTCTCCCCCGATTTCTCAGTTTGGCATGGGCGGCCAGCTCTAGGAAGAGTCTTGGTGGTTCCAGGCTTCTTCCATTTAAGAAGGATGGAGGCCACTGTGTTCTTGGAGCCCTTTAATGCTGCAGAAATGTTTTGGTGTCCTTCCCCAGATCTGTGCCTCGACACAATTCTGTCTCGGAGCTCTAGGGACAATTCCTTTGACCGTATGGCTTGGTTTTTGCTCTGACATGCACTGTCCAACTGTGTGTGCCTTTCCAGATCATGTCCAATCAATTGAATTTACCACAAGTGGACTCCAATCAAGTTGGAGAAACATCTCAAGGATGATCAATGGAAACAGGATGTACGTGAGCTCAATTTCGAGTCTCTTAGCAAAGGGTCTGAATACTTATGTAAATAAGGTTTTTCTGTTTGAAAAATATATATACATTTGCTAAAATGATTAAAAAATGTTTTTTCTTTGTCATTATAGGGTATTGTGTGTAGATTGAGGAAGAAAAATATTTATTGAATACATTTTAGAATAAGGCTGTAACGTAACAAAATGTGGATTAAATGGGTCTGAATAATTTCCGAATGCACTATATCATCTAACACTGTCAAATTGTGTTATATTCAGGGTAGGTGATACACTCTCAGAAAAAAAGGTTCTACCTGGAACCAAAAAGGGTTCTACTATGGGGACAGCCAGATAACCCTTTTGGAACCCTTTTTTTCTAAGAGTGTAGGGTCCTAAGTTGTTTTGTCAATTGAATGAAAAAAAATCACGTTATGAATATTTTAAAGGATGTAGATGTTAAATTATTACCTCAATTTATATATCTCTGACTCATGGTCAAACTCTTTGTGTTTCAGGAAGCAAGCATCTTCTCCTCCACCACCCGGTTCTCCGACCAAGTCAGACAGGAGATGTCTGCCTTCCTGCTTTCGTCGCAGACGTATTACTCCTAACATAAAAAGATTTGGATGATAATGGCACCTTAAGAGTCCCCCCCCCCCCCCCCCCCCCCCCCCCCCTTTGGGAGCTACGATTCATTTGGGGATGAGCCCCCTTTACGTCTCCACACAAACCAGTACATAGGGGCACAGACACCATGTCCCCCCCATGCTTCCTTTGTTGATGGGAGGGAGGACACTCCTGAGACACAGCACACCTGTATTTTTCCATCTGGAGGGGTCAGAAGTGGAGTAGTGACTGATAGACTTAGCTTCATGTTAGAGCCCAGTGGGCAATGATTCACCATTGATACAGAAGATCTACTATTTTTTCCTTTCTCTATGGCAACCACAGGGATTTTTTTTGTCTTATATATGTAATTTCAGCAGGTGAGACTATGCTCACTGCAAAGGTCCGACAGTAAATAAACCTGTGGAAAGTTACCACCGGTCAGGAAAGGGGACTTAACTTTTTCATGTTCCTCTGGTGTGGGCTGGGGGGTTAGGTGTTGGGTTGTTGTCTTTTTTAGGTGTGTTGAAATCTGGGTGTACATTGCTAAAGGTGTAATTGACTTACATTTGCACTGTGAAGATGTAATAAAGCTTTGACTCTTTAGATCAACTTAACTCCTTGTCTGTTGTATTTTGCTGTTGTGATGTTGCAGGTTTGTGTTTCTGCGTACATTTTATCAAATAGATTACTGTCCATTGAAGTGTATACTCTGGGTTACATAGACAGACACTGTATTTACAAAGTAACACACATAGTACTATCACCTGTATACTTCTGTCATACATCATTTAAAGCATTTGCCATTCATTCCAAATGGAGGTAAGTAATTACCACAATACAGTAATTATTGGCTGGGGGGAGGTTTTACTGACTTACTTTTCAGTCTCGTTCCACCCCATGCCAGATCTTTTAGTATCTGCTTCTAGTTCCTGCCTCCAGGTGTTTTTTGGGTGCACTGTTTTCCTTGCAGGTTCCAGGATAGAGCTGGAGGGAAGTTCAGACACAATCATGAGAAAAACATGATGAATTGTTATGCTGTTGAGGTTTCATTGTTTAATTGAGAACATGAATCCAGAAGACTCACATGAATTATCCTCTTTCGCACAGAGGCAGACAGACAGAAAGAAAGGGGAAGAATAGGTAACAATTAGACACACCAGACAGTAGGCACTTAAAATAATAGAATAGACTGGACACTTTAAAATAGGCTACAACGCTACACTAGACACTTAAAACAATAAAAAGACACTGGGCCCTTAAAAACAACACTAAACACCTAAAATAAGCCCTCCTATCAATTCCAAATGATTAATATGGTTGTTAAATGACATAGAAAACCCCGCTCACAGGCCCTGCTGTAAACACAGATTCCTGTTCTCTCTCTTGACTACAGCTATGCTGACCGGTCCACAGCTGACCAGACCCGGGCCCCAGCTGATCTGACAAGGCCCCTGCTGAAACTTTGATAGGGAGAGATGTTGTCTGAACGTGAGGAGCAGAGGAGTCAGGTTGTAGGACAGGAAACTCGCTCTCAGGTTTCATCTTGAGGAGGAAGTGGATATTTCAGTCATGCTACCCTGGGATTACGCACGTGCATCTCCTTTAAGCTGCTACTGTGCGTGCAGGTGCATGGAGCAAACACCTTGTCCTTCACTCAGGGTCAATTCTCATAGAAATGGTGATCATAGCTAACTCATTCAGAATCATGGAACAGTAGGATTTTACACTAAAACACAACTCCATAGTCCAGCCACCACCACCTTGCACAGAATGGGGAACAGGGCTCTGAGGCTGGGCTACACACTCATAACCAAAAACAAGACATGATGCAGCTGCACACGCAAAATCAAAAATAGGTCCCAATGGCATAGCTAAACATACACAGATGTAGGATCTTAATTTGAACCAGTTTGCTACAGTAGGAAAATAATCATGCAGCAACAGGAAATGTGAATTATTATGTGGAATATAATTAATGGACAAGTTCTCCTGCATCAGGGTGATCACGATCCTTCATCTGTAGAGTCAAAAGCAAACCCCTATGGTGCAGACACTGGATACACAATCAATAACAACGCCTCTCAACAAAAGGTTCTTCTAAACTTAGGTCTGCGCAGGAGGGCTCCATGTTGTTACTGATAGAAACACACACATTTAGATAAGTGGCTGTTTGGCTCCAGCACCAGTTACAGTACTTATTTACATCATGTTAATTGGCTTCCGGTTCCTTTGGTGGAGACATACATAATTAAATGGTCAATGGACCCCCTATACAAGTCAATGTAGTTCGTTACATTTTAGTCATTTAGCAGACCCTCTTATCCAGAGCGACTTACAGGAGAAATTAGGGTTAAGTGCCTTGCTCAAAGGCACATCGACAGATGTATCACCTAGACAGCTCGGGAATTTGAACCAGCGACCTTTTGATTACTGGCCCAACCCCTTAAATGCTAGGGTACCTGCCACCACATAAGCCTTGCTATGCAACTCGGGGTGTGAAAGACAAGCACAGACATCAATTCAACATCTATTCCACATTGGTTCAACATAATTTCATTGAAATGATGTGGAAACAAAGTTAATTCAACCAGCGTATGCCCAGTGGGAACAAGTTGATGTATGTGGTCTGAGAGGGACATCAGATCTGTACTGTACTATACACACACACATCTTCTCCATCTCACCAAATGTTCTTACTCCTGTATTCTGACATCGAGGTCAAACAAATTAAGGAGCCAATTAGTGTGACCTGGTACAGTCTCACCACAAAGTGTACTGCATGGTGTCCATAACACTTACCAAGGTTACACAAGAATACCATTAGCCTACATGTATCAGCTAAGCTTGCCTCATTATTACAGACGTACAAAGAATCAGGGGCTCTGATTCAGATAGGTGGACATTTTAGCAGAGGATAAGTGTTGTGGAGAAACTGCATCAGTTCCTGAGTTGATCACAGACACTTGTGAGCAAAAGTGAAGGACACTGTATTAGGTCACCTGCCCTCCCAGTAATTCCATTCACAAGAGCTCCTCCTGTGGAAGAGGGATGGGGCTGCGCCTTATGCACTCAGGCGCAGCAAGTGTCCGATGACAAAGCTTTCCAGTAGCACTGCTCTACTTACAGTAAGGGTCACAGCATGAATGCATCTACAGTACCTTCATAAAGTATTCATCCCCTTGACTTATTCCACATTTTGTTGTGTTACAGGCTGAATTCAAAATGGATTAAAAAAATGTTACTTCTCACCCCTGTACACTCAATACCACATGAAAGTGAAAACATGTTTTTAGAAATGTTTGCAAATGTATTGAAAATTAAATACAAAAATATCTAAATTACATAAGTATTCACCAGGGCAGGATTAAGAGATCATAGGCCCGGGACGTTATTTTTTATAGGCTACTCTGACAAGCTGAGATCAATCTGGTCTTGAATCCAAACAATAGTCCAGGCCATTATATATATATGTTTTTATTATAGGCTACAGTAGGCTACTAAATAGTTTCCAGTGGCACACTGACTCACCTAATGACGAAGATGAAGCCATAGGCTACTACTCACGGAGATGGCCGATGGCTGGCTTAAATATATTTTGAAATAACATTTACTTTTGATACTTAAGTATATTTGAAACCAGATACTTTTAATCTAGTAGGATTTTACTCTGTGACTTTCACTTTTACTTGTGTCATTTTCTTTTAAGGTATCTTTACTTTTACTCAAGTATGACAATTGGGTACTTTTTCCACCACTGTGTTTATGGCCACAACGCAACAAGCTGTATTTTTGGTGAGCATGCTGCCCAAATTGCAGCCTTTCTGACTGTAAGCAACCGGTAACTGCCCAAATAAAGGAAACACTTGAGTAAATTGCACAAAGCTGAACAGATTACTCAGTGAATGAGCACTGATGGTTCACATTGGACGGTCTGTCAAAACATTTTCTCTGTGTCTAGGGTGAGTGTGTTTTGGAGCCAAGCCCATTAAGGGTTGTGGTAGCAACTTGGTGTCAAGACAAGACTTTGTCACATTCCTCAGCAATTAATGGCATAGATGACCCACTGTTCATTGACCACCAGATACTGGGGTTGTTTGTGGTTGTCTCTCTGAATATTTACTGTAAGACTGTCTGAACAACAATAAGTAAGATAAAAATGGAACACACCATAACACGCCTAGTGGGGCGGCAGGTAGCCTAGTGGTTAGAGCGTTGGGCCAGTAACGGAAAGGTTGCTGGATCAAATCCCAAAGCTGACAAGGTATAAATCTGTCATTATGCCCCTGAACAAGGCAGTTAACCCACTGTTCCTAGGCCGTCATTGTAAATAATAGTTTGTTCTTAACTGACTTTCCTTGTTAAAACTTCTCTGGGATATGTGGGACGGTAGCGTCCCACTTGGCCAAAAGCCAGAAAAAATGTAGCGCGCCAAATTCAAATATATTATTATAAAAATCAATCTTTCATGAAATCACACATGAAAGACACCAAATTAAAGCTACACATGTTGTGAATCCAGCCAACATGTCGGATTTCAAAAAGGATTTAAAGCATAAGATGCTATTATCTGATGATAGCACAACAGTAAACAAAGAGAGTGTAGCATATTTCAACCCTGCAGGCTATAAGGGATTTGCGTCAATTCAAATCTGGTATCAGGACAAAATGTGATTCAGAGTCACCGAATATACTTTAAGTATTTTTATTAAACTCAAGCGATAAATGGTAAATACAATTTTCGTATATACGGGTTCTCTGTATCACCTCGCAGGGCAGAACAGAGAACTGGCAGGATGTAAGTAAACAGCTGTTCTTATACTGTGATAGACGTAGTTCCAACCCGTCTTTTGGCCTATCACAGTAGAGGCTGAGCGTGGTTTAAACTTGCTCAGCCCATCGCCGGCGCTCAGGCTAGTCCCAGCCTCTTGGCGCTCCTTGGTGTCCGGCGCTGTTGCTGTGTAGATTACGCTCCCACACCCTGGAGACTGAGGTCAGACAGTTCTGTAACATTGTTTGAGCTATTTGCACCTGCATAGAAAGCATACTGTTCTCGCTCAAGGTTAACCACAGCTTCTCAGCACACTATCTGGGGCACAATGTTACTTTCAGCACACACACACAGACACCCAGGCTAACAGTTGCTAATATTATATCCCATGTGATATAGCATTCGGTTATAGTGCAATAAACACAGATCCTCACAAGGCGCAACACAAAACGCAGAAATAAAATATAAATCATGCCTTACCTTTGACGAGCTTCTTTTGTTGGCACTCCAATATGTCCCATAAACATCACAAATGGTCCTTTTGTTCGATTAATTCCGCCCATATATATCCAAAATGTCCATTTATTTGGCGCGTTTGATCCAGAAAAAAACAGCTTCCAATTTGCGCAACGTCACTACAAAATATCTCAAAAGTTAACGGTAAACTTTGCCAAAACATTTCAAACTACTTTTGTAATACAACTTTAGGTATTTTTAAACGTTAATAATCGATCAAATTGAAGACGGGTCTATCTGTTTTCAATACAGGAGGACAACAAACTAACGCTACTTTTCTAGTCTTGCGCAACTCTCAAACAGTAGACATAACGTTACTCTAATTCAAGATGGCCGTACTTCTTCATTGCACAAAGGAATAACCTCAACCAATTTCCAAAGACTGGTGACATCCAGTGGAAGCGGTAGGAACTGCAAAGAAGTCCATTAGAAATCTAGTATCCCAATGAAACCTCATTGAACACAGAATTCTGAATGGTTAGTCCTCTGGGTTTTGCCTGCTACATAAGTTCTGTTATACTCACAGACATGATTCAAACAGTTTTAGAAACTTCAGAGTGTTTTCTATCCAAATCTACTAATAATATGCATATCTTATATTCTGGGGATGAGTAGAAGGAAGTTGAAATTGGGCACGCTATTTATCCAAAAGTGAAAATGCTGCCCCCTATCCCGAAGAAGTTTTAAACAAAGGTTAAATAAAAAACAAAGGTCGGCAGTGTGCAGCTGTCCTATCGCCTCTGACCACAGAACTGTGGCAGTCATTTTCTTTTAATTTCCTGACAATTCTACATGTTGTTAAACCAGCGTTCGTCAAACACCCAGCAGGTGATCTACTGCTCATGGCAAATACATTTCACAAAAATCACACAAACACATCAATCTAAATAAAAATCATTTATTTTCATTAATATTATTATCATCATTCTACCTAGAGCAGAGAAAAGGTCCACCATGCCACTTCAGTACTACAGTGTGTGGAGGCTGAGCTCAAGTCTGCCGAGGGGCTGAATACTGAAGACAGACGGACAGACAGACCGAGGGAGGGAAGGCGGGGGGCAGGCTCACGCTCCTTTTCATTCTTCATGCTTAGTTTAACGAGGGGGGGGGGGGGGGATAATGACAGGAAAGTATCCTTTTTTTCTAGTCTTTGAAACTTTCTGTTTACCTAATGATAAGAGGAAGGGGGGCAGGGGCAGAGGTGAGATATCAAGCTCATTGGTCTGGCTGCTTCACATGTAACTGGGGCAAACCAACCATAGACTGACACAGAGGAGGGTGTGAGTGTGTTCATGTATGTGTGTGTGTGCCCGTATGAACATCTGAGTATTACTGGTCGGCGGTGCTTTGATCCATTGTCACTGTACACTTGAAGAGGTTTCTGCCACAAAGGGGTCAAAATTTGAGGTAACAAATGTTCTTCTGAAAGACAAAAAGGGAAGAGAAATGATACTGTTGATGCTTATTTATCTTAAGAAATGTAAAAGTGATTTTATTAAAAATATTTAAATTTTACATTTCTCTCAGACCAAAAGAATGTCAAAATGTACAATAAGACCAGTGTTGGTGTTTCTCTCACTCACCTGCTTTCATCGAGCTGTAGAGGATCCACTGGACACCATATTGCCATCCGCATTAGAGAGAGACTGTTCCTTCAGCACAGGATCTGTGTAGAAGAGTCATCATGTTAAAGATCATATCCTCAATGCCATAATAACCGGCAATTTACAACAGAGGTAGTCAACAGGAATCGTTCAGGTTGTATTACTCACAGAAGTAGGGGTGCTCCATGGCCTCTGTGGCCGTCAGTCTCTGCTGGTGGTCGTAGCGCAGCAGCTTATCCAGCAGGTCCAGAGCCTCGGGGCTCACTAGGTGCTGGTTGTCTGTCTGGACAAACTGCTCCCAACGTTTCCGTGTCTGCCTGAGGGGGGAGACAGAGAGCTAACTTACCCTAGGCTGTCACTTCAATACAACAGTATTATCACCTGGGAAAGAATGTTTCCTTTTCTGGATCTATAAGGCCACTGTCTGATAAAGATGGTCTAAATCTATAGGGATTCATCTAGCGTAGAATTTGTACTTGTGTGGAACTGACCCATCTCTATAGTCTACACTCAGTTAAGTTAAATACAGTGCCTTCAGAAAGTATTCACACAACTAGACTTTTTGCATATTTTGTTGTGTTATAGCCTGAACTAAAAATAACAAAAATGGAATTATGTTCTTAAGACATTTGTACAAATTAATTAAAAATGAAAACCTGAAATGTCTTGATTGAATAAATATTCCACCCCTTTGTTATGGCAAGCCTAAATAACTTCAGGAGTAAAAATCTGCTGAAAAAGTCACATAATAAGTCGCATAAACTCACTGAGGATGGATCGACAACAATGTAGTTACACAATACTAACCTAAATAACAGAGTGAAAAGGAAGCCTGTTCATAAAACAAATATTCTAAAACATGCTTCCTGTTTGCAATAAGGCAGTAAAGTAAAACTGCAAAAAACGTGGCAAAAATGTACTTTATGTCCTGAATATTAAGAATTATGTTTGGAGAAAATCCAACACATCACTGAGTAACACTTTTCATATTTTCAAGCATGGTGGTGTCTGCATCATGTTATGGGTATGCTTATCATCAGCAAGGACTAGGAAGTAAAAAAAAAAAAAAATTAAATGGAATAGAGCTAAGCACTGGCAAACCCCTGCAGGAAAATCTGGTTCAGTCTGCTTTCCAACAGACACTGGGAGACAAATGAACAGGTAATTATAATTTTAGGTTATTACCTTTCAACAGATAATAACCTAAAACACAAGGCCAAATATACACTGGAGTTGCTTACCAAGATGACATTGAATGTTCCTGTGTGGCTTAGTTACAGTTTTGATTTAAAAAATTGTCTTGAAAATATTAGCGACTTGAAAATTACTTTATTGCAATGATCAACAACCAATTTGACAGAGCTTGAAGAATAAAACAATTTTAAAAATGTGCAAATATTGTACAATACAGGTATGCAAAGCTCTTAAAGACTAACCCAGAAAGACTCACTGCTGTAATCACTGCAAAAGGTGATTCTAACATGTATTGACTTAGGGGTGTGAATACTTATGTTAATTCGATATTTATGTTTTTAATTTTCAATAAATTTGCTAACATTTATAAAAACTTGTTTTCACTTTATCATTATGTGGTATTGTGTGTAGATGGGTGAGAATTTTATTTTATTTAGTCCATTTTGAATTCAGGCTGTAATATAACAAAATGTGGAATAAGTCAAGGGGTAGGAATACTTTCTGAAGGTACTGTACATGTCTCAATGGCACTCCCTGTTGGTACTCACTGGCCAAGAAGGTCCTTGAAGCGTGGGTCCAGTTCAATGTGGTATTTGCGCAAGTAACCAAAAAGCTCATCTGTCCCCAGGACTTTGGCAATTCGGACCAGCTGAAATCAGAACAGTGTCAATTTTACATATGTGTTTGTTTGTTTTAGGGAATATTTGTTCATGTACAATCTAATTTGGTAAGTACATGTTATCATCAGGTAGTGAATGTGTTATCTGCTCTAATAGATTGTAGCAGTCAGTGTTATCATATTATGAGAGGTCTAGATGAGACAAGTAAGTAGTTATAAAGGGTGGAATAAGATGGGTTGTAGTGAGATTAAAGGAAGTTCGGTAGTGACAACAGAAAGGGTCAGTTCATTGGTAAATGAATTGGATACCTGGTCATAATTGTCCTGACCATGGAAGAAGGGCTCTTTCTGGAAGATCATACTGGCCAGCATGCAGCCCAGACTCCACATGTCCAAACTATAGTCATACATCTGACAGGAAACCACAAAGGGCATCAGTTACGGTTATACATCAATACACAAACAGCTACCAATTACAATTAAATTGGTACACAATAACACTGGAGCACTATTCATTTACAGGATGACCTTGTGTCAGTGTGTGTGTTTGCTTGCATGTGCTGGGGATTTACCTGGTAATCCACCAGTAACTCAGGTCCCTTAAAGTAGCGAGATGCTACTCGGACATTGTATTCCTGTGCAGGATGGTAGAATTCTGCAAGGCCCCAGTCTATCAGGCGTAGCTGCAGCACAAAAACACAAACCACATAGTGTTAGAATAGAAACCACACTGAAAATGTGGCACACAAGGGATATTGCTGCTGCTACTAAAAAAGTTTTGATGTCCTGTATGTGCCCTGATGCCATCTGGTGGCAATGAGAATACTGTATTTGACAAAGACTAAAAGAGTTATAAACTGCCATTCAATATTGCCGAAGAAATAACTGAAGTCACTTCAGACAAATCTCTGACAATTTATGTAAGCTTTGTAGACTTCACAAACAGCTTGAGCAGAGCCAAAAAACTTTTGGACAAGACACATAACATCATCTGACTCCGAGATTACCAAGGTTCTACACAACTAAGGTTGAAAAAGGTTAAGAGCTCCCCCTACCTTCCTCATCTGGTGGTCAATCATCACATTGTGGGGCTTGACGTCACGGTGCATAATACCCATACTGTGACAGTAGTCCAGAGCCTAAAAACACAAAAACCCAAATCATGTCAGAGGCAGCAAAATAATGACTAGACACCACAAACTAATCCCACAGTTCGGAAGGTAAGGTAGGACTGGGAGTGCATGTGAAAACACACAGGGTAAAACTGCAAGGCTCACCTTTAGTAGTTCATACATGTAAAAACGTATATCAAAATCTGTTAACTTCTGGTAGAGCTCCTGGGGAGAGAAGAAAAGTTTCAGATTTAATTTGCAGAAAGCAAGTATGTGATGCATGCATCCATGATGCAACACACACTGTTTAACTAAACACCTTCAACCAACCATACAGACACACAGAAACACATTGGGTGCAACATTCTCTGGACAATGCAATGCTAAGTCATGGCTACCAACACGGTATTTGAAACTAATAAGCTATATAAGCCTTATTGGATAACATGACCAAGTTTCCACACTCATGACACTATCCCAAACCAGTAAAACCCCATGCCTAGAGGGAATGGTTCTACCTTAAAATCTGTGTTATTGATGCATTCAAAGACAAGAGCAGGCGTTCGGGACTGCAGAGAGATGAGAGAGAGAAAGAGATGAGACAGAACACAGGGGGGGGGGGGGGGGGGATCAGAGAAACGTGGAAATATTCCAATCTCATTGATAAATCAAACATTAAAAATGACATCAGGCTATGAGCCATATTTACTGGAAAGAAAAGGTAGAGCACACATCATTGTGCAGTGGCTTAACACCCTTAACACCCATCACACACAGCAGAAGCACATCAACACAGATAAAGCATGAAATAATATAATAACAAGGCATCACATCCCAATTTTGTCCCAGCTGCTATTGAAATCATGTGTTTCGTAATTAAAGATAAAGCCATGTTAATATTAGCCTTATTAATTCCCATGATCAAAATTCCCATTTCTGTTATTGTAGGTGGCAGCATAGTGAACATGTGATGAAGAAAATATATCTCCCTTGCATCAATAAACATTCTCAAAATAACCCGGCCAAAATGTGAGAAAGACTGAGTCCTGTTTCGCCTGCTTCTAGATCATTAGTCAGTTAATTTAGTTAGTTTAAGACTTCATATGTGAGTAAGACGACTAGTTTGCAGAACTTTCAAACAGTCAAGTGAACTCCCCTAAAAGAATATCAAACACGTTCACAATCTGTAAAGTTAATTGTGCTGATATTATAAAGTGTAAGAATGCTAATTCAACAGCCATTATATGTATAGGAACATTCACAAAATGAATTCACAATATAAACAAACAAATCTGATCTTTGAAGGGGTAAGGAAGTGGCCAGGTAATCAGGTGACTAAGAACTAGCCCAGGGCTAGAAGAAAGCAGAGCTGTAAGACATACCACAGGGTCTTTCACTGTGTCCACCAATCGGATGATGTTGGTTCCCCCTCGCAGATTCTCCAGGATCTTGATTTCCCGCTTGATTTTCTTTTTCTTGACAGGCTAATCAGGGTCATAATAACAGAGACATACAATCAGACCAGGATGTAGCCTAAACGTTTGACCATGCAGGATGTAACTTCATTTATAACAACATATAGCCTAACTGTAATGGTGACAGCATCATCCAGGTATCCACCTTACCTAGATACTTAGATGTTTTCCTGGTTGATTCTTACTTAGACTTGGAGTTTAAAGAAAACAGACCACAAATCCACGTCTACTGGGGCATACAGACAAACAAAGCAGCCCGTGAACAACTTACCTTGAGGATCTTGACCACCACCTTCTCATTGTTGTTGATGTTGATGGCCTCAAAGACCTCACTGTACTTCCCCCTGCCGAGCTTCCGCACCAACTGGTAGTCTTCCTGGTTACTAGATGAGCGAGAATAAGGGAACAGATACAGAAAGTATTCATACTCCTTGACTTATTGCACATTTTGTTGTGTCCCCCTCACCCATGTACACACACACCCCATAATGACAAAGTGAAAACATGTTTAAAAATGTTTTTGCAAAATAGTTGAAAATGAAATACAGACACAGTGGATTCGGAAAGTATTCAACATTTTGTTACGTTACAGCCTTATTCTAAAATGTATTAAATAGTTTTTCCCCCCTCAATCTACATACAATACCACGTAAATGCTAATTTATTTAAAAAACAAAACTGAAATATCACATTTACATAAGTATTCAGAACCTTTACTTTGGCAGCGATTATAGCATTGAGTCTTCTTAAGTATGAAGCTACAAGATTGGCACACCTGTATTTGGGGAGTTTCTCTCATTCTTCTCTGCAGACCCTCTCAAGCTCTGTCAGGTTGGATGGGGAACGTAGCTGCACAGCTATTTTCAGGTCTCTCAAGATATTTGTTGTCTTGGCTGTGTGCTAAGGGCGTTGTCCTGTTTGAAGGTGAACCTTCACCCCAGTCTGAGGTCTTGAGCTCTCTGGAGCATACCCTCAGCATGATGCTGCCACCACCATGCTTCACCGTTTCCTCCAGACGTGACACTTGGCATTCAGACCAAAGAATTCAATCTTGGTTTCATCAGACAGAAGAATCTTGTTTTTCATGGTATGAGAGTCGTTTATGTGTCTTTTGGCAAACTCCAAGCGGGCTGTCATGTGCCTTTTACTGAGGAGTGGCTTCCGTCTGGCCACTCTACCATAAAGGCCTGATTGATGGAGTAATGCAGAGATGGTTTCCCTTCTGGAAGGTTCTCCCATCTCCACAGAGGAACTCTAGAGCTCTGTCAGAGTGACCATCGGGTTGCTTGACCAAGGCCCTTCTCCCCCGATTGCTCAGTTTGGCCAGGGGCCAGCTCTACAAGGGTTCTTGGTGGTTCCAAACGTCTTTCATTTAAGAAGGATGGGAGCCACTGTGTTCTTGGGGACCTTCAAAGCTGCATAATTTTGTTGGTACCTTTCCCCAGAACTGTGCCTTGACACAATCCTGTCTCAGAGCTCCACAATTACTTTGACCTCATGGCTTGGTTGTTGCTCTGACATGCACTGTCAACTATGAGACCTTATATAGACTGGTGTGTGCCTTTCCAAATCATATCCAATCAATCAATACACCACAGGTGTACTCCAATCAAGTTGTAGAAACATCTCAAGGATGATCAATGGAAACAGGATGCACCTGAGCATCATTTCGAGTCTCATAGCAAAGGGTCTGAATACTTATGTAAATAAGGTATTTCTATTTTTTGTTTGTAATAAATTTACAAACATTTCTAAAAACCCGTTTTCGCTTTGTCATTATGGGGTATTAGTGAGTCTTGCTGGCTATGTCTCTAAGACCTTTCCACACCTGGATTACGCAACATTTGTCCATTATTCTTTTCAAAATTATTCAAGCTCTGTCAAATTGGTTGTTGATCATTGCTAGACAACCATTTTCAGGTCTTGCAATAGATTTTCAAGTAGATTTAAGTCCAAACTGTAACTTGGCCACTTAGGAACCGTCATGGTATTCTTGGTAAGCAACTCCAGTGTAGATTTGGCTTTGTGTTTTAGGTTATTGTCTTGCTGAAAGGGGAATTAATCTCCCAGTGTCTGGTGGAAGGCAGACTAAACCAGGTTTTCCTCCAGGATTTTGCCTGTGCTTAGCTCCATTCCATTTACTTTTTATCCTGAAAGTCTCCCGTCTTTAACAATTACTAGCATACCCATAACATGATGCAGCCACCACTATACTTGAAAATATGGAGGGTGGTACTCAGTAATGTGTTGTATTGGATTTGCCCCAAACATAACACGTTGTATTCAGGACAAAGTTAATTGCTTTTTGTAGTATTACTTTAGTACCTTGTTCCAAACAGGATGTATGTTTTGGAATATTTGTATTCTGTACAGGTGTCCTTCTTTTCATTCTTTCAAATAGGTTAGTATTGTAGGGTAACTACAATGTTGTCGATCCATCCTCAGTTCTCTCCTATCAAAGCCATTAAACTCTGTAACTGTTTTAAACTCATGGGGAAATTCCTGGGCGGTTTCCTTCCTCTCCTGCAACTTCATTAGGAAGGACGCCTGTATCATTGTAGTGACTGGGTGTATTGATACACTACCCAAAGTGTAATTCATTAACTTCCCTATGCTCAAAGGGATATATTCAATGTCTGCTTTTTTTACCTTCTTTGTGATGGGGGGGGGGGGGGGGGGGGAACTAGTCTTGTGGTTGTATATGTGTTTGAAATTCACTGCTCGACTGAGGACCTTACGGATAATTGTATGTGTGGGGTACAGAGATGGGGTAGTCATTCAAAATATATATTTTATTGTTAGACATAAAATACTGTAAAAACACTAGTAAATCAGCTCCAAGTTATTTTAATTTTGGAAATCTGTTCCAAAGTATTCTCACGCAAATTAGATTTGTGTGAGTTTGTGTCAAGAACTGCAACGCTGCTAGGTTTTTCACACCTAAAAGTTCTGTGTGTATCAAGAATGGTCCACCACACAAAGGACATCCAGCCAACTTGACAACTGTGGGAAGCATTGGAGTCAACATGGGACAGCATCCCTGTGGAACGCTTTCAACACCTTGTAGAGTCCATGCGCAATGAAATAAGGCTGTTCTGGGGGCAAAAGGTTGGGGTGCAACTCAATATTAGCAAGGTGTTCCTAATGTTTTGTAAACTCAGTATATGTGATCGTATACAAATGCAAGCCAGGGAGGAAATTGTGTTTTAGTCAAATATATCTGTTTGGACTTAAGTATTGCGGTCAATTTTCAGTCTACAAATTATTTGTAATCATGTTCTGGCCCCCTGACCATCCGCTCAAGAAAATAAATTGTGTCGAGGCTGAATCTAGTTGATGATCCTTGGCCCAAAATCATTGCACACAGCACAGAAGAAGCCAAAAAGACAACATGAGAACAAGTGGGCATAAACGCTCATAAAATAAATAAAAAAAGACCAAACATTTAATAAAATTGATTCTTGCGATACAGGCATTTGGAATATCACACAAAAACATACATTTTAATTAATTCGACATATCACCCAGCCCTAACTCAAAACATATCTGCAGAAAGAATGGGGTGTCAGCTAGGACCTGGCACCTTGAGTTTGAACAAATCTATTTTGGTTATTGAACTACAGTAAGTAAAGTGGATTTTACAACTGAGAAACGGAATTACGATAACGGAATTACATCATGGGTCCATGATCAGTACTACACAGAAATGCATAACTATTGATATGAATGTCATTCTCCTCATGTTTCACTGTATTGTACTGTCCTACTGTACTGGACTGTACTCTGTGCTCTACTCACTGTACAATACTGCAGGGGTTCCCAAACTTTTTCACTCAGGTCCCCCCTTCCAGGACTGGGGAACATCCCGCACAGGATGATATGAGGAAATGTAGTCTATTTCAGAATTACAAAATAGCATACTCAGATGTCCTGATCTGGCTATGCCAAATGGCTGTGGGCTACACTAGTTCATTCAGCAGACAAGATTTGCTTTGAATTCCATGGCATAATTTTATAGTATGAAGAATACAATTGAACAAAGCTGAATAAAAAGGATATTTCCTCCAAACGATTTGAGGGAGTGCGCGCACATTCTGTGCTCAGCGGTTAACAAAGAAATAGGTATTTCTATTAGGGATGCACAATATATCAGTGAACATATTCTAATAAAAATGCCAACATCGGTATCGGCCGATATGTGCAAAACCGATGTCAAACCTGACATGCATACCTATATAACGTAGGTACATGATGTAATGACGCCACTTAAAATGTTGCGCTACACGTGCAACACAGAATTCCTAACATAGGAGGATCGAGCAGTCATTTGAAAGAGTAAGAACATTTCAGCGAGACAACGCAAAGGAGAAATCCATTAAAGCCAAGACAATGGAATTAATTGCCCTTGAAAATCAACCGTTCTCTGTTACATAGTAATAGCGTCACTGCTATTAGCTTCACGACATACATACTATGGAACGCCGTTTGGGTCTTTGCGTGTCAAAAAAGATACAGTAGCACTGTCAAAGCTGTACAAAAAAGTCTGCAAACGAGCAAACACCGGCCACGAACGATGTGTTTACAATACCGCGTTGGTAATAAAGCATCACATGTTCAACCGCAACTTCTGGGGTATCTAGCTTTAGCTTGGCACCTAGCTAGCACCATTACAACCAGCCTGAAAACAATGACCAGTAGAAACTGCAGTCATTTTCATTATTCTTAGCAATGATTTAGAAATCCTTGTGGTTGCAGGCAGCCTAGTGGTTAGAGCGTTGGTATCCGAAAGGTTGCAAGATCAAATCCCACTGTTCCTAGGCCGTCATTGAAAATAAGAATGTATTCTTAACTGACTTGCCTAGTTAAATAAAAGGTAAAATAAATTTGAAAAAGTAATAACTAAGTTGCAACTTGTTGTTTGCCTATTGAAAATAAACTTCAGTTCATGAAAATAAATAGCTAGCCAGCAATTTAACCCTGTTGCCCAAAGCTAAAGTTATAAGCAGCCAGCTAGCTTCATCTGGCTAGTGAAGCTCGACCGGACCGGGTTATGTGTTGTGAAGGTAGCCACAATAAGGATTAGGCACAATAAAGGAATTTGCGGTTTGCCTTCAAAATAAAATGGGTCTGACCACCATTAATCAAATAAGAACGGTTTTATAAATTAGGGTTGTTTTAGATGACGACACCTAGATTATGACGTTTTGCTATGTTTTTGGAGAAGAACATTGTTTGCATCCATGAACAAGGAGGTCTTGAGATTTTAGATTTAAATACTCTAAATAATACTTTTAAAATAAATTGGATTCTGAAGTATGTTAAGAACCAGAACAGTATTTGGAATATCTTCCCTAAGTATTTATTTGACTCTGTTGGTGGTTTAGAATTTTTGCTTCGATGTAATTTTGATATTGATAAAATCCCAGTAAAGTTGGCCAAATTCCATAAACAGGCAATTTTACCTTAGATGTTAGCGTATAAACACAATTTTTCCCCTCACAGATACTTTTTATGGAACAACAAAGATATACGATTTAAAAATAAGTCTCTTTTTTTCCCGTAACTGGTTTGAGAATAAAATTATTTTGGTTGGTCAGTTACTGAATAAGAATGGGAATCTACTCTCATATGGGGAATTTCTTGATAAATTTAAAATTCCAATAACCCCCAAAGAATATGCAATTGTTTTTGATGCGATTCCAGGGGTGGTTGTATCTCTTTTAAATTCCTCTGTGGTTGATGTAAATAACATAATATATTTTCATGTAAATCTATTCATTGGCAATATTAACATCAATGATAAATGTAGTAATAAACAGATTCGGAATATTGTTTGTGATACTACAATTCCCTCAGCAAGATTCTTTTGGTCAAATATCTATGGTGATATACAATGGGAAATATTGTATCAGTAACAAAGTAAAGGAAGTTTCATTTAAAATGTTACATAGAATTTATCCTGTGAAACATGTTTTGGAAAGATTCAAGCTGAATATTGAATATAACTGTGATTTCTGTGGAATGGAGAAGGAGACCATTTAACATTTGTTTTTTGCCTGTATTTATAGTAGAATGTTTTTGATTGACATAGAGAATTTTGTTACAACAAAAATAGGACCGGTTGTACTATTTAATGGTTTTGATATGATTTATTTTAGAAATTCTGACATAGATAAGATGTAGTATATTTAATTAAATTGCTAATAATACTAGGTAAATGTCACATTCACAAATGCAAATGGTCTAATTCAAAACCTAACTTTTTTCACTTTATAAATGAGTTTAAACAATATGGCACCACTTTAACTAAAATTAAAAACAAAAAGGCAATTAAAACTTGTTGTATTATTAATGAATATGATTTGTTTATTTAGGATTCCTGGCAATGTAAATAGTTTGTTTGTATGCTTGTTTGCATGTGACTATTCATCTTTTGTTTGTTGATATTTGTTAATAAAAAATAAAAATATATAAATAAATAAAAATAATAATTTAAAAAAATGGTTTGCATCCATGAGCTAGCTAGCTTTTTTTTAATGACCAGCACTGTAAGTGCGTGAGACAACTTTACAAGCATCATAGCATACGTATCGATGAATCTTGTGACGAGTGATAGTGTAATCAATGTGTAATAACTACGTGAAAAATGATGAACGCGTTAAATTATTATGTGACGTGCAGTCAAATTCAGGTCCTGATTGGTCAACAGGCTTATTTGACATGTCAAATAGTGTTATTTGACACGCAAAGACCCAAACGGCGTTCCATATAAATCCTGGTTGAGAATGAAATGACTGAACAATGAACAACGAAACAGCACAGCAAGTAAGTGAAAGAAATAGGTTGATTGTTTTACTGGTAATGGGGACATACGTAAATGCCAAAAAACTAACTTTTTGGTCAGTATGGTTTGTGTGTAACCTTTATTTAACTAGGCAAGTCAGTTAAGAACAAATTCTTATTTACAATGATGGCCTACCCCGGCCAAACCCGGACGACACTGGGCCAATTGTGCACCGCTCTATAGGACTCCCAATCACGGCCGGATGTGATACAGCCAGGATTCGAACCAGGGACTGTAGTGACGCCTCTTGCACTGAGATGCAGTGCCTTAGACCGCTGCGTCCGTGTGTGTGTTAACTATTTAACTGTACTAGAATTCTTAAAATGCCGCTAAAATTTTAAATATCGGTATCGGGGGTTTTTTGGCAAGGAAAATATCGGATATCGGCCAAAAATGTAATATTGGTCCATCACTAATTCCTATATGATTAATTTAGAGTTAATATAACTTTAGTTGTTCCACAAACATTGGGCTATGTTTTTATTTTTGATGCGACTAATGAGGATTTGAAAAAAAGTCCCTTTGAAAGGCATGAGCTCTGCTTAGTTTTTTGCACAGGCTGTACACACGATATCAGTCACTCATTCACATTTTGACAAGCACTTGATAATGCCTAGAATTTAACGGCGGCATCCCGTTTGTGTGCAGTAATGCACCCTAAAAGAATCCATGCCGTTTGCAGCCAGTGGCCGTTGTGCCCTTCTCCCTGAGTGCTGCACGCTCCAACACATGATCGGGTCTTTCTCACAGGCCACAAGTGAAAACAGACACATCGGGGACGCAACTGCGCGTGTCCTTATCCAATTCCGAGGTGCATATTGAAGATATTGGAAGAACTGTCCACATTTACTTTTCGTCAGCCAACAAGATGAGTAGGCCTAACGAACAGCAAAAGCACTAGCCTATGTCAACCTACTATCCCCCATAGTACAAAGGTCAACCTATTCTACTCTGTGCGAGAAATAAATATTCCAAACATAGTATGGGACAGTTGTGGAATGCGATGTATTCATTTGGAATCTAACCACTAGCATCAAAAAAAACTTTTACGCAATGTGGCTTACGCAACAGATCAGAACATTTAGCTTAAAATGTTGATAAACTATTAGGCTATATCTTCACATTATAAGCGCAGCAATGCGCACATGGTAGTAGGCTATAAACGCAAATGTTCCATTAGCAGGAAAAAACATAAAAAGTGACTGCAAATGTAATTATGCATGTAATGCTTTTATTATAAAGGTGCATTTTTATGGTGAAAATGATCTTCCCCAAATTTGAAACTCACGTGCCGCTCATGTATTCCAGTTAATCTGCTTTACAAGGCGTGTTGAGCCTAATGTGCTTAATTTTAAGAAGTTATTTGGCCACTTTAGATGTGATACAAAGCTTATTAAAACATAGGCCTATGGGCTAGGCTACATGGGGTGTGCGACTATTATTCGAAAAAGTAGCAAGAAAAGGCTTTGTTTCTTATGCTGGGCATCATTCACAAGTGATAAGCAATATTGTCACCCATAATCTTTATTTAATTTTGTATTTACATATACTAAATAATATATATGTGTGAATGGAGGACGCTTTTCCCTGTGGTTCATTTTCATGCAAGCCAGGTAGGTTATACTGCTGTTGTAAATATAAGCAATGTGCTTAATGTTAGGAAAGTTAAGAAATACACAGAGTAGGCCTAGCCTGTAGAAAGCAAATCCTCCTCTTTGTAGTAGAGGCCATTACTCTGTTTTCTTGCACAATTGCATAGCCTATTGAAATGTTGCGCAACATGAGCTCATGGGCTCTGATTAAGTATTTGATTAGATTTTCAAAAAAACATTTGCATGGATGTCAAAGTGATTAGAGTGACAATAGAGTGTTGAGTAACAGGCAGTTAGCAAGTTTGGTAGGCTACTAATGACCATCAGCAGCATCAGAGCTTGGAGAAGCCTAATTACCGTGACAGAACAGTCATGTGGAATTTGACTGCTTTCATGACTCGTGACTGCCGGTGTGGTGATAATACGGTCACTGCAACAGCCCTACTCATGGGTAGGTGTCAGTAAGAGCTGGAAGAAGTGACATTAACTGGATATTTAGAGAGAGAACGGCAGAGCGAGGGAGAGGTTATCCAGACTGTTAAAACAGTCTTGGTTTGACCACCAGACAACAGAAAGACAAAGAAAACTGCTAGGAGCTGAACCTTTATTTAACTAGACAAGTCAGTTAAGAACAAATTCTTATTTTCAATGACGGCCTAGGAACAGTGGGTTAACTGCCTTGTTCAGGGGCAGAATGACAGATTTTTACCTTGTCAGCTCGGGGATTTGATCTTGCAACCTTTCGGTTAGTAGTCCAACGCTCTAACCTGCGCGACTTATTTGGCAAATCTGTCCATAATTCTGTCCTCCTGATTCCTGCTTACAAGCAAAAACGAAATCAGGAAGTACCAGTGACTCGCTCAATACGGAAGTGGTCAGAAGACGCGAATGCTACGCTAGAGGACTGTTTTGCTAGCACAGACTGGAATATATTCCAGGATTCATCCAATGGCATTAAGGAGTATACCAGCTCAGTCGCCGGCTTCATCAATAAGTGCATCGACGATGTCGTCCTCACAGTGACCGTACGTACATATCCTAACCAGAAGCCATGGATCACAGGCAACATCCGCACCGAGTTAAAGGCTAGAGCTGTCGCTTTCAAGGAGCGGGACACTAATCCAGACACTTACGAGAAATGTCTCTATGCAATTTCTCACCGACAACGATGGGAGAGCCTATAGGGAGGAGGTCAGAGGCCTGACAGTGTGGTGCCAGGACAACAACCTGTCCCTCAACGCGAGCAAGACAAAGGAAATGATCGTGCACTACAGGAAAAAGAGGGCCGAACACACCCCCATTCACATTGACGGGGCTGTAGTGGAGCGGGTCGAGAGTTTCACATTCCTTGGTGTCCATATGACCAACAAACTATCATGGTCCAAACACACCAAGAAAGTTGTGGAGAAGGCACGACAATGCCTCTAGTCACCCAAGCCATAAACTGTTCTCTATGCAACCGCATGGCAAACGGTACCGGAGTGCCAAGTCTAGGTCCAAATGGCTCTTTAACAGCTTCTACCCCCAAGCCATAAGGCTGCTGAACAATTAATCAAGGGCATACCCCCCCACCCACTTTACCCCTACCTACATGTACAAATTACCTCAACTAACCTGTACCGCCACACATTGACTCGGTACCGGTATGCCATTATTGTTATTTTATTGTGGTATTTTATTTTTTTATTTTTTTTTACCTTAGTTTATTTTGTATATTATTTTTTTTATTTTGTAACTTAACTCCATTTTCTTAAAACTGCACTGTTGGTTAAGGGCTTGAAAGCATTTCACGGTAAGGTCTACACCTGTTGTATTCAGCACGTGACAAATAAAATTTGATTTTAACTTTCATTATCCTCCCTCCTTATGAGGGAGAGAAATTTGAAAATATCTTACAGATATGTGGGTTTTTGGTAACGGAATTTCAAGGCACAAGGCAATATTTCATAAACTTACAGAAGGTAAACAATTTCTCTAAAACTAAAGTGTTGATATTAGTTGGCAGGGGTCTTTATGTCAACATTGTGTTTTGATGTATTTCTGATACCCTTAAAGACTTTTTCTGGTAGATGAATTCTAAGACCCCCTTTCCATCTGTTTATCCAGAAAAATGTATCTATCTATGCCTTTAATTTCCCCAAAACATATTTAGCTTTCATTTGACACCCAATTTGATATGCTCCTACGAAGTTCACATGTTGCTTATGTGGAAATATCGAACAGTAGAAAATAGGAAGTAGCTATAGTAGTAAAATTCACAAGCGTCATTCGGTACTGCCTTGTCAGCGTCAACTAGGCCTGCTCGATCTCGCAGATTGATGACTTTCCCATCCCAATCAAGAGTGACATAACCATGCACGTTCCCGACAAAACTTTAGGTCTCCAAAAATACATATTATTCTCCAGAATAGGTCGTTTTCAAAATACGCCTTATTGATACTAATTTATTATTATGATATATAATATATCAATATTGCATCCGCCCACAAAGATCCAAAAGCAATCGAACAATATTATGGCCATTGGAACATAATCCAGTAAGTAGTAAAATATTGTGTCGGTGTTGTAGTAGCTGGACATCGCTGAGTATTTAGACATACAATAAAACAAAAGACAAATAGAATACACGTATCGACATCAACAGTGTTATCATACGGTTGATAAAGCATGTGCCAATAAAATACTAAATAGTGCATTATGATGTTTTAATATCTTGGTCTTGAATATCTAAACATCTCACCTCCAGCTAGGCACGTGGGCTTCATAGTCCCAATATTCCCTGCTCTTCAAAGTGTTGACATCGGCGTACACCCGAGATTTACTGCCGGCCGCAGGGCCGGGCATTGCGAGCACCGGAGCACCGTCTGTGTGGAGGATTCGATTGCCACAGAGCTCTTTTGCTGGCAACACAGACCACGGTCTCGCGCTGTCCGATTAGGAGGGGTCCTATTATCTGATATCTTCCCCACGAGAGATGACCACAGTGTGCTGCGAGCAGTTACCACTGAGCAGCGATCGTTGCACAGATTGCCAGAAGCAGCTAAACCGAATTGGGTACCAAGGTTGATGGGATGGAAAGGGGCCGTCAGATATAGCTAGTGTTAACTAAGACGGCTGGGAGGAGAATTAAAATTAAGTGTTGAGGTAGAAAGGAAAAATCACGAACTGGTACTATTTACGTAAAATAAGTTTAAACATTGTATTAAAACGGACCAAAACAGTGACTGAGATGCCAGGCTTTGGGGAGTTTATGAATGAAATTATTGCGGGTTAAAACCCCGAGGGCCTTAAATACCGAATCCGATGCAGGGATCCTACAAGAATAGTCTTGCGATGGCCCTCCCAAGTCAACAATCTTCCAGCGGTGTGGATGGATGTGATGAGGAGGAATTGAATGGGCAAGTTGGGGTTTACAGCTCACCCCTAGCTACTGGGTATTGCCTAGTAGCTACAGCCGGTTAGAGAGGGGGTGGAGTAGAAATCGATGTTGTTAGCTAGTATGCTAACGCAGAGAGAATTGCACCACCATTGAGCGCCGGTGCAGTGCACCCTCGCCGGGGCGCGTAGCATATGAAAGCGGAGGGAACACCGCTTCAAAATCCCTTGAAAAGCCTGTTGGAGGTCGGGTTTTGAGGCTTTCTTTTAGAAACGCCCCGGTCCTTATTCCGAACCGCAGGGAACCGGATTGCGATATAAGGCGCACCCGGAAACGAACATCATCTAGATACGCTTGTGGAATGGCCATATCAAAGACAGTACAGTATGAAGATAAGCTAAAAATGATTCTCCAATTCAAATCCCCGATAACACTTGTAGACGATGTCATGGCGACTTTGGCTAGCAAAGCTCAGGCGTAGAGACACGTTATACGGTCTAATGGTCGTCTCGCGCCAAGTGCACACAGTCGTATCAAAGACACTCTTTGATATAAAGACAAATATGAAACCGTTTCAGTTAGTCACTTTCACGAGGTTGGAGTAGTAACATGTTCATCTACTTTAGACATTGGCTCGAATCTAGGTTGTGTCTTTAGAATTCGATATAAAAAACAACAACTAAGGAAGACATTTTCACTTCTCTCATTGACTTTTCACTTCTCTCATTGATTCTCATCCCAGACCCTGGCCTGTTTGTGCTGTTTCGCAAACGTTCCCGGAAGTCTCGCGATGTTGCACTTCTAGGTTTAGAAACTCTGTGGCCACATGGCTCCAGCTTCAGCTAAGGCTGCAGCGCCTTCTAGTGTGTAGGATATACAAATGCATTTGAAACAATTGTTCCATCACTAACCATGTTCACATCCAGTTTTTATGAGATTAAAATCATACCATTTTTTTTTTTTTTAAATCACCACAGCTGTGGTGGAAACAGATAGTTTCTGTAAAATTGTATAAATGGCAACAGATAATTTGTTCATTTGACATGGTGGGATCTATTTGTGTCGGTAAAATTAATTATCTGATGGAAACGCTTTTATGCGCAAATATTAATATAATAACCATCATATCAAAGTACATTTGGAGTCACGCGATTGGTGTGTGGTCCTCCCACTATGACCATGCATTTATTAGTCTACAGGTTGAATACAATTATGATTAACTTCACGGGGTGGTGAAAGTGCACGGTTATCTTGATGCTCCTTTCCTAAAAATATCGAGGCTTATTCTTGTGACGTGATGATTGTTGCTTGACTGCCGTTTGACAAACTCATATATTATCACTGTTATCCATAATAATCTTATCATGCAGACTAGCCTACCCGCACTGTATCTGCAAACTGTTGGCTTGAGCCATCTGCCGAAACCAGAGTAGGCAGTATACTATTTAAAGCAACAGTTTTTGTGACAAAACTATCCGTAGAGTTGAACATATGATGGAAAGACATTGAACTTTAGATTTTTCCTGGGTACATTAAAACTTTTGCGAAAACGTCATTTTATGTGCACTACCTCATCATGCACTGACTTTAATCTGCAACAAATCTGTTTGATGGAAACACCACTGGTGGGAAAATACGCCTATTTTCTTTATGCAGATTTGAGAATATTTGCATGAAAATCGATCGCGGATTGGATGGAAACCTAGTTACTATATATATTATATTTATATAATTGGTTTCCATCCAATTGGCACAGATTTTTATGCGAATTTTCTAAAATCCGCAACAATTTCCTTTTATAAATTATCAGATTTTACGTGTGCTAGTCACGTAATTTAGAACTCTATCCGTCCATGGCTGGTCTGCGCAGACGCAGCAACCGCCTCCCCACCAGTTTGTTTACCTTAGCAACCATGGCAGAGACCGTTCAAGATGTTTCTGAAGCAGATAAGCGACATCTCGTTGAACTCGTCAAAGAACTCAGGTATAAAAATATTTTTCAGTTTCAACACTTTTAACTCTTGTCTTAACTCACAGATTTGCTACATAGAGTAGCAATTTGTGGCCGCAAAAAAATAAAAGGCCTAGCACAGCCTTGTCCCTCACTGCCTCTTTTTCCAGACGCTCCAATGCGGTGCTACGGGCAGAAACTGATATGTATGAGTGGTATATAAGCCGCTTGGACCCCAGGGACTTGGTTCCTCAGCCGTTATCAGATTCCCTGGGAGCAGCTGCAGCATCACAGTTGGAGATTGGAGGGGTATGAGAAAGCATCTTGCACAACTTCCACAAACTTAATGTGTTGAATGAAATTGATTTCCCTACCCTATATGTTCTTTGACCTCTTGTGATTGACTCATGCACTATAGTCTCGTCGTCCACTATAACCTCGTAGGTATAAGCCTTCTACTGTGCAAGTTTGACAACACATATCCATCCTCGTGTTGGCCGGTTATTAGTTCCAAGTATGAGTCCTGTTAACTTTCTCAATTTCAGGATAGCAGAGCTGGGGATGTATAGCCCTAAGCCTTCTCTGTATTATTATATGGTTGGCTAAGGCTTGGGTGGGAAACACAAAGTGTGTGTGTTATTACCATCGAAAATAAGGGGTTTTACTGCATGTTTGAATGCTTGTATTTCTGTGGCTTTAGGGCCGTGGGAGAAAGATGAAAACACGGACAACGGCTCTGGAGCAGTTACAACGTCTGACATTGGAGCAAAAGTGTGACGTGGCACAGAGAGAGTTAGATGAAACCAAGGAGGACCTGGAGAAACTGAATGAGAGCTCAGAGAGAGTGCTCCACAACTATAAGGTAAACACAATATACAAACAGAGAGAGAACGGATAGAGAAAGACTATTCTGGATCTGTGTAACCTGCAGAGGAATCTGTGATTTGGTTTAGTTGTGGTCTATTTAAGATGCACTGAAACCCATTCAGATTTCTGGCATTATTACAGTACCAGTCAAAAGTTTAGACACACCTACTCATTCCAGGATTTGTCTTTATTTTTACTATTTTCTACATTGTAGAATAACAGTGAAGACATCAAACTATAAAATAACACATATGGAATCATGTAGTAACCCATTTTTTTTAAACAAATCAAAATATATTTAATATTTGAGATTCTTCAAAGTAGCCACCTTTTGCCTTGATGACAGCTTTGCACACTCTTGGCATTCTCTCAACCAGCTTTGTGAGGTAGTCACCTGGAATGCATTTCAATTAACAGGTGTGCCTTGTTAATTTGTGGAATTTCTTTCCTTCTTTATGCATTTGAGCCAATCAGTTGTGTAGTGACAAGGTAGGGGTATACAGAAGATAGCCTTATTTGGTAAAATACCTAGTCTATATTATGGCAAGAACAGCTCAAATAAGCAAAGAGAAACGACAGTCCATCATTACTTTAAGACATGAAGGTCAGTCAATCCGGAAAATTTCAAGAACTTTGAAAGTTTTGTTGTGGAAATTCTTACACAGGGACACTCAAAGTCAATCTTAAAAAAAAAAAAATGTATACTTTGTTTTTATTGTAGGAACACAAAGAAAGTACAAATAAAGTAAAATAAAAGAACAAAAAAGATCTGGCAGTTACAGTGCACTTCATACCTTCATCATCATATCATCATATTAGTTACATTGGCATCTTTGAATTAGACCTTTTCCAAGTACGAAACCCATTTTTCCCAGTATTCCTGACCTCTCTCCTCTTGTGTTCTTAAAGCAAAGGTCATACGCTCCATGTGGTGTATTTCTTTTACAATGTCGATCCATTGTGTCACTGTGGGAGGGTCTTTTTGTAGCCATTTCCTAGTGATAGCCTTTTTACTGGCTGCCAGTAGGACCTTCAAGAGGTACTTTTCTCTATTGTGTAAGTTATCAGGTATTTCACCCAAGTACAAAGAAATTAATGTTTGTTCTATGTCAAATCCCATTATTTTTCCAATGTTAAATCTTATTTCTCCCCAGTAAGTTTCGATTGCGGGGCAGGACCAAAAGATATGAGAGTGGTCCGCCCTCAATAGACCGCATTCTCTCCAACAAGGGTGTGGTGAGCCAGTCTGTTTTGATTTCAGTTTAGGTGTTATGAAGAAACATATAACATTCTTCCAACAGAATTCTCTCCATGATCTTGAGTTGGTGGAGCTTTGTTGAGTCTCTAATATGTTCAATCATGTTTCATCAGTTATTTCAATGTTAAGTTCCTCCTCCCATTTCTTTTTAATATCGTTTGTAGAATGTTTCTTTGAGGATTGAATTCCCAAGTAGAGATTTGAAATCGTTTTTTTGTTACTCCCCAAGTTGTATGCGTTAGTGAATATTTGGATTAATTCTGGAGGTGCTCGAGGGTCAGTCACTTTTATCTCCCTTAAGAAATAGTGTCGGACTTGTAGGTACTCAAAGTCAATCTTAAATGAATCATTGTTTATTATCAGAGCGCTGGAGAGGTTCCAACAAACCCGATGCGCCATAGTGAATGTCTGTTAGGAGCTCTGCTGCGGCAGTCCCAGCAGTTGTCTTATATACAGCTATGTACAGACAAGTTATATTTGCATGATTTATTTATTTGCATAATTAATTCATCATTACCGTTTTTCATGCATGTGACCAACCAATACTGGTTCATAACATGTGACAGACCAATACTTCACGAGGCTTCTTCTCTCTAAGCTGAGACCTTGAAACTGAGATATCTTTCGTTCTCAAAACAAGGTCTGGGCGTACTGGAAAATTGCAGATACTGATAAATGAGGATTCGTTCAATCACTCACTTGCATGAACACAGAAATTGGTTATAAGAAAAGCACATGTATAACATTTCCATCACAGTTTCTTCAAGTGCAGTCTCAAAAACCATCAAGACTCAGAGTTACCTCTGCTGCAGAAGTTCCTTTGAGTTACCAGCCTCAGAAATTGCAGCAAAGAGACTTGCTTGGGCCAAGAAACACGAGCAATGGACATTAGACCGGTGGAAATCTGTCCTTTGGTCTGATGAGTCCAAATTTGAGAATTTTGGTTTCAACCGGCGTGTCTTTGTGAAACGCAGAGTAGGTGAACGCATGATCTCTGCATGTGTGGTTCCCACCGTGAAGCATGGAGGAGGTGGTGTGATGGTGCTTTGCTGGTGACTGTCAGTGATTTATTTAGAATTCAAGGCACACTTAACCAGCATGGCTACCACAGCATTCTGCCGCGATACACCATCCCATCTGGTTTGCGCTTAGTGTGACTATAATTTATTTTTCAACAGAACAATGACCCAACACACCTCCAGGATGTGTAAGGGCTATTTGACTAAGAAGGAAAGTGATGGAGTGCTGCATAAGATGACCTGGCATCCACAATCACCCGACCTCAACCGAATTGAGATGGTTTGGGATGAGTTGGACCGCAGAGTGAAAAGCTGCCAACAAATGCTCAGCATATGTGGGAACTCCTTCAAGACTGTTGGAAAAGCACTCCCAGTGAAGCTGGTTGAGAGAATGCCAAGAGTGTGCAACGCTGTCGTCAAGGCAAAAGGTGGCTACTTTGAAGAATCTTCAACATAAATTATATTTTGGTTTGTTTAACACTTTTTTGGTTACTACATGATTCCATTTTGTTTTATATATAGTTTTGATGTCTTCACTATTATTCTACAATGTTGAAAATAGTAAAAATAAAGAAAAACCCTTGAATGAGTAGGTGTGTCCAAACCTTTGACTGGTACTGTATATTGTATCAAAAGCTTGATAACCAATCATTTCTGGGCCCTTCCCCATATTAGGCAACTCTGGAGGAAGCAGATATTCGACTTGTGGAGGTCAAGAAAGCAAGTTATGAGTTTGACCGTGATGTCGCTAAGGTGTTGAGGGAGAAGAGAGGTGTCATGATGGGAGCAGAGAAGGTCATTCGATATTTTGAGGACAGGATGAGAGCAAAGGTAAGCAAGCTGCATGTCAGGCAGGGTGGTCAGGTCAGAGTTCTTAAATCACATTTGGTTCCTCACTTGAATTACACATCTTGGAAGTAATGCAAGCTTCAATATCAGCATTCACTGTTACTGACTGCTGCCCTGTTTCTCTGACCTCATCACCTGTTCATCTCATCCTGCTGCTACCTTTACTTCATCCTACAGGACACACTGGTTGAGAAGTTGCGGTTGAAGAATGCAGCTCTCCATGTGCAGAAGAGGAAGTTGCAGTTACAGCTACGACAGAAAGAGGAAATGGGTGAAGCCCTGCACGAGGTGGATTTCCAGCAGCTGAAGATCGAGAACAGCCAGTATCTCGAACGCATTGATGAAAGAAACCAGGACCTTCTGCGCCTAAAACTCCTGGCAGGAAACACCCTACAGGTTCTCAACTCCTACAAGGTTTGATTCCTATTCAAACACTATTGTATGTACATCTCTTTTCTTGTGCAGGGGTGTGATCAGGTTCAGGAGAGCGGAATTATATATTCCTGGTTGGGGAATCTGAACTTGAGAGGTAGATCCCTTGAGATACACTGATAAAACTCAAGGCTTATTTTCATCACCCAGGTCCAACTAAGGTACTTGACCTTTGTTGTGTTAGTACGTATGTGGGGGTTTGGGACTTTGATAAGGAAATGTGTTGTTTTTCCCATTGTAGAAGAAGCTGCAGAGCATGACATGTGAGTCAAAGCTGCTTAGTAGTGACATCACCTCCCGTAAGGAGATGCTGGTGAAGATCGAGGAGGAGACACTGCAGGCAGAAGAGGTCAATTTAACATTCACCTGTTTAGTTGTAGCCAACTATTCAGCTATGTTTGCAACACTGCTGGTGGGTAGGCTAATAAATATCCCCCTCTCTGTGTCCTTCTTGGGCAGGAGCGAGCCAAGGCTGAGACTCTTAACAGGAAGCTGCGAGGCCAGCTGGCAGATTTCCGTGTTCCCCACGTGCTGCAATACATCACAGCTAAGGCCTCCCATAGCCAGCTCGAGCAGAGTGTCCGAGCCTGGGAGCGAAAAGTTGAGATTTCTGAGGTGAGAGTCAAAGTTGTAGGTTAGTTATAACTTTACTTACGAAGGGTACCTACAGAAGGTAAGTACATATTTCATAACACATTGATAATAATATTTTCATGTTGTATTTTCATGTTGGCTTCTGTTCTGCTTATGAATTTGTAAATGTTATGAAGTCCTTACCTACATAGGTACCCTTTTTAAGTAATGTTATCAAGTTGGGTAAGGGACATGCAGTTCTGAAATTATCATTATAGAACCAAAGTTCCTGATTTCCATGCCATCCATACAGATGGCTCTGAAGACACATACCAAGACCTGGAACAAGCTGAAGGAAGCTGCAGGAGTAGGACCAGTCACAGCCCGGTGAACCCGCACATGCTTCCTAATAAATCTATTCTCTGCAAATATTCAATCATCCAAAGCAGTCAAAAAACTGTCAAAAATCCATCAGTCTCTTTTGTAAACTAGCGGAGATATGCCCTTATAAAGTAACTCATGTGTTTTAGCTGTTTTTAACTTGCAGTATATGGAACATTTGTAGAATGGTTGAACAATCATGCCTTAAGTCACAATTGAACTTATCGCTTGTAATAGGGTGGTTAAGCTGATAAATCGTTCATTTTTTGATAAAAACACAAAATATGTACCCTGAAAAGATTTCAATATGGAGCCACCCCAGATTTGACCTCTGGGGGGTGTGGCAGCCATTCTTTTAAATGGCCCCCAACTAACAACATTTTACAATTCAGAAGGACTGCTTTGAGGTAAAGGCACCAACTTTGTCATAGACCCTAGAATTATGGTCCCTGAAAAGATCTAGATATGGAGCCACCACAGATTTGGCCCCTGGGGGCTGTGGCGGCCATCTTACAAAATGGTTGCCGATGGTAACACTATGGTAGCCTTAGATACCCTTAAACGATTTAGATATGGCGCCACTGCAGATTTGGCCCTGGCAGCTATCTTACTAAATGTCCCCAGACTGTATCACTATTTTGCAAACAAATAATCTACAAAATGTCATGGCCTATACTTATTTGACTTAAAAGTAATGGCCTATACTTCTTGGCCTGGATCTCCTGAAACACAAAAGGTTTAACAGTTACACACAGTATAATACAGGGATCAACTAGATTAAGCTGCAAACAATTTTTTATTGAGCGGATGGTCAAGGGGCTGGAACATAATTACAAATAATTTGCAAATTGACCGCAAGAAGACCAAACATATATAACTAAAACATAATTTCAAATCTTGCTTACATTTGTATATGATCACATACATCTCTCTATTATGTGTGGGAATACTATGGAACAGATTTCAAAAATTAAAATCACTTAGAGCTAATTTGCTGGTGTTTTTACAGTCTTTTATGTCCAACAATAAAAATACAACATTCTTTTTTTTTGCTCAGAAAACTTGGGAGGGGCCAAAAAAAAGTTGTACCTGGGAAATATCCCAGCCATTAAGTTGGAATAGTTCACAATTGTTGTGGACAATTTTCTCAGTCAGACAAGAGCTTTAGCTGGCACACATAATCTTTTACTTTTAAAACTCTGTTTCATTAACAAAAGTATGACACTAGTTTTTCTACTTGCAGTTTAATATACTTTTCTGCTATTTCATCAAAGTAAAGGCTATGCACCAGTTTAGTATACCATGGACTTTTGGTGGTGATTGATGATCTGAGAGACCTCCAAAATCATCATTAGGGGTTCACAGCAAAGTTGTGAAACCTATTGTTATTCTTAGATTTTAAAACATTACTTGACTTGGTCACATAAGTCATACATAGAATGGTAACTTTTTTTCTAATTTGTCACACAGAAACTAGAGGCAATAAGTAACTTGGTCAAAATGAATTGCACCAATTGGCCTAAACTTTGGATGTAGGCATCTTTCCTCATGCTGAACAAATGTGGCTCAAGAACCCATCAGGATAGATTTTCCTCCATCTTGGAAATGTTAGAAATCTTCTTCTCATGAACTATGTCCAAATAACACCAAATTCGTAGGCCCATGGTACATCTCTTTACTTAATTTGAGAAAAGCTAAGGGATTGGTTAATAAGATATGGCTGAGTTATTGATAAATCCAGAAATCAGATTTTACGTGTTCTTTTCAATCCTTTGTACATCCACTTCACAATGGCCTATTAACGTGAAACTTTATTTTAGGGTCATCAGAGACATTACCATGATGAACCATGTTACATTTGGCATTGATATCTTAAAAAATAAGGAAACTATCCTGAACAAAAATATAAAAACGCAACATGTAACAATTTCAACTATTTTACTGAGTTACAGTTCATATAAGAAAATCAGTCAATTGAAATAAATTCATTAGGCCCTAATCTATGGACTTCACATGACCGGGCAGGGGGATTGGGTGGGCCTTGGAGGGTATAGGCACACCTAATGGGGAACCAGGCCCTGCCAATCAGAATTAGTTTTTCCCCACAAAAGGGCTTTATTACAGATAGAAATGCTCCTCAGTTTCATCAGCTGTCCAGGTGGCTGGTCTCAGACAATCCCACAGGTGAAGAAACCGGATGTGGAGGTCCTTGGCTGGCGTGGTTACAAGTGGTCTGCGGTTGTGAGGACGGTTGGACTTACTGTCAACTTCTCTAAAACAATGTTGGAGGTAGTTTATGGTAGAGAATTTAACATTCAATGCTCTGGCAACAGCTCTGGTGGACATTCCTGCAGTCAGCATGTAAATTGCATGCTCCCTCAAAACCTGAGACATCTGTGGCATTGTGCTGTGTGACAAAACTGCACATTTTAGTGTCCCCTGCACAAGGTGCACCGGTGTAATGATCATGCTATTTAATCATCTTCTTGATATGCCACACCTGTCAGGTGGATGGATTATCTTGGCAAAGGCCAAATGCTCACTAACTAAACAAATTTGTGCACAAAAATAAGCTTTTTGTGCGTATGGAAAAATTCAGGGATCTTTTATTTAATCTCAAGAAACATGGGACCAACACTTTACATGTTGCGTTTATATTTTTGTTCAGTATATTAACAATTCATTTTTTTTTACAATGTAACACTATTGCTTAAAATAATCTTGTCATGGAATAAGTCTGATTCACTCTAAATTTGGTCTCATCACAATGTTTCCTGAAGAGTTTGAAAAAATAATGTTGATGCATTCAAAGATGGTCAAACTATACAAGTAGATGCATATTAGCACATTTTTTATTTAGACTCATGATTGCACATAAAGGAAGATAGTTCCTACATGATAGTGCTTGCTTTGTTATCCAACTGGTCTTGTGTCCTTTGTTATCCTGTGAACCCCAATAATTTCTGCTTGCAGCTATATTTGAAGATAATTACAGTGCATTCGGAAAGTATTCAGACCCCTTGACTTTTTCCACATTTTGTTACGTTACAGCATTATTCTAACATGTATTAAATTATTTTTTCCCCCTCATCAATCTACACACAATACCCCATAATGACAAAGTGAAAACAGGTTTTTAGAAATGTTTGCTAATTTATATAAAAAATATTTAAAAAACAGTAATACCTTATTTTACATAAGTATTCAGACCCTTTCCTATGAGACTTGAAATTGAGCTCAGGCGCATCCTGTTTCCATTGATCATCCTTAAGATGTTTCTACAACTTGATTGGACTCCACCTTTAGTAAATTCAATTGATTGGACATGATTTGAAAAGGCACACAGAAATAGAAAGCATCAACTGAATGTTAAATGTCAGGTATTTTAATTGTATTGTTTACTTGTTGAATGTTTGTGAAGTCTTGATTTGTGGTTGTTTGTAATGTCTTGTTAATTGTTGTTGGACCCCAGGAAGATTAGCTAGCGTCACAACGTTAGCTAATGGGGATCCTAATAAAAATTACAATCTGGACTATATAAGGTTACACAGTTGACAGTGCACATCAGAGCAAAAACCAAGCCATGAGGTTGAAGGAATTGTCCTTAGAGCTCAGAGACAGGATTGTGTTGAGGCACAGATCTGGGGAAGGACACCAAAACATTTCTGCAGCATTGAAAGTCGAAGAAAATAGTGGCCTTCATCATTCTTGAATGGAAGAAGTTTGGAACCACTAAGACTCTTCTTAGAGCTGAGGAATCGGGGGAGAAGGGCCTTGGTCAGGGAGGTGACCAAGAACCCAATGGTCACTCTGACAGAGCTCCAGAGTTCCTCTGTGGAGATGGGAGAACCTTCCAGAAGGACAACCAAAGTTTCTAAAAACCTGTTTTTGCTTTGTCATTATGGGGTATTGTGTGTAGATTGACGAGGGGGAAAAAACTATTTAATCAATTTTAGAAAAAGGCTGTAACGAAACAAAATGTGGAAAAAGTCAAGGGGCCTGAATACTTTCCCGAATACACTGTATTATTGGATCAGTGGAGCAAAACAGAATATCAAAAGAGATGAGCACAGAATCAAAAGCACTGTAACTAAGCAGCTAACTTACTATTGTCTACTAAACAAAATCTTGTGGCTTTGGACCCGACCAGACAGCTTGTATTAAATTGTATGCTGTACAATGTACATCAACCAATGCCATATATGAACCAATAGCAGGTATGTTACCAAAACATTGGGAGATGTACACAAGAATCTCTAAACTATAACATACAGTACAACATCTTGCCTAATTGGGGTCAAATGCATTTAAGAATGCTGCCAGATCTTTTCATTGTACATACATTCATCTCTGTACTAAATTTGTTCTGTTTCTCTAACAAAAAAGCCTTCAAAACTGTAAAGTATTACCGATAGTGGCCATTTTGTAAGATGCCATCACAGCCCCAGGGGCCAAATCTGTAGTGGCTCCATATCTAAGCCTAAGTCTTAAAATTTGGAGCCTTTCTCTTAAAATAGTCATTCTAAAATATTGGTACTGCTAGGCAGTCATTTTCAAAGATGGCTGCCACAGCTCCCAGGGGCCAAATCTGTGGTGGCTCCGCATCAAAATATTTTCAGGCTACGTAAATCTACTTCTCTGCCAACTGCATTTCTCAAAATAGTCCTTCTGAACTGTAAAACAGTTAGTCGGCAGCCATGTTGTGAGATGGCCCAAATCTGGGGTGGCTCCATATCTAAATCTTTTCAGCTCTGACTAATTTGGTGCCTTTACCACAAAGCAGTCCTCTAAATAAATTGTATATTGAGTATTACAGTCAGAGGCCATTTTGAAAAATGGCTGCTACGCACCCCCAGGGACCATATCTGCAGTGGCTCCATATCTAAACATTTTCAGGGTATACACATCTACAGCTGTACCAAATTTGTTGCTTTTAGTGAACGCTTGAGTAACATTTTGCAACGTAACCACTCTACTATTGACAGACTATGTAAACAAATAGCATCTGACCAAATTATGCAAGATTTTGGTTCTGGGTTAACAGAGATTACAATTAACTACATGAGTGTTATATTTGTACATTACATTATCAATGGTAAGTGCAGTGTATTTCTTCTGGGTGGCATAAAGAACATGTTATAGTCTGTATTTAAGCAAGCATTACACACCCTATTACAAATTAGAAAATGTTATTTTAGTGAATGTACACATCTTGTCATATTGTTTAACTACCTAATCTACATACTTAAAAATCCTGAAAGAATACATGCCAGTCCCCTCTGCAATTAAACATACATGACACCCCCCCCCTTTATAAAAAGTTTATTTGTTAGTGCTGTGTGTATTGAATGCTACATACAGATATTTTAGCATGAATGTACACATAATGTACGTTGTCACAATAATTTCTTCACATAACAATTTGAAAAAAGCTATGTGGAATAAGTGCCATCTGAAGCACTAATACCTAGGACAGATTACAGGAACTAACACAGCAGGCATGCACAGAACAGAGAAAGCAGGGTCAATAGGCAGGGGCTAACCGTTATGCACTACACCAGATCAAAAGTCATGTCAATCACAGTCCTAATGACCCTTCCATCAATCAAACATCTCCCCCATTACATCCTAAAAGGCCCTGTTACCTCCTCCCAAGAATGGAAATATTCATATAGATTTTAAAATAATATTTTTTTTTAAAATGTATATAAACTAAACATATACAGTACTTTTCTTTTTAATTCAATTCACAACTGCTTTTTGATGTTGTCTTAATGCCAGATGAAAGACGAACGACGACAGACAAATGACAAACTGTTAGCCCACCTCAGGTGACGATGGAGAAAACAAAAAAAACACAGCACAGTACAAGAAACAGAGCAACAACATTGAGGCAGTCAGTTCTGGAGTAGAATGGGTTTCTAAATAACCCTGACCCCAGTTTAACAGTCTACTGAAACTGATTATAAAAAAGAACCTTCCTCAAAGTTAGCATTACCTTATCATAAAATAGTTTTTCAATACTGCACTCAAACCACAACCAAATACATCCCCTTGAAATACTTCCTTTGAAAAAAAGACCCCCCCACACACAAAAAAACAAACACTTTGCGCCACATTGATTTGCCCTCAAAGTTGACACAGATTTTTGCCTTATTAGTTGTCTTACCACTTACAGACTATAAAGAGGTTCAATCCATAACTTTTGCAATCAAGCTTAAGCAGCCCATTTTGGTAAGGATGCTATAAAAAAATAAGGCTATAAAATCCAGAAGTTAAAATGATCTGCACAAATATACTGCAGATAAGTTTGACATAACTGGGGTTAACGAAAACTATACAGACCTGACAAAATTCTACACCAGATGTATGTTTTATACAATTCACTTCACAGCCAGGATTCCATTTTCACAGACATGATTCAACAATCATTCATCGAATAAACACAAAGGAGCACCAGGGGTCAGAATCCTTGTAGGGCTTAGAGACAGAATGTTCTCCTTGGAAACTTGCAACATACCACCACTATCATAACTATGACTTCAAAAGATGAAAAACATTTAAAGTCCTCATATGATAAAAAGTTGTAACATACAAAACAACCAATGCAGTTTTAGAAATAAGACAGTTATGCAACTTCTGTAACCGAACTGGTAAACATACTCGCATACATATTGTACTACATACACGCCGTAAGAGGAAGCTTGATCAGGTTTTAGACATTTTCAGCACAGATACTCTTCACTGATCTCTGTAGGAATATGAACTGTATATTAGTGTGAAATATATTTCTATATACCAGTGAGATGTCTTGATACTTCAGCTGGTTAATCTCCACACCTTTGGGATTTGCTGCAGTACAATGGTGTTTTGGTACAAACTATAGTTGCCACAATGATGGCCACATATAAGTCCACATACAGTCACAAACTTTTGTAATATTTCACAATAGCACAAAAACAATTTAAAAAATAAACCACTTCTAGTTGGAGTTGATTCGTGTACATAAAAATAAAAAATAAAAATACTAAAGCAGAGTAGAGGTGCATGATTTTATTGTATATGCGTCAGGGGTTGGAACCAAAATTATTTTCCAATTGTTTTGTTCTGAAGAACAGAACCATTATTTTTTTCATTATGTTGCAATGTTTCCATTAGCAAAATGAATGTTCTGAACCGGTTCGAACCCAAGAAAGTAATGATTTATATCATTCCTTTTTAAACCTCTACATTTAGCTCAACATTAAATTACTTCCCCAATCAGTGAGGATAGAGCAGCTTGCTATGGCACGGGCAAGCAATAGTTGTCTGACATCTACTGCATGTGTAAACAAGTGTAGGGCGCGAGATGCGATTGAAATTTTCCAGGTGGGGAAAGATCGAGAGAGGGTGGAGGAGGAGGCTTGAAGCGCTGGGCATCTTGTGATGACATGCATTATCTGAACTAGGCCCACAGAATTATACCTACGGAGGAGCGGCTTATATGAAGGAACTTTGAATGTCTTTGAACTTGAAAAGAGTTGGCTGAAAGTTGGACGAGAGCTAGCTAACAAACTTGTGTGTGCAGAGCGGCATCAGAATTAAAATAAAAACACATCTTACCTTTTTGTAGTTAATAAATCCAATGTGAAACATGATAAGGATACTATAGTTAACCAGCATTGATAAAGTAAATCCATTCTTCTCTAATAAAAAAAAAATCTAAATTTCTGAATCCCGCATGTAACGTCAGTAGGATACAGTGCTTCGGAGGGGGAGGGACAGGTAAACTACACACACACGCAAAGATTTTCTGAGTGACAGAGTGAGGGCTTTGCATAGGCGCATTGTGGGACTGTAAAAAAATACCTGGAACGTAAAATAACATTATTACCCGGTTCCCATGCTTTTAAAATAACGGTTCTGTTCCGGAAAAGTATAGATCACTTCCGTTCCCGGTTCTGATCCTCATTTTTTTGTGATATGTCTGGTCTTCTGTTCCCTGAACCGGTTCCATTTCCTGATATGCATGCACTGCTACTACAGTGATTAGGTTGTGGAAAAGTAACCAATACACAATAATTTCAACCCTCCACCCACCAAACAAAACATTTTATATCTGAGTTGATACAGCGTCATTGATTCCAAAATAAAAAAGCAAGAGGCCATCAGTAGACTGTAGTAGCTGCTGAACCTTAGCAATCATAAAAGTCTTGAGTATCCTGGGTAAGAGAATGGAACATTAATGCATGCAGGATCTCTGTAGATGCATTCTAGAGTGACAACCACTGTTGGCAAGAGAATAGTTCTGGGTCATGTTGCAACACACCAGTCAAGCAGGTCATCACAAGGGGAACTGGTCCACATCACCTTTTTTTCTTTTTAATCTACAAGGTAATTTATGTACAAATGCAAAGCTTTTCATAGACAGAAATGTAGGCTAATGTGGTGATTTACATTTATTTTGTTCCCCACTTGCAGGGAAGTTGATTCAAGAAGGTAAGGATAGATAGAGTAAATGACCTGGGCTAGAACATCCACCCTAGAGTTTGAAGTGAAAGAAATATCCTTGTTGGTGTCTCCTCTGTCCTTCAGACAGTAGCCCTAAAGCAGTGACACTTGGCAGTGACTTCTATTTTTTTTTTTTTTACAATTATAAATTGTATGGGTTTCTTAGGGTGGGGAAGTGGACTGGTATCACTTTTCAGATGGGAAGTGAGGGTATGGATTGTATATGCTGGGGGCAAATTAAGAGTAGGCAGGGACATTTGCTATGGACTGGATAAGAAGTGGCACAGAGTAACCTACCATCGGGTAATCCTTCCCTTTAGATGTGTGCTGGACTGTGTGCTCCTGCAGGGCTCCCAGGTCTCCAAAGCATTTGAACTGGGTATCTCTGGAAAGCACCAGAGTGTGCACTCCAGAGATGCCCAGTTCAAGTGTGTTAAGCTGGGTGCTGCAAATTAATGGTAGACAGGGACGTTTGCTATGAACTTGTACAGAGCGGAGGGGCGTGACTATATGCAAGGTGGCACAGGGTAACCCCCTCCTTCAGCTGTGTGCTGGACTGTGTGCTCCTGCAAAGCTCCCAGGTCTCCAAAGCGCTCTCCACACCAAACACACTTGAACTGGGCATCTCTGGAATGCACACTCTGATGCTTGGCCAGGTGCTCCCGTTGCTTGAAGCCTTTATCACAGCTAGCACACTTGTAGGGCTTCTCCCCGGTGTGGACACGCTTGTGCCTATTCAGGTCAGACGAGTACTTGAAGCGCTTCTCGCATTCGGGACACTTTAGGGGCTTCTCTCGGGACGGGTCGCAGCGGTGCTGCACAAACTCTGAGGATGACAGGAAGCGGCGGTCACATAGGGAGCACTTTAGGGGCTTCTCTTGACAGTGCGAGTTCTGATGTCGCTGCAGTGTCGAACTCTTTTTGTATCCCTTGCCGCACACGTCACATTTGTAAGGCTTGTCTGTCTCCCTAGATGAAGAGGACGACTCACCGCATTTGTGGCGCAGCAGCTCTCCTGACTGACTGAATTCCTTCTGGCAGGATGCGCACTTGAACAGGTTCTCCATGCCGTGGACGTGCTGGTGGTACAGCAGATGGGATGGCTGCAGGAAGCCTTTGTCACAAAGGTTGCACTTGAAGGGGCGGTCAGATGGGTTTTTGTGCGTGCGCCTGTGGCGCACCAGGGCATACTGCTGTTTGAAACTCATCTGGCACTCCTCACAGTGGAAGGGACGCTCCTCAGAGTGAGTGCGCTCATGCTGCCGCAGGTCTGATGGACGCTTGAAGCCCTTTCCACAGGTTGCACAGCGGAAGGGGCGTGCCCCTTGTGGGTGGCATGGATGATGCAGCAGCTCAGAAGACTCCTTGAAGTGCAGTTCACACAGGTTGCACTTAAACAGGTGCTCTCCGGAATGGGCGTACATGTGGCGCACCAGGTGGGAGCGGTGCTTGAAGCTCTTGTCACACACAGCACATTTGTATGGGCGCTCAGAGCTGTGGGTGCGCTGGTGATGGGCCAGGTGAGAGGACTGGCTGAAGCTCTTGTCACACGTGTCACACTTGAAGGGCTTCTCTCCAGTGTGCACACGCTCGTGGCGGGCCAGCTCTGACAGGTGCCTGAAACCCTTCTGACAGACGGAACACTTGTAGGGCCTGTCACGGGCCGATGGAAATGTAATTGAGGAAGAAGATCCCACTGCCACACTCCCACTTGAAGAGGCTCCATCAGCAGACGGCTGCTGAGGGTTGGTGGAAGAGGAGGAGGGTGTGGTGTTCCCAGAGGAGCCCGGTCGGTAGGTCTTCTCACAGATGGAGCATTTCATGGGGTTGGTGCTGTTGTGCGAGGTGTGGTGCTGTGCCAGCGAGGTGAGCAGGGAGAAGCCCATCTTACACACACCACACACAAAGGGCTTCTGCTCCACCTGCACACACTGGTGCTCCAGCAGATCAGTGGCCTGGTGGAAGATCTTCATGCACTGGGTGCATTGGAAGGAGCGGTCCTGGCTCACCATACACTGGTGCTCATGTGGGTTGGCCAGGTGGGAGATGTCGTGGCCGCATGCTCCACACTTGTGACCGCCCTCGCCCCCTACCTGCAGAGAGGGCTGCTGTACCTGGGTAGGGTGTTGCTGCTGCCCATGCTGCTGGCTGTGCTGCTGGCCATGCTGGTGCTGCGACTGCTGCAGAGCGGGGTCAGGCTGCAGGACGATACCATAGACGGCACAGCCCAACGCGTTCTCCGCCCCCGGTGGTATGGTGTGCACCACCGGAGGGGGAGCAACAGCATGCTGCTGCCACGCCTCACTCATCCTGGCTCTCGTGTAGGGATTCAGTTTTGTATCGTAGTGGGGGCTTTTATGAAGAAAAATCAAAGGTACATTGATTGGTGGAAGGGTGGGTAGGGTGGAAAGTCAGTAATTTAGTCTGCCATTTCAGTGGAGAACATCACTAAATATAAAAATATATACATATAAAAAGGGCTTGTTTTTAGGATGCAATAGATTGGGTGTCTGAAAATTATATGCAGAGGAAGAACACCTGCTGCAAAGACATTTAAATTTAGAAAAAATTAAACCCACTGTCTCCATGCGTCTTCAGTCCTCTTCTGATGACTGCAGAAAAAAGGAACAATTATTATTAAACTATTCACTAGTACTGTGTGCGGTATGGCATCCTAGAAGAAGTGCGTGATCTCAGTTTCACAGAGACTTCCCCTTAGACAACAGAATAATTATCAGAGCCCAAAAGGATACTTTTTTTTATTTTATGGTATTTAACTAGGCAAGTCAGTTAAGAACAAATTATTTTTTACAATGACGGCCTAGGAACAGTGGGTTAACTGCCTTGTTCAGGGGCAGAATGGCAGATTTTTACCTTGTCAGCTCGGGGATTCGATCTAGCAACCCATCAGATTAAAAGCAGCTGTAGAGGGCTACTTCATTCCTGCTTACTTGACTAATGATCCATCATCACAAACACACTACAAGATAGCCATATCCAAACAATCAAAAGGCATGCCCTTATTTTCAACCTGGTCTCATAGATTAGACATATCATAGTAAAATGTAAATCCGGCACACTCAAATTACTATGATATGTTAGGTTTGGTATGGTTACATAAGATAGGTTACTTCAGGCAAAAACTAAAAGAGGATGATTGGTCTGGGAGAATGGGTGGGCATATAAAACGCAAACGTCTGGCAACCCAAAGGCGGCATGTTCGAATCTCATCTCGGACAACTTTACTTACTACTTTGTACCCAGCTAGCACAGTGGATCTGGGCCAATTACAGCTGAGAGTCGGGGCACTCAGCTGAGAGTCAGGGCCGAGTCTGGGCCGCCTTCGGCAGTATTACTAGGATGCGGGGAATGAGCTTGGGCCAATTCCGGTGTGAGTTATCTGGCCCAAATGTATTACTTGGGGCTCGGGCCGATTTCGGTGAGAGTTATCTGGCCCAAATGTATTACTTGGGGCTCGGGCCGATTGGGGCTGCTCCCTGGCAGATGATTACACAGGCTGCTATATATAATTAACATTTCATTATTTATTTATTGTTCCTCATTGTTTCTGTGATCAAAAAAATACAACTAAGATTTAAATTAAATTCTCTAAGAGTCCTGTGTAGTATTTTGATACTTTGTGCAAGGCAATTGATAAGCATTAAAAACTTTGTGGATGGAACTTCCCGAGTGGCGCAGTGGTCTAAGACACTGCATCGCAGTGCAAACTGCGTTTCTACAGATGCTGGTTCGAGACCCTTCCCGGCCGTGACCGTTAGACCCATGAGGGGACGCACAATTGTCCCAGCGTCGGCCCGAGTTAGGGGAGGGATGACCTTGTCCCATTGCGCTGTAGTGACTCCTGTGGCAGGCTAGGCACACACCAGATGTGTGGTGTTTCCACCGAGACAAAGTGGGGTTTTTTTTGTGGATGGGTATAATTTGTATGTATAAAATGTATAATAGTAATATTTAAAATTACTAAATAGGGTAATTTTGTATACATTTATTTAAATTTGCATTGGGGCGATTCTGGTAAGATGCCGGCAAAGTTGGTAAACGGAAATGGCCCAAAGTACTTGGTCCGATTCTGGGCAGTCATTCATTTTGATTCTGGACAGAGTCCGACACCGGGTCAATGCAATCAGTTCCAGCCCCCCCCCCCGGAAGAGGGCGCTTCTGGGACGATTCCTCATTGCTAGCTGGGTTGCTATTTTGCAACTACTTAGCATGTTTGTTAACCCTTCACCTAACCTTAGCCCGGCAGGTAGCCTAGTGGTTAGAGCGTTGGGCCAGTAACTGAAAGGTTGCTGGATTGAAACCCCGAGCTGACGTTCTTCCCCTTAACAAGGCAGTTAACCCACTGTTCCCCAGTATGCCATCATTGTAAATGAGAATTCGTTCTTAACTGACTTGCCTAGCTTAAATAAATGTTAAAAAAATAAAAACCTAACACCTAGCCTAGCTAAAATTAGCCACCTAGCTAACGTATCATACCTATTTACAAATTCGTAACATATTTTACAAATTGTAATTTGTAACATCATACTTGGACATCCACAAATTAATACATACCATACGAAACGTAACATATCATACTAAATGGAGGAAAACACGTTAAATGTACTATATTCCGTCTTCCACTGAGTCCAGGTTGTTATTTATATGTATTATAGGGAGGCAGACAATATTTAAACTGGTGCGTCCGAGTACATCAGGCTATTTTTCAAAACATTCTATCGGGTGAGCACTAATGCCTAGTAATGCTCTTAACGTTACTCCTTTCAGAATATGTAAATCATATTGGTTTGGATTGATTTACGATCGGTGTTCCCCAAGATTACAGTATTGGTGACAGGCATATTCAAATCATCCACAGCGTGCACAATCAATAAGGATCCATTTGGTCGGTGTTTGCGCACGAATGTAAACCGAAGAAAAACAACTCGATTTACCTAGCTAGTTACGCCATTGCATTTTCCACACGAGAGAGAAAAGCATACGGCCCATCATTTGTTAACGGAGCCGGGCGGCAGTCGCTGTCTCATATAGCAGAAGCATAGCTGCATACATCTGTATGGCGAGCTAGCTAACGTTGCGTTTGCTTGTAATGTTGGGATTGGAAAATATTCAGCTATTGTATTAAACTGATCTATAGAATCAGTAAATAAATGAGTAACATATTTGGGACAGTATTGCTGGCAACATACCTTTAACGTTTTGCGGAGTTTTTTGTAGCGTCTGACGATTTTGACAGAAAAAGTATTCGTAGGCCCAATAATACCTCCTTTCATATCCGCATTCAGCCTCGGTCAGTCGAATATCTGCCCGCTCTCTTGTCAAGCGGGTTTGGCACCAGGGCCGAAGAAATCAGAGCTTTTGTGTCGTTCTAAATGATCCCACTAAATGTGTAATATTCTATTTTGCCCAGAATGTCAACGCCCTGTCAATATGTGATCGCTAGGCCATACTCCTCCCGCTTAAAAAGGCGATTAAAAAAATAAAATAAAACGCTAGCTAGCTAACTGACTAGCCTCAGAGATCCTGCCCAGGCACGGGAACATGAATAATCAAGGTTTAATTGGCACGCTCACAACATACACTCGGAACCTGCAACGAATAGCTTTTATCTTTCTTCAGTGAATATCTATTTATAGCTATGCATTACAGTAATATTGTTGTGTATTTTCACAAATAATGTTATTGATGGTAAGTAAGGGAAAGCTATATAAATGTGTGGTGCCTTGCTGTGTTTTGTAACCCATGAGGATGCTGATATGAAGAGGTTGTTTCAGATAATCACTTATGTTCTGATAATCACATTTAAATAAAAATATACCACACAAGCAGCTACTTAAATTATACTACCATTATATAAATTGTTGATTAAATATAGTTTACTGTGAAAATGTTTTCAGAACGTCACTGAATATGGAACCAATTTGAACGGTACTTTGTTTCAGGGGGACATAAATGACCACAACAATGGTTTGTTTTTATCGGAAGTATATCGCAAGGCTGCGCAATCCGTTCATTGGTCAGTGCTTCTATAACTTCAATGTTCCCATTTCTTATTTTTATGACAGAAATCAAGAAAGTTTATTTATGAATTTGTAATTGAAAGCTTTACATATTAGAATGTTAGTCAGTTACAGTAACAGCTCTGAAGAGGAAATAGAAAATACTATTAGAGGATTTTTAAATTTTATTTTATTTATTTATTTCACCTTTATTTAACCAGGTAGGCAAGTTGAGAACAATTTCTCATTTACAATTGCGACCTGGCCAAGATAAAGCAAAGCAGTTCGACACATACAACAACACAAAGTTACACATGGAGTAAAACAAACATACAGTCAATAATACAGTAGAAAAATAAGTATATATACAATGTGAGCAAATGAGGTGAGATAAGGGAGGTAAAGGCAAAAAAAGGCCATGGTGGCGAAGTAAATACAATATAGCAAGTAAAACACTGGAATGGTACATTTGCAGTGGAAGAATGTGCAAAGTAGAAATAGAAATAATGGGGTGCAAAGGTGCAAAATAAACAAATACAGTAGGGGAAGAGGTAGTTGTTTGGGCTAAATTATTTAAAAAACTGACCATCCTACCGATCCTCGACTTCGGCGATGTCATTTACAAAATAGCCTCCAATACCTTACTCAATAGGCCTAGTCCCACCTGATTGCCCAGTCACTTTAACCCCTACCTACATGTAAATATTACCTCAACTACCTCGTACCCCTGCACATTGACTCAGTACTGGTACTCCTTGTATATAGCCTTGTTATTTTGTCACCATTTCCTTTTATATTTAGCAAATGTAGGTTACTTTAACTCTGCATTGTCGGGAAGGGGCTTGTCAGTAAGCATTTCACAGTAGTCTACACCAAAAAAAAAAATCTTGATTTGACAGCATGATCATGTACAAGATCATAGTCTTACGATCTAGTATTCTGCTCTCCCCTACATGACATTCCTGGCTATGGAAGTCTCCACAGGACAGGCTCAGCTACTAGAGCTTATGAAAGCAGTGGACGGCACCATGGAGGAGTTCACCCTTGACACTTTTTACAAGGTCTAAACACAAAACCATGTAGCGTATTACAAATACACTATTCAATTCCAACCCATCACTGTTCTCTTTCACCAATTTCTTCTGACACCTCATGTAGGCTGTCATTGTAAATACAAATTTGCTCTTAACTGACTTGCCTAGTTAAATAAAGGTAATAATAAATAGAAATTACATCTGCCAAACATCTTTGTTCTTATCTTACAGCCCTCTCTTTTGTTAGGTGCATTGGTTTTATGTCGCTGCAGGATCATGTTTCAGACGCTAGTAGCGCATTAAAACGGTTCGGTCCTAGAATTTGTTACTTTCGGTTCTTCTGTCAATTGTGTCTCACGGATCAAGTCTGTCCATCAGCGCAGCCGATGTCCCCCACTGAGTGCACCGTGCCTGCTCCACATACTCATTGCTAACCTGCACTGGGAGTCTGGGATGGATCATGTTTATCTCCCCCTCATGCTGCGAAGACGTTAACACACTTGAATAATGCGACACGGCATGTAGAAATGTTGAAACTAACTTACTGTTCGCAAAACAATGTCCATACAGGCTACAATAACTTTACAATGCAATAAGTTACTGGTAGCTTCCAGCTTTGTAGGCTAACTTCCTTGCTAGTTTACAGCTGAAACTAACATCAATGCACAACCAAAGTACTTTGTTTGTGATGCAAAACATGCTAATTTCAAAGCTTGTTGCCACCAAAAACGCTATTCATTCACTTAATTGGTCTCTCCCTCAGCCAAAGTTTCTATTACCTCAGCGAACTGAGGGCTCTGTTGCGGAAGGTTCCTTGTTCCTTGTCAGACAATATCTTTAAGTAAATCAATCAAACCTTTATTAATGCAATTGCAGACAGAAGTTGACAACGGGAACATAGCACGCATGTTTCCGAGTAAGTTCTGCAAAATAAAAAAAGTCCAAGTTGCTGTAATATGCTTGCAGTCAACCCCGAGTGATGTAACTGCCTACGTCAACACCTTCTACTCATGAGACTAAGCCCATGCATATACAGTTATACAAACTTGCAGGAGAGAACAATAGTATATTTGGAGCGAGTAGTCGCATTTCGCTTCGCTCCACAGGTAGTATTACATTTCATTTCATTTCATTACAGTACAACGGTTTTATTTGTTTGATCTTAGCAATTTTTTCTTAGCTAGCTACATAGCCGTCTTTGTATCAAAGATAATTGTGTAGTTTAGAGTAATTATCGAGGTTAGCTAGCCAGCTATTTTCGTCCTTCTAACGTAGTCAACACTGCTAGCTAGCCAGCTAGCCAACTTCTACCGAATAGCAGCACTGTAGAAACTATTACATTACAACGGAACGACTTAATTAGTGTAGTGTTAGCTAGCTACATAGTTGTCTTTGCTGTCTTTGTATCTAAGATAATTGTGTAGTTTAGAGTAATTATCGAGGTTAGCTAGCCAGCTATTTTCGTCCTTCTAACGTAGTCAACACTGCTAGCTAGCCAGCTAGCCAACTTCTACCGAATAGCACCACTGTAGAAACTATTACATTACAACGGAACGACTTGATTAGTGTAGTGTTAGCGAGCTACATAGTTGTCTTTGCTGTCTTTGTATCTAAGATAATTGTGTAGTTTAGAGTAATTATCGAGGTTATCGAGGTTACCTAGCCAGTTATCGAGGTTACCTAGCCAGCTACACTTTCAAACAAAGTCAACAACGCAGCCACTGCTAGCTAGCCTACTTCACCAGCCAGCAGTACTGTATCATTTTAATCATTTTAGTCAATAAGATTTTTGCAACGTAAGCTTAACTTTCTGAACATTCGAGACGTGTAGTCCACTTGTCATTCCAATCTCCTTTGCATTAGCGTAGCCTCTTCTGTAGCCTGTCAACTATGTGTCTGTCTATCCCTGTTCTCTCCTCTCTGCACAGACCATACAAACGCTTCACACCGCGTGGCCGCTGCCACTCTAACCTGGTGGTCCCAGCGCGCACGACCCACGTGGAGTTCCAGGTCTCCGGCAGCCTCTGGAACTGCCGATCTGCGGCCAACAAGGCAGAGTTCATCTCAGCCTATGCTTCCCTCCAGTCCCTCGACTTCTTGGCACTGACGGAAACATGGATTACCACAGATAACACTGCTACTCCTACTGCTCTCTCCTCGTCTGCCCACGTGTTCTCGCACACCCCGAGAGCTTCTGGTCAGCGGGGTGGTGGCACTGGGATCCTCATCTCTCCCAAGTGGACATTCTCTCTTTCTCCCCTGACCCATCTGTCTATCGCCTCCTTTGAATTCCATGCTGTCACAGTTACCAGCCCTTTCAAGCTTAACATCCTTATCATTTATCGCCCTCCAGGTTCCCTTGGAGAGTTCATCAATGAGCTTGACGCCTTGATAAGTTCCTTTCCTGAGGATGGCTCACCTCTCACAGTTCTGGGTGACTTTAACCTCCCCACGTCTACCTTTGACTCATTCCTCTCTGCCTCCTTCTTTCCACTCCTCTCCTCTTTTGACCTCACCCTCTCACCTTCCCCCCCTACTCACAAGGCAGGCAATACGCTTGACCTCATCTTTACTAGATGCTGTTCTTCCACTAATCTCATTGCAACTCCCCTCCAAGTCTCCGACCACTACCTTGTATCCTTTTCCCTCTCGCTCTCATCCAACACTTCCCACACTGCCCCTACTCGGATGGTATCGCGCCGTCCCAACCTTCGCGCTCTCTCCCCCGCTACTCTCTCCTCTTCCATCCTATCATCTCTTCCCTCTGCTCAAACCTTCTCCAACCTATCTCCTGATTCTGCCTCCTCAACCCTCCTCTCCTCCCTTTCTGCATCCTTTGACTCTCTATGTCCCCTATCCTCCAGGCCGGCTCGGTCCTCCCCTCCTGCTCCGTGGCTCGACGACTCATTGCGAGCTCACAGAACAGGGCTCCGGGCAGCCGAGCGGAAATGGAGGACAACTCGCCTCCCTGTGGACCTGGCATCCTTTCACTCCCTCCTCTCTACATTTTCCTCTTCTGTCTCTGCTGCTAAAGCCACCTTCTACCACTCTAAATTCCAAGCATCTGCCTCTAACCCTAGGAAGCTCTTTGCCACCTTCTCCTCCCTCCTGAATCCTCCTCCCCCCCCCCTCCTCCCTCTCTGCGGATGACTTCGTCAACCATTTTGAAAAGAAGGTCGACGACATCCGATCCTCGTTTGCTAAGTCAAACGACACCGCTGGTTCTGCTCACACTGCCCTACCCTGTGCTTTGACCTCTTTCTCCCCTCTCTCTCCAGATGAAATCTCGCGTCTTGTGACGGCCGGCCGCCCAACAACCTGCCCGCTTGACCCTATCCCCTCCTCTCTTCTCCAGACCATTTCCGGAGACCTTCTCCCTTACCTCACCTCGCTCATCAACTCATCCTTGACCGCTGGCTACGTCCCTTCCGTCTTCAAGAGAGCGAGAGTTGCACCCCTTCTGAAAAAATCTACACTCGATCCCTCCGATGTCAACAACTACAGACCAGTATCCCTTCTTTCTTTTCTCTCCAAAACTCTTGAACGTGCCGTCCTTGGCCAGCTCTCCTGCTATCTCTCTCAGAATTACCTTCTTGATCCAAATCAGTCATGTTTCAAGACTAGTCATTCAACTGAGACTGCTCTTCTCTGTGTCACGGAGGCGCTCCGCACTGCTAAAGCTAACTCTCTCTCCTCTGCTCTCATCCTTCTAGACCTATCGGCTGCCTTTGATACTGTGAACCATCAGATCCTCCTCTCCACCCTCTCCGAGTTGGGCATCTCCGGCGCGGCCCACGCTTGGATTGCATCCTACCTGACAGGTCGCTCCTACCAGGTGGCGTGGCGAGAATCTGTCTCCGCACCACGTGCTCTCACCACTGGTGTCCCCCAGGGCTCTGTTCTAGGCCCTCTCCTATTCTCGCTATACACCAAGTCACTTGGCTCTGTCATATCCTCACATGGTCTCTCCTATTATTGCTATGCAGACGACACACAATTAATCTTCTCCTTTCCCCCTTCTGATAACCAGGTGGCGAATCGCATCTCTGCATGTCTGGCAGACATATCAGTGTGGATGACGGATCACCACCTCAAGCTGAACCTCGGCAAGACGGAGCTGCTCTTCCTCCCGGGGAAGGACTGCCCGTTCCATGATCTCGCCATCACGGTTGACAACTCCATTGTGTCCTCCTCCCAGAGCGCTAAGAACCTTGGCGTGATCCTGGACAACACCCTGTCGTTCTCAACTAACATCAAGGCGGTGACCCATTCCTGTAGGTTCATGCTCTACAACATTCGCAGAGTACGACCCTGCCTCACACAGGAAGCGGCGCAGGTCCTAATCCAGGCACTTGTCATCTCCCGTCTGGATTACTGCAACTCGCTGTTGGCTGGGCTCCCTGCCTGTGCCATTAAACCCCTACAACTCATCCAGAACGCCGCAGCCCGTCTGGTGTTCAACCTTCCCAAGTTCTCTCACGTCACCCCGCTCCTCCGCTCTCTCCACTGGCTTCCAGTTGAAGCTCGCATCCGCTACAAGACCATGGTGCTTGCCTACGGAGCTGTGAGGGGAACGGCACCTCCGTACCTTCAGGCTCTGATCAGGCCCTACACCCAAACAAGGGCACTGCGTTCATCCACCTCTGGCCTGCTCACCTCCCTACCTCTGAGGAAGTACAGTTCCCGCTCAACCCAGTCAAAACTGTTCGCTGCTCTGGCACCCCAATGGTGGAACAAACTCCCTCACGACGCCAGGTCAGCGGAGTCAATCACCACCTTCCGGAGACACCTGAAACCCCACCTCTTTAAGGAATACCTAGGATAGGATAAAGTAATCCTTCTAACCCCCCCCCTTAAAAGAGTTAGATGCACTATTGTAAAGTGGCTGTTCCACTGGATATCATAAGGTGAATGCACCAATTTGTAAGTCGCTCTGGATAAGAGCGTCTGCTAAATGACTTAAATGTAAATGTAAATATTGTTTTCTAAGGGCTCAGCAGTAATTTTCCACTCCCGTGTGGCTTACAGTGGTATGTCTGACTTGTCTCTTATCTCTTCCACTCCCCTGCAGGGTTCTGTGTCTATGAATCTCTTTTAGCCTTGAGGTGCTTTCTCACAGACACCCTGTGTTGACTGCAATAACTCACACATCTCTCAGACCGTTTCTTATAAGAGGCAGAGACTAGAAAAGAACTGTGGAACAGTATTAAAGCTTATAATGCATATATATCGCTAATCTGTGGTCAAGGACCCTATAAAATGTAGTGGGGGAGGGGTCTTATAGCCCTTCCCCTTCTATTAATACAACATAAGCATAATCAATTATTATAATACGTCAATCATTTGGTGCAGCCCCTATCATGACCCTAAGGTGACCCCATCAGCTCCGACCAATAATTTATATATACACTAGATGTTGGAGCCACCGTGCCTTCATCCTGGCACTCCCTCACCATTGTAAAAGCTATAGAAATGCATTTATTCATTTGTTTCTGCCATGTTTATTCTATTACAGACACCTTAATGCATACTTTTAAATTATTATGTGAACTATACAAAAAATATATAAAAACATTTCTTAGTGTATTTGTTTTAAATTACTAATGTTACTGTCCCCACGACAACAACACGATACTTAAATACATGTCATTTTGTCCTTGAAACATTTAATTGAAATACTGTAGAATGCCATTCATTCCTATGGAGGACTGCTCCTACTGGGGAGGGCCAATACTGCCAACCGATGGCGTCAAAGCCTCTCAATGACCAATACATAGTAGCATCAGCAATCGAGTGTTTATATACATCATTGGCTCCGACATGCCGCACCCCTCTGTGAATGACATCATTACTGGTTAAAGCGACAGCCCACTTTAATAAAATAAGCAACTTCTATGCAAATGTTATTGATCAGTACAATAAAATAAGTGCCACATGGAAGGGAAACAGATTGTCATATGTAGCCCCATGAAATTAGCCAAAACAAGCTCAATATGTCAATGCATGCACATACTCCTATTAAATATGCATTCACTTGTATTATGAATAGCCCTAGGGTACATCTTGATTCACCCAGTTTATCAATAGAGATTTACTATTCCACAAATTTCTTGTTAACAAACTATAGTTTTGGCAAGTCGGTTAGGACATCTACTTTGTGCATGACACAAGTAATTTTTCCAACAATTGTTTATAGACAGATTATTTCACTTATAATTCACTGTATCACAATTCCAGTGGGTCAGAAGTTTACATACACTAAGTTGACTGTGCCTTTTAAACAGCTTGGAAAATTCCCATTAGAAGCTTCTGATAGGCTAATTGACATCATTTGAGTCAATTGGAGGTGTACCTGTGGATGTATTTCAAGGCCTACCTTCAAACTCAGTGCCTCTTTGCTTGACATCATGGGAAAATCAAAATAAATCAGCCAAGACCTGTAGACCTCCACAAGTCTGGTTCATCCTTGGGAGCAATTTCCAAATGCCTGAAGGTACCACGTTCATCTGTACAAACAATAGTACGCAAGTATAAACACCATGGGACCACGCAGCCGTCATACCGCTCAGGAAGGAGACGCGTTCTGTCTCCTAGAGATGAACGTACTTTGGTGCGAAAAGTGCAAATCAATCCCAGAATAACAGCAAAGGACCTTGTTAAGATGCTGGAGGAAACAGGTACAAAAGTATCTATATCCACAGTAAAACGAGTCCTATATTGACATAACCTGAAAGGCCGCTCAGGAAGGAAGAAGCCACTGCTCCAAAACCGGCATAAAAAAGCCAGACTACGGTTTGCAACTGCACATGGGGACAAAGATCGTACTTTTTGGAGAAATGTCTGATGAAACAAAAATAGAACTGTTTGGCCATCATGACCATTGTTATGTTTGGTGGAAAAATGGAGGCTTGCAAGCCGAAGAACACCATCCCAACCGTGAAGCACAGGGGTTGGTAGCATCATGTTGTGGGGGTGCTTTGCTGCAGGAGGGATTGTTGCACTTCACAAAATAGATGGCATCATGAGGGAGGAAAATTATGTGGATATATTGAAGCAACATCTCAAGACATCGGTCAGGAAGTTAAAGCTTGGTCGCAAATGGGTCTTCCAAAAGGGCAATGACCCCAAGCATACTTCCAAAGTTGTGGCAAAATGGCTTAAGGACAACATAGTCAAGATATTGGAGTGGCCATCACAAAGCCCTGACCTCAATCCTATAGAAAATGTGTGGGCAGAACTGAAAAGGCGTGTGTGAGCAAGAAGGCCTACAAACCTGACTCAGTTACACCAGCTCTGTCAGGAGGAAAAGGCCAACATTTACCCAACCTATTGGAGGAAGCTTGTGGAAGGCTACCCGAAACGTTTGACCCAATAAAAACAATGTAAAGGCAATGCTACCAAATACTAATTGAGTGTATGTGAACTTCTGACCTACTGGGAATGTGATGAAAGAAATAAAAGCTGAAATAAATCATTCTCTCTACTATTATTCTGACACTTCACATTCTTAAAATAAAGTGGTGATCCTAACTGACCTAATACAGGGAATTTTCCGTATAATTAAATGTCAGAAATTGTGAAAAACTGAGTTTAAATGTATTTGGCTAAGGTGTATGTAAACTTCCGACTTCAACTGTATGTAAATTGTCAAGTATTTTTGTAGTCTTTTTTTGTTAAACTCCAGGAAGACAGCTGTCGCCATTGGCGTCGGCTAATGGGGATCCTATTAAAAATCATAAATGCAAGCAATAGGCTAACTTCATGTAGTTTCTGCCATATTGATCTCACCGGCTATCTAATCCTATCAGGGGAATTTATTTGGTTTGATTTATTTCACCTTTATTTAACCAGGTAGGCCAGTTGAGAACAAGTTCTCATTTACAACTGCAACCTGGCCAAGATAAAGCAAAGCAATGTGACAAAAACAACACAGTTTCACATGGGATAAACAGACGTACAGTCAATAACACAATAGAAAAATCTATACACAGTGTGTGCAAATGTAAGATTAGGGAGGTTAGGTAATAAATAGACCATAGTGGCAAAATAATGCCAATTTAGCATTAACACTGGAGTGATAGATGTGCAGATGTTAAGGTGCAAGTAAATGAAACAGCCCCAGTGTCTCACTCAGAGCCTCAAGTCTTGTTCTCTCCCCCGTTAGGGTTTGGTTGACTCCCATGAGGATGGAGCCTTCCTGTTGAGACTGGACTGTCAAGAGTTGCAACGTTAGTCTGGGAACAAGACCTTTTCCTTTCCGCTACACTGACAACCAGTTCTCATTCATTCTGTGGTCAACTGTAATGTTGTGAAACCTGACAAATGCTCATAATTATGAGACAGTCAAAAGTGTCTATATTTTTGTAAAATAAGTGGGTTGTACCTCCTGAAGTCAAACAACTTCCTTAAAAGATGGCAACATCTTCAAGTGTGAGGTTTGTTTTGATAAAACACATGTATGCAACAGAGGCGGCTAGTGGAAGGAGCTATAGGACAGGCTCATCGTAATGGCTGGAATATAATTAATGAAACTATTAAACCTATGGAAACCACATACTGTGTTCCATTCCAGCCATTACAATGAGCTGTCCTGCTATAGCTCCTCCCACCAGCCCCCTCTGGTATACAAGCATTGCTCCTTCAGGTAATGTATGACAAGACCTGAGAAGAGTATTTCAATTTATCTTCAATCATTATTAACCAAGTTAAAAGCAACATGACCTACAGAATGAAATAGTAGTTGTCAACTAAAGCTTTTGTTTGATTAAGCTTTACAGGCCTAAAACCATTTTTAAAGTGTGACTTGTGAACTAGAAGGATAGAATTCATTAATGAACCTTTTTGATTAAAGAGGATAGAATAATCCTGAACTAACACTCCAGACGACAGGACCCAATGACTTATGGCGCAATCACTCGTGGCTTTCTGATTAAGAGTTCAGAAACCCTGATTAAGTGTTGCAGGTTCATATGGTAGGTCCTGTTTGATCCGTGAAAGTACTGAAGTAGATGTGTTAAGACGTCTGAGGGGAAGAGGTAGTCTCTTTCGCCAGACAATGGGCACGCTTGCACACACGCTCCACGGAGGATGTGAGAAGAGACTAGGGAAGAGGAACCTCTGAGGCTGATGAAACAGTTCCAATTTTCACTCCCTCTTACTTTAACAGAGTTCCCACAGAAGGCCAGCTTAATGCAATGTTCAACATTACATTTGACTTATCATCACAGGGCAGCACACAAACAGATCATGATAGTTCCAGCAATAACATATTGGTCAAGCCCAACCATAGAGCAATGGCACAGTTACAATCAAGCTGATTGGACAGCATCTTCCTGTGCTGTCCCAGTAAACAATCTAGCCTTGACAAAAGGCCCTGAATTTATGCATTAATCACAGCACAATACTGGACATACTGCTACTTCTGAGGATCACATATTAAACAGTTAACATTCTCATAACCTGGTTTGATTTAGATTGGAAGTGTTAAAAAAAAGAAAAGAAAAAAGAATAGCTGACATGTTTCTGTAACAAAATTACAGGCATTACCGTCATTTATTTTCTTATGTTATACATACAGAATATGAACCGGTATACTATACATACGGTGACCTACAGAACAAAACAAAATGTAACACTTTGTAACAGCAGAAAAGGTCTGAATAAAAAAAATCATACTAAAGTTATTATTTCTGTGTTCACATGGCTAATGTGTACAGTAAAATCACTGATGTTAATGGTACACATATTACTGACTTATTGTAGCTATGCCCCCAATGCTTTAAATACAATATGGTAAAATCTGTATATAAAATCATAACGTGTTTTGGTTTAGCACAACAGGAAACAATCTGGTAATCTGAGTTAAATGGATTGGAAAAGATCTTAGAAAACTGAATCATTACTTATAAGATCAATTAACTGACAAATTTGGATAGACACTATGGGGGGAAAAAACCATGTCTGCTGAGGGGATAATTTATAATAAAAATCAGGAATAGGGTAAAACATTTCCTCTTCAGGCTCCGAGGTCATAATCTATCCACAAGCCTATCGTTCATCTTCTTTGTACTATCACAATTTTTCATGTTTGTGACTCTTAAGATCAGATCTAGTTGGTCGCTCAAGGGCCAAAAAGGACAGTCTTGATGTAGGCGACCGTGGTAAAGTTAAGCAACATTGCCACATGCTCATTCCCTTCCAGCTCAAGCATATGGACAGGCTGATTCTGGTGGCCTATCCAACGCTTGCACTGGGTGGCACTCAGCAGGTTGACTGTCCCATCCCCATCTCCAAGAATCAGTGTGGGGTCTGTATCAGGAAAGTTGGTGTAGAGGAAACCCTCCGCTGTAGGCACTCCACTGCCATACAGACAGTGTATGGCCACCCCAGGGGGCTCCAGTGCACTGACCAGTGGCGCAGTGTCTTGACGCATCTCCCAGCCATCTTCAAAATCAATATCCTTGAAGAAGCGCTGGTAGTCCTTGACGGTGTAGTTGGTGGTGGGTGTTTGGATCAGGACCTGGTCAGCGGGCCAGGAATGTGCGTATGGGAACAGCCATGTGGTTGAGACTGCAGAGCGCTGCTGCGAGCGGATTTTTAGTGAACTGATGACTGGAATACGGTTATTATCACCTACAAGGAAAGACCCAATATAAACCACTGCAATAGTTAATATAAAGTACATAGTTGCTAGACATTATGATTGGTATGCAGCCCACAGTAACTCCACTATTGCGTCTGACTCCTATGTAACCTCATGCCGAAAAGCCTACTCAGACTCTTACCAGAAGCCACAACTCTCATGGTTTTGGCCACTCCAGCCCAAGGAGCACCCAGGGACACAAAGGCCTTGATGTAGCGATCCTTCCAGGCCTGGGGCTGATGGTTTAGGAAATACAAGGTGTACATGTTCCCCATGCTGTGGGCAATCAGTACAACCGGACCTCCAGCCTTCTCTGCCATCTCTTCAATCATCTGTTGCAGACTCAAAATGTAGGCCTTGTTCTCATCTGTCAAAATCATATAAAAGCAAGGGGGAAAACTTGCATGAGACTGGTCATTCTAAACTACTGCGATTCCTATAACAATATTTTAAAGCAAACAATTAATACATCTAAAAGGTCTAAATTGATATTCTGTTTCTCTATTAAAATGTTGATCATAATTCCAATGACTAGATACAAAGTAATACAACTTACAGGCTAAAATCTACCCAACAAACATTATAAAAGGTTGGTGGCAATAACACATAGCTAGCTCCTAACAAGGACATGCAATTCATCCAAAGACCTGTTGCCAACAAGCTCGGTTCATCAGACCGCAAATGTAACAGAATGCAATGGACTGTAAGGGGTGTAGGCTACTTACTTGGAGCCTTACGCCAGTCATACGGAGCCCCTCGAACATCGTCATCTCTTGTATATCCCCATTCTACCAGCGACTGCACTATGGTGACGAAATACATACCTGCAATACACACAGTAGTAGCTTAGTCAAACCCACACACAAGCAAAGACAGATACTAACACTATTAGATAGACCGTTGAATAAATACTTTAGGCACGCTACTATGATGGGCCCACTCACCAACGTCGCGCTTGCTGGGGTCAAGGTATTCCAGAGAAAAGGTCTGTCCAAAGCCAGGCACCCTGACATCTACCCCCAGAGGAGCTTCGGTCTGCCTTGTTGTGCGGTTGTAAATCAGTCTAATACACAGACAGATGCCAGAATATTAGAAAAGTTCATTACAGTATACATTCTAAGTATTATGGAGATGACATGGGATAGAACTGGAAACTTTCACTTAGCTTAATTCATGAGTTGTTCCTGAAATAAACCCACAGCACACTGACATGTGGTTATTTTGGTTAGAGACCCCACAAGCAACACCTGTTTCAATTAATTTCAGTACAGAGAGCTGCACCTGCGGGTCCCTACAGAGATCATTGTGGAACGGTCAACATTTTTCATGCTGTGGTTGGGAGCGGGCGGTCAGACAGAACTTTAAATATTTTTGTTGTCCCACAGATTATTTGGAAATGGACGTCTTTCTGCTTTGTATGCGTTAGCCACGCTCAGAATTCACAAGTTAAGTAGAGCCTACCTCTCCTCTACTAGTTGGGCGTGCGAGATCAAGTGCGCCTAGTATACAGTGCCTTCAGAAAGTATTCAGACCCCTTGACTTTTTCCACATTTTGTTACGTTACAGCCTTATTCTAAAATTGATTAAATAAATACATTCTTCAATCTACAAACAATACCCCATAATGACAAAGCGAAAACAGGGATAGATATTTTTGCTAATTCATTACAAATAACAGATACCTTATTTACATAAGTATTCAGACCCTTTGCAATGAGACTCAAAATTGAGCTCAGGTGCATCCTGTTTCCATTGATCATCCTTGAGGTGTTTCTACAACTTGATTGGAGTCCACCTGTGGCAAATTCAATTAATTGGACATGATTTGGAAAGGCACACACCTGTCTATATAAGGTCCCACAGTTGACAGTGCATGCCAGAGCAGAAATCAAGCCATGAGGTCGAAGGAAATGAGGAAAAGAGCTCCGAGCCAAAAATTTTGTAGAGGTACAGATCCGGGGAATGTACACCAACAGAGACTAGTCAGGATTGAGGCAAAGATGAACGGCGCATAGTACCGCAAGCTCCTTGATGAAAACCTGCTCTAGAGCGCTCAGGACCTCAGCTTGAAGGTGCACCTTCCAACAGGACAACGCAGGAGTGGCTTTGGGACAAGTCCGAATGTTCTTGAGTGGCCCAGCCAGAGCCCGGACTTGAACCCGATCGAACATGGAGAGACCTGAAATCGCTGTACAGCAACACTCCCCATCCAACCTGACAGAGCTTGAGAGGATCTGCAGAGGAGTGAGAGAAACTCCAAATACAGGTGTGCCAATGAGAAAACAATTTTATAATAAGGCTGTAACATAACAAAATATGGGAAAAGTCAAGGGATCAGAATACTTTCCAAATGCACTGTATGTGTGGTCTCAATGAAATCGAATAGGCTGCCTATGCATGTACAGAATCACGTTAGTTATCTTTCCTAGTAAATTAAATATGATTAGACTAGTGTCTAAATAAATGTTGATAATGGAAAGTGGAGGGTGCTCAACCAACGTGAGACGAGGTGCAATCAAAATTTGATAATTGAAAAAAGGCAACCATGGTAAGCGAGCTTTGCGCCTTGTCATTTTCAATAAATATTGATTACCCATGTGTCTGCAACTCGTCCTTCTAAACGACCTGGTCTCAGAGCATTTTGTATTCTGTATGTAAACCCTGAGACACTCCAGTTAGAATGTTACATTTCGTATGGTATGTATTAATTTGTATGTCCAACCATTTCGTATTTGCTAAACGTACTATACAGTGTTACGAAATTGCAAAAAGTACTGTTACTAATTTGCAAAATATAATGTTACAAATTCTAGCTAGGTGGTTAACGTTAGCATAGGGTTAAGTTTAGTAGTTAGTTTAAACGGTTAGGGGAAGGGTTAGCTAAATGTGCTAAGGTTAGCTAAGTAGCTAAAACGTAAGTAGGTAAAGTTTCTAATTAGCTAAAATGTTGTCTGACGAGATTTCAACCAACTGGTTGTGCACTACACCTTCTATTAAATACACTAAGCTCAGAGACAGACTAATTGTTGAAACCATTGATTAAAGGGGATTCAAAGGTCAATTTGTACAATGGTCAGAAGATAACCTATTCAACCTAGGCAACAGAAACAGTTCTAGTGCATACCTACTCAGCCAGCTATTTAGTAGTATTAAACTAGTATTTTATTATTAAGTTGCCAGTAGTAGAGATGGTATCAGTAGCTTTCTACCGAGCTCATATTAACCAAATACACAACACCCTGCTTTTCCTCCTCACATAGCACTAAGTGCTAACCTTATGTTATCGATCCAGCAGTCGATGGCCACTGGCACCAGCAGTTCCAGGTTGAGCCATAATGTGAAATAGACATCAGTCTTCTTGTAGCAGATGTAGTGAACCACGCTGGGCTTGTCCAGCTTGGCCTCCAACTGATTCCCGAGGTCTCCAGGAACTGTGGGACAATACAATAGGTTGAGGATGGCCAATCAGACTGACCAAAGGCAGAACACTATCAATTGAGTGTGATACAGGCAATGAGTTAACATTTATTAACTAATATGACAACTCTGTTTGTGGGGTCTTTAGAATGGCGAGATTAGTGTTTACTCTGGCCAGACTGAGATTTCAAGATGAGGCAGTGACTACATAAAACCTTGAGTGACCGAGGCAACCACAAGTTAAAAGTAACCAGAAAGGAGACCTTAGGACAAACTTCACTGATTGCCAGTGATAGCAAACAAATAGCCTACTGCTAGGGTTGTAACTTGCCAAACAGAAGATCAGGCAGTGAGATACCCTTTGTTGGAACACAGAACAGACTACTACTTTCTAGGCTTGCAATACGTATTTTTATTCTCAAGGTGTATTAAAAAGCTGTGAAAATAAAGGTGAAATAAGAAACAGCATTAGGGAATTTACAAGTTGGCTAAATAGTAACAGTAGATGCATTGCAGCGCGTGGGGAAAACATGTTGGCAAACAAAGTGTCGGTCACATTTTGTTCCATTTGGCAGTCATATGACCGTCATATGACCACCAGTCGCTCGAGCCTAGCGTGCCTGAATCACTCTGCTCATGAGTAAACAATCGGAGACCGAACTGCATTGTAAAGTTGGAGTAATAAATGTAATGTGCACAGGGATAGATTATTGACCAACAAAAGTTAACGACGGTGTGTATATTAGCTAGTTTTACCCGCTCTCTAATCAAGGAAATAAACAATGCCTTGCTGTTCGAGGGACATCTCAAAACAAATCTGATGCTGAGTAACAGGTCAAGAGTTTCTGCTAACTAGCCTAACGTTACCTGTCTGACGTTAGCCAAGAAGCTGGCGAAGCAATCTGTTACACACTATTGACTACATAAAAATAGTAACGCTCTGGTTAACGTTAACTACAACAAATATAAACAATTGGCACTTACTTAGGACTACGGGAGGTCTTTCCGATCGACATGACTTGCCCGTGAGACAATTTTCCAATGTTCTGCCGTTGATGTATGGTGCCAAAAACAACAAACACAGCTGAAAGAGCGTTGGGATAGTCAAACCACAGGATACCATTTCTCCCATTCATAACGCTGTTTCCCCTGATGAGGAAATGTGGGTGTTTATCAACACGGAGAAATCCCTTTGCTGACACACATTTCATAACATGAAAACAAAACTGCGCAGATGTTGAAAGCAGGGGTGCAACAGATAATTTATCAATCTATTGACCTTCTTCTATGGTATTATGACGGTCCGCAAACAACACTAAATGTGCATGCCCCCACCTACTGGATGGGATGAACACGGTTTAACTTGAACGCACTATTGGAACAAGGGAAAGGTGGAAAAAAATATACAGTACTTCTAATATTCAAAAGTAAACAACTATACTCCTTCAGTCAGATTCAAATGTATTTTCAGATCACTACACAGGCTCAGGTACCTGGGAGGGGGACCTCTTCATTCAGTATTCCCTGTAACATTTGGGCTGTAAAGTCCAAATGGTGAGTAAGGCTGAGCAAGGGCCAGTGATAACTGTTGAATGGCATGGATATTGGATCACTACACACATGATGCCCACAGGCTGAGAACAAGATATATCTCAAAGTAATAGCCGGATTGCCCAAAAAATTGTTGTGCACAATCAAGACCTCAAGTGGAAGAAACCTATTGATTTTGTGACCACATGACCTTTCCTCTAGCGCCACCATAAGGCCTTTTCATTTCCATTTTGTTTTCCATTTCCACTTTTACAGCTGCTTATTTTCTAGTTGGTATGTATACTTAGTTCAAAAATCTGCTGCCGATTTTTATTATTTTGTTTGTAATATCATTCAAAGATGATAATGTTAATTTATTTTAATTGAACATGTTAATGTATATAAGTTATATTTTAAGTTATTCATTAATGTTAAGAGAATTTTCCATTCAAGATTTTTACCATTTAAAATAACATTTAGACTGTAAAAGATGACCTTCAGCACATTTCTTATAAAGGGTATCAATCTTGCATCAAATAGTGAATTTCACTGTATGCAGAATATTGCGTGCATGTCTGCACAGTGTTCTATTTTCATAGCTCAATGTCAGTAAATATTGGACTACAAGAGCCTGCAAGCCTGCAAAGGTAGTTATTTAAAGCTTTGAATGGGTCGATTGGGTTCCGGAGGTGTGTGGCTACAGCAATTGCGCAGGGTTGATGTGGCCTGTGGTGGTGGGGCCCAATGTGATATCTTTTCATGGGGCCCAAAATCCCTGGTGGCGCTGTGGGACATCCCTAGCAACCATCACAGTTAAAACCTTACTATAAACTGAGTAGTTTGGCTCCTGGATGCTGATTGGCTGAAAGCCATGGTATACCACATGTATGACTAAAAATTACTTGTTTACTGTTCTAATTATGTTAGTAACCTGTTTATAATAGCAATAAGGCACCTTGGGGGTTTGTACTATATGGCCAATATACCACAGCTAAGGCCTGTATACAGGCACTCCGCATTGGGTGGTGCATTAGAACAGGGATTAGCTGTGGTATATTGGCCATATACCACACCCCCTCAGGCCTTATTGCTTAATTATACCTCAGTGATTAAAACCCCCACTAATCAAGGGAAATATTAACCTACTAATTACAGGACATTTTTCTGATTTAAAATAACAAAGATACATTTATTGAAAATAACTAACAATATATTATTGAAATCTATTAACAAAGATCGATTTACTTTTTTTTACTATAATAATACAAAAGTAGTAATGGTTTTAAACTACTGTCAACTCTTTTGAAGAGAACATTTTCACATTTGCATGTCCAATTTTTACAGGGCCACAGTGTCCCCCAACCCCCACTGTCTCAGTCCCTAGTATCTATGCTACAATAGCCTATGTGTCTAGGCTGTTCTGAGGGCAAAATGGGGTGCAACTCAATATAAGGAAGGTGCTCCTAATGTGTATATTGTTAAGTTAAATAATTAGCTGGTGTTCCAGCTGTTACTTTTGTTAGTCAGGAATTTAACAGTATCTTTTGCTGAAATTTAGAAGTGCTTTGCAAAATTCCCCAATTAAATAGAAATTGGTGGTAATACTCCATAATTGTTGTTCCACTTAATATTTATTCAAGCCATTGCGCAATGATCATTCTAAATTTGAAGAACACTCAAACAATTATTATATTATTGTGCAAGCAATACTTATGAATTCTTTGGCAACACATGAGAGACAAATTTTAACAATACTATGCATTTAAAGAGTGGTTAGTACATTTTCATTTGCAGTCAATGGGACAAGCTGTGGCCTTTATGAATATATTTTCTACCAAAATATGTTGTATGGGATAAACCAATTGTCTTAGTCCCACAGAAATGAGAAACCTATTGGCAACTGAATTTAACACTGGTGCAATAAAGTTGTAAATGTTTCATCAGAATTGATTTGGCATCAAAAGATGGCACCTTAGTAAAATAAATATCCTGATAACACACAGTAGAAAAAATGGCACAACAGTCTACATATAGAATTTACAGATGCATTGTTCTCAATTATCACATTTTATTTGTCATATGTGCCGAATACAACAGGTGTAGACCTTACAGTGAAATGCTTACTTACAAGCCCTTAACCAAAAATGCAGTGTTAAGAAAAATACCTGAAGAAATGAGAAATAAAACAAACAAATAATTAAAGAGCAGCAGTAAAATAACAATAGCGAAGCTATATACAGGGAGTACCGGAACAGAGTCAATGTGCTGGGGCACCGGTTAGTCAAGGTAATGAGGTAATATGTACATGTAGGTAGTTATTAAATAACAGAGATAATAAGAGTGTACGCTGCTACTGAGGCCCATTATCAGCAACCATCACTCTTGTGTTCGAGATCTTCAGTTTCTTGGCAATTTCTCGCTTTGGAATAGCCATCATTTCTCAGAACAATAATAGACTGATGAGTTTCAGAAGAAAGTCTTTGTTTCTGGCCATTTGAGCCTGTAATCGAACCCAAAAATGCTGATGCTCCAGATACTCAACTAGTTTAAAGGCCAGTTTTATTGCTTCTTTAATCAGAACAACAGTTTTCAGTTATGCAAACAACATAAAGGCCAAAGGGTTTTCTAATGATCAATTAGCCTTTAAAATGATCAACTTGGATTAGATAACCGTGTGCCATTGGAACACAGGAGTGATGGTTGCTGATAATGGGCCTCTGTACGCCTATGTGTATATTCCATTAAAAATCAGCCGTTTCCAGCTACAGTAGTCATTGTCACGCCCTGACCATAGAGAGCCCTTGTTTCTCTATGGTGTAGTAGGTCAGGGCGTGACTAGGGGGTATTCTAGTTTATAATTTCTATGTTGTGTTCTAGTTTATATTTTCTATGTTGGTGTTCTGTATGATTCCCAATTAGAGGCAGCTGGTAATCGTTGTCTCTAATTGGGTATCATATTTAAGTAGTTTTTCTCCCCACCTGTGTTTGTTGGATATTGTTTTGTGATTGTGCCTGTGCACCACGTAGTCACGTTTCGTTTATTGATTTATTGTTTTGCTTTAAGTTTCACTTTTGAAATGAATATGTGGAACTCAACCTCCGCTGCGCCTTGGTCCCGTTCTTACGACAACCGTGACAGTCATTTACAACATTAACAATGTCTACACTGTATTTCTGATCAATTTTATGTTATTTTAATAGACAAATGTGCTTTTCTTTCAAAAACAAGGACATTTCTAAGTGACCCCAAACTTTTCAGTAGTGTACGTACAGTCACTGTGGGGACGACATCATCAATGCACTTATTGATGAAGCCAGTGACTGTTGTGGTGTACTCCTCAATGCCATCGGAAGAATCCCGGAACATGTTCCAGTCTGTGCTAGAAAAACAATCCTGTAGCTTCGCATCTGCTTCATCTGACCACTTTTTTATTGACCGAGTCACTGGTGCTTCCTGCTTTAATTTTAGTTTGTAAGTAGGAATCAGGAGGTTGAATTATGGTCAGATTTGGCAAATGAAGGGCGAGGGAGAGCTTTGTACGCGTCTCTGTGTGTGGAGTAAAAGTGGCCTACAGTAAAAAAATTAAATAAAGAAATCCTCTGGTCGCACATTTAAAATGCTGGTAGAAATGAGGTAAAACGGATTTACGTTTCCCTGCATTAAAGTCCCCGGCCACTAGGAGCGTTCCCCTCTGGATGAGCGTTTTCCTGTTTGCTTATGGCTGTATACAGCTCATTGAGTGCGTTCTTAGTGCTAGTATTGGTTTGTGGTGGTAAATAGACAGCTACGAAGAATATAGATCAACTCTCTAGGTAGATAGTGAGGCCTACAGCTTATCATGAGATACTCTGCCTCAGGTGAGCAAAACCTCGAGACTTCCTTAGATATTGTGCACCAGCTGTTTACAAATATACATAGACCGCCACCCCTTGTCTTACCAGAGGCTGCTGTTCTATCCTGCTGGTACAGTGTATAACCCGTCAGTATGTTATTCATGTTGTCGTTCGTTCACGACTCGGTGAAACATAAGATATTAGAGTGTCATGATGTGGCCCTTTCTGGGTGTAGATCGTGGCTTCCCCCTCTCACACTTTCTCCTACACCCAGGTTCTGTTATCTCAGGTTGTAAATTCCTGGCGGAGACTCTCACTCTGGCCATGCATAAAGAGAATACAGAGAGAACAAGGGATTTTACTTGGCCAAACTCCTAAATCCCCATTTTGGGGATTAAACTATGTCCACTTTTCCTTATGTGGTAAGGGTCCGTGGACACTTAAGGGATGGGTATGACGAGTGTTTCATTTGGGGAACTCAGAGGACAGGACACACGCAACTATATCTCTGAATGTGTACATTTGTCAATTATGAGGTTTGCGTCTAATTCTTGTATAAAATGAATGAGTAAAGATGAAACTATTTGTGAAATGATGTGATGTTAAACCTTTAATGTGAGAGAATTGTATTCCCTTTAAAGTTGAACTAAGTCATTGGCCTGCACCCCTGAGCACAGACATGATCTGGCATCATGGAACTGCCTTTTCTATTGTCGAATAAAACCCCCTCCTGAGGAAATCCTCTTCAAACCACGCATACCTCGGTGTAAGCTGAGGTGGCACAAGTTTGAGTACCAAGACTAGGAAAACCATACCACGTGGAACATTGGCTACACGGGTGGAAATGGTTAAACTCTGAGACTATCGATCCCTACAGAATAAGAGCAAATCTTAGATAATAATTTCTAGCTGCAGACTAGTAATTATTATGTAAACCTGGGATGTGAATACCGACAACCGCCGAAACATCTACTCTTAAGAACAATGGATGTCTGACGTATCCATTACAATAGACACTATCAGGAGCCGCTGATAGAGCAACCAACATGAGTAACCAGAGGCCGTCAATCGGTTTAGCCCACTAGGGGATCTTCCCTATCATAGTTAGTAACCAATAGCAACTGTTTTATGCATTTCTGTGGTTATTTAGTTAGTAAATAAATGATTAAGCCAATTGGTGTATGGATGAGTTATAGTTTAGGCTGGGTTCGTGCAGATAACCAACAATATTCCGACGTTTGGAATGAGACTGACGTGAGGTAAAGAATAATTCATTAATAGAAGACTAATTGATCAGATATTAAAATATCTGAAGAGTTATATTCGGGAAATTATAACTTTGTAATCGGAAGCTTTTCCGTGGTACCCTGACTTCCTAGTTAATTAAATTTATATGATTCGTATAATCATGTAGTAATTGCAGAGTATTGATTTTGATTTGAAAAAGTATTCACCTTTTTAATGATACTAAAGACACAACAACAGTTTGTAATGTCCCGTTGGTAGGATAGACGTGTTTTTAGTTTGTCCATTTTATTATCCAGCGATTTTACCGATGGCAAAGGCAGATTAGCCACTCGTCGCCGGATCCTCACAAGGCACCCCGATCTCCTTCTGCGAAACCTCTGTCTCTTTCTCCTGTGAATGACGGGGATGAGGGCCTGTTCGGATGTCTGGAGTAAATCCCTCTCGTCCGACTCATTAAAGGATAAATTCTTCGTCCAATTCAAGGTGAGTAATTGTTGATCTGATGTCCAGAAGCTCTTTTCGGTCATAAGAGACGGTAGCAGCAACATTTACATTACATTTACATTTAAGTCATTTAGCAGACGCTCTTATCCAGAGCGACTTACAAGTACATACATTCATACTTTTTTTGTACTGCAACATTATGTACAAAATATTTTACTAACAAAATGGCACGGTTGGTTAATTAAGAGCCCATAAAACGGCAGCCATCTCCTCCGGCCTCGTACTTATTTATCAACACTGCTATGGTGATACATTCTATGGCCAGTAATTACTGTATTCACTCTCTCCCTCTCTTTCCCCACCTCTCAGCAGAGTGTCTGTACAGGAAGCAGCTCTGTCTTTCTCCCTGAGAGAGCGCTATATATATATATATATATATATATATATGCGCAACATGTAAAGTGTTGGTTTCATGAGCTGACATAAAAGATCCCAGAAATGTTCCATAAGAACAAAAATGTTAGGCAAAAATGTTTTTACATCCCTGTTATTGAGCATGAGTCCTTTGTCAAGATGATCCATCCACCTGACAGGTGTGGCATATCAAGAAGCTGATTAAACAGCATGAAACTTTACACAGGTGCACCTTGTGCTGGGGACAAAAGGCCACTTTAAAATGTGCAGCATTGTGTTGTGACAAAATCAATGTCTGAAGTTACATTGGGAATGTGCAATTGGCATGATGACTGCAGGAATGTCCACCTGAGCTGTTGTCAGAATTTCTCTACCATAAGCTGACTCCAATGTTATTGAGAATTTGGCAGTATGTCCAACTGGCCTCATAACTGCAGCTCACATGTAACCACACTAGCCCAGGACCTCCACATCTGGCTTCTTCACCTGCAGGATCATCTAGGGGGGGGGGGGGGGGGGGTGCTGCTGAGGAGTCCCTTTTGTGGGGGATTCGGCGCATGCGTCAAATTTAGATTTGATGTTGCGTTTATTTTTGTTCAGTGTAGATGGCTGGCTACTTCTGGGAGATGGTAATAATGAAAACAACATGCTCACTCAAAACAAAGCACAGATGCGTTTCAAGAGCCTAAGTTATTTCTCGAGTGAGACGGCGACCAAGCTTTCCATGAAGGAGTTTGCACAGAAGTTTGACAACCTGGCCAATGGTAGGTTAGCCTTTTTCTTTGTTACAGGGTAATGCATACTACTGATATGTGCTGCAGCATTTTTGTCAGGTGTTGAGTGTTAACCCCTTCCTCTCTCTCTAGAAGTGTTCAGTGACTGCTACCAGAGCAGTGAGAGCCACTTCTTCACCCTTTCTTTTTAGGAAGTCTCCCATGTGGGGAGTAGCAGATGGCCACAGCAGTTGACACCCGCCTCTTCAGCCACCACCGGTGGTGTGAAGTAAAAATACGTTTACGTTTTTGGGGGTATCTGTACTTTACCATTTTATATTTTTTACAACTTTTACTTCACTACATTCCCCCCCAAAATTATGTACATTTTACTCCTTACATTTTCCCTGAAACCCAAAAGTACTTGTTACATTTAAAATGCGTAGCAGGACAGAATATGGTCCAATTCACTCACTTACCAATAGAACATCCCTACTGCCTCTGATCTGGCTAAATTCTCTGTTTGTTAATTATGTCTGAGTGATGGAGTGTGCCCTTGGCTATCCGTAAATATATATATTTTTTTTTAAACACAAATTGTGCCATCTGGTTTGCTTAAAATAAGGATTTTGAAATTATTTATACTTTGACTTTTACTTTTGATACTGAAGTATATTTAAAACCAAATACTTTTACTCAATAGTATTTTACTGGGTGACTCACTTTTTTTCTATTAAGGTATCTTTACTTTTACTCAAGTATGACAATAAGGTACTTACTAAACACAGGGCTCAGAGGTCTTTGCATGTGTGTGGTTTGTCATTCCTCTTTATAAAACTAACCAGACCCTTCGATGTCCAGAGTTTGTGTTGGAACATGGAGGGTTGTTAATTGAAGTTTATCAGGACTAACTATACTACATTTTTCTTGAAATGTTTGTAGAACAATTGTGCCATCAAACGATTCATACCCCTTGATTTATTCCACATTTTGTCTTAGAGCCTGAATTCAAAATGAATTACCCCACAATGACAATGTGGAGCCATCCTCAGGTTTCTCCTATCACAGCCATTAACTTCTGTAACTGTTTTAAAGTCACCATTGGCCTCATTGTCACACCCTGGCCTTTGTTATATTGATTTTCTTTATTAGTTTAGTTAGGTCAGGGTGTGACATGGGGGATGTTTGTGTGTTTTGTCTAGTTTAGGGTGTGTGTATTGTTTAGGGGGTTTTGTAGAATGTATGGGGTTGTGTTCAGTGTAGGTGTTTAGGAAAGTCTATGGTTGCCTGGTTTGGTTCTCAATCAGAGACAGCTGTTTATTGTTGTCTCTGATTGGGAGCCATATTTAAGGCAGCCATAGGCTTTAGGTGTTTGTGGGTAATTGTCTATGTTCTATGTTGCATGTGTGCACTTAGTTAGTTTTAGCTTCACTTTTGTTCGTTTAGTAAGTGTTTGTTTTTCTTCATTAAAAGAAGATGTCTTTTCCCCACGCTGCGCCTTGGTCCACTCATTCGTCTCATAACGATCGTGACACTCATGGTGAAATCCCTTAGCGGTTTCCTTCCTCTCCGGCAACTGAGTTAGGAAGGACACCTGTATCTTTGTAGTGACTGGGTGTATTGATACACCTTCCAAAGTGTCATTAATAACTTCACCATGCTCAAAGTGATATTCAATGTCTGCTATTCTATAAAAAAAATGTTTTTTTACCCATTTACGAATGTGTGCACTCTTTTACGATGTATTGGAAAACCTCCCTGGCCTTTGTGGTTGAAATTCATTGCTCGACTGAGGGACCTTACAATTAGCTGTATGTGTGGTGTACAGCGATGAGGTAGTCATTCAGAAATCATGTTAAACACTATTGCACACTGTGAGTCCATGCAACTTATTATCTGACTTGTTAAGCACATTTTTACTCTTGAACTTATTTAGAATTTCCATAACAAAGGGTTTGAATACTTAATGACTCAAGACATTTATTTTTTTATTAATTAGTAAACATTTTTGAAAAACATTGTCAAAGTGGAACAATGTTATACTTTTTAAATTCAGGCTGTAATACAACAAAATGTGGAAAAAGTAAAAGGGGTGTGAATACTTTGAAGGCACTGTAGATATTAAATGGGAAGTGTTTTGTACTGTTCAACCAGAAATTATTTTCTAATGGATAGAATAAAGTCCATATCAAGCATTGTAATCAGTGCATTATGTCACACTCAGGATTGAGAAGCGTATCTACATCCCTCTCCCAGAGGAGCCTGTTAGGTCCACACGCCCCACAACCTGAGTTACGGTGACTTGCGTAAGCTTGACAAAAAGAAAGAAGGCTACTCTGGGGCTGACATCAGCATCATTGTACAAGATATCCTCATGCATCCTGTCAGGAAAATGCAGTCAGCCACACAAACTTAAAAATGCTCATTTATATACACATGATATAGGAACTCTATTGCCGTCGACTCTAGTACACCCCACTAAAGGTGTATCTCTTTCTCTACTATTAAGGAGATTTAAGAGTTTGTAATGGTACTCTACAGTGTAGGTGGGAGGGCCATCCCATGCACCATCTTACAGTGTCGATTTGGGAGGCTGATCCAACAGGGGCCGGTCTTGCATGACAGTGGGGTCAACAGGAAGTTCATCAGTCTCATGGAATTCATAATCCTCTTCCTCATATCTTCCTTCCAGGATACTCTGGACCACGTTGACCACCTTGCTATTGAATACTATTTCCAAGTGGGGCATGGCCCTGAATTCCTTGACATGGACAGGTTGCGCTTGCTTCCCTATCCAGCGCTTACATTGACCCATGCTAAGACTATCCACTGTATCATCCCCATCAGCATACACATAGTCTATAGGGTCTACATTTGGGAACTGGTCATCATAAATATAGGTAACTGGTGTAGGCAGCCCCACACCATAGAAGCAGTATATCTCAACACCAGGAGGGGGCAGACCTGCGGTCAGGTTTCTGGTGTCTTCCCACATGAACCAGCCATCCTCAAAGTCGATATCTTTGAAGAAGCGTTGGTAGTCCTGGTGGGTATAGTTGAATGAGGGTGTGGAGATGAAGGCGTGGTCTGCAGGCCATGCCTCTTCGAATGGAAGCATCCAGGGGTTTGTGGTGGTCATTCGTTGCTCCTCCCGGATCTTGATGTTAGACACCATTGGGATGCCATCATTTTCACCTGCAGAGACAAATTTATATGAATGTTTTTTGTTTTTTTTCAATCTCCAGCCAATGTGTAACTCGCCAAAGTAATCTAGACAAACCAGTCTTACCACCCTTTCCAGAAAATTAAGATGTGGGCATCATCTCAAGTAAAACGATTTTGCAATATGTAGTGATTTACTGTCAATGTGATCTATGGGACAATAAGAAGTACTTCAGCACGGTTTCAGATTGTTTTAGGTTAAGTTATGTTTCTACTATGGATGATGTTTCAATCTGTCCATCGGATTGTGACAGAGTACCTGATGCTAGCACTCGGAGGGGCTTGACTGCCCCACCCCAGGGTGCACCGAGTGAAATGAAGCCTTTGATGTACTGGTCTTTCCAAGCCTGGGTCTGCTGATATAAGAAGTAGAGGACATAATTGCTTCCCATGCTGTGTCCCAGGAGGTAAATAGGTTGTTGATACTCCTCATACATATCCTCAACCAGCTTCTTCAGTCGTGCAAAGTATTCATCCTGCTCATCTGGTTAGTAGAGACAAATAGACACAGTCAAATGATGTGTAACCATGTTTGCACAAACAATGAGTTGTACTTGTAATTTTGCTGACAGGAAATTGATTGTCAGTTGGATGGTTTGTGTGTGTTTGTGTCCATGATGTCACTTACTTGGAGCTATCCTCCAGTCGTATGGTGCTGCTCGGATGGTCTCATTGCGGACATATCCAATGTTGACCAAATGATTAACCATAGTATGAAAATAACCTGGTAAGACAAATTTAATGAAATTATAATTAAAAAGAAAACATTTACAGAAAAAGATGGCCTCGTTATGGTTATTCTCACCTGCCAGCTTGTTGGTGTCCAAGAACTCAACACTATATGTTTGTCCAAAACCAGGCACTCTCACTGTCACCCCTGCAGAATTGGAGGTCTTGCCAGTTGTCCTGTTGTATACAATTCTGTAGCAGGAAATATGCAGTATGTACAGAATGTTATTGCATAAGGGAATGATCCCAACCACCAAAACACTCAAAATCATGAAAATAGAGTTGTGGTTATATGCTGCTCTCTTACAGTGCATTATTTATTGATACAATGAACAATTAGCAAATGCTCCATACACATTACGTTGAAATTAATGAATTAATGATCATATCTAAACAGAATTATGACATTGACTATATTAATTATCCCCCTCACCTTATATTATCAATCCAACAGTCAATCCCAATTGGCATGAACATATTTAGGTCAATCCAGAGTGTGAAAAAGTCATCAGTCTTTTTGTAGCACATCCAATGCACAAGGCTTGGCTTGTCAATCTTGGCCTCAAGTTGGTTGCCTAGGTTCCCTGGCACTGGTCAAAAGTGATAAACTTTTAGAACTTTGTCTCCAACTTGTTCAATCAGCACAGCTTGAATTAAAGTATTTCAAAAAGAGCATACAACAATGGTAGATGAGAAAGAAGAGGATGACAGGATTGTGTGATTTGTCCCATCAAACAGACTCGACATTGACCAATCCCATATATATTATATATAAACACACAAGCCCCAACCCTAATCCAAACCCTACCAGTTCCCCAACACAGCACCTCCTGGGACATCATGTGTGGCATTACTGCCCCCATAAAACATTTATTAACCCAACACTTTCTCCTGTCCAGGCAGATATGCTGATTGGCCCCGCAAATGCTGAAAAAGGAATACCAGTACGCTCTTCAGTCCAGTCCAACCCTCAGCAAATGGCATTAGGAATCCTGTGTGGTTCAGTTGGTTGAGCATGGAGCTTGCAACGCCAGGGTTGTGGGTTTGATTCCCACAGGGGACCAGTATTCATATAAAAGTAAGTTGCTCTGGATAAGAGCGTCTACTAAATGATGTAAATATACAGTGCATTTGGAAAGTATTCAGACTCCTTGACTTTAACCACATTTTGTTACGTTAAACCCTTATTATTCCGGGCACTAGCTGGGACACTCCAGGACATTCTGAGACTTTTCCTGAAGCCACTCCTGCGTTGTCCTGGCTGTGTGCTTAGGGTCATTGTCCTATTGTAAGGTGAACCTTCGCCCCAGTCTGAGGTCCTGGGTACTCTGGAGCAGGATTTATTTTTGCTCTGTTAATCTTTCCCTCGATCCTGACTAGTCTCCCAGTCCCTGCTGCTGAAAAACATCCCCACAGCATGATGCTGCCACCCCCATGCTTCACAGTAGGGATGGTGCCAGGTTTCCTCCAGACATGGCGCTTAGCATTCAGGCCAAAGAGTTGAATCTTGGTTTCATCAGACCAGAGAATCTTGTTTCTCAAGGTCTGAGAGTCTTTAGGTGCCTTTTGGCAAACTCCAAGCGGGCTGTCCTGTGCCTTTTACTGAGGAGTGGCTTCTGTCTGGCCCCTCTACCATAAAGGCCTGATTGGTGGAGTTCTGCAGAGATGGTTGTCCTTCTGGAAGGTTCTCCCATCTCCATAGAGAAACTCTGGTGCTCTATCAGAGTGACCATCGGGTTCTTGGTCACCTCCCTGACCAAGGCCCTTCTCCCCCGATTGCTCAGTTTGGGCAGGAGGCCAGCTCTAGAAAGAGTCTTGGTGGTTCCAAACTTCTTCCATTTAAGAACTATGGAGGCCACTGTGTTCTTGGGGACCTTCAATGCTGCAGAACAATTTTTGTACCCTTCCCCAGATCTGTGCCTCGACACAATCCTGTCTCGGAGCTCCACAGACAATTCCTCCGACCTCATGGCTTGGTTTTTGCTCTGACATGCACTGTCAACTGTGGGACCTTATATAGACAGCTGTGTGTTTTCCAAATCATGTGGAATCAATTGAATTTACCACAGGTGGACTCCAATTAAGTTGTACATCTCAAGGATGATCAATGGAAACAGGATGGACTGAATCTCAATTTCAAGTCTCATAGAAAAGGGTCTGAATACTTATGTAAATAACGTATTTTAAAAAAATGTATTCTATTATCCTCTAAAGCGAAAACAGTTTATCATCATTTGGTATTGTGTGTAGATTGATAAGGAAAAACCTTAAATGTATTACATTTAGAATAAGGCTGTAACGCAACAAAATGTGGAAAAAAGGGTTTGAATACTTTCCCGAAGGCACTGTATATCCCAGGACCAGTTAAAAAAGCTAAATCATTGTAGATGCCATAGAAAGTGCGATTTTCTGCCCGAAAGCCAGTTCTTGAAATACACGTTTGTCTTTCAGGATATAACAAAGCCAACAATATTACAATCATATAAAACATGAACATAATCTAATGACACAATCCAATATAGGCCTTTCACATCACAGCAAACTAATCAAGAAATAGAAACGCTCACCTATAAGAACCGGCGGAGTGCTATTGTTTGCCACTTTGCTTTGAAGTTTGACACTTGGTGGGAAGACCACATCGAAGAGCCAAAATCCAGTAGATTGATGTAGCGCAAGGTATCCTATAACGAGCACGGTACAGCAGTATGTGTATCCCATTATGTCCAAATCTTTCCTAAAGCTCAGTGTTGTCTTGTCTCACTGGGTCAGGAGGTGAACTGGTCTATTAATCCTGTGCGGGAGAGAGGTGGGACGCGAAATCAGAGGGAAAACGCGAGGTTAGTTATTCGTCGTCGTAACGCACTTCCAAAGCGCTCCTCACAGCAGGAATAAAGGAGTCAATATTATGTCCTGCTATAAGCGCATCTGTGTGCTTCTACCGAGTATAAGTAATACGTGTTACAGTAGTTTACCTGCATGTATATGAAAATGTAAACACACACACACATACAGAAGGGGGACAAACACGACGTGTACCACCTACCTACCCATTGACCTATTGATTGTCGTATAAATTCCATTCCGTCCAGGCTGTTTGCACAATGGTACCAAGGTACCAAGGTAAATTATTAACAATCCAGCATTTAGTTACCAACGAAAAATATAGGTGAAAAAAAACATAGTTTGCTAAATATCACCAGCGTTGTGTTAAGCAAAAACATGTATTGCAAGATTATGTTATAAATATAATGACAGTCAAACGAGCTAAATGCAGAAGCCAGTTACTTTACAATGAGCCTTTATTATAACCTTATTATTGTGTTGTGAACGTTTTTTTGTGATATTTATTCCCATGTGATGTAAAAAAAATAAAGTTTCTGGAAAATGCAGCTATGCTGTCCTTTTTCGTGGAGAGGACAACTGGTTTGGTTACTTTGTTGCTTTATAGACTAGTGGCTAATCCTCAAAAAGGCCTTTAGTTTCTTAGATACCCCTACCCGAAGTATAACGAAGTATAACCATGTTTTTCTATATCTCTAATGTCTCCCATTTATGAAATGGATGGTTGGGTAAAAATATTTGACTGAAAAAGTGGTTGTGGAAAAATGTTTTATTGATAGATATTGTGACACACCCCCTAAACTAAAAAATTGCATAATCCCTGGTTGGAGGGGGATGGGTCACATAAGGTCATGTAACCAAATATTGCAAGTTCTGATATTGCTAAATCACTAGAAAAATATTAAAATGTTTATAATAAAACACACACAAAAAAAAAAAATTAACATGCAGTTCAGAATTGAAAGACACCCTGTTTGTTGTTTTGTGATGTATTGTGTCACACCCTGATCTGTTTCACCTGTCTTTGTGCTTGTGTCGACCATCTTCCCCATTATCCCCTGTGTATTTCTCTGTTTGTCTGTTGCCAGTTCGTCTTGTCTTACCAGGGTTCTTTCCCGCATTCCTGTTGCGCTATTTCTGTTTCCTAGTTTTCCCCGGGTTCTGACCATTCTGCCTGCCTGCTGTCCTGTACCTGTCTGACTCTGACCTGATCACGAACCTCTACCTGCCCTTTGCATGCCCTGTGTTTCTAATAAATCATCTGAGAACTGTACTATCCACCTTCCGTGTTTTCATCTGGCTCATATCCTGAGTCGTGATAGTATTGTTGTATTTCTGTGCATCATCACACCCCCTAAACTCAAAGTGCAGAATAATGCCTGGATGGATTGGGAATGGCCCACATAAGCTCATGTAACCAAATATTGCAAGTTCTAATATTGCTAACATTTGGAATACAAGTATTCAGTTGTCTGCCCTACATAATCAAAAATAATTAAGATCTCTTAATATGTGGACACCCCTTCCAATTAGCGGATTCGGCTACTTCAGCTACACCCGTTGCTGACTGGTGTATAAAATCGAGCACACAGCCATGCAATCTCCATCAACAAACATTGGCAGTAGAATAGCCTTACTGAAGAGCTCAGTGACTTTCAACGTGGCAACGTCATGGGATGCCACCTTTCCAACAAGTCAGTTTGTCAAATTTCTGCCCTGCTAGAGCTACCCCGGTCAACTGTAAGTGCTGTTATTGTGAAGTGGAAACATCTAGGAGCAACATCAGCTCAGCCGCGAAGTGGTAGTCCACACAAGCTCACAGAACGGGCGGCCGAATACTGAAGCGCATAGCGTGTAAAAAATTGTCTGTCCTCGGTTGCAACACTCACTACAGAGTTCCAAACGGCCTCTGGAAGCAACATCAGCACAACAACTGTTCGTTGGGAGCTTCATGAAACCGGTTTCCATGGCCGAGTAGCCGCACAAAAGCCTAAGATCACCATGCGTAATGCCAAGGGTCGGCTGGAGTGGTGTAAAGCTCGCCTCCATTTTACTTTGGAGCAGTGGAAACCCGTTCTCTGGCATGATGAATCACGCTTCACCTTTTGGCAGTCCGACAGACAAATCTGGGTTTGGCGGATGCCAAGGCATAGTGCCAACTGTAAAATTTGGTGGAGGATGAATAATGGTCTGGGGCTGTTTTTCATGGTTCGGGCTAGGCCCCTTAGTTCCAGTGAAGGGAAAACGCCACAGCATACAATGACAGTCTAGGCGATTCTGTACTCCCAACTTTTTGGCAACAGTTAGGTATGACCCTTTCCTGTTTCAGCATGACAATGCCCCTGTGCACAAAGCAAGGTCCATAAAGCAATGTTTTGTCAAGATCGGTGTGGAAGAACTTGACTGGACTGCACAGAGCCCTGACCTAAACCACTACGAACACCTTTGGGATGAACTGGAACGCCAACTGTGAGCCAGGCCTAATCGCCCAACATCCGTGCCCGACCTCACTAATTCCCTTGTGGTTGAATGGAAGCAATGAAGCAATGCAGCAATGTTCCAACATCTAGTGGAAAGCCTTCCCAGAAGATTGGAGGCTTTTATAGCAGCAAAGGTGGGACCAACTCCATATTAACGCCCATGATTTTGGAATGAGATGTTCGACGAGCAGTTGTCCACATACTTTTGGTCACGTAGTGTATGTTGGGAATCCAATATCCCCACCATAATTACTCAAACACTTTTGCCTGTGTATATAAAAGGCAGCAGACTGCCTGGCATGGCAACACCAAGTATTTCAATTCACAAGCCTCTTTGAGGATCAATGAGGCAACGATGAGGCTCCAATGAAAGGAAAGAGAATACAACCATGGACTCGGACACCCGCTCCCTCGCTTTACAGCTTGCCCCCCACTGTGGAATATAACTTAAGCCTACAGAATTGGGCTATAATGTCACCTCCTTATCATATAGAAGTGAGTTTGATTCATATAGTCCAATATGGCTGCCTGAATCCAACATTACCTTATGCTGGCTTACTGCATTCGTGATGCACATTGACATGTTCCGGTGACACTCTTATGCTGTTCCGGTTGAAAAGTCTGCCCTGGAGTTGCTGTATATGTTTACTTGGTGACATCATGGTATGTCGAGAGGATGAAACCACACACATGACAAGCGCATAAAGGCAGGTGTTCACCACAATGAACCAACACAACCTGACACTCATTGACAAGAAATGCCATCAACTTAGAGGGCCTTCACATGTCATAGGAATTGCACCTCACCAATGTTAATGTCATCCTGAATCTCCCAGAACTTAAATCCGCCATCAGTCCTCCCCTCTGGCAGTTACTACAGACAGAGACACCATGGAACTGAACTGCCACATGTCAGGAAGCCACTCAGCAGCTAAAATGCCATCTGGAAAGTGCTGATGTGCATTGCCCTTATATGTACCTAATTTGCTAACACCCATTGTTGACCAGCCCATGTGACACCTGAATTGGACTGGCATATGAAGAATGAGCTCTCATGCTGGGGTTATTCATGCATTTGTCTGGGAAACTGTTCCTTAATCCCAACTTCCCTATAAGGACATGCCGTATATTTCAAACAAGGCACCTTAGGATGGTCAAACTTAGACAAAGATAAGTGTGATCGTGAATGGTGGCTGGGACTTGACTGTGAGATAGTGGCCTTTGTGAACCATTCTTGATCAACTCCATTGATCAAATGATTTTGGGTCAGACTCGAATCTTTTGCGCTGGTGCAAAACAAATTGTAGTCAACTGAATGCGCCGCTTAGTTCATAGCCGTGGTTACGTGAAGCTCCCAAAGTAATCCACCACTCTAATAAATGTAAAGCAATCGCTGTGTGTGGTCAACTATAATTTTTATCACCGTTTTGATTGGGACAGCGCCATTGTGCTGCTTTGAAAACAGCATGGGATCTCGTCTTGACAAAATCAATCAATGTCAGATTATTGTTTTCACTGAATCTCCGTTTGGATATTTGGTTACAATTAGGCTGGGAAGTGTTAGCTAAATTGAGGTGAGTGCTCATGACCATTAGTCTAGCAATTGATAATGTAAATTGTCCAGTGGCGATTTTTATGAATTGTTTAGCAGTCTAATGGCTTGGGGGTAAAAGCTGTTGAGGAGCTTTTTGGTCCAAGACCTGGCGCACCGGTACCGCTTGCCGTGCGGTAGCAGAGAAAACAGTCTATAATCATGAGTGACTGGAGTCTCTGACAATTTTATGGGCTGAAACCGCCTGGATGGCAGGAAGCTTGGCCCCAGTGATGTACTGGGCAGTTTGCACTACCCTTTGTAGCGCCTTACGGTCAGATGCCGAGCAGTTGCCATACCAGGCGGTGATGCAACCGGTCAGGATGCTCTCAATGGTGCAGCTGTATAACCTTTTGAGGATCTGGGGACCCATGCAAAATCTTTTCAGTCTCCCGAGGGGGAAAAGGTTTTATCGTGCCCTCTTCACGACTGGCTTGGTATGTTTGGAGCATGATAGTTTGTTGGTGATATGGACACCAAGGAACTTGAAACTCTTGACCCGCTCTCGACCCGCTCTCGACCCGCTCTTTGTGTTTGAAGCTGTGTTTAAAATTCACTTCTCGAATGAGGGACCTTACAGATAATTGTATGGGGTACAGAGATGAGGTGGTCATTCAAAAATCATGTTAAACATGATTATTGGTCACAGATTGAGTCCATGAAAAGATGACAAAAATATATATTACACTTTGACATTATGGGGTATTGTGTGTAGGCCAGTGACACAATCTCAATTGAATCCATTTTAAATTCAGGCTGTACAGGTTATGAGCAGAAGGTGGTGGAGTGGTTCAATCGAGACGGGTCCAAGACAGCTGGGGAGGATGTAGCAGAATGGATCTTCCTGGTGTCTGAGGACAGGATCCAAATGACATACCACAGGGAGGATGACCGGGTTATTCCTGCTTGGAGAAACTTCAAGCCCAGAGATTCAGGGGATTCCCAAATCCCACACTCCTTCACCCTTCAGATGGCTCCCACCTATCCACCTGGCATCCACCTTTCAGGTGTAATCTTCAGGGGCAATAAACAGTAGCTAAGCAATCTACAGAATTTACACCTGGCTTAGATCATCTATTTGGTGCCACCAGCAATTTGAGATATAATGTTCTTCCGTTATGTGGGTTAAGTAACTGTGGTGTTTGTCCAATGGTCTTTATGTATGTGCTTTCAGGTAGATCCATTTTAGAAGCCAAGTAAGAATCTCTGTATGAAATGTTAGTCTATATGATGGAGGAGGAGAATGTGGCACAATCAAGGAGTCTGAGAAAGAGGTGTGCATGTGTTGTGTATGTACTTTGGCATGAATAAATAGACCTTTTCTGACATGTCTTCAAATTAGAGAAATAAAAAAGTAATAAACAGTATTTTTGCTCAGGTGAGGGCAATACTGGGTGTAAGAGAACAAGAAGAGGGCAGTACTGAGCTTCACATCTCCATCTACAACACAGTGAGGAATGAGAGAGCACGCTGTCGCTGAGAGGCACTAGTAAGAATTACACTCACCCTCTCATCACAGAAGGCTGGCTGACACTCGGTGCCGCCTTCTTACCCTACAGTATTTCCTCTCTACCTCATGTCATGTCCAGGAGAGCATGGCCAAAGAGGAGCGTCTTTGACAGGAGGTGAAAAAGCTGGACATCTTAGCACCGTTTCAGCTGGGTGACCCAGAGAACCTGACCAGACAGGCTGCTATACAGCTGACCTGAAGAAGTGGCTTGTCGATAAGGCCAACCTCATACATGCTCGTTTTGAGAGGGTACTTCAAAACATATGATAATAGGATAAACATAGGATAAAATCTAAAGAACTAAAGGGTTCTTTACAGACAATAACTGTGTCATAAAAATGTGTGGTTGACAAAAACAAACAAAGATTTAGTATTACTTAGTTCATACATTTGTAAAAGATGGTTTTAATTTTGATAGATATGTCTGTATTTTTCTAATGTTGGTCTGTATTGCTGTTATACAGTATAATGTAATACATAATATATCTGTAGGAGACCCAGGACCTTCAGCAGAAACAGCAGTGCTGCAGAAAAAACAGCCCACTATGACCAAGGAGGATGAAGATGAATACCTTGCTTACTGCTCTGATGCCATGTGCACGATACATATTCTCAAACTGTGTTTGAGCAGGTAAAGCACTGTAAAGGCTTGATTAATAGTGGAGAATTATTTCACATGAAATCAAATACAGCTGTATTTGTCACATGCTTTGTATACAACAGGTGTAGACTAACAGTGAAATGCTTACTTACAGGTCCTTTTCCAACAATGCAGAGTTAAATCATTTACAAAAAATAGTGACAAGAGGAATAAATACAGAGTGAACGAATAACAATTAAAAAAATAACATGGCTATATACAGGGAGTACCAGTCCCGAGTCAATGTGCAGGGGTAAAAGGTAATTGAGGTAGCTATGTACAGTGCCTTCAGAAGTATTCATAGCCCTTGACTTATTCCATATTTTGTTGTGTTACATCTTGAATTCAAAATGGATGAAATGTTCTTTCCCATCTACACACAATACCCCCATAATGACAAGGTGAAAACATGTTTTATAAATGTTTGCTAATTTATTGTAAATTAAATACAGAAATATCTCATTGACATAAGTATTTACACCCCTGAGCCAATACTTTGTAGAAGCATCTTTGGCAGCGGTTACAGCTGTGAGTCTTTCTGGGTAAGTCTCCAAGAACTTTCCATACCTGGATTGTGCCACATTTGCCAATTTTTTTATTTTTTATTCTTCAAGCTCTGTCAAATTGGTTGTTGATCATTGCTAGACAGCCATTTTCAGGTCTTGACATATATTTTCAAGTAGATTTAAGTCCAAACTGTAACTCGGTCACTCAGGAACATTCACTGTCTTCTTGGTCAGCCACCCCATAATCTTAGAAAAAATGGTTCCAATAGGGTTCTTCGGATGTCCCCATAGGATAACCCTTTTTTGTTCCAGGTCGAACCCTCTGTAAAAAGGGTTCTACCTGGAACCAAAATGGTTATACCTGCCACCAAAAAGGGTTCTCCTACGGGGACAGATGAAGAACCTTTTAAGGTTCTAGATAGCATATTTTTTTCTAAGAGTATAGTGTAGATTTGGCCTTGTGTTTTAGGTTATTATCCTGCTGAAAGGTGAATTCATCTCCCAGTGTCTTGTGGAAAGCAGACTGAACCAGGTTTTCCTCTAGGATTTTGCCTGTGTTTAGCTCCATTTTGTAAATTTTTTACCCTGAAAAACTCCCAGTCCTTAACAATTATAAGCATACACATAACATGATGCAGCCAGCATTATGCTTGAAAATATGTTGTTACTCAGTAATGTGTTGTATTGGATTTGCCCCAAACACAACACACTTTGTATTCAGGACAAAAAGTTAATTGTTTGGCCATTTTTTTTGCAGTTTTACTTTAGTGCCTTGTTGCAAACAGAATGCATGTTTTGGAATATTTTTATTCTGTACAGACTTCCTTCTTTTCACTCTGTCAATTAGGTTAATATTATGGAGCAACTACAATGTTTTTGATTCATCCTCAGTTCTCTCATCAAATCAAGTTTATTTTATATAACCCTTCGTACATCAGCTAATATCTCGAAGTGCTGTACAGAAACCCAGCCTAAAACCCCAAACAGCAAGCAATGCAGGTGTAGAAGCATGGTGGCTAGGAAAAACTCCCTAGAAAGGCCAAAACATAGGAAGAAACCTAGAGAGGAACCAGGCTATGAGGGGTGGCCAGTCCTCTTCTGGCTGTGCCGGGTGGAGATTATAATAGAACATGGCCAAGATGTTCAAATGTTCATAAATGACCAGCATGGTCAAATAATAATAATCACAGTAGTTATCGAGGGTGTAGCAAGTCAGCACCTCAGGAGTAAATGTCAGTTGGCTTTTCATAACCGATCATTAAGAGTATCTCTACCACTCCTGCGGTCTCTAGAGAGTTGAAAACAGCAGGACTGGGACAGGTAGCACGTCCGGTGGACAGGTCAGGGTTTCATAGCCGCAGGCAGAACAGTTGAAACTGGAACAGCAGCAAGGCCAGGTGGACTGGGGACAGCAAGGAGTCATCATGCCCGGTAGTCCTGACGCATGGTCCTAGGGCTCAGGTCCTCCGAGAGAGAGAAAGAAAGAGAGAAGGAGAGAATTAGAGAGAGCGTACTTAAATTCACACAGGACACCGGATAAGACAGGAGAAGTACTCCAGATATAACCAACTGACCCTAGCCCCCCGACACATAAACTACTGCAGCATAAATACTGGAGGCTGAGACAGGAGGGGTCAGGAGACACTGTGGCCCCATCCGATGATACCCCCGGACAGGGCCAAACAGGAAGGATATAACCCCACCCACTTTGCCAAAGCACAGCCCCCGCACCACTAGAGGGATATCTTCAACCACCAACTTACAATCCTGAGACAAGGCCGAGTATAGCCCACAAAGATCTCCACCACAGCACAAACCAAGGGGGGCACCAACCCGGACAGGAAGATCACGTCAGTAACTCAACCCACTCAAGTGACGCACCCCTCCTAGGGACGGCATGAAAGAGCACCAGTAAGCCAGTGACTCAGCCCCTGTAATAGGGTTAGAGGCAGAGAATCCCAGTGGAGAGAGGGACACCGGCCAGGCAGAGACAGCAAGGGCGGTTCGTTGCTCCAGAGCCTTTCCGTTCACCTTCACACTCCTGGGCCAGACTACACTTAATCATATGACCTACTGAAGAGATAAGTCTTCAGTAAAGACTTAAAGGTTGAGACCGAGTCTGTGTCTCTCACATGGATTGGCAGACCATTCCATAAAAATGGAGATCTATAGGAGAAAGCCCTGCCTCCAGCTGTTTGCTTAGAAGTTCTAGGGACAATTAGGAGGCCTGCGTCTTGTGACCGTAGCGTACGTGTAGGTATGTACGGCAGGACCAACTCGGAAAGATAGGTAGGAGCAAGCCCATGTAACGCTTTATAGGTTAACAGTAAAACCTTGAAATCAGCCCTTGCCTTAACAGGAAGCCAGTGTAGGGGAAGCTAGCACTGGAGTAATATGATCAAATTTCTTGGTTCTAGTCAGGATTCTAGCAGCCGTATTTAGCACTAACTGAAGTTTATTTAGTGCTTTATCCGGGTAGCCGGAAAGTAAAGCATTGCAGTAGTTTAACCTAGAAGTAACAAAAGCATGGATACATTTTTCTGCATCATTTTTGGACAGAAAATTTCTGATTTTTGCAATGTTACGTAGATGGAAAAAAGCTGTCCTTGAAACAGTCTTGATATGTTCGTCAAAAGAGAGATCAGGGTCCAGAGTAACGCCGAGGTCCTTCACAGTTTTATTTGAGACGACTTTACAACCATCAAGATTAATTGTCAGATTTAACAGAAGATCTCTTTGTTTCTTGGGACCTAGAACAAGCATCTCTGTTTTGTACGAGTTTAAAAGTAGAACGTTTTCAGCCATCCACTTCCTTATGTCTGAAACACAGTCTTCTAGCGAGGGCAATTTTGGGGCTTCACCATGTTTCATTGAAATGTACAGCTGTGTGTCATCCGCATAGCAGTGAAAGTTAACAATATGTTTTCGAATGACATCCCCAAGAGGTAAAATATATAGTGAAAACAATAGTGGTCCTAAAACGGAACCTTGAGGAACACCGAAATGTACAGTTGGTTTGTCAGAGGACAAACCATTCACAGAGACAAACTGATATCTTTCCGACAGATAAGATCTAAACCAGGCCAGAACTTGTCCGTGTAGACCAATTTGGGTTTCCCGTCTCTCCAAAAGAATGTGGTGATCGATGGTATCAAAGGCAGCACTAAGATCTAGTAGCACAAGGACAGATGCAGAGCCTCGGTCTGACGCCATTAAAAGGTCATTTACCACCTTCACAAGTGCAGTCTCAGTGCTATGATGGGGTCTAAAACCAGACTGAAGCATTTCATATACATTGTTTGTCTTCAGGAAGGCAGTGAGTTGCTGCGCAACAGCTTATTCTAAAAGTTTTGAGAGAAATGGAATATTCGATATAGGCCGATAGTTTTTTTATATTTTCTGGGTCAAGGTTTGGCTTTTTCAAGAGAGGCTTTATTACTGCCACTTTTAGTGAGTTTCTTACACATCCGGTGGATAGAGAGACGTTTATTATGTTCAACATAGGAGGGCCAAGCACATGAAGCAGCTCTTTCAGTAGTTTAGTTGGAATAGGATCCAGTATGCAGCTTGAAGGTTTAGAGGCCATGATTATTTTCATCATTGTGTCAAGAGATATAGTACTAAAACACTTAAGTGTCTCTCTTGATCCTAGGTCCTGGCAGAGCTGTGCAGACTCAGGACAGCTGAGCTTTGGAGGAATACACAGATTTAAAGAGGAGTCCGTAATTTGCTTTCTAATGATCATGATCTTTTCCTCAAAGAAGTTCATGAATTTATTACTGCTGAAGTGAAAGCCATCTTCACTTGGGGAATGCTGCTTTTTAGTTAGCTTTGCAACAGTATCAAAAATAAATTTTGGATTGTTCTTATTTTCCTCAATTAAGTTGGAAAAGTAGGATGATCGAGCAGCAGTGAGGGCTCTTCGATACTGCACGGTACTGTCTTTCCAAGCTAGTCGGAAGACCTCCAGTTTGGTGTGGCGCCATTTCCGTTCCAATTTTCTGGAAGCTTGCTTCAGAGCTCGGGTATTTTCTGTATACCAGGGAGCTAGTTTCTTATGACAAATGTTTTTAGTTTTTAGGGGTGCAACTGCATCTACGGTATTGCGCAAGATTAAATTGTGTTCCTCAGTTAGGTGGTTAACTGATTTTTGTCCTCTGACGTCCTTGGGTAGGCAAAAGGAGTCTGGAAGGGCATCAAGGAATCTTTGTGTTGTCTGAGAATTTATAGCACGACTTTTGATGCTCCTTGGTTGGGGTCTGAGCAGATTATTTGTTGCGATTGCAAACGTAATAAAATGGTGGTCCGATAGTCCAGGATTATGAGAAAAAACATTAAGATCTACAACATTTATTCCATGGGACAAAACTAATTCCAGAGTGACTGTGGCAGTGAGTAGGTCCAGAGACATGTTGGACAAAACCCACTGAGTTGATGATGGCTCCAAAAGCCTTTTGGAGTGGGTCTGTGGACTTTTCCATATGAATATTAAAATCACCAAAAATTAGAATATTATGTGCTATGACTACAAGGTCCAATAGGAATTCAGGGAACTCAGTGAGGAACGCTGTATATGGCCCAGGAGGCCTGTAAACAGTAGCTATAAAAGTGATTGAGTAGGCTGCATAGATTTCATGACTAGAAGCTCAAAAGACGAAAACGTCATTTTTTTTTGGTAAATTGAAATTTGCTATCGTAAATGTTAGCAACACCTCCGCCTTTGCGGGATGCACGGGGGATATGGTCACTAGTGTAACCAGGAGGTGAGGCCTCATTTAACACAGTAAATTCATCAGGCTTAAGCCATGTTTCAGTCAGGCCAATCACATCAAGATTATGATCAGTGATTAGTTCATTGACTATAACTGCCTTTGAAGTGAGGGATCTAACATTAAGTAGCCCTATTTTGAGATGTGAGGTATCACGATCTCTTTCAATAATGGAAGGAATGGAGGAGGTCTTTATCCTAGTGAGATTGCTAAGGCGAACACCGCCATGTTTAGTTTTGCCCAACCTAGGTCGAGGCACAGACACAGTCTCAATGGGGATAGCTGAGCTGACTACACGGACTATGCTAGTGGCAGACTCCACTAAGCTGGCAGGCTGGCTAACAGCCTGCTGCCTGGCCTGCACCCTATTTCATTATGGAGCTAGAGGAGTTAGAGCCCTGTCTATGTTGGTAGATAAGATGAGAGCACCCCTCCAGCTAGGATGGAGTCCGTCACTCCTCAGCAGGTCAGGCTTGGTCCTGTTTGTGGGTGAGTCCCAGAAAGAGGGCCAATTATCTACAAATTCTATCTTTTGGGAGGGGCAGAAAACAGTTTTCAACCAGCGATTGAGTTGTGAGACTCTGCTGTAGAGCTCATCACTCCCCCTAACTGGGAGGGGGCCAGAGACAATTACTCGATGCCGACACATCTTTCTAGCTGATTTACACGCTGAAGCTATGTTGCGCTTGGTGACCTCTGACTGTTTCATCCTAACATCGTTGGTGCTGACGTGGATAACAATATCTCTATACTCTCTACACTCGCCAGTTTTAGCTTTAGTCAGCACCATCTTCAGATTAGCCTTAACGTCGGTAGCCCTGCCCCCTGGTAAACAGTGTATGATCGCTGGGTGATTCGTTTTAAGTCTAATACTGCGGGTAATGGAGTCGCCAATGACTAGGGTTTTGAATTTGTCAGAGCTAATGGTGGGAAGCTTTGGCGTCTCTGACCCCGTAACGGGAGGAGTAGAGACAAGAGAAGACTCGGCCTCAGACTCCGACTCGCTACTTAATGGGGAAAACCGGTTGAAAGTTTGTCGGCTGAATGAGCGACACCAGTTGAGCATTCCTACAGCATTTCCCTCCAGAAGCCATGAGAAAGTTGTCCGGCTGCGGGGACTGTGCGGGGGGATTTATACTACTATCTGTACTTACTGGTGGCACAGACGCTGTTTCATCCTTTCCTACACTGAAATTACCCTTGCCTAACGATTGCGTCTGAAGCTGGGCTTGCAGCACAGCTATCCTCGCCATAAGGCGATCGTTCTCCTGTATATTATGAGTACAGCGACTGTAATTAGAAGGCATCATGTTAATGTTACTACTTAGTTTCGGCTGTTGAAGGTGCTGACGAACCATGCCCAGATAAAGCGTCCGGAGTGAAACAGTTGAATGAGGGAAAAACTAAAAATATAAACGGTAATTAAAAAGTAAAAAGTAAAAACCGTAAAGTTGTCAGCTAGCAAAGTAAGGTTGGCAACAAAACGCACAGCAACACGTCTGCAAGTTCAAGAGGAAGATCAGGAGATCACAGCTATTAAACTCTGTAACAGTTTTAAAGTCATCCTTGACCTCATGATGAAATCCCTGAGCGGTTTACTTCCTCTCCGTCAACTGAGTTATCTTTGTAGTGACTGGGTGTATTGATAGACCATCCAAAGTGCAATTAATAACTTCACTCTGCTCAAAGGGATGTTCAATGTCTGCTTTTTATTTTTACCCATCTACCAATATGTGCCATTTGTATTTGTATTTGTATTTATTATGGATCCCCATTAGCTGCTGCCAAAGCAGCAGCTACTCTTCCTGAGGTCCAGCAAAATTAAGGCAGTTTATACAATTTTTAAAACATTACAATACATTCACAAATTTCACAACACACTGTGTGCCCTCAGGCCCCTACTCCACCACTACCACATATCTACATTACTAAATCCATGTGTATGTATGTATGTTATCGTGTGTGTATGCGTGTGTCTGTGCCAATGTTTGTGTTGCTTCACAGACCCCGCTGTTCCATAAGGTGTTTTTTTAATCTGTTTTTTTTTAAATCTAATTTTACTGCTTGTGTCAGTTACTTGATGTGGAAAATAGTTCAAATCAAATGTATTTATAAAGCCCTTTTTACATCAGCTGATATCTCAAAGTGCTGTACAGAAACCCAGCCTAAAACCCCAAACACCAAGCAATGCAGGTGTAGAAGTTCCATGTTGTCATGCCTCTATGTAGTACTGTGTGCCTCCCATAGTCTGTTCTGGACTTGGGGACTGTGAAGAGACCTCTTGTGGCATGTCTTGTGGGGTATGCATGGGTGTCCGAGCTATGTGCCAGTAGTTTAGACAGACAGCTCGGTGCATTCAACATGTCAATACCTATCATAAATAAAAGTAGTGATGAAGTCAATCTCTCCTCCACTTTCAGCCAGGAGAGATTGACATGCATATTATTAATAATATTAGCTCTCTGTGTACATCCAAGGGCCAGCCGTGCTGCCCTGTTCTGAGCCAATTGCAATTTTCCTAAATCCTTTTTTGTGGCACCTGACCACCCAACTGAACAGTAGTCAAGGTGCAACAAAACTAGGGTCTGTAGGACCTGCCTTGTTGATAGTGTTGTTAAGAAGGCAGAGCATTGCTTTATTATAGACAGACTTCTCCTCATCTTAGCTACTACTGCATCAATATGTTTTGACCATGACAGTAGTTTACAATATAGGGTTACTCCAAGCAGTTTAGTCATCTCAACTTGCTCAATTTCCACATTGTTTATTACAAGATTTAGTTGAGGTTTAGGGTTTAGTGAGTGTTTTGTTCCAAATACAATGCTTTTAGTTTTGGAAATATTTAGGGCTAACTTATTCCTTGCCACCCACTCTGAAACTAACTGCAGCTCTTTGTTGAGTGTTGCAGTCATTTCAGTCGCTGTAGTAGCTGACGTGTATAGTGTTGAGTCATCCACATACATAGACACTCTGGCTTTACTCAAAGTCAGTGGCATGTTGTTAGTAAAAATTGAAAAAAGCAAGGGGCCTAAACAGTTACCCTGGCGAATTACTGATTCTAACTGGATTATATTTGAGAGGCTTCCATTAAAAAACGCCCTCTGTGTTCTGTTAGACAAGTAACTCTATCCACATTATAGCAGGGGGTGTAAAGCCATAACACAAGTTTTTCCAGCAGCAGACTATGATCGATAATGTCCAAAGCTGCACTGAAGTCTAACATGACAGCCCCCACAAGCATTGTATCATCAATTTCTCTCAGCCAATCATCAGTCATTTGTGTAAGTGCTGTGCTTGTTGAGTGTTCTTCCCTATAAGCATGCTGAAAGTCTGTTGTCAATTTGTTTACTGTGAAATAGCATTGTATCTGGTCAAGCAATTTTTTCCCCAGAAGTTTACTAAGGGTTGGTAACAGGCTGATTGGTTTGCTATTTGAGCCAGTAAAGGGGGCTTTACTATTCCTGGTTAGTGGAATGACTTTTGGAATGACTTTCTGGTTAGTGGAATGACTTCCCTCCAGGCTTGAGGGCACATCTTGGTCCAAGATGGCGTAGCAGTGTAGACGTGTTTTGTTTCGTCCTCTCATGTACGTTTGTATTTTTCGTATTTCTTGTATACCTTTAAAAAAAATCTCTTTTCGATTTTTAATTTGATTATACCTTCCGGTAACCTACCTCACCCAATGTGATACGGAATCGCTATTATTTTTTAACTTTGGAACACATTCAAGAACCCCCAGTAGCTAACCAGCTAATCAGCTACAAGCTATTTAGTTATTTTTAGCCGCTGCTAGCAGCTTTTACCTTCTGCACAGACACCAGCCCTGTTATTAGCCTGGATATTACTCACCAATTTACCAGCATCGGACTCTCTCTCGACAACAACGCCGGATTCCTGCCGTAATCCCTGAGCCACTACTTCTGATCCTCACAGCTAGCTTGCAGCTAGCGCAGCTAGCGCCACTGCCACGAAGCTAGCACCAGTTAGCAAACACAATTCTACAATTACAACCTCTCTTTCGCCATCGCCATCCGGCTTGGATTCTCTGTCGACACGACCACGTCTGGTCTGCAGACGAATACCCCATCCGCTGTGCCCTCAACCGGCCTCCGTCTGAGCAGACCCCCTCCGTCTGAGCAGACCACCCCCCGGGCTACTAACTTTAAACGCCGCGTGCTAGCGTAGTGGCGGCTTCCCTGCTCCATCTACGGCTGCCCCCTGGACACTATGATCACTTGGCTACATAGCTGATGCCTGCCGGACTGTCCATTAATTCACGGTACTCCATTCTGTTTATTTGTGTTTTATCTGTCGGCTCTGTGTTTTAACTCAGGCTCTGTGTGTAGTTAATCCGACCCTCTCTGCCTAGTCGTCGCCATTTTTACCTGCTGTTGCTGTGTTAGCTGACTAGCTGCTGTTATCTCACCTGTTGTTTTAGCTAGCTCTCCCAATCAAGACCTGCAATCACTTTATGCCTTACTGTATGTCTCTCTCAAATATCAATATGCCTTGTATACTGTTGTTCAGGCTAGTTATCATTGTTTTGGTTTGCAATGGACCCCGTAGTTCCACTCTCCGTACCTCTGATACCTCCTTTGTCCCACCTCCCACACATGCGGTGACCTCACCCATTGAGACCAGCATGTCCAGAGATACAACCTCTCTTATCATCACCCAGTGCCTGGGCTTGCCTCCGCTGTACCCGTGCCCCACCATACCCCTGTCTGCACATTATGCCCAGAATCTATTCTACCACGCCCATAAATCTGCTCCTTTTATTCCTTGTCCCCAACGCTCTAGGCGACCAGTTTTGATAGCCTCATCCTACTACTCCTCTGTTCCTCGGGTGATGTGGAGGTAAACCCAGGCCCTGCATGTCCCCAGGCACCCTCATTTGTTGACTTCTGTGATCGAAAAAGCCTTGGCCTCATGCATGTCAACATCAGAAGCCTCCTCCCTAAGTTTGTCTTACTCACCGCTTTAGTACACTCTGCCAACCCTGATGTCCTTGCCGTGTCTGAATCCTGGCTTAGGAAGGCCACCAAAAATTCTGAGATTTCCATACCCAACTATAACACTTTCCGTCAAGATAGAACTGCCAAAGGGGGAGGAGTTGCAATCTACTGCAGAGATAGCCTGCAAAGTTCTGTCATACGTTCCAGGTCTATACCCAAACAGTTCGAACTTCTAATTTTAAAAATTAATCTCTCCAGAAATAAGTCTCTCACTGTTGCCGCCTGCTACCGACCCCCCTCAGCTCCCAGCTGTGCCCAGGACACCATCTGTGAATTGATCGCTCCCCATCTAGCTTCAGAGTTTGTTCTGTTAGGTGACCTAAACTGGGATATGCTTAAGGCAGTCCCAGGCAGTCCTACAATCTAAGCTAGATGCCCTCAATCTCACACAAATCATCAAGGAACCCACCAGGTACAACCCTAAATCCGTAAACACGGGCACCCTAATAGACATTATCCTGACCAACTTGCCCTCCAAATACACCTCTGCTGTCTTCAATCAAGATCTCAGCGATCACTGCCTCATTGCCTGTATCCTCTACGGGTCCGCGGTCAAACGACCACCCCTCATCACTGTCAAACGCTCCCTAAAACACTTCTGCGAGCAGGCCTTTCTAATCGACCTGGCCCGGGTACCCTGGAAGGATATTGACCACATCCCGTCAGTTGAGGATGCCTGGTCATTCTTTAAAAGTTACTTCCTCACCATATCAAAAAATGCAGAACTAAGAACAGATATAGCCCCTGGTTCACTCCAGACCTGACTGCCCTCGACCAGCACAAAAACATCCTGTGGCGAACTGCAATAGCATCGAAGAGCCCCCGCGATATGCAACTGTTCAGGGAAGTCAGGAACCAATACACGCAGTCAGGAAAGCAAAGGCCAGCTTTTTCAAGCAGAAATTTGCATCCTGTAGCTCTAACTCCAAAAAGTTCTGGGATACTGTAAAGTCCATGGAGAACAAGAGCACCTCCTCCCAGCTGCCCACTGCACTGAGGCTAGGTAACACGGTCACCACCGATAAATCCGTGATAATCGAAAACTTCAACAAGCATTTCTCAACGGCTGGCTATGCCTTCCTCCTGGCGACTCCAACCTTGGCAAACAGCCCCGCCCCCCCCGCTGCTACTCGCCCAGGCCTCCCCAGCTTCTCCTTTACCCAAATCCAGATAGCAGATGTTCTGAAAGAGCTGGAAAACCTGGACCCATACAAATCAGCTGGGCTTGACAATCTGGACCCCCTATTTCTGAAACTGTCCGCCGCCATTGTCGCACCCCAGATTACCAGCCTGTTCAACCTCTCCTTCGTATCATCTGAAATCCCCAAGGATTGGAAAGCTGCCGCGGTCATCCCCCTCTTCAAAGGGGGAGACACCCTGTACCCAAACTGTTACAGACCTATATCCATCCTGCCCTGCCTATCTAAGGTCTTCGAAAGCCAAGTCAACAAACAGATCACTGACCATCTCGAATCCCACCGTACCTTCTCCGCTGTGCAATCCGGTTTCCGAGCCGGTCACGGGTGCACCTCAGCCACGCTCAAGGTACTAAACGATATCATAACCGCCATCGATAAAAGACAGTACTGTGCAGCCGTCTTCATCGACCTGGCCAAGGCTTTCGACTCTGTCAATCACCATATTCTTATCGGCAGACTCAGTAGCCTCGGTTTTTCTAATGACTGCCTTGCCTGGTTCACCAACTACTTTGCAGACAGAGTTCAGTGTGTCAAATCGGAGGGCATGTTGTCCGGTCCTCTGGCAGTCTCTATGGGGGTACCACAGGGTTCAATTCTCAGGCCGACTCTTTTCTCTGTATATATCAATGATGTTGCTCTTGCTGCGGGCGATTCCCTGATCCACCTCTACGCAGACGACACCATTCTGTATACTTCTGGCCCTTCCTTGGACACTGTGCTATCTAACCTCCAAACGAGCTTCAATGCCATACAACACTCCTTCCGTGGCCTCCAACTGCTCTTAAACGCTAGTAAAACCAAATGCATGCTTTTCAACCGTTTGCTGCCTGCACCCGCACGCCCGACTAGCATCACCACCCTGGACGGTTTGTGGGGTTTTGTAAGGTTTTTTGACATGCTTAACTAACTATAAGCTAATAGGGCTTCTTATGCATTAAAGTTTGAATTACTGACTCATGTGAACCTGCATTTTCCATTGTTCTCACTCTTACCAGTGCTCTGTCTAACCATGAGGCCACAGCCTGAAATGTGTGTGTGTTAAAAGGAGCACTGTACTGTGTGAAATATGTGTGTATGCAACAAATGTATCTGAGCTAAGATATGAACAGCAGTCTGAAATGTGTGTGTGTTAAAAAGGGCGCTTTACTGTACTGTGTGACCGAGACTGTGCTAATCTTAGAGAGACACAGGAGGGGGTGAATCATGAGACTGCTGACTGTGGTGTACAATGGACAATAACAGATAAACTATACACATGAAGAACATATGTGAGGTTCTGAGTTATACTATAACACACGTGATTGAATATTAGCAACTGTATTATATGTGATTGAATACTATAACAAACGTGATTAGCAACTGTATTAAATGTGATTGGATATTGACAAACTGTTGGCCTGGGAGTCTGGGTGTCTGTGTGTGTGTGCTGGAAGTAACAGTTAGCGCCAGATAAGAGTGCTGGGAAGCTGTAGTTAGCCTTGAGCGAGAACAGTGGACATTGTATACAGGTGCGAATATCTCAGACAATGTTATAAAACTGTCTGACCCCAGTCTCTGGGGTGAGGGAGCGTAATCTACACAGCAACAGCGACTGGACACCAGAGAGCGCAAAGAGGCTGGGACCAGCTTATGTGCCAACACCAACGATAGGCTGGGTGAGTCTAAACCACGCCCAGTCTCTACTCTTGACAGGCCGGCTCGGAAGTGGGAACTAATCTCTGTCACGAGTATAATATACTATCTTTGTCAGGAACAAATCAGTTCTCTGTCTTATCCTGCGTGATGAAACATTGAACCCGTATACAGTGATCCCTCGCCACTTCGCGGTTCACTTATCGCGGATTCGCTATTTCGCGGATTTTCATAATGCATTTTTTTTTTTTTTTTGGTGCATTGTGCTCTGCATTCTGATTCGCTAAAAACTCACTCCCGCTTCTTGTATCAAAACATGCTACGAATTGTGAGGAATGGGACCCTTTGATGAGCCGTTCATTACAGTTCTCCAACGTAATCGATGGTGGCATGTCGGTGTACAAGGATCTTTTTGCAAAGAAGAAAAAAGAGCGACAACAGCTGCCTATCACTATGTTCTTCTCCCGAACAAACACACCTGCACCGCGGGCTTCAGAAGAAGAGAACACTGCAGAGCGCAGTCAGGATGCAGCGGCCCAGTCTGAAGAGCAGTGAAACGGCCTACACGTGAGTCACTGTATTTGTATACATGTAATAGTTGCTAATTGTAAAAAAAAAAAAAGTTTTCTATTTCGCGGATTTCACTTATCGCGGGTCATTTTCGGAACGTAACCCCCGCGATAAACGAGGGATTACTGTATACGGAAATTGTATTTGCCATTTATTAACTTTTGAATTAAACAATTATTTTAACCAAGTTCAGGTGTGCTACTGTTCCTATCTCAGTTGAACTTTCGCAGCCCTAACAATTGGTGACCCCGACCGTGAACTGAGGGAACTTCGCTGGACATTGAGCCATCCAGCCTTTGGCCTAGACTGTCGCCAGACGGGGTCCTCTCACAAAAAGACCGGTCTACTAAAGCAGGTAAGCAGAGCCTATTGTTTCAAAACTGAAATTCTGCATATTGGCGTTAACCAAATTTATTTTGTGAGAAAACCTAACTGGTGTAAGTTACAAAATTTTCGAACCATATGTTCACTACAGCAAAGTAAGGATAAAGCGAACTACGTATTATTTAATTACGTACTACTTGATGGCGAATGCATTTTCAGTTGGCCAACAGAATAACAATGGAATGACTGTATGTGTATGAAGTGAAATTAAAAGCCTGATTGTGTGTGTGTATGTATGTAAGCTAGGGTTGTCTCAAATGTCTATAAGATTAGGGAAGTGAGTGAGGACAATGGCAACATTAACCACCGTGAATGACGGAATATTGGAAATAAGATAAGTTCTAATAATTGAGCGGCAATATACCGGGTTCACGGATTTTTATGTGTGTACATGGTGTGTTGGATATAAGATAAATTGTCGCTTAATGTTAAAGTGGACGGCAACATAGTCCAGGGAAAGGCAGAAGAATTGGAGATAAGATAAGTCTAGGTGGTCCCTCGACGGCAATTCACTGTATAAGACATGTTCCCTGTAACAAGTGAACGGCAAAACATTGGAGATAAGATAAGGCTGGTTTATGTGCACATATTACCTACGGCAGTGTTTTGGAGATAAGATAAGTTCGCTGATTGAATAAGACGTGTTGGAGATAAGATAAGTCACACTGTATGATTGTTTTGCTTTATGATTGAACTTTTATGTATGTATTGTGTCAGGCTGCTATAATAACAGAAAGTGTGGTCATGCATGTAGATTACATAACCATATATACTTAAGTTGTACATTAACCACATACTATAATCTCACATTATTTGTCACGGACACCCTAGTCTCACTAGGTAATAACAGATAAAGACAAAAATTATAAAACATAAAACAAAAAGAGATAAGAGACTGGGTGGAGAGCTGTACAGAGAATGGACAGAAGAGGGCAGCATTGCCACACTCAACGTGCTCCCAGTCGACGGGGAGCCTGGTTGAATGCTGGTGACATAACGAAAAATTTAAAACCAATTTGGAGCAGAGAATACAGTTAATAACTTATTTAGGTTAAATTTAAAGACTAATGTTATTATTGTTATGGATTGGCTGACATGCGATATAAATTTAGCGAAGTATATGGTACGTTTACATTTTGGAGTAGAGAAAGTTGAGAAGTTGATTTTACTTATACGATAGTTTTGATGCAAAACTCAGTTGGAGTAAGTAGATGTTTTGCTAGAAGCATGAATAACAGAGTTGTTTTGGTATTGTATTGGCTACTAATTTTCAGGGTACGTTGCTAGAGACAGGATGATTTGTTGCGTAACGACGTAGAACAACGTCATTAGGTTGGATACACAATTACGTTACTCGAATGGATTCGGCCATTGTTCAGGTAAATTATTTTCTATACTTGTGGCAGTATGGTTTTGATTGAGAGATGTTGATTGACGTTGTAAATTCTATTCAAGGTCCAACCTTTGTGATAATTTGTGTTTGGTTTATCGAACCCGTACTATTGCCTGTTGCAGTTAGTCAACAATGATTTAGAGTTCGTTGAAAGTTGCTGCGTTCTGAACACAGGTTGAGCGCTAGTAAACGCATATCTTTATTTGAACTATACTAATCTATTTGATAAAATTACTAAACCTGTATATTCAACATTTGATAATGATTGGCAAATCCGTATATTTAACCACAACGTTGAATTTAGCATTGGGTATTATAGGAGGAACGGGATACAATTTGTACTTTCCCCACTGGGTGTGGTCGTATCAAATTATGCCAGAGAAAATTAGTTGTGTCATTTAGAGGGAAATGCGTGCATTATAGCTTTGAGTCACTTTTCAAAAGTGGCTAAAGGTTATTGGTTTTTGGCTAGGTGACACCAGGGAATTCGAACAAGAAGTAAACGTATTCTAAACGTGATCTGAAATTTAAAACGAATGATTTGAGGGTATTATCATAATTATTAGGTTTTGTTTTTGTAGTAAACGTTTGGGTTAAGGGGTTTCCGTGTTCCCAGAGACAAGATATCTTAAAGGGGTACACTCATATATATTAGGAGTTTTATTTTCTGAGTTTTATTTAGACAAGGGACTTTTTTAAGATAAAGGGTTCTTTTGGTATGTCTGGACATTGTATGGAACACGAATGTAAGGGGGTGGTGTAACCTTTGACCTGTTTTCATTGCATTCCCAGGTGGTTTGATCACCCACAGGGGGGGGGGCAGTGAAGATAATAAATTTGTGGTCATTTGGGATACTAGTTTTGAGGTATATTGATTATAATGGAGTTTATAGCTCTTGAACATAATTGTAGTTTAAACCACAGAGGAGTCAGGATTCTGTTTTTAAACATTGGCTATGAAGGTTTTTAATTGGCTATTATTGATTTGGTATTACAACAGAAAAAATCCCATTTGTCATCGATAATAAATGGGGGAAGATGTGATACATTGAGGTTTGAACAGGAGATATTTTAAGCCAATAGGGCAGGAATATACATAAGCATTTAAATAAAGGATTTGATATGGTTAGCATTTGTTTTGGCCATTAGAAGATTTTTATTTAAATAGTATTAAAATTGACAGGGGTATATGACATATGTGATGATTTAGGATTATTGATAGGATGGAGATAGGTTGATTAAGGTTATGTAAGGACTTTAGAGATTGACACTATAAGACATGTTGTTGTTTTTTAACTCCATGATTTTAGATCTTAATATTGCAAAGGAACACATAGTTGTTATTGACTATTATGAGAAAAAGGCAGACAGAGGGGTCTACCCCACACTGTTGAGACTTTGAAGGTTTGAGAGCAGAGAAGGGAGTTTTGTAAGGGGTGGCAGGACATAGATAACAGAATGGGTAGATAACAGTTACTGAATGGAGACAAAAGGGACAATTGGACATGTGGAAAATGAAAGGGGCGTTCCTACATGATAATGTAGAACATAACAATATTTTACTAATCTTACCTAAGTCATTATTTAGAGTAGGTAAGGTTGTTACCTGGCCAGAGCCAGGTATCAAAAGGGGGATGGGTACATTGTGGTCTAGGATAGGATGGGGCCTATTGGATAATAAACTAATAAAAAATAAAAAAATAATAATAATTATAGCTAACAAATAGGCATAGAAGTTAAGTATATAATCAGATAGAACAAATGAGAAAATGTTTGTTAACCAAACCTGTATGTCCAAGATTTTATGCATTACAGGTGAATTAAAGGAGAAGGTGATTCACTCGACCTGGGGGCATATCGCACTTGGAGGGTGAGACACACTGACACTGCCGAATGATCACAGAGTTAAGGAGAAGAACCGTAGCTATTAAAGTTCGGGGGTCAACTCCTTAATGAAGATTCCCTGACCCCGCCCTCTCATCACTGTGTACGTTCATAGAAGTGAAAGTGTTGCTTGATCTCTGGCTGATGATGTGTTCTCTGGGAGAGGGTGGGGCTTTACAGGACTGCTTGTAGTACTGAGCTATCTAATTGGGATACGATGGGGATGGTTACCGTCACAGTGCTGCCAGAGCCACCACCAGTTCCAACGGGCCAGGTTCAGCCGGCCTCCTCCACCACTTCAAGACCAAGTCCCACACCATCACCTAAGCTCTCCAATCCGGTACAGGTAATAAATGTGAAAGACATCTCAGATAGTGACCAATTGGGGACTGAAACTGGTTATGAGAGAAGGGAAAATATGTGGTTGGCCTATATGAGATATACAGCCAAAACACTTAATAGAAAGGACTGTGTCGTATGTGGACATGCTAGACTTGTTCTGGCTACTCACCCATTTGCCCTAAGTAATGGGGAAGGTTGGATGTGGATATTGGAAAGTTTCTATTATAATAAGCCAAATTCAACCCTGTATAAAACTCTGAGTCTTGTGTTCCCAGAAGTCCCTCCCCAGAAGACACCATGGGGGGTTAAGGCATATGGGGGAAATTACAGCTGTATCACTGGTACAGGTAGAGGTATAAACTATGGGAGGCTCCCTACTACTGACTGCATCACTAATGTCACTATTAACTAGAGGTGTTGCTGATGTATGGTGGATGTGTGGATCTGCCAGGCGGTTGACCCCCATTTTGAAAGGAGACTGGCAGGGCACATGTGCTTTGGCCAGTCTGATAACACCATTGACTATTATTGAGGTTACAGCTAACCACCTCCTGGGAGCTGCACATGACACAGAGGCTCGGGACCAACCCAGGAGACGGCAGAAACGTGACGCTCCTTGGTCCGAGGGTACAGATAACATCCACACCAACCTGTTGGGGTCCCAATAGGGGTCCCCCACGAATTCCAGACATTAAACAGGTATGATGGCCTGTGGCATTTATTGCCCATTATTGGCCCAGCTATTGTTGCTGCTAAGCAGAATGCCTGGATCAATTATATCTACTATAATCAACAACGATTTGTTAACTACACCCACACTGCACTTATAGGGATGGCTGAACAATTGGATGCCACCTCTCGAACCAGTAGACAAAATAGACTAGCACTAGACATGATTCTGGCCAACCAGGGGTTATCCCTAACAATACCAGTCCGGATGGGAGCATTTCAAAAGCTCTGAGCGGGTTGGAAAAGTTATCTGTGGAGATGAACGGTCTTGCAGGTGTGGAGGAGAGTGGACTGTTCTCCTGGCTGGGTGGCTGGTTTGGTGAGTACACTGCATTGATGGTTACTGGATTTCTGACCCTAATAATTGTATTTTGCTATGTTAATGTGTTGTGCTGCTTGCATTTTACCTTGTGCCAAGAAATCCATTGCAGATGCTGATAAAGCTTCTGGCATGATGCCCCTGCTTGCAGCTAGTGGGGAGGATGCCGAGACCAATGAACAGAGGGGGTTGACTGAGGATGACCCATGGTTTGCTGTAAAAGAGGTTTATGAATAACACTGTTCTCCCTAAGAAGGTTATAAGTTCCTGGGTGGTAACGAGCCCACCTAGTATATGGAAAAGGGATGAAATGTTTATTGTATGTGACACCTTTTTGGTGTCAAACGGGGGAATCAAAAATGTCTATGTTGACACCTTTTAGGTGTCAAATGGGGGATTGTGGGGTTTTGTAAGGTTTTTTGACATGCTTAACTAACTATAAGCTAATAGGGCTTCTTATGCATTAAAGTTTGAATTACTGACTCATGTGAACCTGCATTTTCCATTGTTCTCACTCTTACCAGTGCTCTGTCTAACCATGAGGCCACAGCCTGAAATGTGTGTGTGTTAAAAGGAGCACTGTACTGTGTGAAATATGTGTGTATGCAACAAATGTATCTGAGCTAAGATATGAACAGCAGTCTGAAATGTGTGTGTGTTAAAAAGGGCGCTTTACTGTACTGTGTGACCGAGACTGTGCTAATCTTAGAGAGACACAGGAGGGGGTGAATCATGAGACTGCTGACTGTGGTGTACAATGGACAATAACAGATAAACTATACACATGAAGAACATATGTGAGGTTCTGAGTTATACTATAACACACGTGATTGAATATTAGCAACTGTATTATATGTGATTGAATACTATAACAAACGTGATTAGCAACTGTATTAAATGTGATTGGATATTGACAAACTGTTGGCCTGGGAGTCTGGGTGTCTGTGTGTGTGTGCTGGAAGTAACAGTTAGCGCCAGATAAGAGTGCTGGGAAGCTGTAGTTAGCCTTGAGCGAGAACAGTGGACATTGTATACAGGTGCGAATATCTCAGACAATGTTATAAAACTGTCTGACCCCAGTCTCTGGGGTGAGGGAGCGTAATCTACACAGCAACAGCGACTGGACACCAGAGAGCGCAAAGAGGCTGGGACCAGCTTATGTGCCAACACCAACGATAGGCTGGGTGAGTCTAAACCACGCCCAGTCTCTACTCTTGACAGGCCGGCTCGGAAGTGGGAACTAATCTCTGTCACGAGTATAATATACTATCTTTGTCAGGAACAAATCAGTTCTCTGTCTTATCCTGCGTGATGAAACATTGAACCCGTATATACGGAAATTGTATTTGCCATTTATTAACTTTTGAATTAAACAATTATTTTAACCAAGTTCAGGTGTGCTACTGTTCCTATCTCAGTTGAACTTTCGCAGCCCTAACAGGTTCCGACCTAGAATATGTGGACATCTATAAGTACCTAGGTGTCTGGCTAGACTGTAAACTCTCCTTCCAGACTCATATCAAACATCTCCAATCCAAAATCAAATCTAGAGTCGGCTTTCTATTTCGCAACAAAGCCTCCTTCACTCACGCCGCCAAACTTACCCTAGTAAAACTGACTATCCTACCGATCCTCGACTTCGGCGATGTCATCTACAAAATAGCTTCCAATACTCTACTCAGCAAACTGGATGCAGTTTATCACAGTGCCATCCGTTTTGTTACTAAAGCACCTTATACGACCCACCACTGCGACCTGTATGCCCTAGTCGGCTGGCCCTCGCTACATGTTCGTCGTCAGACCCACTGGCTCCAGGTCATCTACAAGGCTATGCTAGGTAAAGTGCCGCCTTATCTCAGTTCACTGGTCACGATGGCTACACCCACCCGTAGCACGCGCTCCAGCAGGTGTATCTCACTGATCATCCCTAAAGCCAAAACCTCATTTGGACGCCTTTCCTTCCAGTTCTCTGCTGCCTGCGACTGGAACGAATTGCAAAAATCTCTGAAGTTGGAGACTTTTATCTCCCTCAACAACTTTAAACATCTGCTATCCGAGCAGCTAACCGATCGCTGCAGCTGTACATAGTCCATCGGTATATAGCCCACCCAATTTACCTACCTCACCCCCCATACTGCTTTTATTTATTTACTTTTCTGCTCTTTTGCACACCAGTATCTCTACTTGCACATGATCATCTGATGATTTATCACTCAAGTGTTAATCTGCTAAATTGTAATTATTCGATTTATTGCCTACCTCCTCATGCCTTTTGCACACATTGTATATAGATTCTCTTTTTTCTACCATGTTATTGACTTGTTTATTGTTTACTCCATGTGTAACTCTGTGTTGTTGTCTGTTCACACTGCTATGCTTTATCTTGGCCAGGTCGCAGTTGCAAATGAGAACTTGTTCTCAACTAGCCTACCTGGTTAAATAAAGGTGAAATAAAAAAAAAAAAATAAACACTCTCAAGATGTGGCAAATAGGAGTGGCAATATCGTATGCTATTATCCTCAGTAATTTTCCATACAGATTGTTAGACCCCAGTGGCTTGTCATTGTTGATAGACAACAATACCTTTTTCACCTCTTCCACACTGACTTTACGGAATTCAAAAGTACAATTCTTGTCTTTCATAATTTGGTCCGATATACTTGGATGTGTAGTGTCAGCATTTGTTGCTGGCATGTCATCCCTAAGTTTACTTATCTTGCCAATGAAAAAGTAATTAAAGTAGGTTGCAATATCAGTGGGCTTTGTGATGAATGAGCCATCTGATTCAATGAAAGTGACTAGGCAACAGGGTAGATAATAGACAGTAGCAGCAGCATATGTGGTGAGTGTGAATTGTGTGTGTGTGCTGGGGTGTCAGTGTGAGTATGTGGGTAGAGTCTAGTGAGTGTGCATAGTCAGTGCAAGAGAGTTAGTGCAAAAGTGGACTTCAGTATATATGTTTACCACCACTCAAAGCAATAAACTAGTTTTATGTCAGTGATACTCTGGCTCTCAATAAGTTTCATCATGACTACTTTTTTTTTTTTTTAGCTTGACTGGATGTTTTTGTCAATCTGAAATGGAATTAATTTGCCACTGCACTATCTTGAACTAGCTATATCATCAAAACTGGTATCCACAATATCTTCCCACCCACATAGTGAGAAAGGCAGCAACAAAGCCTATTTTGGTCATGGTTTTTGGTGTGCAGTTCAGCACTGTACTGTCAGAGAAGGAAACTCAACGAACTCAACTCAAAAGCCTAAACCTCGCCTCTCCAGAAGGCGGCACTATAGGCATAGTGTTTGAGCAGTCTTTGTGTGCGTATGTCGTAGGGCCCCCTTATCGGAGTGAGGAGGTGGTGCCTGCTGCTAGCTAGCCACATAGCTAGCTCCTCTCTCTTCTGGTCTACTGCAGTTTCTGTCTTTTTCTGATCAACAATGGTACAACTAGTGGGGTCTCTCCGAAAAGAGCTCGCTGATTCCTTATCCGCTTGCCGGGTGCTGGTGGTCGGAGCTGGAGGAATTGGTTGCGAGCTCTTGAAAAATCTTGTACTCACCGGCTTCAAAAATATAGAAGTGGTAAGTCGTGCAGGGGGCGGACATTTGCTGGGTCTTTGTGCAGCTACAGGCTGATGTGTGAAAGGCCTAGCATGCTAGCTAGTCTGAAATAAGTGTATATATTAGAACATTTTCATATGGACCTGGCTATATGTAAGTGGTGGAGTTAGCAATGTAGTTATATAGCTAGTTAGTTACATGCATGTATATAAAGACAACATTTAGGCCACTTCGTCCATAATTTCAATTGCGCGCCATGTTGTCCCGACCTCTTTGTGGTCTGCTAACGTTAGCTAGACAATGCTAAGCTGTCCATACCGGTATGCTTGAAGGCTAATTAGTTAGCTGCTAGCAATGCCGGTGATTTGTGATAAGCAATGTAAACTACAATGCAGCTAGCTAGATATATAATAACGGTAGGTAGGTAGCTAACGTTATACACTTTGTAGCAGTCTTTCATACCACGTTCAACTTTTTTGTGAACCTGTCTTGATCTTATTAATTGCATTTTTTGTATCATTAATTGTGTTTTAACTTCGATTTGCTGTGTCTCTTTTATAGATTGATCTGGACACTATTGATGTGAGCAACCTGAACAGACAGTTCCTGTTCCAGAAAAAACATGTGGGGAAGTCCAAGGCGCAGGTAGGGCATAGATGCTTTGTTGTTCTTTCACAAACATGAGATCACTTGGTCGTGCATTCTAAAATACACTGAGTTTACAAAACATTAGGAACACCTTCCTAATATTGAGTTGCACCCCCTTTTGCCCTGAGGCTGTTCAGCCTCAATTCGCCAGGGCATGGACTCTAGAAGGTGTCAAGCGTTCCACAGGGATGCAGGACCTTGTTGACTCCAGTGCTTTCCACAGTTGTGTCAAGTTGGCTGGATGTCCTTTGGGTTGTGGACCATTATTGATATACACGGGAAACTGTTGTGTGAAAAACCTGGCAGTGTTGCAGTTCTTGACACACTCAAACAGGTGCGCCTGGCACCTACAACCATACCCAATTCAAAGGCACTTAAATCTTTTTTCTTGCCCATTCACTCTCTGAATGGCACACATACACAATTCATGTCTCAAGGCTTAAAGATCTTTCAGTCACCTGTCTCTTCCTCTTCATCTACACTGATTTGAAGTGGATTAAACAAGTGACATCAATAAGGGATCATATCTTTCACCTGGAAAGAGTAGGTGTTCCTAATGTTTTGTACACTCAGTGTATCCTGTACACAATCTAAATACTATTTGTGAACTTACGGCTGCTGTCTGTCTTGCAGGTGGCCAAAGAGAGTGTGCTGCAATTCTGTCCCACTGCCAACATTACAGCCTATCATGACAGCATCATGAAGTAAGTCAACTAGTGTTGTGAGTTACCGGTGTGAGAACTTAATGTCCTTGATCCTGTTTAATGTTTGTTATGTTTGTCTTTCACAGCCCAGAGTACAATGTGGAATTCTTCAGGAACTTCATGCTTGTCATGAATGCTTTGGACAATCGAGGTAGAGTAATATCTACTTCCCCCTAACTACACCCTCTTTCCCTACCCCTAGTCTGTCCGTAGAGTATGTTTGGTATCTTTTCCCTGTTGTGGTCCTGGTCTTACCGCCAGCTGAATCTTTTCTTCCTTGCAGCGGCTCGTAACCATGTGAACAGGATGTGTCTTGCAGCTGACATTCCCCTTATTGAGAGTGGCACAGCTGGCTACCTTGGGCAGGTGACTGTTATTAAGAAGGTAAGACACGGATGAAAACAACGTGTGGATGCCGATTAGATGCATGGTCATGTTCAGTGCAGTAAAAATTCATTAGATACAGAGTGTAATAATCACCTCCCTCCTTGCTTTCCCACACTATAGGGTCTTACTGAGTGTTATGAGTGCCAGCCCAAACCCACACAGAAAACCTTCCCTGGTTGTACCATTCGCAACACCCCCTCTGAGCCTATACACTGCATTGTGTGGGCCAAGTACCTGTTCAAGTAAGTGTTGTTGATGTGCTTTTTTAATTTATTTTATTTAAATCACCTTTATTTAACCAGGTAGGCCAGTTGAGAACAAGTTCTCATTTACAACTGCGACCCGGCCAAGATAAAGCAAAGCAGTGTGACAAACAACAGAGTTACACATTGAATAAACAAACGTACAGTCAATAACACAATAGCAAATTCTGTATACAGTATCTGCAAATGAGGTAAGGCAATAAATAGGCCAATAGTGGTGAAGTAATTACAATTTAGCAATTTACACTGGAGTGATATATGTGCAGATTTGCAAGTAGAAATACTGGTGTGCAAAAGAGCAGAAAAACAAATATGGGGATGAGGTAGGTAGGTGGTTGGATGGGCTGTTTACAGATGGGCTGTGTACAGCTGCAGCGATCGGTAAGCTGCTCTGACAGCTGACACTTAAAGTTAGTGAGGAAGATATAAATCTCCAGCTTCAGTGATTTTTGCAATTCGTTCCAGTCATTGGCAGCAGAGAACTGGAAGGAAAGGCGGCCAAAGAGGTGTTGGCTTTGGGGGTGATCAGTGAAATATACCTGCTGGAGCGCGTGCTACGGGTGGGTGTTGCTATGGTGACCAGTGAGCTGAGATAAGGCGGGGCTTTACCTAGCAAAGACTTATAGATGACCTGGAGCCAGTGGGTTTGACAACGAATATGTAGTGACGGCCAGCCAATAAGAGCATACAGGTTGCAGTGGTGGGTAGTATATGGGGCTTTGGTGACAAAAAGGATGGCACTGTGATAGACTGCATCCAATTTGCTGAGTAGAGTGTTGGAGGCTATTTTGTAAATGACATCATCGAGGATCGGTAGGATAGTCAGTTTTACGAGGGTATGTTTGGCAGCATCTTTGTTGCGGAATAGGAAGCCGATTCTAGATTTAACTTTGGATTGGAGATGATCTCCCGGGTGGCGCAGTGGTCTAGGGCACTGCATCGCAGTGCTAGCTGCGCCACCAGAGTCTCTGGGTTCGCGCCCGGGCTGGGCTGGGTTCGCGCCCAGGCTCTGTCGCAGCCGGCCGCAACCGGGAGGTCCGTGGGGCGACGCACAATTGGCATAGCGTCGTCCGGGTTAGGGAGGGTTTGGCCGGTAGGGATATCCTTGTCTCAGTATGTAAAATGTAATAAAATGTATGCACTCTACTGTAAGTCGCTCTGGATAAGAGCGTCTGCTAAATGACTAAAATGTAAATGTATTTAGAAGGCAAGTTGGTCAGGATGATATCTATAAGGGTGCCAATGTTTACGGATTTGGGGTTGTACCTGGTAGGTTCCTTGATAATTTGTGTGAGATTGAGGGCATCTAGCTTAGATTGTAGGACGGTCGGGGTGTTAAGCATATCCCAATTTAGGTCACCTAGCAGTACGAACTCTGACGATAGATGGGGTGCAATCGATTCACATATGGTGTCCAGGGCACAGCTGGGAGCTGAGGGCGGTCTATAACAAGCGGCAACAGTGAGGCACTTATTTCTGGAGAGATGGTCTTTAAAAGTGGAAACTCAAACTGTTTGGGCATAGACCTGGATAGTATGACCGAACTATGCAGGCTATCTCTACAGTAGATTGCAATTCCGCCCACTTTAGCAGTTCTGTCTTGAAAATGTTGTAATTGGGGATGGAAATTTCAGATTTTTTGGTGGCCTTCCTAAGCCAAGATTCAGAAACGGCTAGGACATCAGGGTTGGCGGAGTGTGCTAAAGCAGTGAATAAAGCAAACTTAGGGAAGAGGCTTCTGATGTTAACATGCATGAACCCAAGGCTTTACGGTTGCAGAAGTCAGCAAATGAGAGCGCCTGGGGACACACAGGGCCTGGGTTAACCTCTACATCACCAGAGGAGGAGTAGGATGAGGGTATGGCTAAAAGCTATAAGAACTGGTCATCTTGTGCTTTGGGAACAGATAATAAAAGGAGCAGATTTCTGGGCGTGGTAGGATAGATTCAGGGCATAGTGTACAGACGGGTAGGGTGAGAGTACAGTGGGGGTGAACCTAGGCATTGAGTGATGATTAGAGGCACAAGTTAGGCTAGGTGTGGTATCTGCATGTGTGGGGGGTGGGACAAGGGGGCTATCTGAGGGCATGTTGAGCAGGACTAGGGGCTCCGCAGTAAAATAAAACAATGAGAGCTGTCCTAAACAACAGTATACAAGGCATATTGACATTAGAGAAAGGCATAAAGCAATCACAGGTGTTGATTGGGAGAGCTAAGACAACAAAGGGTGAGACAACAATGGGTAAACAGCTAGGACAACAACAACAGGTAAATGGCGATGAATGGGCAGAGAGGGTCAGTTAGCTCCACACAGGGCCTGAGTTCGAGGCTGGGGCCGACAGATAAACAAAATTAAGTACCGTGTTAATGAACAGTCCAGCAGGCATCAGCTGTGTAGCCGAGTGATCATAGGGTCCAATGAGCAGCAATAGATGAAACAGGGAGCCGTTCGGTAGTCGATTACTATGCTTGGCGAGCGGGAGACACGGCGTTCAGGAAGCTAGCGGGCCGGGGCTAGCAGATGGATCATCACCAACATCCATGACGCAGAGGCCGGGTGAGAGCACATCGGCCGAATTACGTCAGCAGACCAGTCGTGATGGATCGGCGGGGCTCCATGTCGACAAAGGGTCCAGGCCAATTGACAAGAGAGGTATTGTAGTTGGTGTACTTCGTTTGCTAGCCGGGAGATGGGCCTAGCTTGAGGCTAACTGGTGCATGCTTCTGGACAAGGGCGTTAGCCACAATAGCCACTCGGTAGCAACTAGCTAGCTGCAAAGATCCGGTGTAATGGTCCAGAGCTTGCGTCAGGAATCCGGGGATGTAATGGGGGGAAAGCAGTCCGATATGCTCAGGGCTGATATTGCGCTGTGCAAACTGGCACGTATTATCCGGGTTAAAGCGTCTGGAGTCTGAGCTAAAGGTAAAGACCGCTAGCGGTGGCTAACAATGACTAAATAGCTAGTAGCTAATTAGCTGGCTAGCTGCTGATGGGGGTTCCAGTTATAAGGTCTAAAAAATAGCAGATCCGTACCACCTTGTGGGAGGCGGGTTGCAGGAAGGTATATTTAATTCGAAATTGGAAAAAAGAGATTGAAATGTATTAAAAAAAACAGAAAGACTGAATATTTAAATGGGACGAAAACAAACACGTCTTACTGCTGCGCCATCATGGAAGATAACTTTTATGTATCTCACTAGTTGTAAACCAATGAGGAATAGGTCATGATTGTTATCTTCATCCTTAGGTGAGTTGGTATTGCTTGCAGAGATATGTTTTATTGCTGGGAGGTTGAGATTAAGCCCATGATAATGACAATCCAGTTTTATTTTAATCTCCACCTCAGCCAGCTCTTTGGAGAGGAGGATGCAGATCAGGAGGTGTCCCCTGACACAGCTGACCCAGAGCTTTCATGTGAGTAGAGCGCAACACTAGAGAATTCTAATACTGCCACCTCCCTGCCCTCTATAGACCAGAGGGGTGAGATGCACTGACACGTATGCAGTAAAAGGCTGCTGTGTACACTGGTTTTCATTGAGGTCTCTTGTCTCCTATTCTCAGGGAACCCTGCAGACACTGAAGCCCGAGCCACAGCATCTGATCAGGATGGAGACATCAAGCGGGTGTCCACCAAGGACTGGGCACGATCCACAGGCTACGACGCAGTCAAACTCTTCAACAAGGTAGGCTTTAGTGTGAACAAGCCATTAATAAAGGACTGCTTAAGTGAAAGTGTCCCCTCGTCTTGTTGTCAACAAGCTTATTAGCCCCTCGACTTTGGCTAATAGCCATTTGATTTGTGTGGTCCTCCAGCTTTTCAAAGATGACATACAGTACCTCCTGACCATGGACAAGCTGTGGAAGAAGAGGAAAGCGCCACTCCCTCTGGATTGGCTTGAGATTCAGAAACTTGGTAAGATATTAGCATCCTACACTGAACAAAAAATATAAACGCATTGTGTATTATGTCGGTCCCATGTTTCATGAGCAAAAATAAAAGCTTATTTCTCTCAAATTTTGTGCGCAAATTTGATTAAATCCCTGTTAGTGAGAATTTCTCCTTTGCCAAGATAATCCATTCACCTGACAGGTGTGGCATATCAAGAAGCTGATTAAACAGCATGATCATTACACAGGTGCACCTTGGGCTAGGAACAATAAAAGGCCTCTAAAATTTGCAGTTTTATCACACAATGCCACAGAAGTCTCAAGTTGAGGGATTATGCAATCGGCATACTGACTGAAGGAATGCCCACCAGCTCTGTTGCCAGAGATTTTAATGTTCATTTCTCTACCATAAGCCGCCTCCAACGTTTTTTTAGATAATTTGGCAGTACGTCCAACTGGCCTCACAACTGCAGACCACGTGCATGGCGTCGTGTGGGAGAGCGATTTGCAGATGTTAAGAGTGCCCTACGGTGGGGTTATGGTATGGACAGGCATAAGCTACAGACAACGAACACAATTGCATTTTATCAATGGCAATTTGAATGCACAGAGATACCGTGATGAGGTCCTGAGGCCCATTGTCGTGCCATTCCTCAGCCGCCATTATGTTATGTTTCAGCATATAATGCACTAACCATGTCGCAAATATCTGTACACAATTCCTGGAAGCTGAAAATGTCCCAGTTCTTCCATGGCCTGCATACTCACCAGACAGGTCACTCATTGAGTATGTTTGGTATGCTCTGGATTAGAGGTCGGCCGATTTATGATTTTTCAACGCCGATACCAATTATTGGAGGACCAAAAAAAGCCGATACCAATTTAAATCGGCCAATAAATAAAATAAAAATAGATTTGTAATAATGACAATTACAACAATTGTGAATGAACAATGAACGCTTTTATTTTAACTTAGATTTTATTTATGTATTATATTATTTCGTCTCAAATAATGAAACATGCTCAATTTGGTTTAAATAATGCAAAAACACAGTGTTGGAGAAGAAAGTAAAAGTGCAATATGTGCCATGTAAAAAAAGCTAACGTTTAAGTTCCTTGCTCAGAACATGAGAACATATGAAAGCTGGTGGTTCAATATTCCCAGTTCTTCAATTTTCCCAGTTAAGAAGTTTTAGGTTGTAGTTATTATAGGAATTATAGGACTATTTCTCTCTCTACCATTTGTATTTCATATACCTTTGACTATTGGATGTTCTAATAGGCACTTTAGTATTTCCAGCCTAATCTCAGGAGTTGATCGGCTTGAAGTCATAAACAGCGCTGTGATGCAAGCATTGCTAAGAGCTGCTGGCAAATGCATTAAAGTTTCAATGAATGCTTACGAGCCTGCTGCCGCCTACCACCGCTCAGTCAGACTGCTCTATATCAAATCATAGACTTAATTATAATATAATAAACACAGAAATACGAGCCGTTGGTCATTAATGTGGTCAAATCCGGAAACTGTCATTTCGTAAACAAAACGTTTATTCTCTCAGTGAAATACGGAACCGTTCCGTATTTTATCAAACGGGCAGCAACCCTAAGTCTAAATATTGCTGTTACATTGCACAACCTTCAATGTTATGTCATAATTATGTAATATTCTGGCAAATTAGTTCAGAGTTCGCAACAAGCCAGGAGGCCCAAACTGTTGCATTTAACCTGACTCTGCGTGCAATGAACGCAAGAGAAGTGACACAATTTCCCTACTTAATATTGCCTGCTAACATGAATTTATTTTAACTAAATATGCAGGTTTAAAAAAATATATACTTGTGTATTGATTTTAAGAAAGGCATTGATGTTTATGGTTAGGTATATTCGTGCAACGATTGTGCTTTTTTCATGAATGCGCTTTTGTTAAATCATCACCCGTTCGGCGAAGTAGGCTGTGATTCGATGATAAATTAACAGGCACCGCATTGATTATATGCAATGCAGGACAAACTAGTTAACCTTGTAATATCATCAACCATGTGTAGTTAACTAGTGATTATGTTAAGATTGATTGTTTTTTATACGATAAGTTTAATGCTAGCTAGCAACTTACCTTGGCTCCTTGCTGCACTCGCGTAACAGTTGGTCAGCCTGCCACGCAGTTTCCTCGTGGATTGCAATGTAATCGGCCATAATCGGCATCCAAAAATGCAGATTACCGATTGTTATGAAAACTTGAAATCGGCCATGCCGATTAGTCGGTCGACTTCTACGCTGGATTGACGTGTACGACAGCGTTTTCCAGTTCCCGCCAATATCCAGCAACTAAGCACAACCATTGAAGAGGAGTGGGACCACATTCCACAGGCCACAGTCAACAGCTTAATCAACTCTATGCGAAGGAGATGTGTCGCACTGTATGAGGCAAATGGTGGTCACACTAGATACTGACTGGTTTTCTGACCGAAGCCCCTACTTACATTTGATTTTTTTTAACAGGTATCTGTGACAAAAAGATGCATGTCTGTATTCCCAGTCATGTGAAATCCATAGATTAGGGCCTAATTCATTTATTTCAAATTACCGATTTCCTTATATGAACTGTAACTCAGTAAAATCTTAGAAATGGTTGAGTTTATATTTTTGTTCAGTATATATTATATTGCTCCAAGCTGCTGGAGAGTGCAGTGGACCAATTTGATTTAGAAGATTTTTGTTGTGGTTTAGTTTTGTCATTGTCTCTCTCTCTCTCCGGTTGTGTGATAGCGTGTCCCCAGGAGGTGACTGGGACGGGACTGAAGGACCAGCAGGTGTTGGGTGTGGCAGGTTACTCCCAGCTCTTCTCCCGCAGCGTGGAAACTCTGCGCTCCATGCTGGCTGACAAAGGGGATGGAGCAGAACTTGTGTGGGACAAGGTGAGGACCTAATAATGGGACATTGCAGAATCAACACTGTTCCACTGGAACAAAATATTTTGGTGGAGATAGAAAATAGACCTGGGAAGATTATGCTCTTTTGGCATTGCATTTGAGTAACATTTTCCTCCTGTTGCTAGGATGACCCTCCAGCGATGGACTTTGTGACAGCAGCCGCCAACTTGCGCATGCATATCTTTAGCATGAACATGAAGAGCCGTTTTGATATCAAGTGTGGGTATTTTGGGTGAAAGATGTCGAGCTGTTAAGTTCTTATTGTGACAATTTATTATTGATACAGATTCATACAATTGATTTTACTTTCTTGCTTTAAAGTTCCAATGCTGCTGTTTTTATCTCAATATCTAATAATAACTGCTTAACAATTAAGTACCTTACTGTGATTGTTTGTTTTTAATTAAAATGGTAATTTTCTCAAGCAAGAATATGGCTAGGACTGTATGGGAGGGGTCTGAGTGGGCAGGGAGAAACTGAAAACTATATGTTATTGGCTGAGAGGTTTGGAACTCTTTGTTATTGGTCTGTTAACTAATGTACCACTTGATGTCACACAAGGCAGGCCAAAACTCCATCCCACAAACAGGCAGAAATTTTAGGCAGTCTTTTCAAACAGCTCTTACACTAAAAAGAGCATGATCATTTTCATAATTTCACAGTATTATTCCACCCTCATATTGTGGAAATGTATATAAATCATGTTTTTGACTGCACTGGGCATTTCTATGTTTCTAAGTATGATACCTATTAAGGTGTTTTGATTTTGTAAATTGTTCCTTGCAGCCATGGCAGGGAACATCATCCCAGCAATCGCCACAACCAATGCAGTCATTGCTGGCCTCATTGTGCTGGAGGCTCTGAAGATCCTGTCTGGAGATGTGGAGCAGTGTCGCACGGTGAGAAATCAGGAGTGATCCCTTCTACTCTTAGAGGGTGGTACTCTACCTTTAATCATGTGCCCCTAGTCTGCACACTCGGGGAAGCTTTGTCAGTATGAATGGGGCACTATTTTCAAAATGCAGCATATCACTTACTTGGCCCAGCATTTCATTCACTAATAGTAGCCATGATGGTTGTAAATAATTTAATAGCAGATTATGGGTGTTTGGTGTATGCCTACTGTGCTCTGAAACATTTTCCAATTTTCCTTCCTGTATGGCTTAGATCTTCCTGAACAAGCAGCCTAACCCCAGGAAAAAGCTGCTTGTTCCATGTGCTTTGGACCCACCCAGTGCCAACTGTTATGTGTGTGCCAGCAAGCCAGAGGTTACAGTCAAACTGAATGTGCACAAAACTCTTGTGCTGGCCCTTCAAGACAAGGTAACGTATGCCTCTCTGCCTCCTGTATGCGTGTGACCATGCTTGCAATCAGACTGATGAAGACAGACAAACACACAGACTGGTACGGACGTTGTTGGCCAGTGAAGACATTTTTGACCATAGAGGCAGAGATGAAGCCAGATGGATATTGACTGCTTAGAAAGTTGCATGTTGATCTATACAACATCAATCTGGTTTGCTTGTTTGTTGCAACCACCACAACACAGTGAAAAGTGATCAGCATATCTATGTGTTCCGCTAAAGATTCTTGTTTCTTTGTTAGATATTAAAGGAGAAGTTTGGGATGGTGGCGCCAGATGTGCAGATCGAGGATGGGAAAGGGACAATCCTCATCTCCTCTGAGGAGGGTGAAACTGAAGGTATAAGACAATCACAGAATAATATCAGACTGTTCCCAAGGAGACCAGTAGAGGATGCCAACCTGTTCCCATGGTGACTGCAGGCCTTGAAATTAACATTTTTAGCCACTTTACAAATAAAATACATTACTATCTTTTTTTACCCTCGAGAATCAGACAAAAAAGGTAGGCTAGCCTATTAGCTTCTTTGCATAGTCAAGCCTACACTTTGCCTCTTTAAGGCTCTCCTGAAAGATGGTTGGCCACCCTTCGTAGCCTATAAAATAATGCAACATTACAAGTACAACCAAATACTTTTTTGGTTTATAAAATAATTCCCTCCAGGGCTTGAAATTAAGGGTGTCCCGTTGTCCCTGGGACGATAAACAATGTCTACGGTTCAAAATACAACCACTGCACATATTATTTTGAAAAAATCAAATCACATTTTATTGGTCACAGACTTATTTAGCTGATGTTATTGCGGGAGTAGCGAAATCCGAAAAGCAATGAGTTCGATGCAACAGATCAGACCGTTTAGCTTTAAATGTTGATAAAGTTTTATTTCTTCATATTATAAGCTCAACAATGCGCTCATGGCTGTAGGCTACGTACAAATGTTCCAAAATGCAATTAGCGGAAAAACACTCGCTTTTAAGTTAGTTTTAACAGTGGTCAAGTAGGCTACTGTGGCTATTTGATCATAATGTAGTCCTAACAGAGTAGCCTACCATCAAAAACAATGAAGAAAATGCATCCAATAACATTTTAACATGGAAATAGCTGTTCTATCATTCAGCCTACAGTAGCAGCCAATGTGTTGTGTTCAATGTAGGTCTACATTGAGACTTTTGAAAAAAACATTAACCAGGGCTCCCGAGTGGCGCAGCGGTCTAAGGCACTGCATCTCAGTGCAAAAGTTAAATAAAGGTTAAATTAAAAAAATGGAGAAACTGTTTATCCACGTGTCCTTCAGACAAGGTGACTGAACATGTTGTTTGATGCAAGAAACCACTTTACAATATAAAATGCATCATTATTCCCATACCATTATTACAGTGAATCAGACAAATTATTCTACCCTCTGCCTATTGGCCACTTAGCTTATTCAAGCCTGTCTCAAAATACGTTGCCCCTTTAAGACAAAAAAAAGCTCTTTACCTGACTGACGTTTCAAAGGTGTCTTGAAATGCACACATTTGTGCTCTTGTAGGGAATCAGTCACTCCCCCATTGCTGACTACAAATGATCTATAACTGGGCTAATAACTCACTAACTAGCAAAGGATATGAACAAATGTACACACGTCCCTACATGAAGCTCTTGCTTTGATCTCAAAACAAGTGCATCTTGTGACGGCCCTGAATATTTCTGAACCGTCTCAGTGCTTCTCCTTCTAATAGGGCGCTTCCCCTTTAATTCCCCATTAAATAGCCAGCATCAGCTGCGCAAAGGTGAAGTTGTGATTGAGACATGAATGAGGATGTGTGCAACCCTCAGTTCATGAAGCTTCGCTATTCCGTTTGTTTTGTTGCCTTAAAGTGTGTTTTGTAGCCTTAAAGCGAGTTTACCCAGGATTGGATCCACTCTGTGCGTCTGTGGACTACACCTCTCCGTTGTTCAAAGTGGCCTTTTCTCTGCTGGAGATATGTTGGCGGATTGGATTGTATGACTGACCACAACTTTTTGTACACGGTATTTCATTTGCTTTGGGGTGATGTATACTGTGATTTATGTAGTTGTGAGGACGTATTAGTCTTTGATTAGTCTTTGATACGCTTTATAGTTCTGTTGCAAAATAAGTGTTATTTTGAGTGTATGAATAATACTGGGTTTACGCTACGGACAAACGTTGCGTGACTAAGGTCACTTGAGTCCCTGAACTTATTTACCGGGCTGGACTCTTTATGCCCGAGGTACAGGACATTTCTAAATGAACAAGAGCGCATTATTTGTTATATTGTTGTGGGTGTGATCATTTATGTTGTTAATACAACCACGCAAAAGAATACACTTGTTTGAAGTTCTTTCCAATGTTTTAAGGGTTTATGAAAAGTATATTTCCATCCTGACTTTTACATAAATCCTTTGTATTGGTGTGACTTGACGGACCAGATGGGACTCATTCCCTCCCAAACCAAAAGTAGAAACCAATGTTTTCTCTGGTAGGCACAACCTACCTGGCACTCCTATAAATAACCTCAAGTCAAAACCGTTACAATCTACTCTCGACTGCTGATGCTGCAAAAAGTCCAGTTCAAAGTGAATGGCACAGATCTATATATGGCAATGGTCTAATCCTGAATGCTGATTGGTTAAAACAGAATTCCCAGCCGGTGTCTATTCCACAAGTTACCACCGTCATACCAATCTATGATGTTAAAATGCCTATTTACTTTGTTCCATCTGACTGCGCAATCCACTGTCTCATCAGCCCAGCCAGGCACTTTATAAACTTGATCTCCACTATAAAAAGCATATAAACATTAACTCACATTTCTTTTAGACTAACATTTTAGTTTTCAACAGAGGAGATTTGTATTAATCTTGCTGTCTGTCTCTCCGACATTTGCAACATTATCTCAATATTGAAATTCTATCTTCAGCATTCCCATAGTAATGAACGTGTCGGGACGAGACAGTCAGGCAGCGTTTCTCAGCCAGTTGAAATCATGAATCAGCTGGCATAATTTGTTTGTATTTATACAAAGAAATGTCACTAGAAAACAGCTTAAACAAATGCAAATGAGGATAAGAACATTGCCAGCCAGTATGGCAATGGAACATTTATAACGAACGACTGAGTCGTGTCCATAGATACAGAACAAAATGACTGAATGACTTGGTCATTCAGCAACCGAACCAATAGAACGAACGACCAGCCGGCTTGGGTAGCAACCCTAGATTTGTGTTGGGACTATATCTTTTGGAAGGATGAAATGGTATGAATAAATAAATCAAAACCTTTTAAATTAAAATATGGCAATCATTATTTGAATATGTTGGTAACCCGTTTGTATAAAAGTGATAATGCCCTCGAAGCCGGTGTTTGAGCTGCAGTAGGCAGCCAGAGAATAGCAGAGAAGCCGGTGTTTGAGCTGCAGTAGGCAGCCAGAGAATAGCAGAAAAGCCGGTGTTTGAAGGATATATTGGCACGGGTGTTAGGCCCGAGACGGCAAACCATGCCAATATATCCTCCAAACACCGGCTTCTCTGCTATTCTCTTGCTGCCTACTGCAGCTCTGATTTGGTTACGATGCACTGGTCTGTGTAGTGCTGCCTGCGTTGTGCCTGTCATGCAATAGACTCCTACTCAGATGCATTCTGCCTACAAAAAATGTCTTAGTTTCTTTTGTTTCGGTATGTTGCATTGAAAGTGGCTAATATTGTGTAGATTCCGTCACAATTCCCACAGTAAAGGGAAACGTTGATAGTGTTAACTAATGAGGAAAACTCTAGAAAGTTGAGTGAAATTCAATCTCGTGCTTCTCTGTGTGCACTGATATTTCGTCTGCTTGACAGTCCCGGGGGGAGCACATGCGCAGCTTAGAGGGAAAATTTCTCTCCAATCTTGTGATCATTTGTTCTGAACGAACCGTGCCTCGAGTATTTTGACAGAATCCAGGCTTTTGTACGTTAATGTTAATTATCCTTCATTATATTTGTCAAACATGACTGCCGTTTAGCCTATATGTTATTAAAAGTTTGGCAAAAATTTCTGGCGCCTCATGTCAGCGTCGATTTGGACATAATATGAGGCTGTAGCCAATATGCATAGCACCTACACTTTGACATGTAGGCTTTTATTTATGTACATGAAAGATTATAATATTGGCCCCTCTTATCCAATTCCGATCGGAGTAATTGTTTTATATTGTTATGTGTGCTTTGACAATTACATTTTTTGGGGACTTAAATCTTACTTTTATTTTTTCTTGTCCCGGACAAAAGGACAAGCGTTGTCAAGCTATGGACTGTATATTGTACTAGGGTTGGACGATGTCAACATTTGTCCTATTGCGATTATGTACTCGTAAAACATTGTGATATACGATGGTATTGCCCCCTATTGGCCCTACATTTGGAGAGAGAAAAACAAATAAAATAAACAGTTGGGCTACAACTGGACAATTCAGGATGAGATGTTGTTGAAAGCCTGGGCAGAGGCAAACATCTTCTTATATTCCTTTCTGGTGGAGCTTCAGCGTGGAACAGATTTCTATGAGTGTGTGTGACGCTCACATGACGTAGCAAAGTAACAGTCAACTGATGTGGAACGGTCTGTAGTGAGTTAGGTTATAAATCATGGGCTGGAGAGAAGCAAAGTCTACCATCAGAACTTGATAATTGCTTTGTCTCGTCCTCTCTAAATATTGTTTGTTCAATCTCTCAAAGCTGTGGCTGAGAATAGCCTATGTCTAGGTGTATTGACTCCGATTTCATTCTTGATTTTGAAAGCGGCAACGTTAAGACAACACCAACAGGCTATTATAATATTTGGGGATAAGGCTACTGTTTATAATTTTTACTTTTCTTGTAGCTTCTTTAATGTCTAGTAGGAATATAAACTCAGAAAAAAAAGAAACATCCCTTTTTCAGGACCCTGTCTTTCAAAGATAATTCGTAAAAATCCAAATAAATTCACAGATCTTCATTGTGAAGGGATTAAACAATGTTTCCCATGCTTGTTCAATGAACCATAAACAATTAATGAACATGCACCTGTGGAACGGTCGTTAAGACACTAACAGCTTACAGATGGTAGGCAATTAAGGCCACAGTTATGAAAACTTAGGACACTAAAGAGGCCTTTCTACTGACTCTGAAAAACACCAAAGGAAAGATGCCCAGTGTCCCTGCTCATCTGTGTGAACGTGCCTTAGGCATGCTGCAAGGAGGCATGAGGACTGCAGATGTGGCCCGGGCAATAAATTGCAATGTCCGTACTGTGAGATTCCTAAGACAGCGCTACAGGGAGACGGAACGGACAGCTGATCGTCCTCGCAGTGGCAGACCACGTAACAACACCTGCACAGGATCGGTACATCCGAACATCCTGTACCTGTCCCGCAGGTGTGATGGCAACAACAACTACCTGAGTTACACCAGGAACGCACAATCCCTCCATCAGTGCTCTGACTGTCCACAATAGGCTGAGAGAGGCTGGACTGAGGGCTTGTAGGCCTGTTGTAAGGCAGATCCTCACCAGACATCACCGGCAACAACGTCGCCTATGGGCACAAACCCACCGTTGCTGGACCAGATAGGACTGGCAAAAAGTGCTCTTCACTGACGAGTCGCGGTTTTGTCTCACCGGGGGTGATGGTAGGATTTGTGTTTATCGTCGAAGGAATGAGCGTTACACCGAGGCCTGTACTCTGGAGCGGTATCGATTTGGAGGTGGAGGGTCCGTCATGGTCTGGGGCGGTGTGTCACAGCATCATTGGACTGAGCTTGTTGTCATTGCAGGCAATCTCAACGCTGTGCGTTACAGGGAAGACATCCTCCTCCCTCATGTGGTACCCTTCCTGCAGGCTCATCCTGACATGACCCTCCAGCATGACAATGCCACCAGCCATACTGCTCGTTCTGTGCGTGATTTCCTGCAAGACAGGAATGTCAGTGTTCTGCCATGGCCAGCAAAGAGCCCGGCTCTCAATCCCATTGAGCACGTCTGGGACCTGTTAGATTGAGTGTGAGGGCTAGTGCCATTCCCCCCAGAAATGTCCGGGAACTTGCAGGTGCCTTGGTGGAAGAGTGGGGTAACATCTCAAAGCAAGAACTGGCAAATCTGGTGTCCATGAGGAGGAGATGCACTGCAGTACTTAATGCAGCTGGTGGCCACACCAGATACTGACTGTTACTTTTGATTTTGACCACCCCTCCCCCCTTTTGTTTAGGGACACATAACATTTCTGTTAGTCACATGTCTGTGGAACTTGTTCAGTTTGTCTCAGTTGTTGAATCTTATGTTGATACAAATATGTACACATGTTAAGTTAGCTGAAAATAAACGCAGTGGACAGTGAGAGGACGTTTCTTTTTTTGCTGAGTTTAGGTTATTGGCCATTTGGTTTTCCAGACTCACATGGAGGGATTTATATCATAATAAGCTTAAACTTGTCATTCAATTTTTCTATAGGCTATTGATGTTTGTTCTCTCATTATTAGTCCCCTGGCTACTTTATGTTTTTAGGCTATTCAAACTTATTTTGGTGATGTAACTTAGCTAGCATTCAGCATTCATTGTTTGATCAGGAGAACGGCATGCATGCATAAAACGATGAAAGCATAGCCTAGCCCAAAGTCATATTCATAGCCTATCGAATGGAGAGAGAGAAGGGAATATAGCTTACGTTTTTTTAAACGCCTAGCCACAAGATAGTTAAGGACTGTCCGTTATTTACAGTGCCTTCAGAAAGTATATACATACATCTTGACTTATTCTACATTTTGGTGTTACAGCCTAAATACAAAATTGATTAAATGTTTTTTTAAATCTTACCCATCTACACACAATACCCCATAGTGACTAAGTGAAAACATGTCTTTAGACATTTCTACACATTGAAAATGAAATACAGAAATCTTATTTACATTGGTATTCACACCCCTTTGCCATGTCACTCCAAATGAGGTCAAGGGCATCCAATTTCTGTTGATCATCCTTGAGATGCCAATACAGCTTAATTGGAGTCCATCTGTGGCCAATTAAATTGCGTGGACATGATTTAGAAAGAAGCACACCTGTCTATATAAGGTCACACAGTTTGACATTCCTGCAGTCAGCATGCCCATTGCACGCTCCCTCAACTTGAGACATCTGTGTCATTGTGTTGTGACAAAACTGTACATTTTAGAGTTGCCTTTTGTTGTCCCCAGCACAAGATGCATCATGCTTGATATTGATCATGCTGTTTAATCGACTTATTGATATGTCAGGTGGATGGATAATCTTGGCAAAGGAGAAATGCTCACTAACAGGGATGTAAACATTTTAGAGAAATAAGCTTTTTGTGCGCATGGGATCTTTTTTTTTTTGCTCATGAAAGATGGGACCAACACTTAATGTTGCGTTTCATATTTTTGTTCAATATATTTGGCCTGAATGCAAAGCGCCGCCTGGGGAGAACTAGGCCACAGCTCATCACCCGTCAAACATAACCCCTACCGTGAAGCATGGTGGTTGCAGCATCATGCTATGGGGATGCTTTTCAGCGGTAAGAACTGTGAGACTGGTAAGGATAGAAGGAACATTAATGGAGCCAAATACAGGCAAATCCTAGATGAGAACCTGCTTCAGAGTGCAAACGACCTTCGGTTGGGGCAAATGAGCCCAAGCATACAGCCAAAGCAACGCTGGAATGGCATCAGAACAAGAATGTGAAAGTCCTTGAGTGGTCCAGCCAAAACCCAGACTTGAATCCCATTGAAAGTTTGTGGAAAGACTTGAAGAATGCTGTTCACTGGAAGAATGGGAGAAAATCCCCTAATTCATGTGCATAGCTGATACAGACATACCCAAGACGGCTCAAAGCTGTAATCACCGCCAAAGGTGGTCCTGCAAAATATAGACTCAGGGGTGTGACTACTATGTAATAGAGATATTTAATTTTCAATAGATTTGCTAACATTTCTAAAAACATGTTTTCACCTTGTCATTATGGGGTATTATGTATAGATGGGTGAGGGAAAAAATCTATTTAATCAATTTTGAATTCGCCCTGTAACACGTACTGCATTGAATAGCCCCCGCGATATGCAACTTTTCAGGTAAGTTAGGAACCAATATACACAGGTAGGAAAGCAAAGGCTAGCTTTTTCAAACAGAAATTTGCATCCTGTAACACTAACTACAAAAAATTCTGGGACACTAAAGTCCATGGAGAATAAGAGCACCTCCTCCCAGCTGCCCACTGCACTGAGGCTAGGAAACACTGTCACCACCGATAAATCCGCGATAATTGAGAATTTCAATAAGCATTTTTCTACGGCTGGCCATGCTTTCCACCTGGCTACCCCTACTCTGGTCAACAGCCCTGCACCCCTCACTGGAACTTGCCCAAGCCTCCCCCATTTCTCCTTCACCCAAATACAGATAGCTGATGTTCTGAAAGAGCTGCAAAATCTGGACCCCTCCAAATCCACAGGGCTGGACAATCTGGACCCTCTCTTCCTAAAATGATCTGCTGAAATTGTTGCAACCCCTATTACTAGCTTGTTCAACCTCTCGTATCATCTGAGATCCCCAAAGATTGGAAAGCTGCCGCGGTCATCCCCCTATTCAAAGGGGGAGACACTCTAGACCCAAACTGCTACAGACCTATATCTATCCTCCCCTGTCTTTCTAAGGTCTTCGAAAACCAAGTTAACAAACAGATCACCGACCATTGCGAATCCCACCGTACCTTCTCCGCTATGCAATCTGGTTTCCAAGCTGGTCATGGGTGCACCTCAGCCACGCTCAATGTCCTAAACGACATCATAACCGCCATCGATTAAAGACAGTATTGTGCAGCTGTATCCATCGACCTGTCCAAGGCTTTCGACTCTCAATCACCAAATTCTTATCGGCAGACTCAACAGCCTTGGTTTCTCAAATGACTGCCTCGCCTGGTTCACCAACTACTTCTCTGATAGAGTTCAGTGTGTCAAATCGGAGGGCCTGTTGTCCGGACCTCTGGCAGTCTCTATGGGGGTGCCACAGGGTTCAATCCTTGGGCCGACTCTTTTCTCTGTATACATCAATGATGTCGCTCTTGCTGCGTGTGATTGTCTGATCCACCTCTACGCAGACGACACCATTCTGTATACTTCTGGCCCTTCTTTGGACACTGTGTTAAGTAACCTCCAAACAAGCTTCCATGCCATACAACTCTCCTTCTGTGGCCTCCAACTGCTCTTAAATGCAAGCAAAACTAAATGCATGTTCTTCAACTGATCGCTGCCCACACCTACCCACCCGTCCAGCATCACCACCCTGGACGGTTCTGACTTAGGTATTTGTAGTTGTCCACATATTCTAGGTGTCTGGTTAGACTGTAAACTCTCCTTCCAGACTCACATTAAGCATCTCCAATCCAAAATGAAATCTAGAATCGGCTTCCTATTTCGGAACAAAGCATCCTTCACTCATGCTACTAAACATAACCTCGTAGAACTGAATATCCTACCGATCCTTGACTTCGGCGATGTCATTTACAAAATAACCTCCATCACAGTGCCATCCGTTTTGTCACCAAAGCCCCATGTACTACCCACCACTGCGACCTGTATGCTCTTGTTGGCTGGCCCTCGCTTCATATCCGTCGCCAAACCCACTTGCTCCAGGTCATCTGTAAGTCGTTGCTAGGTAAAGCCCCGCCTCATCTCAGCTCACTGGTCACCATGGCAGCACCCACCCGTAGCACACGCTCCAACAGGTATATTTCACTGGTCACCCGCAAAACCAATTCCTCCTTCGGCCGCCTTTCCTTACAGTTCTCTGCTGCCAATGACTGGAACAAACTGCAAAAATCACTGAAGCTGGAGACTCGTATCTCCCTCACTAGCTTTAAGCACCAGCTGTCATAGCAGCTCACAGATCACTGCACCTGTACATAGCCAATCAGTAAATAGTCCATCCAACTACCTCATCCTCATATTGTTATTTATTTTGCTCCTTTGCACCCCAGTACCGCTACTTGCACACTGATCTTCTGCACATCTATCACCCCAGTGTTCAATTTGCCATACTGTAATAATTTTGCCACTATGGCCTATTTTATTGCCTCACCCCCCTTATCCTACCTCATTTGCACACACTGTATATAGACTTTCTCTATTGTATTATTGACTGTATGTTTGTTTATTCCATGTGTAACTCTGTTGTTGTTTGTGTCGTACTGCTTTGCTTTATCTTGGCCAGGTCGCAGTTGTAAATGAGAACTTGTTCTTAACTAGCCTACCTGGTTAAATAAAGGTGAAATAAATTAAATTAAAACAGAACAAAATGTGGAATAAGTCAAGCGGTATGAATACTTTCTGAAGGCACTGTATAATATAGAAAATTGGTTTAGGCCCTAAGGCCCAAGCATCCGACAGAGGGGGGAGAGACAATATTTTCTGAATGGCCAATTTGCGCTGCTTTGGTGTACTACTCTGCTCTGTCTCGCCTACATTCCTCTTGCGTTCTGTATAACATATTTATTGAAACAGGCCAGCCTTTATTAATATGAAGCCTTTCATAAAACAAGATTATAGCAAATAGGAATAGACAAATTACTTGGAATGTCACTGAGCTGCCCTGCCCGACTCTGTTATTTATTGCGCGGTGCTACTCAAGTTCAAATAGGCTAAACCAGGGGTCTCCAACCCTGTTCCTGGAGAGCTACTGTCCTTTTCTCTTCAACCCCAGTTGTAACTAACCTGGTTCAGGTTATCAACCAAGTATTACGGTTGCTCTCCAGAAACAGGGATGGAGACCCCTGGGCAAAAACGTTGTCTGTCACATCACAATGTTGTCACCATTGGCAATGGCTGTCGATCATCGTCGATAGACGATACTATCATAATATCGCTAAACCCTATATTGTACTCAACGGTATACTCTTATCAGGTATACATATTTATTATCATGCACCATTCTCTTCTTATAGCAAACAACAGCAAGTTTCTGTCTGACTTTGGGATACGACATGGTAGCCGTCTGCAAGTGGATGACTTTCTGCAGGATTACACACTCCTGGTTAACGTGATTCACTGGTAAGAGAGGATGTATTTCTCTGTGTGCTGTATATGCCTTTGCATTTGCATGACTAATGCAAATTTGTTTCCCTAATGTAAATGTATTTCTGCGCTTGTCTGGAAAAGTGAGGACTTGGAGAAGGATGTGGAGTTTGAGGTGGTGGGTGACGCCCCTGACAAGGCCCCAACCCCACCCAGCGCACAAGAGGACAAGAATGTTGCCAACGGCAACAAAGACTCTGCAGAACCGTCCACCTCTTCCAAAGGTGAGCAAAACTGACATTGACTACAGAGAGACTGTTTTAGACGGTCTAATAATCAAAATCCTGGTCATAAGTCACCTGTCCTGTCCTTTAAACCATTTTGTTTATAGTACTGAGAATCATGTGCAGCTATGTTTATTTTGTAACTGAACGTAAACTCTAAAATGGTATATGTCAATCGTCTCTCGTCTGACTTTCTCTTGCTTTCCTTTCTCCTCTTAGCCCCTGCTGAGCAGGATGATGTTCTGATAGTTGATTCGGACGAGGAGGAGCCGTCCTCCAGCACTATGGATGTCCGCATGGAGTCAGGAGGCCACAAGAGGAAGCTCCATGATGCTGAGACAGGCGAGGCTTCAGCCAAGCGCCAACGCCTGGATCAGCCTTCGGCTGCCGATGAGGACGATGATGACATCATTGCACTAGACTAGTATGTCTCTCCTGGCCCCTCCCCTCTTCAGAAGGATGAAACTCTGTTTGTGTTTTCATAAGCTGTTCCTCTTACCAAACATGTGTAAATATAAATGTACAAAAACTGTTAAGTGTGCCAGTTTTTTTATTTTGGTCCATCACAGATTGATAAAATACTTTTAGCTTTTTGTATTTTTTATAATGTATTTGTCATGTCACGGTTTGTAGGGAGACTGAAAGAAACATTTAATAGCAAATGTTTTTTCAGCGTATTTCATCCAGTAAACTTACACCTCCATTGAAGGAATGGGGGAAAAAAGTTATCAAACCCAATCATTTCTTTGAGTCAAGCATTGATTGAATTTTCTTTGTAATTGTTAACCATTGACCACTTGCAGGGTGAGTTGCTTTGTCACAGCTGGTTAAAAAAGAAATTGTACTGGAGTTTGTTACTTTATTTATAAATCTTTCATGTGGTTTATAGTTGGAGCCATCATATCCAGGCCTCAACCTCCTTTTGGACCAAATAGATAACGACACAATAAACACTTACACATCTAATGACCCCAAACTTGTTTTCTTAAGCTTTAGCATACACCTTATTACTGGTATACAGTATTTGTTTGGAACATCAGTACTTTGGCTTGTTTTTACTGGACACACCATCAAATTTCAATTTGCTAACTTATTTGTGGTGCTTTTTTTGGGGAGGGGACTATAAAGCCCTTTCATTGCTTGGTTTTGGTTTGACAATAAATTGTCTGGTTTTGCCACAGTTGTCTTCTAAAGGGTTCAGACTGAGAAAATGCCTCATAGCAATTACAAGTTTGCCGAAAGAGCGAATGAGTTTCATAACGTCCCTTTAACGTTTATCTTCCAACGTTCTGGGACTGAAGGAAAAACATTTTTCAGAGCAAATATTTTGAAATTGAAGGTGTGCGTAGGGATTATAGTCCAAAAGAGTCATCTCAGCCCTGTCAGTAATTGGAGTACACAAGAAAAGCCATAACATAAGCATGTTTACAATAAACATGACATTCCTAAGGAGCTTTAGCTGAACATATTCTCAGTCCCATGTTTGTACAACATTTGCAAGACTTCCATGTTATTCAAAATAACCTCATCCAATAATTTACAATTAAATCAGAATAGAACACTTGAGCTGTTTGTAAAGATGCATGTGTGTTCATCCACAATTGGAAACGACACAGTCAATGAGTGAGTTTTTGTTATAGAGAAAGCACTGCACATTTGACCATGTATCGTATTGAAGATCATGAGGCTCAGATTATTTGTGCTGTTATGACATATGACAAGAACCACACAGACATGTAAACAAAACTAAGCAAAAAGTACACCAAATATCTATGTCACGGGTCTAGATCTAGCGCATGTTGTTTGAAACGCCTCTCAGAGGATAAAGCCGATTGGTCGAAAGCTTTACACGAGCCCCACTCAACGATCTCTTCCTTTTGGAACGACATTATCGCTTCGCAAACAATATTTCACCTTCATTGATTCGGAGCGTGCGATAGCAGTAGGTAGCCAATATAAATAGCCGCGGTGTTAAAGTAAGCACGCATCAACAGGTCAAGTGAAAACGTTTGGAATTTATGTGAACGTTTCAATCGTGTGAAAGCTTGTCTATTTTCCAGACCAATCAAGCGATAGCGTGGAGAGAGCCAGGCGGCAGCCATCCGAAATTGTCACTGTCACAGTGTGGAAGAAGAGGTGCCATAACGCAACTCCCGTTGTTGTTTCTGATTGAAAACATATGAAACTGAACGACTCGGGAAACGGGAGCAGTTTTAATTCATTTGACGTTTTGCCTTACCTGAAAAGATAACACAACAGCTCATTTTGACTCGCAAACTTCGAGTAGCCTATTCGAAGAACCGTGGTCATGGTGGCTCTCTCATCGATCGTAAACCCACTTGCCCGGCATCTGCAAAGACATATCATCAAGCAAACTAAAGGTCAACGGTTGATACCTGTGAGAAGATGCAACCTCACTGCATGTTCAAGCAAATATGTGCTTTCAGCGTGTAAGTGTCGAAACTTTAAAAGTACGGTAGCTTTCATCATATTACAGTTGAATTATCATTAGTTGCAGTTGAATTCGCTAGCTGCTTGCTCTTCATTTCATAAGACTAGAACAGTGGCATTAATGGTCAGTCCAGCTGGCCGCTGAGATTACACGAGAAATAAGACTGTTTCAATCGCTCAAGCAGCAGTAACATAAATGGCTGCGTTGTAAAGTTTTAATCGACATCCACAATGTCTACATTACTAAAGGGTTAATTAATGGCGTTGTTTTTCATCGCAACGGGTGCACAAAGAATACATGGAAACCAAGGACTGGATTTCTAGATGAGTGAATTGGCGTCACATTTTCAGGGGGAATTCTAAACTTCTGTCCGGGTACTGGTTTTGATTAACTATGGTGTGTACATACACATGTCAATTTGATCGTAACTGTGATCACAATTTATGTTTATCTTTTGTATTTTGTTTTTTAACTTGGCCTATTTTACACTGCATGTTTGTTTATGGTCTGTCTTTATTCAAGACATTCATAAGGCCTGACTTTTCTCTCCAGAACCCAAGGCATTATGCATTATTCCAAGGGTTCTCAGATATAAGCACCACATACCGGTGGGAACATGTGAACTTAAATCCCAGCGCTCTGTTTTAATGTTTAGAACCATCAATCATCGCTTGCAATACGGTTTTTGAAACATACTGTATAAGCGAGAAATAATATAAAAATATATATATATTCACTTAATGTAGCAGATTTGCACAGATCCATATGGCTGTGTGTGCATCCAGCTGATGAACTACACTTCCGCTACACCTTCCCAGTTACGCTTAGCACAGGTGGTCGCCTCTATCTTCCGTAAACAAGCATTAACAAAGGTGTTCGCTGGGATTCTTCCACACCGATCTCGACAAACCATTTCTGTATGGACCTCGCTTTGTGCAGTGGGGCATTGTCATGCTGAAACAGGAAAAGGCCTTCCCTAAACTATTGCCACAAAGTTGGAAGCACAGAATCGTCTAGAATGTCATTGTATACTGTAGCGTTAAGATTTCACTTAACTGGAATGAAGGGGCCTAGCCCGAACCATGAAAAACAGCACCAGACCATTATTCCTCCTCCACCAAACTTTACAGTTGGCACTATGCATTGGAGCAAGTAGTGTTCTCTTGGCATTCACCAAACCCAGATTTGTCTGTCGGACTGCCAGATGGTGAAGCATGACTCATTACGCCAGAGAAAGTGTTTCCACTGCTCCAGAATCCAATGGCGGCAAGTTTTACACAATGTTTGTCTATGGCGATTGCATGGCTGTGTGCTCGATTTTTATACACCTGTCAGCAACACACCCGTCCACATACTTCATGAATATCCAGCAGATTGTAAGTAACGAGTAATGAGATCTATTAGTCATTGCAGGATAGCTACTGTTTGGCGTAGCACAGAGAATTTTCGATCAACCTTAACTTGGCGACACTATCTTCGTCCTCGATTCAAACATATCTTCTAATAGGTCTGTGTTCAGTTGTAGGTGGTTCGTTTGAATTTAGAAAATGCTAGTAAGGATAGGCCTTTTTTTTCAGGTACAGTAGCAAAATGGATAATTAATACATTTTTCCAATAAATACCTTTTCCAAATGACCTTTGTACAGATATAGGTTAAGCATTCACAGTCCCATTGGCAGAGCGGTCAGTGACTGATGTAAATTGCATCATAGGCAGTTATAGTTTTGCAGCCCAATGGCAAAACCAGGAAGTCATAGTAGATTTATTTTAACGCCAGAAGATGTATATCTATGAAACATTCCATACAGAGCTGAACTAGTGTCTCCCTTTCCTGCTGCGGAGTAGACCTGGTGGGCTGCCAATACATTCCGCGAGTCTTTCTGTAGCCTACCCACATTTGACTTATTCTGTCATTTCCTTTCAATAGGAGTTAGTGAAGGAAGTGTCGCTTTTTCCTCCTGCTTTTCTAATTTCTTAAACGGAATCAACGGAGGAGGCTTAGACTACTGGTCTCACTAAGTTTTCACAATTGCTTGTCTACTTTGAGACATTTGATCTTATGTTATTTGGGAATTGGACTATTATTGCCAATTTAAGAATGCAGGAAGCTGGAGAGTACACTATGAAAAGTAAGTGTCAGCATTTGTTATAGTAGGCTAAGCAATAGGACCTAATGTGATTTACTAAAGACAAGCTGTCGTTTTACATTTAATATCAGACTAGATTTAAATCCCCTCTCTCATGCTTTGACTCCAGTGCATCCGATGTGGCAGGGACCACTTGTTGCTCCTGGGGGCAACAGACAATCTCCTATCGATATTCGGGTGCGCAAGAGTGTCTTTGATCCGCATCTCAAGCCGCTGACCCCGGATTACGACCCCAGGACATGTTCACAGATATGGAACAACGGGTACTCATTCCTGGTTGAGTACGATGACACCACCGACAAATCCAGTAAGCAGTTTCTGTTCTGCCGCGTGACCTCCTGATTTAAAACTGCAATGCCTGCCACGTGGAATTTGACTTTGATTTACATTTAGGTATCCCTGCCCTTGGCTTATTTCTCAACATCATGGTCTTAACTTATTTAGACAGTCTAATTTTCAATCCAATATTATTTCAGAAATGTATATTTTATTAACCGCTAGACTTTACATAAATATTTATGCCAAGAATACAGTAGGCTAATTATTCTATAATTTAATTCTTAGTTCTGCTTTTAATGTGTGTTTGTGTGAGAAGAGGATACATTTGTTTTAACAAGTATGTTTATATAATCATGTTTATAATTCGCCACAGCTGTTGTGTGTATTAGTTACGGTTTCTTCTCATTATTGTATGTGTCTCTAACACAACATTGATGAGTGGTCGATTTCTTCTCGTCGATCTCTCGCTCTCTCTCTTAGCACTTAAAGGGGGTCCTCTGGAGGATAACTTCCGGCTGTGTCAGTTCCACTTCCATTGGGGGGAGAGCAACGCATGGGGCTCTGAGCACACAGTGGACCGCCGCCTCTTCCCTGCTGAAGTAGCTATTCCACATCCTCTTACTTAACATTTAAATACAGACACTCTCTGTTAACTTTGTTGAATGACTCTAGCTATGCTATAGTAAGAACCTCCTAACATGTCAAGTCTAAGAGTCATAGTCTTCAGGAGACTGTGGCATGGAACAGTAGATAGTAGGGACTGCTTAGTCATCAAGTCAATGCTGATGCCCTAGCCAATCCATGATGACATTGGCATGCATTTTCTGTGACAGGGGGATTGTGCTGTTGGAAACCTCTACGTATAGAAGCAGAATGCATTCTGTTCTATCCTTAAGGCCCACCTTTTAATGTGTGATCTATTTTCATATTGTTCCACCCACCTAAAGCATACTTATGCAATAGAGAGAGTACTACTGTATGTCTGGGGGAGGGTGCCATGCCAAGCTGGTGTTAGTGGCTGTGAGAATCTGACCATGTCAGGGTTCTCAACACTCCCCAGGTGCAGTATGTGTACAGAGGCTCAAGTTACGATTACAGCACACAACTCACTCTCTGTGCCTAATAGGAGCACACCAGTGGGTAACAGAGATAATGGATCCTTCTCAGTTTACATATTGGGTTGTACTGTTCTTTATAGAAATCTCCCTAGATCCCAGGGTGAATAGGGATCTGTGTTGTGCGTATGGGTAGAGTTGGCCACTCAGATGGAGTAAAACAAAGAGCAGCTGCATGTGACCCGTCTGTTCAGGATGGAGGATTTTGGGGTGGATTTTCATTCAGAATCTGATAATTTGTTGTTAGTTTTGATAATTGATTGTTCTACCACAAAGGTGACCGTTTATCTTGAGAATGATATTAAAGATTCATAATTATCCAGCAGCAAATATAATCTGTGACACATTGCATTTGAATTCTCTTGGTGTGTGGATAAATACGTTCTAATTAATGTATGCGTCGCCTTTTCTGTTAATAGCTCCACATGGTCCACTGGAACTCTGATAAGTACAGCCGGTTTGAGGAGGCGGTGATGGAGGAGAATGGACTGGCTGTTATCGGGGTTTTCCTCAAGGTAACTTATTGCTTATTGTTAACATAGCGATGCATCCCTACCATATGCAACCCACCACCACTGTCATACATACTTGACCATATACAGTTGAAGTCAGAAGTTTACATACACTTAGGTTGGAGTCATTAAAACTCATTTTCCAACCACTCCACAAATTTCTTGTTAACAAACTATAGTTTTGACAAGTCGGTTAGGATATCTACTTTGTGCATGACACAAGTAATTTTTCCAACAATTGTTTACAGACAGATTATTTCACTTATAATTCACTGTATCACAATTCCAGTGGGTCATAAGTTTACATACACTAAGTTGACTGTGCCTTTAAACAGCTTGGAAAATTCCAAAAAATGATGTCATGGCTTTAGAAGCTTCTGATAGGCTAATTGACATAATTTGAGTCAATTGGAGGTGTACCTGTGGATGTATTTCAAGGCCTACCTTCAAACTCAGTGCTTCTTTGCTTGACATCATGGAAAATCAAAATAAATCAGCCAAGACTTCAGGAAAAAAAATTGTAGACCTCCACAAGTCTGGTTCATCCTTGGGAGCAATTTCCAAACGGCTGAAGGTACCATGTTCATCTGTACAAACAATAGTACGCAAGTATAAACAGCATGGGACCACGCAGCCATCATACCGCTCAGGAAGGAGATGTGTTCTGTCTCCTAGAGATGAACGTATTTTGGTGCGAAAAGTGCAAATCAATCCCAGAACAGCAGCAAAGGACCTTGTTAAGATGCTGGAGGAAACCGGTACAAAAGTATCTATATCCACAGTAAAACAAGTCCTATATCGACATAACCTGAAAGGCCGCTCAGCAAGGAAGAAGCCACTGCTCCAAAACCGCCATTAAAAAAGCCAGACTACGGTTTGCAACTTCACATGGGACAAAGATCGTACTTTTTGGAGAAATGTCCTCTGGTCTGATGAAACAAAAATAGAACTGTTTGGCCATAATGACCATTGTTATGTTTGGAGGAAAAAGGGGGACGCTTGCAAGCCGAAGAACACCATCCCAACCGTGAAGCACGGGGTTGGTAGAATCATGTTGTGGGGGTGCTTTGCTGCAGAAGGGACTGGTGCACTTCACAAAATAGATGGCATCATGAGGGAGGAAAATGATGTGGATATATTGAAGCAACGTTTCAAGACAGTCAGGAAGTTAAAGCTTGGTCGCAAATGGGTCTTCCAAATGGACAATGACCAAAAGCATACTTCCAAAGTTGTGGCAAAATGGCTTAAGGACAACAAAGTCAAGTTATTGGAGTGGCTATCACAAAGCCCTGACCTCAATCCTAATGAAAATGTGTGGGCAGAACTGAAGCGTGTGCGAGCAAGGAGGCCTACAAACCTGACTCAGTTACACCAGCTCTGTTAGGAGGAATGGGCCAAAATTCAACCTACTTATTGTGGGAAGCTTGTGGAAGGCTACCCAAAACGTTTGACCCTAGTTAAACAATTTAAAGGCAATGCTACTAAACACTAATTGAGTGTATGTAAACTTCTGACCCACTGGGAATGTGATGAAAGAAATAAAAGCTGAAATAAATCACTATTATTTTGACATTTCACATTCTTAAAATAAAGTGGTGATCCTAACTGACCTAAGACAGGGAATTTTTACTAGGATTAAATGTCATGAATTGTGAAAATCTGAGTTTAAATGTATTTGGCTATGGTTTATGTAAACTTCCGACTTCAATTGTACACGTCATATACAAACCATTTCAATATTTACTGACATTGAAATGTAAACACCCCATGCAGTGAATGTAAACACACAGCACATGCCTGACAAAGGACTCAGTGCTCAGACACCGATTATTTTCTTCCTCAGATAGGGAAGAGACACGAGGGACTGCAGAAACTAGTAGATGTCCTACCTGCTGTCAGACACAAGGTGAGTTCAATGATTGACCACTTAAACCATGCAGGTGATTTTGTTACCAAGGTTTCAGAGAGAACGTTTCAAGCAGGTGTTATGTCGCTGAGTTTCTGAGAAGGTCGCCCAAAGCTTAAGAACATAAGTAGTCAGTGCTGTCAGACTCAGGTTGGTGTTCTAGATAAGCCTCTCTCCGGTGGGGCACACATGACATTTGTGTGGCTATTGGAGTGTGAATTACACCGGGCTATTCGGGGGATTCTCTATCAAATCTATCGGCCTGATAATAGACGTAATTTTAAATTGTAAAACATAAATGACCTTTTAATGTGTCATGAACACAACCAGTCATATTTATCTGATTGTCAAACAAATTACTTCAGAAAGTAGGCATGTTGGTCCACTCCAAAATAATTCCAGCATCCAAACTGCATGTATACTTGCGCTGTTTGACTTAATAGATTTGTTACAAAGCACCAAAATTGTTCCTAATGTCATTCAGCGATTGCCATTGATTATTCTTACATTAATTGATGCGTCTTGCTGACAAATTGATATTTTTTGTAGCCTGAAAAGTTGGGACACTTGAAATGGGGCTGAAACTGTCCTGGGGAAAACAGGATGGTCACCCTAACACACATGGTGAACTTACTAGACTAGCCTACAATGTGTATTAGCATGAATTTCAAATAGGCCTACCAGTAGTCAGTGATGTAGTGTTCAAAATGAAAAAAGTACCGCTTTCAATGCATTAAAAAAATAAAATAAATGTAAGGTGGGTAAACAAGATTTACTTACGTTTATCCTTCACTAGGGCTACACCACTGCCGGTAGCCTACCCCCTCATCCAAGGCAATTTCAAACACATGAACACACACAGAATAGGTAGTTTACACTCAATATAATACAGTTGATTCCAAACATGTTTTACACCCTAGTTCATGAATTGTCCATAAGTCATGAGTTAATGTTTGGAGTCTTCACAGATAATGGGACATAAAACAGTACCTTTCTTTCCTTATGTTAATGACATTTGACAGTTGTCATTTATTAAGTATTTAACAATTGAATTAGAATATTGAACTTAAACCCTGTACAAATAATGGATCTTGGGGATTGTGAAAGTCCACTAAGTGTAACATTTCATTATGTTGTTTCGCAGTGAAAACAGTTCTCATGGGCACACATCCAAAGTAATGTAGGCCTATGCCATTGCAAAACTGAATGCTTCTAACCGAAAGAGTCAACTACTGTCATTAAGGTAAACTTGTTGGATGGATTGGATGCGCATTGGTGTCTAGTTGTCTAGTGATATTGTCGACCATCAGGTGATCAAGTAAAGAAAACCAATATTGATAGGGGGGAAAAATGGTCTGCTACTTCTGGCCACGGTTGGCAGGGTGAACACTGGTACCTACTTCTGGCCACGGTTGGCAGGGTGAACACTGGTACCTGCGCACACCTAAAAAACAGCAATGAGTGCTTTAAACAGCTGACTGACAAAAGCAAACAATGATAAATCAATGGCTAAATCTAATGCATTGGAATAAAGACACAGGCTATTTTTATCAAGTCTGCATGGGAAACAAATGAAAAGGTATTTATGCTGAAAGGAGCTCAGCTGAAGCTGAAATTCAGCACCAGCCTACTGGATGGACAACACTGCCACAGAAATAAATGGTTTAAACGTTACGTTTCATATTTACCACTGCATTTTAAACAAATAGGAGAATGGGTAAATTAGCATTATTTAGAGCCCCCCCCCCTTTGTTACCTTCCAGAAGTATTACTGCAAAGGAACTTACTGTATGATCTGAGATGGGGAGACTCAACTTTATCTGCCGTCTAGTGGCCATGAGTCAAATTACATTTTTTTCCCCCTCAACCTTTTTAACTAGGCAAGTCAGTTAAGAACAAATTCTTATTTACAATGACGACCTACCAAAAGGCCTCCTGCAGGGACGGGGGCCTGGGATTAAAATAAATAAATATAGGACAAAACACACATCACAAGAGACACTACATAAAGAGAGACCTAAGACGACAACATAGCAAGGCAGCAACACATGACAACACAGCATGGTAGCAGCACAAAACATGGTACAAACATTGGGCACAGTCAACAGCACAAAGGTCAAGAAGGTAGAGACAACAATACATCACACATTAAGGTTGTGGTTGGGAAATGGCAATAATAATTGTTATTATAACTTATGACACGGTTGGCAGCACCATGTAACCCTTTCCTCTTCCCCTTTTTGCTCCTTAGGACAGTGTTGTTGAGTTCACTAGGTTCGACCCAGCCTGCCTACTGCCCACTAACATTGATGATTACTGGACGTATGCAGGGTCACTGACCACGCCTCCTCTGACCGAAGCAGTGACCTGGATTATCATGAAGCAGCACATCGAAGTCAGCCATGACCAGGTTAGTGTGTAAGTGAGAGCGTGTGCATGTGTGTGGTGAAAGGGAAGGAATGTTAGAACTACTGGTGGACTACACTTTAGTGACTTCACTCGGCTGTTCCATGTCTGCATAACACATTCTCTCCCTGTCCTGTCTCTTCCTCAGCTGGCTGTGTTTCGGAGCCTTCTCTTCACCTCAGCAGAGGAGGAGGTGCAGAAGAGCATGGTCAACAACTTCCGTGTGCAGCAGTCGCTGCAGGGCCGCACTGTGCGTTCCTCGTTTACCCCCTTCCTGAAGGAGGAGCAACCTGCAAAGGGTCCACACACAGGCCACTGACCTTTCGACAGAGACTCACTCGGACCCTTCAAACCAAAATAATGCAATACCCTGGGAAGCACATTTTTGGGCTAACAAAGTCTTACATTTGACTCTACAGAAGTCATACTGCTGGCATCTTTCCAAACGCTTATGCATTCAGAAAGCACTCTGATTTCACTTAAGTGCCAGGGATTTTATAATTCCAATGTCACCATCTAAAAGCTGTTTTGTTGACCATCCTTGGCACTAGACAGCTGTCTCACTGCCTGCTGTCCTGTCAATAAGTGAAAGGCATCATCAACACATGGCAGGTGTATTGCTGTAGTCTATGCTAACATATTTTTTAAACCCCTGTCTCTTAGGTGAATCAGGTTGTTTTTTTTATAGATGCTTTGAAGGTTTAAGTTGTAAACCTTTTTTATTCAGTCCTTAACAGTCCCACTTGAAATGCTTCCAGAAACCAATGAGGGATTCTGCTGAAATACAGGTAACTGTCAAAATAAAGGAAAACACCAACATATTGTAAGAGGGTGTTGGGCTTAAGAGGGTGTTGGGCAACCACAGCTTTAATGTACAAGTGTCTGGAAGTCTTGGAGGGCTGCGACACCATTCTTCCATGAGAAATTCCATAATTGTGTGTTTTCCTCCAGGATTTCCCATAAGTGTTGAATTGAGTTGAGATCTGGTTACTGAGATGGCATATGGCTTACATCGTTTTTGTGCTCAAAACATTCAGTGACCACTCGTGCCCTGTGGATAGGGGCATTGTCATCCTATGGGGGCGTAGCCAAAATAATGATCTGCCCAGCGTTTTAATACATCACCCTAAGAAAGCATGATGGGCTGTTACCTGCTTAATTAACTCAGGAAGTGCACCTGTGGAAGCATCTGCATTCAGTATACTTTGTTTCCCTCATTTACTCAAGTGTTTCCATTATTTTGGCAGTTACCTGCACTTATATTATCACCGATTTAATAATCTAAAGCATAAGAATATCACCCTCGTATGAGCAGTACTCTTGCAGTAATTGTTCTCCTTCCTTGACAAAGTATTTGAGGTGAAGGGGCTCCATATTTGGATGTGTGATTTAGGTTGAAGGTTTAAGCTCTGAACTTGTTTACTGCACACAGCCGAAGAGATTTGGTTCATTGTATTTGGGCCTAGCTAAGGCTCCAAACTGCACAAATGAGTGTTGCTCATTGCTTTGAAAGATGTTTTAGATGCATTTGTGATTGATTTTATTACATAGTATATTGAGTGGACTAGAATGTACATCTCACTATCTGTAACTTAGAGGTAAAAATCATATGTGTAGGATCGACATCTTTAAGGCCTTATAAGCACAGGGACACAAAGGCATTTGTTACAACTAATATGCAGAACTATTTTGTTGAATTCTATAGCAAACATCTGTATTTTAGCATGGGTTTCTAGGCATATTTCCTCTTGTAATCAAATTGTTCTGTTCTACTAAACAGGAATCTACCATAGTGCCTTCTATTTTATGCATCATACTGACACATGGCGGTCACCTCTGTTCTCATAGATCAATAGCTCACAGCAGTGTGTCTATTCTGTTGGGGCCTGCTGGTCTAACGCATATCGATAATATTCTGCCCCTACCAAGCTTAACAGTCGGTCAATTTGTATGTTTGCCAGTTTCTGGTTTAGGCGCTGGGAGAGTATCACATCATGCATCATTAACCTGTTATCTTGTTGGTTCTGTATTTATTTATTGGTGGAGGTCGATAGGTTTTTACTTGCCTTTTTAGAAGCACACGGACAGGAATCATTCTCCTCCTGATATTTGTATGTCATTTCTTGAGACTTAAGCTTTTTCTGTACTTAAATATGTATATATCAAATTTGAGATTTTAAAGTTTCCAGCAGAACTGGACAGGGATTACAGTGGAACCAACTACATGCATCAACTTTAAAACATAACTACACTTAATGTTACGCTTTAATAGCGTTCCAAAAGGTTAACTGTAATATAAGCACTGCTATTCCCCATGTTGACACAAAACCATGAAACATGATATAGCAGTTGTAATACCTTGCTGCCTATTTTCCATTAGCCTACTTCTAGTTGCAGTTTTCTGGGTGTGCCTTCCAGTGCTTCACTATTTTCATCAAAGAAAGGGAGTGATTGGATAAAGAGGGGGGTCTTATGTTTGCAGTGTTCAGAGAAAGTGAAGTAGGTGCTAAAAAGATTGGAGGAGAAAGGGATTGATTGGTTCTATAAACAGGGAATGAAAAGGGAGAGCAGACATTGAGGCAACATTGGTATTGTTTGTTCTATAAAGCATTAAGTGAGTGAATGGTTGTCTTTGTGATCATTCAATAACAATGTTCCTGTATAAACTGTCCCTTGTGGGGCCTCTCCCTTGAAAGAGCCACCTGGCCCTCTCCCCACTAGGTCGATTGCAGAGAAGTAGCTTGACACTAACCTGTTTTGAAAACTGTAAAGCACTGTCCAAACACTGAGGAACTGTAAGACTCTTGCCCTCTATACCCAACTGACACTTGCCTGTTTCACTGCGTTCCCTATGAAATTAAAGGTGGCATTTTGTTACACCAGAGTTTAGGGGAACAATGTTGGGGTACAGGGAGGATTTGAACACAGTTATGATTGGTTACACATTTCATGTGGGTATTTTTATGGGTGCTGATAGGTTTGATGGTAGTAGAGAGATTTTATTTTCTGTTAACTGGTACGTGGCCTATTTTCAGCTTCCATTTGTCTTGGTCTGTTTAGTTATGTTCTGCCTTTTTTAATATTTGAAATGATACTCTCCAGTGGGAGGTTTCCATTCATTTAACTGTTTTTATAGTTTTCAAATGATAAATACTAAACTGACACAAATGTTGTTGTACTATAATGACTATGTACTTTAAAAATGGATCATTAGTCTTGGTTAATATGTCCTCTGGTGAACTGCTGTATTTTAATGTCTGCCATCAATGCCCATTTTAAACGTGTAAAAGTTAGTATGCACAATGATCTTGATCGATATACAATGTGTACAAAACATTAACACCTTCCTAACATTGCTGGCCGATGTTGACGCCAATGCTTCCCACAGTTGTGTCAAGTTGGCTGGATGTCCTTTGGGTAGTGGACCAATCTTGATACAAGGGAAACTGAAAAACCCAGCAGCGTTGCAGTTCTTGACGCAAACCGGTGCGCCTGGCACATACTACCATACCCTGTTCAAAGATACTTCAATCTTTTGTCTAGCCCATTCACCCTCTGGCACACACACAATCCATGTCTCAAGGCTTAATTTTTTTTTTTTTTTTACCTGTCTCCTCCCCTTCATCTACACTGATTTGAAGTGGATTTGTCAAGTGACATCAATAAGAGATCCTATCATTCACCTGGTCAGTCTGTCATGGAAAGAGCATGCGTTCTTAATGTTTTGTACACAGTGTACTTGTTTTACATAAATACGACTTGCAGTACTTCCCCTTTCTTTGTTTGCTACTTGGCAGGTGTTTTCCTGAGGCTAGAGGAGTGTTCTGTGTTGTGCTGTAGTACATGTTGTATTTGTTTGATCGTCGGGCGGCCACATTCCTGCCCCATGGGCCTTGAGGAGCTGTGGTTCGAGGGATAAGTTGGGGCCCCTCTTCCAACAGCCCTGTTATTGCACCAGGTGCTGGATTGGCCCAGTCCAGCTGTGCAACCAAGAAGTGGTGCTACTATCATGTCCCACAGGCCTAAAGCACCACAGGGATGGACCTTACATCCACTGCTGACAGAAAATGTTTATATATAAGATTCTAAAGCCTATATTAAAGATTAATATAATAAAGAAATGCCTATTTTATTTTAATGTGCAGGTGGTATTAAAACTATGGAATGGGGTGCTAATCTGGGCCAAGTCATGTAGTTAAAGTAAGGGTGATTGCATCTCCCATATAATACCACAAGTCATTTATGGGACATGCCATCACCTTTTACTTTTTTGGACTTTGCCTTTGATTTGATTTTGTGAGCCCATGTGGTTATGTTATAGGATGGTCATATTGGGGCGTGTTGAATGTGTCTCTTATGATATCCTCAATAGGGTGGGAAAAGGAGGGAGGGTACAATAGTCAATATTGTGGAAAGATGGTTTGCCTGTGGAACAAGGTACTTGTTGTCTTTAGTCGTTACTCAGCATTGGCCTTGTCATGCTGAGGCATGTGGGGCAGTAGTAGGCACTGAAGTAGCAGAATATGCTGAAGTTACAGGGCTTGTACCTATGAAGCACTTCCATACACTTTTTCAATACACCAAACACTGAATTACATGAAGGTTCCTCTTCACTGTTATGCACATATGTAATGCTTCGCTGCAATTTCAAGCCAGAATGCACTACACATGAACTAAGATGAGGGTCTGCAACAGAAACAATGTCACAGAGCTCTGGATTATTGTTGCACTCCATTGTTCCCTATCAGACAAGAGCCTAGGCCCAGACATTCAATAAGGACCTGGACCGCCACAGAAGGGCAAGACGGCACCTTTGAAGACAACAGAGAATGGGGTGTGGGTGTTTATAAATGTTAGGAAACCTGGTTTGAGTTTTGTCTCAACTTGATTCAAACAGACCCCTATTCGTGTTTATTATGGTTCGCCACGGGGGATATAAAAGTGGGATGAGATATCTCCCAAAAGGCTGCATGGTTTCCCACTATTGTGTGGGAGAGTTTGAGAAGCTGTTCTTTGAACTGTGTAAAAACAAATGGCGAAGTTAAACGAACAGGCGATCAGAGTGAATATTTCTGTGACTACATGGCTATCATTCAGAGTATGGGAATAAGCGTCATGTCCGTCTGTGGTCCTCATGCTTGAGCTGACCTCTTTCCACTGACCTTAAGTTACAAGATGAATGGCAGTTAGAAGATGAAAGAAAATGTCTAATTAAAGAATTTCTTCTTCTCTTGGTTTTGTTCTTTGTTTTAAGAGGATATTTTTAGAACAAAAGATGAGCCACCGGTCTCCCAAAGCCCACATACTAGGACTGTAAACAGGAACTTGCAGCTTCAGGACATTCTCAGAACTCCCATCCAGCTGCTCTTTCTCCCCCTCAACTCAAAAGTTTGTTTGGTTTATCAGATATTTCAATCTGTTTCTCATAAATAGGGTTTGAGAACTAGAAGTCCTCTCTGATGTGAATGGAAGACCCCAGCTTCAACTGAAATTGGCTCCTTGAAACATGAAAGGAGGATAGTCCAGGCTCTGGTTATGAGAATGGTTGGCAGGAGATTGGGCACTCCTTATGCCAGTATGTTTTGTTCACAGGATCTTCAGATGTTGTTTTGAACTGAAGAAAATAACCTGTGTTCATTGTTTTGTCAATCAGAAAATGCAATGTCAAATGTCTTTATTGATCTCAGTCCAAAATACATCACACAGAGACCCTGGGGACTTCTGTTCTTGATTTTTCAATGGACTTGCTGAATTTTTAAAGATGCAGTGAATGTTAGGCTACTTCTGAGTAAGTTTCTCACCTCAGACAATGTGAGCCTACATCACAGAGCTTGTATAACATTCATTTAGTTGTGTCACTGTATTTACTTATCCTCATTGTTTTAAGGATTGCTGTTCATGGGACTCCTTATCCTAATAGCCACACTATGTACAAACATATGTTCCATGCAATCTCAACAACAGCCTCAGATCCTCCCTGCGCCCCCGCTGGCAGGCCCTCTGTGGGCTCCATTCAGAGGATGGTTGATTGTTTTCGCTTCCTTATGTTGACCAGCCCTGTATTAGAGGTCAGTCCCACCCTTAGATCACCTGCCGGGAGAGAAAGCAGAACCTCCACATCTGGAGGCAGCAGTACCTTCATCACTCTGTCAGTGATGATCACCACTTCACCTTGCCATGATGCACACAAACTGCCCAACCACCATCGTGCTTAGTCCTCTGATACCTGGGTTAACGAATGATGAGTTCCACAAACCAGTGATTCAGTTGAGTATATCAGTAGGTATTAAAACGTCTGGACATCATGAGAGGGAAGAAGACAAAAAGAGAACTGGGAAATAAATAAGGGAAATAAGTCTTCCAATGTGCGTTAACATTTGTGTTCTTGTGACTGACTAAACTAAAAGAAGGATGTGGAATGTCATATTGTGCAATATGAGATCGTAGCAGTGGAGGCTCCTCAGAGGAGGATGGGGAGGACCATCCTCAATAAATTTCATAAAAAGTGAAAAATAGTAAAAGTTAACCTTTTTAGATAAAACTATACTAAATATATTCACGTCACCAATAATTGCTGTAATCTGTTGAAAAACGTTTCTTAAAACGGAAGATTTTTTTTTTTTAATTAACATATCTAAATTTGTCCAATAGAAACTCTTGTTTGCAACTGATGGGCTAATGATTACACCCTAGATCAGCTAGATGCAGACAAAAGTGTGTAAGGCGGTATTGAATGTGTCAATTTCTCTCGAACTGTGCACATACTTTGTAAACTTTCTAGGCTAGGTTGTTGCAACCGCATGATGGTTATAGGGAAAATGTGAGAATCATGTAGTAGCCTGAACTTATCGACGTTATATTGAGTTGAGTGAATGGAATATGAATGACAGTCATCCAATATGCTGTAATTGAAATTAAAAAAGTATCCTCATCTTAAACGGCACCGGCCACTGAATCGTAGGGCCGGATTCTAAATAAATTATCAGGAGTTACACAAGTAGAGGGCATAGTCAGACACCAAGGTACACTACATGACCAGAAGTATGTGGACACCTGCTCGTCAAACATCTCATTCCAAAATCAGGGCATCAATATGGAGTTGGTCCCCCCTTTGCTACGGTAACAGCCTCCACTCTTCTGGGAAGGCTTTCTACTGGATGTTTTAGCATTCCTGCTGGGACTTGCTTCCATTCAGCCACAAGAGCATTAGTGAGGTCGGGCACTGATGTTAGGCGATTAGGCCTGGCTTGGAGTTGGTGTTCCAATTCATCCGAAAGGTGTTCGATGGGGTTGAGGTTGGGGCACTGTGCAGGCCAGTCAAGTTCTTCCACACCAATCTCAAGAAACCATTTCTGTATGGACCTTGCTTTGTGCACAGGGGCATTGTCATGCTGAAACAGGAAAGGGCTTTCCCTTTTTGTCTAGAATGTCATTGCAGGCTGTAGCGTTAAAATTGCCTTCACTGGAACTAAGGGGCCTGGCCCGAACCATGAAAAACAGCCACAGACCATTATTCCTCCTCCACCAAACTTTATAGTTGGCACTAAGCATTCGGGCAGGTAGAATGTTTCTGGCATCCGCCAAACCCAGATGTGTCCGTCGGACTGCCAGATGGTGAAGCGTGATTCATCACTCCAGAGAACGTGTTTCCACTGCTCCAGAGTCCAATGGCGGCGAGCTTCACACCACTCCAGCCAACACTTGGCATTGAGCATAGTGATCTTAGGCTTGTGTGCGGCTGCTCGGCCATGGAAAGCCATTTCATGAAGCTCCCGACGAACAGTCCTGATGCTGACGTTGCTTCCAGAGAGCAGTTTAGAACTTGGTAGTGAGTGTAGTGAGTGAGCTTGTGCGGCCTACCACCGGATAAGACAGGAGAAGTACTCCAGATATAACAAACTGACCCTAGCCCCCTGACACAAACTACTGCAGCATAAATACTGGAGGCTGAGACAGGAGGGGTCAGGAGACACTGTGGCCCCATCCGATGATACCCCCGGACAGGGCCAAACAGGAAGGATATAACCCCACCCACTTTGCCAAAGCACAGCCCCCACACCACTAGAGGGATATCTTCAACCACCAATTTACCATCCTGAGACAAGGCAGAGTACAGCCCACAAAGATCTCCGCCACGGCACAACCCAAGGGGGGGCGCCAACCCAGACAGGAAGATCACGTCAGTGACTCAACCCACTCAAGGACGCACCCCTCCTAGGGATGGCATGGGACCTTGTAGCAGTCATAAGGGCCAGGATGTGGGGGAGGCAGCCAGGGAGAAATGCAAATAGGTCTACTGTATGTGAACGTGTTGATTTTATTTACACAGCGCTGGTGAGCTTCCAAGAATGTGGATATATTTACATTGACATACAAACTTCCGTTCAATATTTCAGTCTTCAAAAGAAAAAGCCTATAACAGGCAAACCCTGTTCTTAACCATACAAGACACAGGTGGGGTGTAGCAGGGTCAAATGCACCCTCCCTTTACTAAAACAGAACTGATGAGAACATCCCCAAATGGGCATTTAGGCAACACATGTGGTGCGCAGACCAGAGCGGTATACTGCAAAGCAAGATAGAAAACCCTGAGTAGAGCTAAAACTAGAGAACTTCAGTTAGCTTCACATTCCAGCTCAGGCTTCATCTGTATTACAACAGTGGATATTGGTCATCCGCCTGCAGGCTTAACTACATGTGCATGTCACACATGGCTAGTCTAACACCAAACTCTTCATTGAGACAATGCTGAAACATCAACCCATGGGCAAGTCACTGCCACATTTTCATTTGTGCCAAAAATGAAAGAAAAGTTCTTGAAAATTCAACCTGGTTATTGTGTGAAATAGACTTTTACAGTAGCCAAGGCCACAGAGAGAGTAGCCTAGTCAACACTTCTACACTCCCTCTCATTCCATGGCAGTGATTTCAGCAGGTAGGGTTCTATTCTCTTACCCTCATTGTGCTGTGACTGCCCTGAAACATTATGGCAACATGCCAGAGTAGTCAATACCTTTCCACTCCCTCTCAAGGTCACAGACAGACCATTACTTTATTACTTTGGCATGGTTATCAATGCAATCATCACAAAAGTTTTACTGTGCATGAACTTTCAAATTCATCCTGCCATTACTAAATGTGGAATGTGAGTTAGCCTGCCCTGGAGCAGGTTAGTTCAGAAGGATTTGATGACATAGAAACTTGTATGACCAGTTACCCCGAGTTGGACTCAGTTAACCAAAGTTCCCTCACTGCAATAGTGTGCTCTGTAATAGGCTATATGCCAGCGGTTCCCAAAATAGGGGGATCGTGACCCCATGTGGGGTCGCCTGATTTGAAAATGGGGTCGAGGGAGATTTGACAAAATCCTGAATATATATACACACACACAAAAAAGGGTCATAATATCATATTTGTATCTCAAAATCATTGTAATGTGGTTAACCTTATATCTAAATTACAATTATTAAAATCTTAAAGATAAAATTCAACCAGTGTGCCCTTAGATCATGGGAAAAGGCCGAACTTGACCATTACACTTGAATCATTCGCACGGTGAATGACTAGGTCCGCTACGCTTTGAAACCACACACTATTGCAGACTTTGATATTACCAGCTACAATTGATATGATGAAAACAATGTGTGGGGGGGCATAGGCACAGAAACTCACATCAATACCTTTGTCAGATAACACTGTTAAAAAAATTATTAATGTTATTGCTAGCAATCAGGTAACTGACATAAATGACTCAAATATTATCCAGCTTATGCTCTCCAAATGGATGTTAGCTGTGAGGGCCAAGACGCCTATGCATTGGCTGTTGTTTGATGTACATGACGTGGGGTGCTATGAGAACATATTGTTCCGTCTCATTATTCCCGAGCATGAAACGGCACAGGGGATGTTCAGTGAGCTGCATGGCTATTTTGACGAAAAAACGATTCCATGGGATCGAATGGTGGGCTTTTGCACAGATTGGGCTCCATCCATGGCGGGACGACATGCAGGCGTTTGCACTCTAGTTATGAATGTGTCTCCCTCTGCCATATGGACGCGTTGTATGACATGCCGAGAGCAACAGTCGGCAAAAGAACTGAGCACATAACTCGGCGATATACGGGAGCAGGTAAATTTGATTGTAAACTACATTAATCCACATCCACTGCGTACACGACTGTTCACACATCTATGTGGAGATATGACCGATTCAGCGGAAATAATTCTTATTGGATAGTTTTTTTCAAAAGCCAACCATGCCCCCTTCCTCCTGCAGTACATGTTTCGAAAAGAAAACAGCATCAGTAAATGTCCCACACGAGTGATGACTGCTTACCTCCAAAGCTTGGAAGAGCACTTTGGGACCTACTTCCCAGTGATCCTGGCTCAGTTAACATGCCGGTAAGGGAAATCGAACAGCTGATCGAGCTGTCATGTGACCAAATGCTGCAGACAACGCATTCACGGGTCACTACGGATGAGTGTTGCGGTCCAAACACTTAAAAGACACACCCTATCCCCTCAGTCCTCAAATGAAGTGGAAACTTCTGATGGCGTTGCATGACGTCTGACGAGTATACACCTGCAGGGCGAGGGAGGAAGGAATGATTTTTAAATGTACAACCCCGAAAATCTCCCCCCTGCCAGAATTCCCCCTTCTAATTTCCTTCATTTTGTGGCTAGTCAAATACTTTCTGTGACACACATCAGTCAAATACTTTCTATAGAACAAACTTCACGTCAGGATAGGCAACCGAAATTAATAATTAATGTATGTGTGTCATATTAAACATAGAGGGAATAAAATGATGGCAAGCAATAAACATTTCAGAACAACTATGGCTGAATTATTATCCTTACACTTTCAAAAACACTAGTCGAATAAGACATGGCAAAGAGATGTATTTATAGACTAATACAAAATCTAGAACCGCCACATACACTTGAAACAAATAGCCAAACCAAAAACTGCAGACAGAAATGCTTTCTGCAACTAAGATCAGTGACATGTAGGCTAAACTAACAACGGGGTGAAGAGCAGAAATCTCAACGAGCAAGCAAGTCGCAGCAATGAAGAACGTAAAGGTGGGGTGATTCTGGCAGGGGGGAGATTTTCGGCACAACACCGGAAATTCGTCACTAGTTCATCCAGCAAAGATTGTGTTTTCAGCCACCGGTAGCTTGTGAGTGCTTTATATAGGCTACAGTCAATTACGAGCGCATATCTACTTATATTAAATATATAATTATTAATATACGTCTACTGTATGATAGCTAGCACATTTATTAGCTAACTAAGGTTAGCCTGCCTAGCTGGAACTTCTGAATATTTGTTTTTATTTCTATAATTTCCAAAAAATAACCAAACATAACCAAACTGAAATCTCCGACTTCAGTGCGTTCAAGACAACTGGGATTTCGGGAAAAACGAGCGCCAACTGGGAAAAATCTATTTGAACGGTCATCCAACTCGGAATTCCAACTCGGAAACTCGGGCCTCTTTCTAGAGCTTTTTTAAAATTGTATTTATTTTTATTGAATCAAATATAACAGATAATCTGACATAATTGAGTCAATAATTAACAAGAACCTAAAGGACAAACAAAAACAGAAACATGTGTTATGACAGCATAAGAGAATGAGACAATATGACTTATTCAGAAAATAATTAATTATAGAATACAACCGTAGACAAGCTTTTCTTATTATATAGTAATTTCAGAGACTCAATTAGAAACAAACTCTCAAAAACACTTTAAGCAGTTTTTTTTGGGGGGGGGGGGGATATAAAAATGTACCAACCAAAATCATGACATTAGTTATACAGTTCAAAGAGTTCAGAGTACAGTAAAAAAAATAAGTTAATAACGTCATTGCATTTAATATCAATAGTGTGACCAGTTTTACTCAATATGTACTCTTCCATTTCTCTCCAAAATCTAATAGTGTACAAACAACTGTATAACAAATGTATCAGCGTTTCAGGTCCATCACTGTAGAAAGTACATGTCATGTCTGTAAACCGTAACACCATTGTGTTGGAGGGGTATATATTGTGCAAAATCTTTAGGTGCACCTTTCTTAATAGAAATAAAAAATAAATTAAGATACAAAGCCTTTTGCCATTAAATGTCTGATAGTTGTAAATTCCAAAAGGGTTTCCCTCTTATGTGTGATCTTTCTTTTGCTAGAAAAAATATTATCTTATGTGTTTATTTGTACACTTGGGACTTTTGAGTTCAATACCATTAATAAATAGACTAGGTTCTATTCAATGTGTATCTTGAAAACACATATGACTTTTCATTATCTGGGAAATACCTGAGGACATAGCATTAACCACAGAGCGATATTCTTTGTATGTAACAGGAAAGGCTTTGACTCTTAAAAAGACCTTGTAACTTAACATTTGGCCACCACTATCAAACATGTCACCTACAAAGATGATATTTTAAAAATAAATATGAAAAAGTAATTGAAAAATAATTTCCATGCCATAAAGGCTTGCTGATTACATTTTGATAACATTAGTGGCAGTTTGGTTATGTTGTAATTACAAGACAACCAAATTGTGAACCCCCAATTTTCTTACAAATATAATGAGGAATAATGAACCTGTCACGTTCCTGACCTTATTTCCCTTGTTTTGTCTTTATTTAGTATGGTCAGGGCGTGAGTTGGGGTGGGCAGTCTATGTTATTTGTTTCTATGTTTAGGTTTGTTCGTTTGGCCTAATATGGTTCTCAATCAGAGGCAGGTGTTTGTCATTGTCTCTGATTGGGAACCATATTAAGGTAGGCTGTTTTCAATGTTTGTTTGTGGGTGATTGTTGCCGTGTCTGTGTTTGTTCGCCACACGGTACTGTTTTCGTTTGTTATTTTGTCAAGTGTTTTTCGTCTTCGTTGCTATAATTAAAATATGTATTCAAACCACGCTGCGCTTTGGTCCGATCCTTGCTCCTCCTCAGACGAGGAGAAAGACGAGCGTTACAGAACCATAAAGATTCTGGAGATTCTATGCATTTTTCAAACACTTAATCTTAAAGATATTATTCATATCGACAAAATCACATAACTCCAAACCTTTTTTTCCCCTAGTTGCCCTAATAATTCCCCTAATAAAATAATATCTGCATTGCTACGTCTACTGTAAATTAAAATTGCTTTCCTTTTTATGCTGACACGTATTCCTCTAACATTGAGTGAAGTTACTTTCAAAGAACTGAATTTGGAAGTCTGTCATAGATTAACAAAATATGATTGAACTAGATGTCTGTACAACAAATTAAGGATTGTAACTGAGATAATCTGAGAGTAAAGGCACTTGCGAGAATAGAAAAAACCTCTGAAAAAAACGAGGTACCACATATAGACCAAAAATTAACCATGTAACAAAATGGTCATTATCAATGTGAATCTTGCCTGTCTGCGCCTGCTAGGTCATCCTGGGTTGGTTGGATCTATTGCTGAGGTCGTCAAATTATCACGTTCTTCCCAACGATTATAGGCGTATCCAGCCCTTTTCCCTTCCTTACGTGCCTTATCGACCAGTGGCCATAGTTTGTACCTTAGCTGCCTCAAGATGGAAGATCCTTTCACACAAAGCTTTCTCTTTCAGGATTTCTGCGTCACGGAATGCTCTCCACATCTTGTTTCTGAATGTGCGCATGGTGAATTGCATGATAACTGGCAGGGTTGTCTTGTCGTTTCGGGGGTATCCGACTCTGTGCACAGTGTCCACCAGGAATCCAAGTTTTTCCCTGTCTTTGGAGCGATTTTGGCCAAAACATTGAAAACCTCTTTCCTCACATCTTCATTGCGGGTCTCAGGAAGGCTGTATAGAGCCGTAAATTCCACCTCCTACTGTACCTTTCAGCCTCCTCACTTCTTTCTTGCAACTCTGTAACACGGCTTGTAATTTTCTTCACATTATCCTAATTTATGTTAACTTTAATTTCCACCCCTTTCAGCTCATCACATATGTTGGTAATAGCCTCTGTTCTTTGATATCTTTTGTTTGAGGGCTGTAAAATGGGTCAACAGCGCCGTGACCGCTTTCAGGATGTCAGCATTTGAAACGGTATCCTTCATAATCTCGCCCTTCTCCCTAGTGCAGCGCACTTTCTTTGGGTTAGGACTCTTGATAGGTGTGTCAGTTAAAGGAGTACAAAGTCCTTCAAAAGCAGCTTTTCTGACCTTACTAGAATCCCTCTTTGGCATCATCACTCGCAAAGCTAACGTTAACTAAACAAATAGCTAGCTAAAAAAATAGTTAGTTTTTTATAGTACAGGCAGTAATTTAGATATCTAGCTACTTGGCTAACCAGACTGGCTAGCCAACAGATGCACAGAGAAAGTTTGCTTTTGGGTCTCAACCAGCGCTTAAATCTTAGTGATTTTGGTTCAAAAGTCACATTGTTAAATTCCTTTCATAATGTAAATATGTTTGTGGTTCAATAAATCAATGAAACATGTGGTACTCCATAACTGTCTCAGAGTTCACAGGGATGCTGCTGCTCTCGTCGCCATCTTGTGCGACTTCCTCCTTCTAGAGCTTCAACTTTCCGACCTGTAGATCACTGAAATCATGATTTGACATCGTATTTTTCTGAGTTCCCATTTGTCTTGAAAGCACCCTCAAAACGCATGGTACCCTTCACCAGCTCATATCTGTGTGAAGCTGGATTCAGTGCTCTCAGCTGCATTAACACCAGATATCAATCCAGGTTGGATGTGACAGCAGAGATGAGTTGAACACTGTTGACCACGCCCCTTGACTTTGAGAATCTCCGAGGCGACATACATCAATCACACCCATCTCATTAGTGGTGGTGAGAAAAGATACATTAATTCAGACTAATTTGCAATTGACTGTTAGAGCCCCACATTAACATTATGTTTGAATACTGTTTGAATGTGTTTCAATTGACTGTCATAGCCCAAATAAAAAAGTTCACATTGGCTGTTAATTATCTTTTTAAATTCCACATGGTTGGGGTTGAGACCATTTTCAGATATCAAAATAGGGTCTTGGGACAAAAAAGTTTGCGAACCCCTGCTATAAGCTTAGCAGGTACTTCTATGCACACAACGCGCGAGTTCACACAACATTAGGCCTACCTGACTGAGAGCCAGAAAAATAAAAACATGTACAGATGTTATCGCAGGTACAGCGAAATGCTTGTGTTTCTGGCTCCAACAGTGCAGTAATAATAGCCTACCGAGCAATACAAAAAAAAATATAATCCAAAAAGTTAAAATAAATAGGCTATCATGCACACATGAAGCACTCCAAACCAAAGACAACTAAGAAATGGACAGAAAACTGGTAAATATAATTAAATAAACCTTATCTCCTTTCACACAAGTGTAGCACAGTTTGTGAGCTATCCAAATAACGTGTCCACTTAAAGAAATAAAGCCGTAGGCTAAATGAATGTAATAATATGAACTATGAGAAATGACTGGAAATGGCAAAGATTAACGGGATATTGGTTAAACATTAATAAACAAAGGACAAACAATTCACACCATGGAACAATTAATTCGCACGGATTGGCGGGAGATAGTGAGCGCATTTGTGGAGAAAGAGGCACGTACTGTTTCTTCGCCACAATGCCCTTTCTAGTATTACAATTCACTAATGCCTTGAGGGTACCAATAAAACCAGTTCAGCTAGTCTGGCAGTTTGGCCCTGTCTGAGACATCCTTTGAGGCCAAAGCATCACTAGAGGGCGCAAAAACTTTGGTCTCGCATTGTGCAGTATGTGGGGTGGATTTGTGACGCTGTCATGAAAGGAGAAAAGGAAGAGGCTGTCCTAGACAGACCATGAAGCTTTATACTAAAATCCTTTATACACAGAGTTCCGTTGACACAGCACAGAGCACGTGTTTCTGTGTCAGCATCGTGTCTTTGCGCTTCAGGAGCGACAGACAGGATCATAAACATTACATCGGAGAAGAAAAAAAAAACAAGGAGAGACACAGACACCAAGCAAAAAGCCGTGTCCCCACAGGAGCGAGCAATGTCAAGTTTAAAGAAAAGATATTCGAATTCGTCAGCCGAACGGGATGTGGAAGACAAGGAGGTTACGGAGAAGATGCTCTCTCCAGTCGGAGGAGAGAATGGAAACTCAAGCCGGATGGGAAGCCCGGATAAGGTACCCGGGGAAGAGAAGGTTGTCCTAGAAAGAACCATTACCCTGGTGAATGGCGTAGCTATCATAGTGGGTACCATCATCGGCTCGGGTATCTTTGTGACCCCGACTGGAGTGGTGAAGGAAGCCGGGTCCGTCGGACTGTCCCTTGTCGTTTGGGCAGTGTGTGGCGTGTTTTCAACCATAGGTGCACTGTGTTATGCTGAGCTGGGCACCACTATTTCCAAATCAGGTGGAGACTATGCTTACATCCTTGAAGTGTATGGTTCCCTGCCGGCTTTCCTGAAACTGTGGATCGAGTTGCTCATCATCCGCCCGTCATCGCAGTACATTGTCGCGTACGTCTTCGCTACCTACCTTCTCAAGCCAATCTTCCCTGACTGCCCTGTACCCGAGAATGGAGCGAAGCTGATCGCCTGTCTTTGCATCTGTAAGTTACTATTCGCAAACTCAGTGCTACTATATCAGGTGGTTGATACACACGTTGCATCTTCCTTTACGCATGGCGCCACGTCAGGATTTCGTAGTATGCAAATGTATCTTCCAACAGACACTGTTTTATAAAAGTATTTTTAATGAAACTTAATTTTGTAATTTCCTGGACTATGTTGATATATGGTGCCAAAATCTTGAAAACAGGTAGCCTAGGCCTACTCACTGCGACACTGTTCTATTGGCAGTGCGCACGCCACTCACCCAAACGGAAACTCTGTAGGCTAGGTCTACTGTAGTTGAATGGAACTGTTGAAAAAATAGCGCGTTATTTCATCATCTTTGGTTGGTAGAGGTCGGCGTTTTGGCAGCTTTACCCAGGCGCCATATGGTCTGATCACACTCACATGGACATTTTATTTCTCTCCAGATAATTAAAATTAAAATAAGGAAAATAATGTAAATACAATACAAATATAAAACATCATCTACAATAAATGATTGTTTCCCCATAATATGCAAATAACATTAATTCAGTTACACATCTTGCGCACATTATTCTCATGGACCCTTATTGCGCGGGGTATAAACGACAGTAATTATAAAATAAAAGAAAGGCGTGTGATGTGACTCACTATGTTCAATATCAGTATGATGAAGGGATGTATTAAGTTTTGACACTATACTTTATCACTTTGTTGATATCATATGCTCTGGTATACAAATAAACAATCTTGTATTCTCCAACGAACCAATTTGGACAGCTTATAGGCCTACACATTCAGTAAGAGTTGTTCTATAAATGTTTTTGTGAGTCAGGTGGCACTGTGAAGTTCAACACGTAGATGATCCAGCCTGAACTGTATGATGTTGTAGTTTCCAACAGGCCAATATTCTACATAGTTTAGCGCATAAAACGCATTTGTAGTCTGTGTTTATTTTATGCCTGCTACGGAAGAGGCAGAATAATGCACGATCGTGAGGGGATATAGAGAGCAGCTGTTGCTTCGCGAGGTACAGTATCTCTACCTGAAAAAACATCATCTAAGTGATTAATAGTTGTCATTCAGCAGTCATAAAAGCATGCCTTATTTACTTTGGAGTACTACAAAATAGTGATTTTTGTCAAAGTGCATATGCAGCAGCTCTATAGGGATGAGATGACTTGGAATGAAATAAGAAAGTCATCAAATAAAACAAATGTAATACACACAACAACTGAAATATTTGATTAAAGTAAAGTAATGTGAATAATGATGGTTAATAAGTGATAAGCAGCGGTGAGCAGTCACTACCATCATGGGACTTTGTTTTATTGTTGCATTCTGTGTTACAGCATTCAACCCATATAATAGAAACCGAAATGGATAACCTTTTTTTATAATCGAACCAAAACCGAACAGACCTTAAAAAGCACTTATCGCTCAGCACTACTGTTGTGCAGTGTTGGATAGTAGTTAGTCAGTTGGGATTATGGGTGGATTAGTTTGAGCTCTGCATTAATTAGCCAACAAATCAAAAACATTCTCACATTGTGGAGATTGCTAGTTATCTCAAGCAGACTTTTCTTTCTGTGCTCCAATTCCATCTCTCTGTTACAGACTTTTGCCCATTTTGTACCCATCTCTCTTGTAGCATACATTTCTCTGTTGGGGGTATGAATCAGTGGAGGCTGCTGAGGGGAGGACGGCTCATAATGAAGGCTGGAATTGAGTAGAATGGATGGAATGGAGTGAATGGTATCGAACACATGAAAACCATGTGGTTGATACCATTCCATTGACTCCATTCCAGCCATTATTATGAGCCGTTCTCCCCTCAGTAGCCTCCACTGGTATGAATGCCTGATTAAGGTGCAGGAATGTGTGTGTGAACGTCATATGGTATAGTGCCTGCTCTAGTCTCTAATCCCTTTTCTGAGTGTGTAATCCCCAACAGTGACCACATGATACAGACTGAGATAGAGTGGCAGCCAAGCCAGGGCACATATATAGATTAGAGATAGGGTTGAAGCCAAGATGTTGTTGGTCTAGACTCTAGAGTTGACATGGTCAGTCAGGATAGCTAAGCTTCTATTATCCACAATACTGTTCCATGCAGTTTTGCTAATCCATTGAGTTGTGCTAGGCTATGATGTTTGTCTGACCGTCTGTGTTATTGTTCCAGTGATTGATTTGGTGTTTAGTAGTTATTAGGTCGCCGTGCTTTAGTTTAATGTATAGTTCCACAGTAGTGAGGTTTAACACAGTGGCCCCCTGGCTGGCTCTGTCTGGCTTCTTTAGCGGGTTGTGGGTTGAAACCTCAGGTTCAGTCCATGTCATTTGTTTGGGAGGCTGAGACTGAAGCCTTTTTGCCTTGGTAGTCCCTTTACTCTGATCCCAGTGGCAGAAGGTCTGCTCTCTCATTCTCACTCTGTGTGAGTGTGTGTTTTCATGTCTGTGTGTGTGCCATTCCTCCCAATCTATACTGTACTCCCACACAGGCCCTCTTTGTTCTGTTTGGTTCCCCATTGTTGCCCAGGCTGATTTTATTTATGGTTTTTTGAAGTGTTCGTTAGTTAATCTTTTTTAATGGGGAGTCAGAGGGACAGGGGGAGGGCCTTGATTTTATTCCAACAAGAATCTGTTTACTGGGTCTCTGAACTATTCCACCCTCTGTGCCACATGACACACCTCACAGCGGTCCAGCGCACTGATCATTTACATTTTAGTTATTTAGCAGACGCTCTTGTACAGAGTGACTTACAGGAGCAATTAGGATGAAGTGCCTTGCTCAAGGGCACCTCAACATATTTTTCATCTAGTCGGCTCTGGGGGTTCGAACCAGCGACCTTTCGGTTTACTGGCCCAACACTCTTAAATGCTAGGCTACCTGCCGCCCGATCACATATATAATGTGGGCTGGGTGCTGGGGTTTCCCAACCCGAGCCTCAGGGTCCCGCTGTGCGTGCTGAGGGGATGCTACGCGAACATTTAGTACCTTCAGCAGGATTTATTGGGCTTACTGAGCTTAGAAAAGGTCGGAGAATTTGTAAAGATTTTTTTTAGCTCATTCATGTAGACAGTAATAAAAAGGCATAACTCTCACACACTGTCTCTTTCTCTGTCTTTCCCCAGTGCTGTTGACTGCTATAAACTGCTACAGTGTGAAGGCAGCCACGCGGGTCCAGGATGCCTTTGCAGCTGCCAAGCTCTTTGCCTTGGGCCTCATCATCATTATTGGTTTTGTGAAGATTGGCAAAGGTAAGATACAGCCACACAAAATCACTAACACACTCATCATAATGCACTTTACAGGAGGAGGTACACAGTGAAAACTAAACAGACAAGCCATAAAGTGCCATGCGACGGGAAAGGAAGTGGTCATTTGTAGCTCAGTTGGTAGAGCATGGCGCTTGTAACGCAAGGGTAGTCCGATTCCTGCTTCGGATAAAAGTGTCTGCGAAATGGCATATATTGTTATATATTATAAGTCAGGCCCAATAACGATGTGTCAGGTGATCCAGTGCAGGAAGTTGGCGTGGCCTTCATTGCCAATAAGGTGTTTCCCCATAGATGGAGGGTGTCCCCAAGAGAGTGAAGTAACTGGCTTAGCCTAGGGCCCAGTTTTTCTAAAGTTATCTATCCGGAATTCGGCTATCGGATAGGATTAAATGTATAGAAATAGAATGTAAAGAACATGAGTCCCCATTCAAGTCAATGATTCATCCGTTCTATTCATTCTATTGTTATGCATTTAATCCTATCTGATAGGTAACTTTTAAAAAACTGGGAGCTGGCAAATAGAAGTCTTCTTCCTGTTGACTAGCAGGATCAAGCATTATCATGATTGATTTTATTTCAGTTTCATATGACCTTATAAAACACTATATCTTGAAGAATCATGTGCACAAAAAAAAAAAAAAAAATTAAATACAATTGACATGCATGCAAAAATAATCATAGCAAGTACAGCTACCATTTTGTAACATTATACAAAATGGTAGCTGTAACATTTTTTTATGAGCAGTATCAAATACGCCCTATAATTTCTAGACGCACAAAGGCAGCTTCATATCTCAGCAGCTTAAACATGAGTCAGTCTTTGAGAGCACAGGAAACTGCTGCTATCACAGAACCAGGAAAAACACCTCATGTTGCACTAAGTAAGAACAGAATGGATAAAAGAAATGGCAAACAAATAATCAATATTATACCCATCCTGTTCCCAACTCAAGGGTCCCAACTGGGGTCCTAAGGAAAGTTATTTTCATAAGATTATGATCATTAACTTTTAGCGATATAAGTCAAACAGACATCACCATTCAATCCACTAGTGTTTTGGTTCAATTAAGATGTTCAGCCCAAATGAGAGGCATAAAAAACAACGTTATCATGTTCCAACAGTAAAACACTACTCCATTGTCCTGCGGGAGGAAGGAGAGCTGAGGGCCAGTCAGTACTGATTGAGAGATCAGTGTGGACTGATTCAGTGCCCAGACTGGGCTTATGGGCCACCTTGAAGGAAAACAAACAAGTCTTCCAGTCAGACTGATTTAATGTTATGTAAAAGTAATTATGTTAGAATAATAGGTACTGTTGAAGTGCAAGGAATTGCACTTTTTAAAACCTTTGTCCTGGAGATGCCTGAGATTTTGTAGCCTGATGTTTTACTGTAGCAAGTTAGCAAATGAGAATTCCTTTACAGAAGTGTGTGGTTAGTGCATGGGAGCAAATGAGTGATTCAAGCTTAACTAAACAGCTTCCAGAGAGGTGCCACCCTACTTACCAGAGGCATGCCCCCCCCCCCCTTCAGTGTACCAAGACTGCAATGTTTAAGATGCATACATTTGCAATGCTGCTCAGGGAACCGTTTCTGAGACTGCTAACCTTTCCCAGGTAACCCTGTGGCCTTAGAAGCCAGATACCCTCTGTTGGGTGAATATGTGTAGTCATGGCCTGCTGTGTAACCATGGCTGGTCCTGTTCTTTCCTGTTGGCCTCCTTGTTATCACATCTCTTTCCCTTCTCCTGGTTGTATATTTGGATGCATTTGAAGTTGAGCTGGCACATGAAGTTAAGGGTGAAGTGTATGAGAGAGAATTTCTTTGCAGGCCAGAGCACTGGGGGAAAAAATGGTTTAATCAACGTTGTTTTCATGTCATTTCAACCCAAGAAATCAATGTGATGACGTTAAATCAACGATGAAAACTCATTGGATTTGTAAAAAGTCAATGTAAGGTCATTTTGTGTTCTTTTTCACACAACTTTGAACCTAAATCCAATGGCATGGTGAAATGTTTTGTTGATTTCGCATTGAATTCACATTAGTTGAATGTAAATCAAAACTAGATGTTGAACTGACATCCTTGTCCAGTGGGGGAGCTCTTGCTTAAAGTACCAGACTAGATTGAATCAACCGTAACATTGGTGGTGGACTTTTAGCTATTTTTGTCAGACACTATAATACGGCTAGGTAGATTTAATACTATCAATCATTCAGAGTTAAATATGGTTCCCCGGCTCTCTATCTTCTGTCTTCAACAGCAGCCCCACTCTCCTCCCCTCCATCTGCATGGTCCTGTCTGACTCTGCCAGTGGTCACAGACAGATGAATGGCAGGCTCTAAGGGGGAAAAATATATTTAAATAAAGAAGAGCTATGGGTGTCTGTGTCTGCAGGGTCAATATGTTAGTGCTGGGTGGGAGTGGAAGTTGGTGAGGGGCTTATGTCAGATGGGCGTTTTCTCACAATGCATTTGTAAATTAATCTCTTGTAGGCCCCAATGATCATTGGTTACAGTCTGCTTTTCACAAAAAGTTTCACAAAAAACAGCAACTTTAAACACTTAATTGTTTCTTGTTCATTCTTACACTGACTGATCTTTCTAATAGAGGACATTTTTGATGGTTTTACTTGCAATGATCATGGTAGTGGTTGTCTTTACTTGAATGAACTTGTTGTAAGTCCCTATGTGTCAGAGCATCTGCTAAATTACTTAAGTGTGTCTATATCTGTATTTCTTTGTCTGTCGGGATGTGTGCGTGTGATAGTTTTATTGCCCTGTGACAAACTCAGTGTTGTGAAATAGCATGTATCGAATTATCACGGTCCTCCTGCTGCCAGCTCATGGCTGTGGTATGGAGGAGGCTCTTCCAGAGCTGGACTGCTCTGGTCTGGTCTTGTCTTATCTGGGTGGGACACCACTGGGTTGGAGAGATACATCTAACGACAGAGGTCAAATGAACACTCCTCTTGTCCTTTTTCTCTTTTCCTGACAGAGACATGCTCACTTCAGTGCATTTTAAACCACCTGTTGTCTATACTGGGCAGTCACCTAGGGTAAACGGATTAAGTATAAGATTCTGGGTCATTCCTTCATTTGGCAATAGGCTCAAGCAGGTTAATGGCAACAGGATTGTTAAAAACTAATCTGATTAGGCTACTGCAATAGTCCAGTTCCTTTTCAATCAAGTGTTTTTGTTTGTCTTTTGGAGCCAGTCAGGAGGCTCTGTAGGGACATTCCTTGTCTGCGTGTCTTTAATGTGTGTTTTTCATGTGTACATCTCTGTCTCAGTGCATCTCCCCTTGGCTGCTTATGAAATAGGCAGCACTGCAATAGTTTTGCCATCACATTTCTTTCTGCTGGCTCAGTTGAAGGAACGGTAGTCAGTATTGTAACGGGATCTCTTAATGGTTTTTTTACAACCTGACCCAGCTGCTCATTGTGCTGCTGTGACCAACTTTAACCCCTCCCCAAATACAACACACATACGCCCACTTCCTGGCGGGTAGGAGCGATGGGCCAGTAACCAAAAGATTGCTGGATCGAATCCCCGAGTTGACAAGGTAAAAATCTGTTGTTCTGCCCCTGAGCAAGGCAGTTAACCCACTGTTCACCAGGTGCCGATGACGTGGATGTTGATTAAGGCAGCCCCCCGCACCTCTCTGATTCAGAGCGGTTGGGTTAAATGCAGAAGACACATTTCAGTTGAATGCATTCAGTTGTAAAACTGACTAGGTATCAAATCAAAATCAAATTCCCACAGTCTCCCTGTAGCTAATCACGTAACTGCCAATCATATCTACCTGTCAAGCCACTCCGACATTGCTCGTCCTAATATTTATATATTTCTTAATTCCATTATTTTACTTTTAGATTTGTGTGTACTGTTGTGAATTGTTGGATACTACTGCACTTTTGTAGTTAGCGAAATGCTTGTGTTCCTACACCCGCAATAACATCTGCTAAATAAACTCAGTAAAAAAAGAAACTTCCCTTTTTCAGGACCCTGACTTTCAAAGATAATTTGTAAAAATCCAAATAACTTCACAGATCTTCATTGTAAAGGGTTTAAACAATGTTTCCCATTGAACCATAAACAGTTAATGAACATGCACCTGTGGAACGGTCGTTAAGACACTAACAGCTTACAGACGGTAGGCAATTAAGGTCAGTTATGAAAACGAAAGAGGCCTTCCTTCTGACTCTGAAAAACACTAAAAGAAAGATGCCCAGGGTCCCTGCTCATCTGCGTGAACGTGCCTTAGGTATGCTGCAAGGAGGCATGAGGACTGCAGATGTGGCAAGGGCAATAAATTGCAACATCCGTACTGTGAGACGCCTAAGACAGCGCTACAGGGAGACAGGATGGACAGCTGATCGTTCTCGCAGTGGCAGACCACGTGTAGCAACACCTGCACATGATTGGTACATCCGAACATCACACCTGCGGGACAGGTACAGGATGGCAACAACAACTGCCCAAGTTACACCAGGAACGCACAATCCCTCCATCAGTGCTCAGACTCAGCAATAGGCTGAGAGAGGCTGGACTGAGGGCTTGTAGGCCTGTTGTAAGGCAGGTCCTCACCAGACATCACTGGCAACAACGTCGCCTATGGGCACAAATCCACTGTCGCTGGACCAGACAGGACTGGCAAAAAGTGCACTTCACTGACGAGTCGCGGTTTTGTCTCACCAGGGGTGATTGTCGGATTCGCGTTTATCGTCGAAGGAATGAACGTTACACCGAGGCGGTGTGTCACAGCATCATCGGACTAAGCTTGTTGTCATTGCAGGCAATCTCAATGCTGTGCGTTACAGGGAAGACATCCTCCTCCCTCACGTGGTACCCTTCCTGCAGGCTCATTCTGACATGACCCTCCAGCATGACAATGCCACCAGCCATACTGTTCGTTCTGTGCATAATTTCCTGCAAGACAGGAATGTCAGTGTTCTGCCATGGCCAGCGAAGAGCCCAGACCTCAATCCCATTGAGCACGTCTGGGACCTATTGAATCGGAGTGTGAGGGCTAGGGCCATTCCCCCCAGAAATGTCTGGGAACTTGCAGGTGCCTTGGTGGAAGAGTGGGGTAACATCTCACACCAAGAACTGGCAAATCTGGTGCAGTCCATGAGGAGGAGATGCACTGCAGTACTTAATGCAGCTGGTGGCCACACCAGATACTGACTGTTACTTTTGATTTTGACCCTCCCTTTGTTCAGGGACACATTATTCCATTTCTGTTATTCACATGTCTGTGGAACTTGTTCAGTTTATGTCTCAGTTGTTGAATCTTGTTATGTTCATACAAATATTTACACATGTTAAGTTTGCTGAAAATAAACGCAGTTGACAGTGAAGTGACGTTTCCAATAAACGTGACCAATAAAAAGTTGCTGTTAACTATCCACTGATATTGTATTAAGAAGTTTTAAACTATTAGGCCACTTTTATCTTGACCAAATAATACAGCTGGCTCCAAATTAGGAGAACCTAGTGCTGTGGGCCAAGCCAGTATCTCTTGACAAAGAAAACAAAGAAAAGGATTCCAATGTTAGCCTTATCTGAGTGGGGTTTGTAGATGTACCTTCTCTAGTGATAAAGATGGGGGCAAATAGTGAAAAACCATTTGGCAGTACGTCCAACCGGATTCACAACCGCAGACCATGCGTAACCACACCAGCCCAGGACCACACCCAGCTTCTTCACCTTTAGGATCGTCCGAGACTGTGGGTTTGCACAACCAAAGAATTTCTTCACAAACTGTCAGAAACCAGGGACCTGACCTGACTGCAGTTCTGCATCATAAACGACTTCAGTGGGAAAATGCTCATCTTCGATGGCCGCTGGCACCCTGGAGAACCGTGCTTTTCACGTATGAATCCCGGTTTCAACTGTACCAGGCAGACGGCGTGTATAGCATCGTGTGGCAAGCGGTTTGCTGATGTCAACGATGTGAACAGAGTGCCCCATGGTGGGGGTATGGTATGGGCAGGCAGGCATAAGCTACAGACAACGAACTCAATTGTGAATTTTGGTGCCATCCTTGACGATGCCTACTTCCTGCCATGGAGAGAGGAACGCCATGGGCATAAGGATTGTACCAAACTTTCTAACCTGCAACTCGGGACACCTGCATTTCACTATGGAACATGACGAGGGAGGTCTGAACTTCCTGGATGTACACGTCCACAAAACAGGTGTAGACATTGACCACAGTACCCCTCACCCTGAGGACCAACCTGTATAGTCTACCACACTTTCATTTGCACCACCAGCTGAATAGCGTTTTCTTCCTAATTGTCTTCCCCACGCCCTTTATGAACTTGTCCATTCCCTTGTTCTGATTATTCTGCTGAAGGCCATTGAAGGCCGAAAAGTTTATTTTAACCTTGCTTAAATAAAACAATGAATTCTTAATGGTGAGCGAGCGTTGAGCATTTTCCTTTTCAATTATGATTACATTCTTTGCACCTTGACTCACGCTGGTAAGAAGTGGAGGGCGCGCAACCAATATATATTTGTGTCATAGAGTTTCAATGGACTAGCTGACGTTGCAGAACTTTGGGAAGACCCTTACCATGTTGGGACGTCATGCAGGCTTTAGGCTTAGAGTTGGGGGACAATAAAGGTGGTAGGTCATGGTCCTACACGAAGAGGGACATGGGGGTTCTCACGGCCCAGTGTTTGTCCTGGTTAAGCATGGGCCCCTGTCTGAAACAACACTCTGAGAATTGTTTGTTCACAGAATGTCTGGCTCTTTGGGCCAGCTGGTACTGTTGGAATGTCCATCCCTGGTGTGTTCCCTCAGGCATACGCTTCACGTTTACCTTTTTTTAACAGGTAGCCCCCTGAGTTGTGGAATCAGTGAAATCCCCATTACTGTTGACGGTAGGGGATTAAAGTAGAGGTCGACAGATACCGATTATTGGAGGACAAAAAAAAAGCAGATACCGATTAATCAGACGATTTTTCTATATATATATATATGCAATAATGAGAATTACAACAATACTGAATGAACACTTTTATTTTAACTTAATACGTAAAATCAATTTAGTCTCATAAATAATGAAACATGTTCAATTTGGTTTAAATAATGCAAAAACAGTGTTGGAGAAGACAGTAAAAGTGCAGTATGTGCCATGTAAAAAAGCCAACATCTAAGTTCCTTGCTCACAACATGAGAACATATGAAAGCTGGTGGTTCCTTTTAACATGAGTCTTCAATATTCCCAGTTAAGATGTTGTAGTTATTATAGGACTATTTCTCTCTATACCATTTGTATTTCATACACCTTTGACTATTGGATGTTCTTATAGGCACTATAGTATTGCCAGCCTAATCTCGGGAGTTGATAGGCTTGAAGTCATGTGCTTCAAGCATTGCGAAGAGCTGCTGGCAAACGCAGGAAAGTGCTGTTTGAATGAAAGCTTACGAGCCTGCTGCTGCCTACCACCGCTCAGTCAGACTGCTCTATCAAATCATAGCCTTAATTATAATAACACACAGAAATACGAGCCTTTGGTCTTTAATATGGTTAAATCCAGAAACGATCATTTTGAAAAAAAACGTTTATTCTTTCAGTGAAATACAGAAAAGTTACGTATTTTATCGAACGGGTGGCAACCCTAAGTCTAAAGGACTATTTATGACACAACCTTCAATGTTATGTCATAATTATTTAAAATTCTGGCAAATTAATAAACGGTCTTTTTTTTAGGAAGAAATGGTCTTCACACAGTTCGCAATGAGCCCGCTGCATATACAAACTGCTGCACATAACCTGACTCTCCTTGCACTGAACGCAATTTCCCTAGTTAATATTGCCTGCTAACATTAATTTATTTTAACTAAATATGCAGGTTTAAAAATATATATATATTTGTGTATTGATTTTAAGAAAGTCATTGATGTTTATGGTTAGGTACATTGGTGCAATGATTGTTCTTCTTTCACGTATGCGCATTTGTTAAATCACCCGTTTGGCGAAGTAGGCTGTGATTCGATGATAAATTAACAGGCACCGCATTGATTAAATGCAACGCCGGACAAGCTAGTTAAACTAGTAATATCAACCATGTGTAGTTTAACTAGTGATTATGTTAAGATTGATTGTTTTTTTATAAGATAAGTTTAATGCTAGCTAGCAACTTACACGAGTGCAGCAAGGAGCCAAGGTAACAGGTGGTCAGCCTGCCACGCAGTCTCCTCGTGGAATCGGCCATAATCGGCATCCAAAAATGCAGATTACGATTGTTATGAAAACTTGAAATCTGACCAATTTGAAATCTGACCAAATTAAAAATCGGCCAACCTCTAGATTAAATTTTAAACCACGCATGCTCACAGCCTTTTGAACAAGCTCTAAATTATATTAGTGATATTTTGTCTGCGTACATATATCTAGCCCTGCACTATTTGAACGGTTTCAAGTTGGTCATGATGCATTTGTTATCTAGTGTTTTATCATTCCAGGACCCTGCTCTGACAATTTATAGGGATACTGATTCTGTCCACTTTGTGTTCAATGATTGTCAACTTTGGTCTTAACTTTCCAACTCCCTTTTTCTCCTTCCAGGTGACACAGTGAACCTCCTACCAGAAAATTCTTTCAAGAATTCAAATTATGACTTTGGGAACATTGGTCTGGCCCTATACAGTGGTCTGTTTGCATATGGGGGCTGGTAAGTACAGAGAACTAGAACTTGACTGACATCCAGGACTATTGAACACTAGGCCAGCATTGTCCATTCTAATCCCATTGTAAACACCCTCTTAGAGTTCTTAAGTCAGTCCTCCTAAGTGAATTGAAAAGTCTGTTCAGACTAATCCCCATGCCTGGTGTTCACTCCCTCTTTCCCCGTCCCGCTTTCTCCTCACTAGCTCAGCTTCCATCCAATTGGCAACATTTGCATGCAAATATTCTAAAATCTGCATAAAGGAAATATGCAAATTTTTCCACAAGTGGTGTGTTTCCACCGAACTTGAATCTAATGTTCAATGTGTTTCCATTTGTATTTTCAACTCTACCGATAGTTAATAGCAAATGCGCCTTGGTCTTGGCACACAGCTCCAGTCTACATGAACTTATTTTAATTTAACTAGGCAAGTAAGTTAAGAACAAATTATTATTTACAATGACGGCATAGGAACAGCAGGTTAACTGCCTTGTTCAGGTGCAGAACGACAGATTTTTACTTCGTCAGCTCGTGGATTCGATCTAGCAACCTTTCGGGTACTGGCCCAATGCTCTAACCACTAGGCTACCTGCCGCCCCTGTAGCCTGATGGATAAGAGCGAGAATATTTTTATTTATCAAAATGGCAGTCAAGCATTGATCATCATGTCATCAGAATAAGACCCTTGATATGTTATTGGAAAGGAGCATCAAGCTCATATCTTGCACTTTCACCACCCTGTAAAGGTCATTACTTGTATAATCTGCATGGTTTCCCAAGTCGTAGTGGGAGGAACACACACCATGTCATCGTGTGGTTTCAAGTTGACTTCGATATGGTAGCGTTTACATCAATATTTGCGCATAAAGGCATTTCCACCGCCATTTCTCGCATAATTCATTTTACAGACAAAGATCCCACTATGTCAAATGAACAAATTATCTGCTGGCATTTACCAAATTGTACCAAAACTTCCTGTTTCCATCACAGCTTTACTTGCATAAAAACTGTGGATGGAAACTTGGTTACAGTCTCACTCTTTACTCCCGCCTGGTCTTTTTACCACTGTTATGTTTTGTTCATCTGGTATGGTATATGAAAGCAATGATTTAATATCCTCTCACCCTCAATGAAATCACAGCGTGTCTACGTTACAATAGATTTACAGTGTTCTGTTCTGATTGTGTATCTAAACCATGTCTTCTTTATCTTGCAGGAATTACTTGAACTTTGTTACAGAAGAAATGATTGAACCTTACAAGTGAGTGTCCAAACTGTTCCATGGCTGCGGTCCAAATACAAAAGATACACCCTCGTCCACTTACCCTCGCCTTATGCCCTTGGGGGAATCCGTCGCCATTTTGGAGGGTGGTCCAAATGATTAGCCAAGCAAGGGAAGTTTAACGTAAGACCCTCAGCCCTCGTTTTTAGTCGGCTTTGCGAGTGTACAATTATGTTCACGCCGGGCCTGAAACTCCATTATTCAAACCACGACAATTGTACATACGCTAAGAAAAGTATGCAAAAAACTTAATGGAGAAGTCAACAAAAACAAATGCAAATAAGTTAGACATTTAGCTACTACGTAAAAAGTAAATGTGTTTTGGAAATTGTAGAAATACATTTTTTTCCTTTTTCAGAAGTTCCAGCTAGGCAGGCTAATGTTAGTTAGCTAATTAATTTGCTAGCTATCATACAGTAGGCGTATATTAATAATTATATTTAATATAAGTAGACATTGTCACAGGCCGGCTCATAGCCTGTGGCAAAAAATGAGGGGACACGAACAGGTATAGGCCAATCAAAAAGGTTCTTTATTATAAACCAAAAACTTTTAACTTCTTATGGCTGCAATCCCGTTACCGGGATGATATGACAACAGCCAGTGACAGTGCAGGGCGCCAAATTCAAACATTATCTCATAATTAAAATTCCTCAGACATTCATGTGTTTTATATCATTTTAAGGGTAATCTTGTTAATCCCACCAAAGTGTTCAATTTCAAATATGCTTTTCAGCGAAAGCACTATAAACGATTGTTAGGTCACCACAACCACAATAAGCACAGCCATTTTTCCAGCGAAAGATAGCATTCACAAAACCCAGAAATAGAGATAAAATGAATCACTAACCTTTGATTATCTTCATCAGATGACTCATAGGACTTCATGTTACACAATACATGCATGTTTTGTTTGATACATTTCATAATTATAACAAAAAATCGAAGTTTACATTGGCGCGTTACATTCACTAGTTCCAAAAACATCAAGTGATTTTGCATAGCCACATCGTTTCAACAGAAATACTCATCATAAATGTAGATGATAATACAAGTTATACACATGGAATTATAGATATACCTCTCCTTAATGCAACCGCTGTGTCAGATTTCAAAAAACCTTCAGAAAAATAAACCATGCAATAATCTGAGACGGAGCTCAGAACAATAGCCAAATTAGCCGCCATGTTGGACTCAACAGAAACCAGAAAATACATGATAAATGTTTCCTTACCTTTGATGAACTTCGTCAGAATGCAGTCCTAGGAATCCCAGGTCCACAATAAATGCTTAATTTGTTCGATAATGTCCATTATGTATGTCCAATTAGCTACTTTGGAATTGTTTACCAAACGCGCTAACCAAAGTAACAAAGCGCGTCCACTATAACTTGACGAAATGTCCAAAAGTTCCGTAACAGTCAGTAGAAACATGTCAAACAATGTACTGTATCAATCTTTAGAATGTTGTTAACATACATCTTGAATATCGTTCCAACCGGAGAATTACATTGACTTCAGTTGACCGATGGAACGGAGCTCCCTCACGTGAACGCGCCAGTTCAATGCGTGGTCACCTTATGGCAGTGATTACTCATTCCTGTCTCCTTCGGCCCCCCTTCACATTAGAGTCAGACAAAGTTCTATTGACTGTTGACATCTAGTGGAAGCCGTAGGAAGTGAAAACTCATCCATATCTCGCTGTAATTTCAATGAGAGCTTGGTTGAAAATCTGCCATCCCCAGAAAAAATCCAAACAGAAAGTGGAACTTCTCAGGTTTTTGCCTGCCATATGAGTTCTGTTACACAGACATAATTCAATTTTTTTTTAGAAACTTCAGAGTGTTTTCTATCCAATACTAATAATATGCATATATTAGCAACTATGACATAGGAGCAGGCCGTTTACTCTGGGCACCTCTCATCCAAGCTACTCAATACTGCCCCTTCAGCCATAAGAAGTTAACTTTAAACAAAGAAAAAGGAATGAGGTGTGAAAGTATCATAATGTAGGGTGTATGTAAAGTGCAGGGATGCGTGAATCTGTGTGAATATGACTGAGTGAAAACTACGTAAAACTACAAAGGAACAAACAGGATCATACCTGGAGGAGCAGAGAGACAAAAGTGGTTAGTGAAGCAGCTTAACTTCTTATGGCTGCAAGGCAAAGTGTTGAGTAGCCAGTGAAATCATGCCCATTTCAAACGGCCTCCTACTCAAATCTTGCTCGTACAATATGAATATTATTATTCTATTTGGATAGAAAACACTTTCTAGTTTCTAAAACAGTTGGAATTATTTCTCTGAGTGAAACAGAAGCCCTTCTGCAGCACTTTTCCTGACCAGGAAGTGAAATGTCAGAAATCGATGCTCATTTCAACTTGATGCCTATACATGGTCTTGACACTTATGAGTCTGCTGACACTCTATACGCCTTCCTATTGGTGTAAAGAGGATGTCAGAGAAGAAATTTTTGTTCTCATCTTGTCTGTGGTGGAAAAAAACCTATTTCTTTGACCTGAGCGTCCACTTCCGGTACTCTGAAGGAAGTGGGATTGACTTCTGTTTTGCCTTCATAACGAACGGCTAACATCTCCGGCTCGAATTTTTTTTGATACATGTGAACATATCATCGTAATGTATGTTTTTTCAATATAGTTTAATCAGATTATTGACATTTTTTCGGGAGTTTGACCGTGTTCCGTCGCCTGACTGTGTTTAGGTCTGAGAGATTTGGGACACTCGGATACTGGAAATGGTAAATGAATAGGGATATTTCTCATTCTGAATCGAAACAACGACTCATCTGGACAGAGGACCCCCTTTTCAACATTCTGATGAAAGATCAGCCAAAGTAAGACTCATTTTATGATGTTATTTCATATATCTGTCGTGCATGTGAACGTGCCGTGGGCGCCCAAGTGTTTCCCTCTTTTGTGGCTACGCTAATATAGCGATACATTTTGTTTTCGCTGTAAAACATTTAATAAATCGGAAATATTGTTGGGAATCACAAGTTGCCTATCTTTCAATTGCTGCAAACTATATATTTTTCGGAAATGTTTTATGATGAGTAATTAGCTATTTGACGTTGGTGTCTGTAAATATTATGGCTGATTTCCGTGCACTTTCTGATTGTAGCTGAAATGTAAAATATGATTTATACCTGAAATATGCACATTTTTCGAAAAAAAATATGCTATACAATAAATATGTTATCAGACTGTCATCTGATGAATTTGTTTCTTGGTTAGTGGCTATTTATATCTTTATTTGGTCGAATTTGTGATAGCACCTGATGGAGTAAGAAACTGATGGAGTTAGAAAAGTGGTGTCATTTGCTAACTTGCTTAGCTAATAGATTTACATATTTTGTCTTCCCTGTAAAACATTTAAAATCAGACATGTTGGTTTGATTCACAAGAAGTTTCTTTCATCTGGTGTCTTGGACTTGTTAATGTGTGAAAGTTAAATATTTTTAAAAACTAGCTTTTGAATTTCGCGCCCTGCACTTGAGCTGGATGTTGTCATAAGTGTACCGGTGTCGGGCTGCCCCCGTAAAAGGTTAAATACCCTGAGCCCAGGTGGCTCCAATCACTAACGCCCCTCCTCTGCCTGCAGGAGGAACCGCCCCTGCAATGCAGAGGGGCTGTGACACCCCCCTCCTTAAAATGAGGGTCCCACCCTCAACCCAAATTTCAGCCCAACATATTCAAAACAATCCAAAGTTCACCAAAAAGATAAGAAAAAAGGATACAGTCCCGGCTCCTAGCAGTAGTCCCGTGTCCCCCAGCTGACTGTCCGCCCCTCAAACTCGGCAGCCCTGGTACCCGGGGAGCAATTTAAGAGGAAAGAGGCGCAGACAGCCCATTGGGGTCAGCAGAGAAGATACAAACTAGGTTAAAGGAGCACGGGACAGAGCATCAGCAATGATATTATCCTTACCACTAATGTGTCTAATATCAAGGATGAATGGTTGCAAGAACAAAGCCCAACGCATCAGGCGCTGGTTGGGATTTTGCAGGGACCTCAGAAAAATTGGGTTGTGGTCAGTGAACACAGTTAAGGGTCGAACCAACAGACTTCGAAGTGCTGTAAAGCCCAAATGAGACCTAAAGCCTCCTTTTCAATTACAGAATAGTTTTGCTGATACTCATTACATTTCCGGGAGAACAAACTGACTGGACACTCAACATTGTCATCATTCTCCTGGAGAAGCACAGCCCCAGCACCGATTTGACTGGCGTCTACATGCAATTTGAAATGTTTACCAAAATGTGGTGCTACCAACACAGGTGCAAAACAAAAGAGCCTTAACTGCATCAAATGCCTCTTGACACTGGGTGGACCAGAATTTCAGCCTTGGCCTTCAGATTGGTCAGTGGGGATACTACTACCAAAAAGTTTACAGAAATCACGGTAGTACCCCGCCATTCCCAGGAAGCGCATAAGTTCTTTCTTTGTGGAGGGCTGTGGTAACTGCTTCACAGCCTGGACCTTGGCTTCCACGGGACAGACAAAACCCTGACAGACAACCTTGCCTAGGTATGTGACTGTAGCTTTGGCAAACTCACATTTAGCCAAATTGATAGTCAACCTGGCCCACACCAGTCTTTCGAACAGGGCTTGCACTCTCCAAACATGCTCCTCCCAGGAGTCTGAGTAGACGACCACGTCGTCCAAATACACGGCACACCCTTCCAGACCTAAGACAACCCGATTCATCAGCCTCTGGAAGGTGGCTGGAGCATTCCGCAAGCCGAAAGGCATCACTGTATAAGAGAACAAACCAGATGGAGTTATAAAGGCAGCAATCTCACAAGCTCTTTTGGTAAGGGGTACTTGCCAATATCCCTTTAAAAGATCAAATTTGCTAACATACTTTGCTGACCCAACTTGATCAATACAGTCCTCCATCCTAGGAAGAGGGTAAAGGTCTGCTTTAGTAACATTGTTAACTTTTCTATAATCAGTGCAAGGTCTGAAAGTGTAATCAGACTTTGACCGAAAGACAGGGTGAAGCCCAATTTGAACATGGCTCCGCAATACCATTGTCCAACATATACTGCACCTCTGTTTCCAATTGCAGTCTCTTCTCAGATACACGATAAAATCTGTTTGATAGGCTTAGCATCTCCGATGTCTATATCATGCTTAATTAAGTGGGTTTGCGATAGAGTGTCAGAAAACAAAACAGGGTAGTTTCTAAGAGTTACCAATTCATCACGTTTCTCAGAGTCTAAATGATCTACCAAAACCAAAGTTTTGCAAAGTCTGGGAGTTTTTCATCCGAAACCCTAACTACCTCCTCTTCTCCCCCCTCCACCAAATGAAAGCCACAAGATGCAGTGACTGGAGCAGCAGTCAACATTGACCTCACCGCTGGAGTGCCTTCAACTTTGCTTTTGCAACTTTGCTAACATTGTAACAGGTTCACATGGCATAATTGAGGACTTCCTATGACTAGGGGTTTCAATAAGAGTTCAAATCTGACACTTTACGCAACAGTGAAGGACCACAGTATTTTGCCTGAAAAGGTGAACTTACAAGAGGCAGAAGAGCAAGTACACGATCACCGGGACTAAACTCACGCAGCTCAGCCTGTCCGTCATATTTCAATTTAATTTTCTGTTGAGAACATTTGTTTCTTACGCCAGTTCACCAGCCCTATACAACTTCAACCTAAAACCATTTACATAGTCAATAAGGTTCCGAGGTGGTTCCTCAGGCAAACAACCATCCTGCAACACTGCTAAAGGCCCACACAACTTATGACCAAACACCAAGTCATTTGGGCTAAACCCTGCTTTCCTGCAATACTTCACGAGCAGCTAGTAACAGCCAAGGTAACCCCTCCTCCCAATCTGCAGACAGTTCTGTACAGTATGCACGAAGCAAGGATTTTAAAGTTTGATGAAAACGTTCCAAAGCTCCCTGGCTCTGGGCACGGAACGCAGTAGACTTGTTGTGTTTAACTTTAAGCTGTTTGAGAACCTGAGCAAATAAATGGGAGGTAAAGTTAGACCCCTGATCTGACAAGATTATTTTTGGAATCCCAAATGTTGAAATAATTTGAGTTAACGCTTTAACTACTGATTTTTAAGTTATGGTACGCAAGGAAAACCTGCCTGATATCTAGTTGCTTGACACATAACCATTAAGTAGCTATGACCTGACTTGGACCTTGGTAAAGGCCCAACACAATCGATAATAAGATACTCAAAAGGTTGCCCTACGGCTGGTATTGGATACAAAGGTGCTGGCTTTACAACCTGGTTTGGCTTACTTGTGCGCTGACATGTATGACAAGTTTAATTAAACTGAGCTACATCCCGCTTTAAATGTGGCCAGAAAAAATTACGGAGTATGCGATCATAAGTTTTACGAACACCCATATGACCTGCCACATCACCATGTGAAGTTTGCAACACTATTTCGCAAAGTAGTAGGTACAACTATTTGAAAGACTGGTTCTCCTAGACCCTGATCATAGTGTGGAACCCATTTCCTGACCAACAGCCCATCAAGAAGAAAATAACACTATTCCTCACCACTGAATCAGGAACAACTTTATCAAACAGATCAGCCAAGGTAGTATCGGCCTTTTGCTCAGCCATCAATGAATCTCTAGAACTAGTCAACTGTTCTGTCTGGAGTTTGACTGGCAACTCAAGACTTTCTGGCTTACGCTCAATCTCCTTACGAGAGGTCGCGCGGGTAACCGCACAAACTGGAAATACCTCAGGAGACAGTTTTGATCCGGAGATTCCCTTACAGGGGACACAAGGTTGCTTCTTATAGATGTTTAGTTTGCCATCTGCCCACGCCTTACTACCTGCCAAGTCAATCCCCAAAATCATGTGGACTCCCTCTACTGGCAACTAAGCCCAACATCTACATCACCCTCTACCAGACCACATTTTAGGGTAACTTCATGTAAAGGACAAGAGAATGGAACTAAACCCATACCACGTACCATTACACAACTGCCAGTATCAGACTCTTTAGAGAACGGCAAACAGATTCCAGAGTAAAATAATCTAAAGCTACAGTGTCTCTTAAGATCTTGATTGAAACATTTTGGTTGCCATCTACCAGGGACACTACACCATCTGAAATAAAGGCTGGAAAATCAGTGGGAAGACTGAGAATCAAACTCAACTAGTGGCTGAAAAAGCTCACCCTGGTGGTCAGAGGCTGTAACAGGAGCTGCCATCACAGCAGGTTTAACTTGACCTGACTTGATTTAAGCAGAGGAAAATCTTTCTTCCAATGTCCTTCAACTAAACAGTAGCGACAGGTATTAGCATACACCGGTGCTTTAAGTCCTCCAGACCCAAACTTCTGTTGAGGCCTTTGGAAAGAAGCTCCAAAAAAGGTGACCTACTATTCCTAGAAGTAAAGTTATTTTTAATTTTTTTACATTTTACCTCCTTTTTCTCCCCAATTTCATGGTATCCAATTGTTAGCAATTACTATCTTGTCTCATCGCTACAACTCCCGTACGGGCTCGGGAGAGACGAAGGTCGAAAGCCATGCGTCCTCCGAAACACAACCCAACTGCTTCTTAACACAGCGCGCATCCAACCCGGAAGCCAGCCGCACCAATGTGTCGGAGGAAACACTGTGCACCTGGCAACCTTGGTTAGCGCGCACTGCGCCCAGCCCGCCACAGGAGTCGCTGGTGCGCGATGGGACAAGGATATCCCTACCGGCCAAACCCTCCCTAACCCGGACGACGCTAGGCCAATTGGGCGTCGCCCCACGGACCTCCCGGTCGCGGCCGGCTGCGACAGAGCCTGGGCGCGAACCCAGAATCTCTGGTAGCACAGCTAGCGCTGCGATGCAGTGCCCTAGACAACTGCGCCACCCGGGAGGCGTAAAGTTATTTTTATGGTACATGTCACCGTTTGACTCAAAATGGCTTTTATGTGTTAGCCTGTACTCATCTGCAAGGATTGCTGCATCACTTGGAGACTTAACTTTACGTTCATTCATGCATGTAGCAACCTGGTCAGACAAATAATTTTTTAGCTGTTCTAACAATCAAATTAGACAGAACCTCAAAAGTACTAACTTCAGAAGCTGTACACCAACGATTAAATGCAGAAGTCAAATCACAAACAAACTCAGAATAGGTTTGTGAATCTAACTTTATTCTGTAACGAAAACGTTGACGATATGCCTCTGGCACAAGCTCGTAGACCTTCAGAACTGCTGATTTAACTTTAGCAAAAACTTTACTGTCAGCTACACTCAGTGCTGCAAAAGCCTCACGTGCTTTACCTGTAAGTACACATTGCAACAACATAGTCATGTCCAAATCTGACCAAGCTCTAGCTTCCGCAATACGCTCAAATAAAGCAAAGTATGTGTCTGGATCTGACTATCAAATTTAGGCAGAAAACAAAGATTCTGTGAAACATCAAACTGGTAGACCTTCTGGTCTATTAGCATTTCTCAATCGAATTCTCTAACTGCATTTGCAACAGCTCCCTCTGCTGCTCAAAAGTTGAAGGGCTAGACTGAAAACTTGCACCCTCACTACTAGCAGACTGACCCCCAAAAACATCCAGCTTGAATCTAGTTAACAGTCTCTTTAATTTTCTTTTCAACAGTCTCAATCTGATAATGTTCAGCAAATTCAATTAACTGCTCCTTAGTACACAACTCTAAGGCTGCCTCTGGAGCTTGAACAAAACTACTCAGAATGGAAGACTATTACAAATGTTTCAAAAAAAACACAACTCACCTGCTGTCAGTCTGGGTTCAAGGACAGGAGCCACACCCCACTATCCTCCAAAAACAACTAACTGGCCCTGGTCTTCATGCAGTCACATGTGGTGGGGTTTTATGCACACAAAACCAGTGGAGTGGAAAAGATATCTGAAACTGGCATCCCCCCCCATAACCACAGAGGTGCTCCCAAGCCAATGTAGGGGAAAAGGGGTGCTCTACCCACGTTCACCTAAAACAAAACACCACGAGCCTCCTATTGACACTCGCTGATAAAACTGAACAGGAGAGGACTCCCACCTGAACAAAACCCAGAAAAACCCAGAGTGAATTGCTAACCAAATTTAGTTACCAAGCTAACTGAACCAAAAGAACACATGGCTCTCAACACTCTTCAACAATATTGGCCCAACCAAAACATCCCCTCAAACAATTCTTTTTGGCAATCTGAACTAACCCAAGTTAACTACAAAACAATAATCAAATAAGCCAAATTACAAAAAAACAAACGTATCAATAGTAAGACAAACTAGACAAAACCTTAACCAACTATGACAAAATGTTAAAGTAAACTAAAATACTAAAGACTAAAGTACAATTAACTTACGGATGAGCCCCCACTTGTCACAGGCCGACTCATAGCCTGTGGCAAAAATGAGGGGACACGAACAGGTATAGGCCAATCAAAAAGATTATTATAAACCAAAAACTATTAACTTTAAACAAAGAAAAAGGAATGAGGTGTGAAAGTATCATAATGTAGGGTGTATGTAAAGTGCAGGGATGCGTGAATCTGTGTGAATATGACTGAGTGGAAACTACGTAAAACTACAAAGGAACAAACAAAACAGGATCATACCTGGAGGAGCAGAGAGAGAGACAAAAGTGGTTAGTGAAGCAGCTTAAATACCCTGAGCACAGGTGGCTCCAATCACTAACGACCCTCCTCTGCCTGCAGGAGGAACCGCCCCTGCAATGCAGAGGAGGGGCTGTGACAACATGCACTCATAATTGACTGTAGCGCATATAAAGCACCCACAAGCTACCAGTGGCTGAAAACACAATCATTGCGGGATGATTGTGTGGTCCACTTAAAAATAATTCCTTCCTCCCTTGCCCTGCAAGTGTATACTCGTCAGACGTCATGATACATCATCAGACAGACAGTGACAACTTAATTTGAGGGCTGAGGGGATAGGGTGTGTCTTTTAAGTGTTTGGACCGCAGCCCATGTTCCTTGTAACATACTATAGGTCAAGAATGACTACCTATTCATTTTGAAAAGAATTACTGGTACATGCATGTTTTATGTTAACACGATTCCTGTGTCAGCCCGTTTCAAAGTTAGAATTACTTCAGATTTTCTTCCGACGTAGGTAAACAAAGGAAGTATTGTCAGAGGTGGCGTGTTAAACTCTATAACCCACTGCCCCCCCCACACCCACAGGAACCTGCCTCGTGCTATCATCATCTCCCTGCCCATCGTCACTGTGGTGTACGTACTGACTAACCTGGCCTACTTCACCACTCTGAGTCCAGAAGAGATGCTCAGCTCTGAGGCTGTGGCTGTGGTGAGTTCTCCCCCATACTGAACCGGCCTGTATTAGTCTCTCGTGACGGATTTATGGTGTCGAGATTAGCCTGTACATACAGTACAGAACCGTCTGTCTCCACTGGTACACACTCAATATCAGGTTACGTACATCACTGTATGTCTCAGTACACACAGCCCAGTGACTGGTAGACAGACTTTGTTTGCTGATATTGTTTGTGTTTCTGTCCTTCAGGACTTTGGAAACTACCACCTGGGCCCCATGGCTTGGATCATCCCTGTGTTTGTGGGACTGTCCTGTTTCGGCTCTGTTAATGGCTCTCTCTTTACATCATCCAGGTAACTCACAAACACACACACACTTACACCAGTGGAGGCTGGTGGGAGGAGCTATAGGAGGATGGGCTCAGTGTAATGTCTGGAATGGAATTAATGGAACGGTATAAAAAGTATAAAGCCATGTTTGACTCCATTCCAGACATTACGATGAGCCCGTCCTCCTATAGCTCCTCCCACCAAACTCCTCTGACTTACACTAATTAATTCACACACAAACTCCAATGCTATATACAAGTATGCTCATTTGGTTTGTGTGTATGTATAAATACTATAACCCCTGTTCTCTTTGTCAGGTTGTTCTTTGTGGGCTCAAGAGAAGGCCACCTCCCCAGTCTGCTGTCCATGATCCACCCCGACCTGCTGACCCCTCTGCCGTCACTCATCTTCACAGTACGTAACCTCTCTCTGACCAGGTGCTTCTCAAAACTGCACCACCATCGAGGGCTCTCATCATTCAATATGCTAAGTAAAACATAATATTGGAACTTGTAGTCAAACATTGAGCCTGAGGATTGAAGCTCAGTATTATGGTCATTATTAGCAATTTTTCATGCCTGTCGACAATAGTCACTGCTGTGTGCTACGTTCACAAATCTCTCTCTCATACTTCCCTCACAGTGCCTCATGACGCTGCTGTACGCCTTCTCCAACGACATCTTCTCTGTCATCAACTTCTTCAGTTTCTTCAACTGGCTCTGTATTGCCATGGCGATAATCGGCATGATGTGGCTGCGCTACAAGAAACCTGAGCTGGAACGACCAATTAAGGTGAGAATATGTGTAATGTCTCTAACCTATTTTCAACTGATCAGGCACCAAAGAGAGAGAGCTCTTTGTTTGCGGCTGATGCACGTTCATTTTCAATTTAGTCATGTAAAAACTGTCACACTGGCGTTTTCCAGTCCTAATGCCAGGTTCAGCAGTTTACTTGTCTAACATCGGCTCACTTGCGCTGATGTGGGAGGGGTGGCAATATTTGAAGTATGTCCTTAAAAACACGTGCAAAAGTGAGAATTTCATGCAGCGATAATGGGAAGTTAAGACCCACAAAATGCAGGTCTTAACGGTAACTCAGTTGATAATGGCATGGATGGTGAGAGCGGAACAGAGGCCTATCCAGACATGACACACAGTGCCCATGGAAGAGAGGAAACTGTTGGTTTCCTCTCATTTTGTTTAATATGATTAAAAAACAAGAATGCCTACCCTCCCCTTAATCAAGGCTGGTTTAGCAGCATCGCATAGGTGTGTCTTTTAATGCTGGCCATTAACCAGGTAGCCTATGAATAAAGGGCTTTTAAATGGTCTACTGAGAGTCCTTTGAAATATATATATATATATATATATATTTGTTTTCCTCGTGTTTTCATTATTCACAATTCACATACAGTGGGGAGAACAAGTATTTGATACACTGCCGATTTTGCAGGTTTTCCTACTTACAAAGCATGTAGAGGTCTGTAATTTTTTATCATAGGTACACTTCAACTGTGAGAGACGGAATCTAAAACTAAAATCCAGAAAATCACATTATGATTTTTAAGTAATTAATTTGCATTTTATTGCATGACATAAGTATTTGATCACCTACCAACCAGTAAGAATTCCGACTCTCACAGACCTGTTAGTTTTTCTTTAAGAAGCCCTCCTGTTCTCCACTCATTACCTGTATTAACTGCACCTGTTTGAACTTGTTACCTGTATATAAGACACCTGTCCACACACTCAATCAAACAGACTCCAACCTCTCCACAATGGCCAAGACCAGAGAGCTGTGTAAGGACATCAGGGATAAAATTGTAGACCTGCACAAGGCTGGGATGGGCTACAGGACAATAGGCAAGCAGCTTGGTGAGAAGGCAACAACTGTTGGCGCAATTATTAGAAAATGGAAGAAGTTCAAGATGACGGTCAATCACCCTCGGTCTAGGGCTCCATGCAAGATCTCACCTCGTGGGGCATCAATGATCATGAGGAAGGTGAGGGATCAGCCCAGAACTACACGGCAGGACCTGGTCAATGACCTGAAGAGAGCTGGGACCACAGTCTCAAAGAAAACCATTAGTAACACACTACGCCGTCATGGATTAAAATCCTGCAGCGCACGCAAGGTCCCCCTGCTCAAGCCAGCGCATGTCCAGGCCCGTCTGAAGTTTGCCAATGACCATCTGGATGATCCAGAGGAGGAATGGGAGAAGGTCAAGTGGTCTGATGAGACAAAAATAGAGCTTTTTGGTCTAAACTCCACTCGCCGTGTTTGGAGGAAGAAGAAGGATGAGTACAACCCCAAGAACACCATCCCAACCGTGAAGCATGGAGGTGTAACGAACGTCGTCGGGAGAAGAAGAAGAGGACCAAGGTGCAGCGTGGTAAGTGTCCATATTACTTTTAATAAATATGAAACACTTGAACAAAACAACAGAACGACAAACAAACAGTTCTGCAAGGTGCCAACACACAAAACAGAAAACAACTACCCACCAAGCACAGGTGGGAATGAGGCTACCTAAGTATGTTTCTCAATCAGAGACAACGATTGACAGCTGCCTCTGATTGGGAACCATACCAGGCCAAACACATAGAAATACAACACACAGAACAAAACATAGAATGCCCACCCCAACTCACACCCCGACCAACCAAAATAGAGACATAAAAAGGAACTCTAAGGTCAGGGCGTGACAGGAGGTGGAAACATAATTTTTTGGGGATGCTTTTCTGCAAAGGGGACAGGACGACTGCACCGTATTGAGGGGAGGATGGATGGGGCCATGTATCGCGAGATCTTGGCTAACAACCTCCTTCCCTCAGTAAGAGCATTGAAGATGGGTCGTGGCTGGGTCTTCCAGCATGACAACGACCCGAAACACACAGCCAGGGCAACTAAGGAGTGGCTCCGTAAGAAGCATCTCAAGGTCCTGGAGTGGCCTAGCCAGTCTCCAGACCTGAACCCAATAGAATATCTTTGGAGGGAGCTGAAAGTCCGTATTGCCCAGCGACAGCCCCGAAACCTGAAGGATCTGGAGAAGGTCTGTATGGAGGAGTGGGCCAAAATCCCTGCTGCAGTGTGTGCAAACCTGGTCAAGAACTACAGGAAACGTATGATCTCTGTAATTGCAAACAAAGGTTTCTGTACCAAATATTAAGTTCTGCTTTTCTGATGTATCAAATACTTATGTCATGCAATAAAATGCAAATTAATTACTTAAAAATCATACAATGTGATTTTCGTTTTAGATTCCGTCTCTCACAGTTGAAGTGTACCTATGATAAAAATGACAGACCTCTACATGCTTTGTAAGTAGGAAAACCTGCAAAATCGGCAGTGTATCAAATACTTGTTCTCCCCACTGTACCTGCGTACTTCATTTTTCGTGTTCGAGTAGGCTATCCAACCTCATTTTCAAAGACACGCCCGCTCCTTCAAACTATTCAATCTTCCGATAATGCCATAACAATTGCAATTCGATTTTTTTTTTTATCTGCCTTGAACATAGGCAACGATACAATTGACAGGGGCCTAGTATTTTGTATAGATGTGCAAATGTTATGCGCAAAGACATTTACGCCTTTTTGTGCACAGTGCCATGGAACGAGATAAGCGATTTGTGATATCATGCATCTGACCCGATCCTATTTCAAAATATTGTTGTTGGTTTACATTTTTTTTGTTGTTTAATTTTATTTAAACTAACTTATTAGAAAGATTCACCGTCCATGGGTTTTTGGTGAGTATGTACATGGCTCGAATGCAATGCAATTTCGTCTGCTATTTCTGGAGAAGTGCAAATATGGTAACTTCGTACTGAATCTTTATCCAGCTTCTTTGAAAAGTTTGGATCTGGGCAAAATTCTCTAAATTGCCTTATCTTATTTCTAAGTTGCCCCTGTATCTCACGGGGAGCAATTATGGTGCCTGTAACTGTATATAGACATAGCTTATTTAAAACCGGTTTTACATTTTTAGAATATAGAATTATTCATACCTTATCAATAGCCAAGTGAATTTAATCTGATTATTGACTACGTTTTGCATGTCCATGTCTGCAATTTACAGTAGGTCTAGTCCCTATATACACACAATGCCGTCGGGGGTACGCCAAATAAAAATTCTTTACATTTTCAAACAGTCCATTTATATTTTCCAACAGGGCTATACATTTGGGTGAGGTTTTTTTCTCGCCTTAGTAGCCTCATTTCACTATCCAAAATAAAATGAAACCATCTAGTTTTCAGCAAAATAACAACCCAATGTCAAATACAGGTAGCCTAGTCAAATAATTAACATCCAATCACATTAACCGTTACTCTCTCGTGGGAATTCCAGTAACGGTCCAAATGTAGCAAAATGTAGCTGCTGCTCATTCCGTTTGCTCGAAAATTGATTAATGGTTAAAAAAAATTAAGGCCCGCATCCATAGAGACACATACCAGCTCTACTGGTAGTACTGCTACTACCAGCAGTACTACACCTGCACCTGTCGACGACGCAAGTTGTTCTGCTTCCACAAGCACATCCAATGCTAGCATCAGTAATTCTACATTTGTTGTTAACCCAGCTACCATGGACACGGATAGTTGTGAATCTGCTGCAGCTGAAGAGCTACTGCCCCCTTACCCGGGAAAGCACCGAGCAACAGACAGGGACGTTGGGGAGCTACTGCCCCCTTACCCGGGAAAGCACCGAGCAACAGACAGGGATGTTGGGGAGCTACTGCCCCCTTACCCGGGAAAGCACCGAGCAACAGACAGGGACGTTGGGGAGCTACTGCCCCCTTACCCGGGAAAGCACCGAGCAACAGACAGGGACGTTGGAAAGCACCGAGCAACAGACAGGGACGTTGGAAAGCACCGAGCAACAGACAGGGACGTTGGAAAGCACCGAGCAACAGACAGGGACGTTGGAAAGCACCGAGCAACAGACAGGGACGTTGGAAAGCACCGAGCAACAGACAGGGACGTTGGAAAGCACCGAGCAACAGACAGGGACGTTGGAAAGCACCGAGCAACAGACAGGGACGTTGGAAAGCACCGAGCAACAGACAGGGACGTTGGAAAGCACCGAGCAACAGACAGGGACGTTGGAAAGCACCGAGCGACAGACAGGGACGTTGGAAAGCACCGAACGACAGACAGGGACGTTGGAAAGCACCGAACGACAGACAGGGACGTTGGAAAGCACCGAACGACAGACAGGGACGTTGGAAAGCACCGAACGACAGACAGGGACGTTGGAAAGCACCGAGCGACAGACAGGGACGTTGGAAAGCACCGAGCGACAGACAGGGACGTTGGAAAGCACCGAACGACAGACAGGGACGTTGGAAAGCACCGAACGACAGACAGGGACGTTGGAAAGCACCGAACGACAGACAGGGACGTTGGAAAGCACCGAGCGACAGACAGGGACGTTGGAAAGCACCGAGCGACAGACAGGGACGTTGGAAAGCACCGAACAACAGACAGGGACGTTGGACCATCGAAGAGGCACAAATATGATGAACTACATTGATTTGGGGTTCACTTATATTGGGAGTAGTGCCTTTCCTCAGCCACAGTGTGTTATATGTGTAAAAATACGATCTCACAACTCGATGGAACCTTCATTCATGTGCAGACATTTTGAAACAAAACATGCCAATTTGAAAAATAAGAATTAAGATGATTTTTGCGTAGTAAGATGTATAAAAGCAACAGATACTATTAATAAAAGTGGTCTAGAAGCGTCTTATATGGTGAGCTACCGAGTGGCTAGGACAGGCAAGCCCCATGCTATTGTGGAGGACTTAATTCTTCCTGCTGCCGCGGATATGGCTGGGACAATGCTGGGGGGGAAAGGCACAAAAAACTGTACAGACTGCCTTCATCAAATAACACTGTTTCACAATGCATCAGTGACATGGCAGGAGATGTTTTGAAACAATTACTGCTTCGCATACAAGCCAGTGAGTTCTATGCATTACAGCTGAATGAGTCAACAGACGTGGCGGGCCTGGCTCAGCTCCTGGTATATGTCCGCTACGTTTATAGGGGGTCAATTAAGGAAGACATCCTCTTCTGCAAACCACTGGAAATCAGGACAACAGGAGAATATATTTTTAAAGTACTGGACAGCTTTGTGACATCAAATGGACTTTGAGATGTGTTGGTATCTGTACTGATGGCGCAAAAGCCATGACAGGGAGACATAGTGGAGTGGTAATGTGCGTGCAAGCAGTTGCTCCCGACGCCACTTGGGTACACTGCAGCATCCACCGAGAGGCTCTTGCTGCCAAGGGAATGCCTGACAGCTTGAAAGACGTTTTGGACACTACAGTGAAAATGTCTAAATTTGTTAAAGCATGCAATGATATAGGCAGCGACCATGTAACACTTTACAACATACCGAAGTGCGGTGGTTATCAAGGGGCAAAGTATTGACACGTTTTTTTGAATTGAGAGACGAGCTTAAAGTTTTATTTACTGACCATCATTTTCACTTGTCTGACCACTTGCATGATGACAGGTTTCTCACACGACTGACCTGTCTGGGTGATGTTTTTTCTCGCCTAAATGATCTGAGTCTAGGATGACAGGGACTCTACGCAACTATATTCAATGTGCGGGACAAAATTGAGGCTGTGATTAAGAAGTCTGCATTAACAAGGACAACACACAGGTCTTTCCATCATTGTATGATTTTTTGTGTGTAAATGAACTCAAGCTTATGGACAATGTCAAATGTGATATAGCGAAGCACCTGTGTGAGTTGAGTGCGCAATTACACAGGTACTTCCCGAAACGGATGACACAAACAAATGGATTCTTTATCCCTTTCATGCCCTGCCTCCAGTCCACTTACCGATATCTGAACAAGAGAGCCTCATCGAACTTGCAACAAGCGGTTCTGTGAAAATGGAATTTAATCAGAAGCCACTGCCAGATTTCTGGATTGGGCTGCGCTCCGAGTATCCTGCCTTGGCAAATCGTGCTGTTAAGACACTGATGCCCTTTGCAACCACGTAGCTATGTGAGAGTGGATTATCGGCCTTCAATAGCATGAAAACTGAATACAGGCACAGACTGTGCGTGGAAAAAGACAGACTTTTACCAATACAACCCAACATTGCAGAGTTATGTGCATCCTTTCAAGCACACCCTTCTCGTTAACTTGTGGTGAGTTATTCACAATGTTTGATGAACAAATAAGGTTTTCTATGTAAGATGGTTAAATAAAGAGCAAAACTATTGATTATTATTATATTATTTGTTCCCTAGTTCTATAAGAGCTCTTTGTCACTTCCCACTAGCTGGGTTGTGACACAAACCCACACTCATTCTTATGTTTAATAAATGTATCGTATGACCCTGGTGCGAGAGGGGGTACGCAGCTGGAGGTTGAATGTTTTGTAGAGCTATAAAAAGTTTGGGAACCAATGCTCTAGCCTATGTTTAACAATGTATTTCCAAATGGAAGCAATTCAATTAGAAAAATGTAGACTGCAAAAATGTTCAACATATTTAGCAAATATGGGGCAGGCTATTTAACGGACTAAGCTATAGCAGAATAATATTCGTAAATACATTACTTGAAGCAACCACATATTTAGCCATGGAGCACGCTCCGATTGGCCAGTGAGGGGCCATGCGTCGACACACCCACAACTTGTTTATTCATCAAAACCTACAGCGCGACTGCCAACAGTAAGATTTACCATTGCAAGGGAAGGGGGATGCCTAGTCAGTTGCACATCTGAATTCATTCAACCAAAATGTGTCTTCCGCATTTAACCCAACCCCTCCGAATCAGAGCAGTGCGGGGGGCTGCCTTAATCGATGTCCATGTCATCGACACCCAATAGAGCCCAGAGAGAGAGAGGGAGGACGATAGAAGAAAGAAAAGAAGGAGCTTGAACTGGTTACTTGGCGGCGTAGATCGCAGTGTGACCTGCCATTGGCATGAGCTGCTGGCTAGAGAAGGTAGAGCAGCATGTGCACTGACAGTCGCCCTAGGACTGTTGGACACACAGAGACCCTTTGTGTGACTGTGGGTCCTCTGCCTGCCCCCAAAATGGACCTATAATGGCCTGAACCCATCTGTCTGGTTGACATGGCGATGTGTTAATGAGAGGAGTGGCCGAGAGGCAGTGAAGTGAAAGAGGCCAGCGCTGCACAGTTCAGATCTCTCTCGATCTCTATCACAGATAAATCTGTCCTGTGTGTTTGTGTTGGGACTGGGTTTGGGACAGATGACCCTACAGTGGCTCTGTGCCACAATAAAGGAGGGGCTGGAGGGGTTTTCCAACATTGACCATTCAACTCTCTGCCTTTGAATATCTCACTCTCATATACCCGCTTGCTGGTACTCATTTAGTTAGTTAGCCTCTGAAAATGTCAGTTATTGGTCCAATGCTCCACATTCAGCTGGATGTGAGTCAGTGTTCTGATCGGAGTTTGACTATAGTGCACAAACACTCCCCTTCCCTCTCTACTCAGCATTTCACATCTAACCCTCCTCAGAGTTTTAACCTTTAGCATTTACCTCAGTAAGACTGATGAGAGAAGCCCATTTGCTATATATTATCTTCTACTTTTAAAATATTGTATTTTAAATATTCTATTTAGTAGATGAAGATGCTTTGCGAATTACTGTCATACAATTTCACAATATTTTCCTATTTTAATTCCCTCAAGATGGGTTTAGTTTGAATCCAGTCATTCTCTGTGTGTTTTGTTAACGGTAGTGTCAGTGTGTCTGTCTGTCCTGGTTTATTTATTCAGTGTCACATTTAAATGTTTCCCCCAGGTGAATATCCTGCTGCCTATCAGCTTTGTCCTGGCTTGTATGTTCCTTATCGTGGTGTCCATCTGGAAAACACCTGTGGAGTGTGCCATTGGCTTTGGCATCATTGCCACTGGAGTGCCAGTCTACTACATTGGCGTTTGGTGGCAAAACAAGCCCAAATGGCTCCTTCAGTTTATCTGTAAGTTTCCGTTATGAATTGCTTCAATGCACTCTCTGGACCTATCTGCATGATTGTAGTCTGTTTCTGATTATACAGTGATTGTGACTTACGGTGTGTTTCTCTCTCCAGTCTCTTCCACGGCGCTTTGCCAGAAGCTGATTGGGGTGGTACCACAGGAATCCTGAAGAGGAGCTAAAGCGACGAAGCCCCTCGACATACAACCCCAGTGACCACTTTTCTACCCCTCACCCCTGGAGGCACCTGCTCCCAGTCTACACCCTCACTCAGCCCCCATCAATGTTTTTAGGTCTAATCATTCCTTCTGATCTCCTAGTGTTCTAGTGCAGGAGAGCCATGCTGCTAGACTGCTGTGCCCAGCACGGTCCCCCTCCACCCTGCTCATACTGTAGCTGTTGGGGTACCTTCAGACAGGTTTTCACTGCAAACGTTGTTTCGTTCTTCTTGATTTAGTTGATTTTGTATTTTTGAATGTCTTTCTACCGAACCACGGCTCACAAGTGTTGTATTTATGAGGATTATGTTACTTCTGTTTGCAGAGAAATGTCCTCTCGTTCAAACTATTCTTTTACTGAAGGTTTGGCATCCCTGTGTTCATGTAGTTGCAATCTGTGCTTTCAGTCAATTGTGATAGACATGTGTGGCCTGGCTTGGTGCTACTTCCTGGTAGGCCAAAGCTAGAATTGTTGTTCAGATTTCCAAGGTAGACTCACTGTTTCACAGTAGTTCTGCCATTTACCCAGTTAGTGAGTCAACTGCTTCCCAGAAGGGCGTCATGTCTGTTTGTTGCCATGGCTTCTATTTCAGCAGCTTACAGGCTGTTGAACGCAGACATTATGTGTTGTAGTCTGGGTGTTTGTTTTTTTGTATGATTTTGTTTTCAGCTTTTTTGGGGAAAGGTTTAATGTATCTGTAAAGGATAGTGAAATATACATTTGATTATACTAGTGCCTCTGATAAAGCCAAGGCTATTCAGTTCCCTGACTACAGACACACTTGAACTCATCTGACCCCAGAGAAGCTGACGACTGAGGGTAGACAGGGAAATGGATGTGTAACAGTGACTGGAGCGTCAGTGTTATAATTCTTATATGATAGCACCCCTCCCCATCTACGGCAGAATAGACTGGCTCACTGCACCATCTTGTAAATCCCTGCTTTGGCTGTTATTTTTTAAATCTTTGTAGATATGAATTTCTACTTTCATGAGGTAGATGCAGTGGAGCTTTTTTTTAATGCTGTCAATTAACTTTTTTTTGTATATCCAAGGACGTCTTAGTTTCCCGTGAGATTTCTGGTTCACAAATAGACCATGCGTGGGACATAATTATTATAATTATAGTTATTTTTACAACTATTCCGAGTATACAAATTACAGAGATCCTTTTGCTTGTGTGTAGATTTGTCATTAAATCACCAGTAGCCTTCCGACTGTACCATGTCTTACCTCAGTGGACCTATAGTATCACAGGAATATAATATAGCTGGTTGTAAATCTTACAAATATAACATCATGTTTTTTTTAATGCTGATGTAATACAAACTTGTGAACATAATAGTTGCCTGCTTGAGCTCAATCCAGACTACATACATTACGAGCAAGGATTTAATTTGTTCTTAGATCACAATGATCTTGTGGGTATCATCAGATGCACATGGGTATTGTTGCTATTAACTACTGTTATGTCGAAGAGTTTTAAAACAGGACAGGTTGTAACAAAGGCCCCCAATAGGAGCACTGATGTCACAGTGACTACTTTTTACCTGTGACAAGTCTGGCTAATAACCTCAGAATTTTGGGTTAGAATGGGCTATTGTGGGTGTGTATATGTCTTAGAATAGGGTCACAGCTGTAAAGATGATTTCATTGTTTTAGGGTTTCTGTGCTTGTGTGTGTCTACTGTACGTTGTCACTACTGTCAGCAACTATCAACTTCATAAAATGATTTCCACATTTAAGTGTGATGATGAGATTTGTGCGGTAAAGGTTTAATGAGGTATGGACCATGGTGTGGTTTCCCCGTCAAAAAGTGGGTAGGCAGGCAGGGCATAGCAGAGCAAAGGTTAAAAACACAGTCTTTGGATACAGATGCCTCAGAGGGTGGGACAGGGGAGACGTAGGACTGGAGGTGGATGGTTGACGAGATTATTAATTCATTGTTATTCTTATTTTTTTGCTGAAAAAAACTGTTCAGCGTACTGTATTAACAAAAATCATCCTGCAGAAGCTTGTCCAGACCTGTTTATTTGAATGTGTTCCTCCACATTGTAGCACAGTAAAGCTTGGTAAAGCCAATGACATGTGTTGTGCTATAGACCACGTGGTCACTGTGGTAACCATACAGCTCATAAGTCTGACCTCCCATTGGTTTCCTGGAGGATGTGTCATTGTATGTAGAACAGCAGAATAGCTTGCTAACACTCCAGCCATCAGAAGATGTTAACTAATTTAAATAATACTGTAGAAGGTTTTATTTATTTATTGTAGGAACTGTTAGTCCCCACATTTTTTACAGGGCATTTGTGAAAGTGCTTTATGAATAAATCCAGTTTTTTTCCCAAACATGTATGTATTCTCAATTTTTTTTGTCTCCTTTATTCTGTGTTCTTATCTTGTTAATAAAATATGTTTCAATGCGATCCTCTTTGTAACTGATTTTTTAAATGCATTTGTCCAGACTACTTGTCTGGACAAACCCACTGGGCACAAACATCCGTTCAACATCTAGTTTTGTAGAGTTGTCAACTAACGTGACTTCAACTTCAAATCAACAAAAATATAAACCATGTCATTGGATTTAAGTTTAAAGTTGGGTAAAAAACTTTGATTCAATGTCGTCACATTGTATTTTTTTGTTAAAGTGACATGGAAACAGCATTGATTAAAATCTAATTTAAAATTTTATTTCTCACATGCGCCAAATACAACAGGTGAAACACTTACAAGCCCTTAACCAACAATGCAGTTTTAAGAAAATAGAGTTAAGAAAATATTTACTAAATAAACTAAATAAAAAATAAAATAAAAAGTAACACAATAAAATAACAATGAGGCTATATACAGGGGGTACCAGTACCGAGTCTGTGTGGGGGTACAGGTTATTCGAAGTAATTTGTACATGTAGGTAGGTGTAAAGTGACTATGCATAGATAATAAACAGCGAGTAGCAGCAATGTAAAAACAAGAGGGGGGGGGGGGGGGGGGTCAATGCAAATAGTCTGGGTGGCCATGTGATTAATTGTTCAGCAGTCTTATGGCTTGGGGGTCGAAGCTTTAAGGAGCTTTTGGACCTAGACTTGGTGCTCCAGTACCACTTACCGTGCAATAGCAGAGAGAACAGTCTATGACTTGGGTGACTGGAGTCGTTTACATTTTTTTGGGCCTTCCTCTGACACCATCTAGTATATAGGTCCTTGATGGCAGGAAGCTTGGCCCCTTGATGTACTACCCTGTGTAGCGCCTTACGGATCGGATGCCGAGCAGTTGCCATACCAGGCGGTGATGCAACTGTTCTGGATGCTCTCGATGGTGCAGCTGTAGAACCTTTTGAGGATCTGGGGACCCATGCCAAATCTTTTCAGTCTCTCTTCACAACTTTCTTGATGTGTTTAGACCATGATAGTTTGTTGGTGATGTGGACACCGAGGAACTTGAAACTCTCAACCCGCTCCACTACAGCCCCGTTGATGTGAATCTGGGCGTGTTTGTCCCTCGTTTTCATCCCTCGCACCACACGTGTCCCTCGCACCACGCGTGTTCGTCCCTCGCACCACACGGCGAGGTCGCTGACCTCCTCCCTATAGGCTGTCTCATCATCGTCGGTGATCAGGCCTACCACCGTTGTGTCGTCAGCAAACTTAATGATGTTGCTGGAGTCGTGCTTTGCCACGCAGTCGTGGGTGAACAGGGAGTACAGGAGGGGGCTAAACACGTGCCCCTGAGGTTCCCCCGTGTTAAGGATCAGCGTGGCAGATGTGTTGTTGCCTACCCTTACCACCTGGGGGGCGGCCCGTCAAGAAGACCAGGATCCAGTTGCAGAGGGAGGTGTTTAGTCCCAGGGTCCTTAGCTTAGTGATGAGCTTTGTGGGCACTATGGTGTTGAACACTGAGCTGTAGTCAATGAACAGCATTCTCACGTAAGTGTACCTTTTGTTCAGGTGGGAAAGGGAAGTGTTGAGCGCAATAGAGATTGCGTCATCTGTTGGGGCGGTATGCAAATTGGAGTGGTTCTAGCGTTTCTGGGATGATGGTATTGATGTGAGCCATGACCAGACTTTCAAAGCACTTCATGGCTACAGACCTGAGTGCTACGGGTAGGTAGTCATTTAGGCAGGGTACCTTGGTGTTCCTGGGCACAGGGACTATGGTGGTCTATTTGAAACATTTAGGTATTACAGACTCGGCCAGGGACAGGTTGAAAAGGTCAGTGAAATCTCTTGCCAGTTGGTCAGCGCTTGCTCGGAGTACACGTCCTGGTAATCCATCTGGCCCTGTGGCCTATGTTGACCTGTTTAAAGGTCTGGCTCACATCAGCTACGGCGAGCGTGATCACACAGTCGTCAGGAACAGCTGGTACTCTTATGCATGCTTCAGTGTTGCTTGCCTCTATGTGTGCATAGAAGTAATTGAGCTCGTCTGGTAGGCTTATGTCACTGGGCAGCTCGCGGCTGGGCTTCCCTTTGTAGTCTGTAATAGTTTGCAAGTCCTGCCACATCCGACGAGTGTCGTAGCCTCTGTAGTAGGATTCAGTCTTAGTCCTGTATTTATGCTTTGCCTGTTTGATGGTTCGTCTGAAGGCATAGCGGGATTTCCTATAAGCGTTTGGGTTAGAGTCCCGCTCCTTGAAATCGGCAGGTCTACCATTTAGCTCAGTGCGGATGTTGCCTGTAATCCATGGATAGACTAAGAGTTGGTAACAACAATTGTAACAAGGCACACCTGGCCTTGCCACCTTGTTCAACTACTTAAGATATTGGCTGGAATCTAGGTTATGCCTTTAGAAATCGAAAGAATGAACAACTAAGGAAGATTCTTTTCACCTCTCTCATTGACTACCCAAACCCTGGCCTGGTCTGTCGAGTCTGCTTCGCGAACCGTTCCCAGAAATATCGCAATGTTGGGCCTCTAGGTTTAGAAACTCTGTGACCCAGCGTTCTTTTGCCTTATTATTCTTTTGATTTGAATGTGAAAACATAGAATGTCAGTAGTGAACAAAAAGGTTAATTAAAATGTTTCATTTTTTGGACAATATTTTAGAAGGTTGAGGTCATCAGGTGACATCACACAGACCTCTCACCTCTCACACTCTCCTCTGCAGCCAAATTACAATAACTACAGTAATTGCACAATCCTTGTTCCAATTGTCCAATAACTGATACAGCTAAAACCCTATCAGCATGTAATTCCATAGTAACAACTATGCAACTACTATGTTATTACTGTGATACATAGTAATAGAGGAAACTTTCCATATACAAAAAAAATTGGGTTTAGATCAGCTTTAATATTGCAGTTGAAGTCGGAAGTTTACATACACCTTAGCCAAATACATTTAAACTCAGTTTTTCACAATTACTGACATTTGATCCTAGTTAAAATGTCCTGTCTTCAGTCAGTTATGATCACCACTTTATGTTAAGATTAAGAATGTGAAATGACAGAATAATAGTAAAGTGATTTATTTCAGCTTTTATTTCTTTCATCACATTCCCAGTGGGTCAGAAGTTCACAAACACTCAATTAGTATTTGGTAGCATTGCCTTTAAATTGTTTAACTTGTGTCAAACATTTTGAGTAGCCTTCCACAAGCTTCCCACAATAAGTTGGGTGAATTTTGGCCCATTCCTCCTGACAGAGCTGGTGTAACTGAGTCAGGTTTGTAGGCCTCCTTGCTCGCACACACTTTTTCAGGTCTGCCCACAAATTTTCGATAGGATTGAGGTCAGGGCTTTGTGATGGCAAATCCAATACCTCGACTTTGTTGTCCTTAAGCCATTTTGCCACAACTTTGGAAGCATGCTTGGGGTCCTTGTCCGTTTGGAAGACCAATTTGCGACCCAAGCTTTAACTTCCTGACTGATGTCTTGATGTTGCTTCAATATATCCACATAATTTTCCTCCCTCATGATGCCATGTATTTTGTGAAGTGCACCAGTCCCTCCTGCAACAAAGCACCCCCACAACATGATGCTGCCACCCCCGTGCTTCACGGTTGGGATGGTGTTCTTCGGCTTACAAGGCTCCCCCTTTTTCCTCCAAACATAACGATGGTCATTATGGCCAAACAGTTCTATTTTTGTTTCACCAGACCAGAGGACATTTCTCCAAAAAGTACAATCTTTGTCCCCATGTGCAGTTGCAAACCGTAGTCTGGCTTCTTTATGGCGGTTTTGGAGCTGTGGCTTCTTCCTTCCTGAGCCGCCTTTCAGGTTATGTTGACATAGGACTCGTTTTACTGTGGATATAGATACTTTTGTACCTGTATCCTCCAGCATCTTCACAAGGTCCTTCGCTGTTCTTCTGGGATTGATTTGCACTTTTCTCACCAAGGTACGTTCATCTCTATGAGACAGAACGTGTCTCCTTCCTGAGCGGTATGACGGCTGCGTGGTCCCATGGTGTTTATACTTGCGTATTATTGTTTGTACAGATGAACGTGGTACCTTCAGGCGTTTGGAAATTGCTCCCAAGGATGAACCAGACTTGTGGAGGTCTACAATTTTGATTTTCCCATGTTGAAGGTAGGCCTTGAAATACATCCACAGGTACCTCCAATTGACTCAAATGATGTCAATTAGCCTATCAGAAGCTTCTAAAGCCATGACATCATTTTCTGGAATTTTCCAAGCTGTTTAAAGGCACAGTCAACTTAGTGTATGTAAACTTCTGACCCATTGGAATTGTAACACAGTGAAGTAATCTGTCTGTAAACAATTGTTGTGGAAATTACTTGTGTCATGCACGAAGTAGATGTCCTAACCGACTATAGTTTGTTAACAAGAAACAAGTTTTAATGACTCCAACCTAAGTGTATGTACATTTCTGACTTCAACTGTATATAATACATATATATTGTTTTTGTAAGTATATTTTCCTTTATTATTTTCCCCTAACCCTACCACCCCTCCCCTATTTGGAGTAAACTAATGGACAGCAACACATAGGCTTCTACGTCCAGCTTATACATACTATATACATTTTACGGACACAGTATATTTTACAATAGTTTAAAATTTTACAATAATCTTTTGTTTGTTTTTAGTCCCATCCTCCAGCTACCCTCAACCCATCCCATCTAACTCTGAAGACCATCCGGTTTCAATTTCTATTTGCTATATATTTTTCAACTGTGCTGTTTCACAAAAATTCTGAATCCATATACTTTTTACAGACACAGTATATTTTACATTAGTTATCTTGTTATTTTTAGTCTCAGCCTTCAGCCTTCAGCTCCACTCAACCCCTCCCATCTATCTTTGAAAACCATCCAGTTTTGATGTCTAGTTGACATATATTTTTCAACTGTGCTGTGATGTTTCACAAAAGTTCTGAACCTTTCTATTCTCACTTTTTTACAGATTGTAAATTAAAGATTTTTTTTTTGCTAAGAGTATTATATTTTTATTCAATTGACTATGACATTTTATATCCCCCAGCAGTGCTATTTGCAGAGTTAGCTCCAGATAAATGTTACAATTCTTCAGCCATTCCTGAACCTGTGAACAAAAACAAGCTACATATGGACAGCAAAATCTGTACCCCCATATATATATATATATTGTCACGCCCTGACCTTAGAGATCCTTTTTATGTCTCTATTTGGTTTGGTCAGGGTGTGATTTGGGGTGGGTATTCTATGTTCTTTCGTTCTATTATTTATATTTCAATGTTTTGGCCGGGTAGGGTTCTCAATCAGGGACAGCTGTCTATCGTTGTCTCTGATTGAGAACCATACTTAGGTATCCCTTTTTTCCACTTGTCTTTGTGGGAAGTTGACTTTGATTTTGGCACATAGCCTTAAGCTTCACGGTTTGTTTTGTAGTGTTTATTGTTTTGTTCGGCGTCTTTTCTAATAAAAAGAACATGTATGCTCACCACGCTGCACCTTGGTCCACTTCCTTTGACGGCCGTGACATATATATATAACATTCTATTGGTTGCAATAATTTTGTATAATCAAATTAAACTATTCTGTTTTGAATCAAACGTCATTTTGTAAATCAGTTCATAAACCATGTGTTAATCGGTACATCGCAAATATCTTCCCTACTATTTTGCAATCTATATGGCACAGCTGTTAATTTTTTGGTCATTAAATTAAACTGGTATACTTTTATTTATCACAAGTTCCTTACTTTCTCCCCCTTCCACTTGCCTCTTCCATTTTTGCATTAATGCTACAATTAGTTGGTTGTAATTTTGAGTAGAGCAGACATTTCCATATATTTTGATAGACGCATGTGTGACATAACTTCACCAGTCCTATTTATGATATAATTTACAAAGTTAATGCCTTTAAAAATATATATTGAGTTTAAACATAATATTTGTTGAAATATATGTTTTTTCTTTTCTAGTGGATTAAACTGAAATTGCAACCAACTTTCCATGGCTTGTTTTAAATATAGCGATATTTTGGAGATGATTTTATTTTAAAATAACAGAAAGAGAGGTTGTAATCTGAATAAAGGGAAAAATAGAGGCAATTTAATGTTGTTACCCATGCTGGTATTTGAAAAAATTGTCACGCGGGACTAGGTGGGTGAGGGAATCAGACGCAGAGAGTTCCACTGGGGAAAAGTGCTTTTTACTTCGGCACACAAAATGATAAGCCCAACAATACAGGGCGCAGACAACAACGTGACAACCCAAAAACACAGGGTGCCAAGGAAATAGAAAATAAATCCACCTCTACCTAAAACGCACACACGTAACATAAAGACAATCCCGCACAAAACAAGGGCGGGTCCACCTACTAAAAATAGGGAAGCTTATTAAACCAAACAACAGAAACACAGGTGAAACTAATTAGACAAAACAAACAGACAAACGAAAAAGGGATCGGTGGCGGCTAGTAGGACGGTGACGACGACCGCCGAGCACCGCCCGAACAGGCAGGGGAGCCAACTTCGGCGGAAGTCGTGGCAGTACCCCCCCCCCCCCGACGCGTGGCTCCCGCAGCGCGCCGCCACCGGCCTCGAGGACGACCCGGAGGGCGAGGCGGCGGGCGATCCGGGTGGAGGCGGTGGAAGTCTCTCAGGAGAGAAGGATCCAAAATGTCCCCCACCGGAACCCAGCATCTCTCCTCCGGACCATACCCTCCCAGTCCACGAGGTACTGTAGGCCCCTCACCCGGCGTCTCGAGTTCAGAATGCCACGTACTGTGTACGCCGGGGACCCCTCGATGTCCAGAGGGGGCGGAGGGACCTCAGGCACTCACCTTCCTGCAGGGGACCAGCCACCACTGGCCTGAGGAGAGACACATGAAACGAGGGGTTAATACGGTAATACCTAGGAAGTTGTAACCTGTAACACACCTCGTTTATTCTCCTCGGGACTTTAAACGGCCCCACACACTGCGGCCCCAGCTTCCGACAGGGCAGGCGGAGGGGCAGGTTTCGGGTCGAGAGCCAGACCCGGTCCCCCGGTGCGAACACGGGGGCCTCACTGCGGTGCTGGTCAGCGCTTCTCTTCTGCCGTTCTCCCGCTAGTCTTAGCGATTCCTGGACGGCTTTCCAGGTGTCCTTGGAGCGCTGTACCCATTCCTCTACCGCAGGAGCCTCAGTCTGGCTCTGATGCCATGGGGCCAGGACCGGCTGGTAACCCAACACACACTCAAAAGGGGACATGTTCGTTGAGGAGTGGCGGAGGGAGTTCTGAGCGAGCTCAGCCCAAGGAACATACTTCGCCCACTCACCAGGCCGGTCCTGGCAATATGACTGCAGAAACCGGCAGGACTTAGAAAACCGATCCACAACGACCAGGATCGTAGTACTTCCCAGGGATGGGGGAAGGTCGGTAAGAAAGTCCACCGATAAGTGTGTCCATGGCCGTTGTGGAACGGGGTAACTTCCCTCTAGGCAAGTGCCGAGGAGCCTTGCTCTGAGCGCACACCGAGCAGGAGGAGACATAAAATCTCACGTCCTTAGCCAACGTGGGCCACCAGTATCTCCCTCTAAGACTCCGCACTGTCCTCTCGATGCCAGGATGACCCGAGGAGGGGAGAGTATGAGCCCAACGGATTAGCTTATCCCGGATCCCCCTCGGCACGTACTGAGCCCCCGCTGGACAGTTAGGGGGGGCCGGCTCCAACCGTGAGGCCCTCTCTATCTCCGCGTCCACCTCCCATACTACCGGTGCCACGAGACATGAAGGTGGAATGATGGGAGTTGGCTCAACGGACCGCTCCTCGGTATCATAGAGGCGGGACAGCGCGTCGGCTTTGGTGTTTTCGGAGCCTGGCCGGTACGAGATGGTGAACCGAAACCAGGTGAAAAACATGACCCATCTAGCTTGACGCGGATTTAGTCTCCTCGCTGCCCGGATATACTCGAGATTACGATGGTCAGTCCAGATGAGAAAAGGGTGTTTCGCCCTCTCAAGCCAATGTCTCCACACCTTCAGAGCCTTGACTACAGCTAGCAACTCCCGGTCCCCCACGTCATAGTTCCGCTCCGCCGGACCGAGTTTCCTCGAAAAGAAGGGCGGAGCTTGGGTGGCACGCCCGAGCGCTGGGACAGCACGGCCCCGACCCCCGCCTCGGACGCGTCCACCTCCACTATGAACGCTAAAGAGGGGTCCGGATGCGCCAACACGGGCGCATTGGTGAACAGCTCCTTCAGACGACTGAAAGCTCTGCCCGCCTCTGCTGACCAACGCAAGCGCAACGGTCCTCCCTTCAGCAGTGAGGTAATGGGAGCAGCCACCTGACCAAAACCCCGGATAAACCTCTGGTAGTAATTGGCAAACCCTAAAAACCGCTACACCTCTTTCACCGTGGTCGGAGTCGGCCAATTACGCACGGCTGTAACGCGGTCACCCTCCATCTCCACCCCGGAGGTGGAAATACGATAACCCAGGAAGGAAACGGCTTGTTTGAAGAACACACATTTCTCTGCCTTGCAATACAGGTCATGCTTCAGCAGTCGCCCAAGTACCTTACGCACCAGAGACACATGCGCCGCGCGTGTGGCAGAATAGATCAAGATGTCATCGATGTACACTACCACTCCCTGCCCGAGCAGGTCTCGGAGAATCTCATCTACGAAGGATTGGAAGACGTCTGGAGCATTTTTTAACCCATATGGCATGACGAGGTACTCATAATGGCCAGATGTAGTACTAAATGCGGTTTTCCACTCATCTCCTCACCAGATTATACGCACCAGATTATACGCACTCCTCAGGTCCAGTTTTGTGAAGAAGCGCGCCCCGTGAAATGATTCCACCACTGTAGCGATGAGAGGTAGTGGGTAACTAAACCCCACTGTGATGGAATTTAGACCTCGATAATCAATGCACGGACGCAGACCTCCCTCCTTCTTCTTCACAAAAAAGAAGCTCGAGGAGACGGGTGATGCGGATGGCCGAATGTACCCCTGTCCCAGCGATTCAGCAACATATGTCTCCATAGCTACTGTCTCCTCCTGGGACAATGGATACACGTGACTCCTAGGAAGTGCAGCGTTCTCCAGGAGGTCTATCGCGCAGTCCCCTCGACGATGGGGTGGTAATTGGGTCGCCTTCTTTTTACTGAAGACGATAGCCAAATCGGCATATTCAGAGGGAATGCGCACGGTGGAAACCTGGTCTGGACTCTCCACCGTAGTCGCACCAACGGCAACTCCTATACACCTGCCTGAACACTCCTCTGACCACCCCTTAAGAGCCCCCTGTCGCCAGGAAATCACCGGGTTGTGCTGAGCTAGCCAGGGAATTCCCAACACCACTGGAAACGCAGGTGAATCGATAAGGAACAGACTAATCTGCTGCTTATGACTCCCCTGCGTTACCATGTCCAGCGGCACCGTGGCCTCCCTGACCACTCCTGACCCTAATGGTCTGCTATCTAAGGAGTGCACGGGGAAAGGTAGGTCTAACGACACAAGGGGAATCCCTAGCCTTAACGCGAGCCCCCGATCCATGAAATTCCCAGCTGCGCCTGAATCGACTAGCGTCTTATGCTGTAGAGAGGGAGAAAAACCAGGGAAAGAGGTTAACACATACATATGACCGACAGGAAGCTCTGGGTGAGTCTGGTGCTGACTCACCTGGGGTGATCGAGTAGTGCTCCGCCTGCCCTCCCGACTCCCAGACGAGGTCCTGCAGCACCGGTTGGCCGTGTGTCCTCGCCGACCACAACTGGTGCAGGAGAACACTCCTCCTCCGGTCCCCCTCGAAGCCGCCCCTCCTAACTCCATAGGGATAGGAGCAGGAGGGCTGGGAGGTGGAAATGACAGGACCTGTTCCGAACGCCCGCGGGCAGCCAGCAGGTTGTCGAGACGGATGGCCATGTCGATGAGCTCATCCAGCGTGAGGGTGGTGTCCCGACACGCTAGCTCCCTGCGGACGTCCTCCCTGATGCTGCATCGGAAATGGTCTATCAAGGCCCTGTCGTTCCACCCCGCTCCTGCGGCCAAGGTCCTGAACTCCGCGCTCCTCGTCTCCTGACGCAGGTGGAACAGCCGTTCACCCGCCGCACGACCCTCTGGTGGGTGGTCAAATACATCCCTGAATCGGCGGGTGAACTCGGGGTAAGGATCCCTCGCCGAGTCTGGACCATTCCACACTGCGTTTGCCCACTCTAGGGCTCGTCCAGTCAGACAGGAGACGAGGGCGCTCACGCTCTCCTCTCCGGAGGGAGTAGGGCAAACGGTCGCCAGGTAAAGTTCCAGTTGTAGGAGGAAACCTTGACACCCTGCCGCCGTTCCATCATACTCCCGTGGGAGCGCCAGCCGAAGAGCCCCGGAGCCGGATGCGGTAGCAGGAACAGGAGGTGCTGGAGGAGGGGGTGCTGGAGATGAGGCCACTCCTCTCCCATCGATCCATCCTCTCCATCATAAGATCCATTGCAGAACCAATCCTGTGGAGAACACTGGTATGGTGGAGGACCCTTTCCTCCATCGATGGGAGAGGAGGTGCGGCTGCTCCTGCTGATTCCATTGTGAGGTGCGGGATTCTGTCACGCGGGACTAGGTGGGTGAAGGAATCAGACACAGAAAGTTCCACTGGGGAAAAGTGCTTTTTACTTCGGCACACAAAATGATAAGCCCAACAATACAGGGCGCAGACAACAACGTGACAACCCAAAAACACAGGGTGCCAAGGAAATAGAAAATAAATCCACCTCTACCTCAAACGCACACACGTAACATAAAGACAATCCCGCACAAAACAAGGGCGGGTCCACCTACTAAAAATAGGGAAGCTCATTAAACCAAACAACAGAAACACAGGTGAAACTAATTAGACAAAACAAACAGACAAACGAAAAAGGGATCGGTGGCGGCTAGGAAGTCGTGACAAAAATCTAATAAAGATGATAAACCATTATGTAGTTCTCTTAAAAGACAAGAGATGTGTTGTAAATGGAGCGTTGTGCATTAAAAAAAGTTGTTTAGTGGTCTGTAATCTTTGTAAATTCAGTAGAGGGGATTCTATGTTCTTGCATTTAAACTGTAACAGATTAAACATGGGTGGTGTATACTGCCCTACAAAGCAAAATAGCAGTAACTGCACATTTGGTAAAAAAATGTGTTATTGACATTTTTGATCATTTAAATACATGCTTTATCTTTTGGAGAAAAGGTTACAGTGAAACCAAGGAAAAAAGTTTTTCTACGGTTTACCTTTCTATTATTTATTGTTTGCTGATTCAAATGTGAAACTATATAACACTGATATCCACACACAAATCTATGAACACAAGTTTTGTAAAAAAATATATAACAGAAATGTATTCCAGTGGGTGTACCAAGCAAGAAGGCAGAAACTGCCTCTCTTGAAGCCTCTCTTGAAAAAGCCAAACCTTGACCCAGAAAATATGAAAAACTATCGGCCTATAGCGAATCTCCCATTCCTCTCAAAAATTTTAGAAAAAGCTGTTGCGCAGCAAGTCACTGCCTTCCTGAAGACAAACAATGTATACGAAACGCTGCAGTCTGGTTTTAGACCGCATCATAGCACTGAGACTCCACTTGTGAAGGTGATAAGTGACCTTTTGATGGCATCAGACTGAGGCTCTGCATCTGTACTGTGCTCCTAGACATTACATGGGCTTGCTCCTAGCCTATCTTTCCGGTTTGGTCCTGCAGTACCTACCTACAGGTACACTACGGTCACAAGAAGCAGGCCTCCTAATTGTCCCTAGAATTTCTAAGCAAACAGCTGGAGGCAGGGCTTATCAATAGTTATCTTATCATGAACATATCAAGACTGTTTCAAGGACATATTTTTTACATCTACGTAACATTGCAAAAAATCTGAAACTTTCTGCCCAAAAATTATGCAGAAAAATGGAATCCATGCTTTTGTCACTTCTAGGTTAGACTACTGCAATGCTCTACTTTCAGGCTACCTGGATAAAGCACTAAATAAACTTCAGTTAGTGCGCAACACGGCTGCTAGAATCTTGACTAGAACCCAGAAATTGTATAATATTACTCCAGCGCTAGCCTCCCTACACTGGCTTCCTGTGAAGGCAAGGGCTGATTTCAAGGTTTTATTGCTAACCTACAAAGCATTACATGGTCTTGCTCCTACCTATCTTTCCAATTTGGTCCTGCCGTACATACCTACATGTACGCTATGGTCACAAGACGCAGGCCTCCTTACTGTCTCTAGAATTTCTAAGCAAACAGCTGGAGGCAGGGCTTTCTCCTATAGAGCTCAATTTTTATGGAATGGTCTGCCTACCCATGTGAGAGACGCAGACTCGGTCTCAACCTTTAAGTCTTTATTGAAGACTCATCTCTTCAGTAGGTCCTGTGATTGAGTGTAGTCTGGCCCGGGAGTGTGAAGGTGAACGAAAGGCACTGGAGCAATGAACTGCCCTTGCTGTCTCTGCCTGGCCGATTCCCCTCTCTCCACTGGGATTCTCTGCCTCTAACCCTATTACAGGGGCTGAGTCACTGGCTTACTGGTGCTCTTCCATGCCTTCCCTAAGAGGAGTGCGTCACTTGAGTGGGTTGAGTCACTGACGTGATCTTCCTGTCCGGGTTGGTGCCCCCCCTTGGGTTGTGCCATGGCGGAGATCTTTGTGGGCTATACTCGACCTTGACGGAGGATGGTAATTTGGTGGTTGAAGATATCCCTCTAGTGGTATGGGGGCTGTGCTTTGGCAAAATGGGTGGGGTTATATCCTGCCTGTTTGGCCCTGTCCGTGGGTATCGTCGGACGGGGCCACAGTGTCTCCCGACCCCTCCTGTCTCAGCCTCCAGTATTTATGCTGCAGTAGTTTGTGTCGGGGGGCTAGGGTCAGTCTCTTATATCTGGAGTATTTCTCCTGTCTTATCCGGTGTTCTGTGTGAATTTAAGTATGCTCTCTCTAATTCTCTCTCTCTCTCTCTCTCTCTCTCTCTCTCTCTCTCTCTCTCTCTCTCTCTCTCTCTCTCTCTCTCTCTCTCCAGACAGCAGGAGCGGTAGAGATACTCTGAATGATCGGCTATGAAACGCCAACTGACATTTACTCCTGAGGTGTTGACCTGTTGCACCATCGACAATCACTGTGATTATTATTATTTGACCCTGCTGGTCATCTATGAACATTTGAACATCTTGGCCATGTTCTGTTATAATCTCCACCTGGCACAGCCAGAAGAGGACTGGCCACCCCTCATAGCCTGGTTCCTCTCTAGGTTTCTTCCTAGGTTCTGGCCTTTCTAGGGAGTTTTTCCTGGCCACCATGCTTCTACACCTGCATTGCTTGCTGTTTGGGGTTTTAGGCTGGGTTTCTGTACCGCACTTTGTGACATCAGCTGATGTAAGAAGGGCTTTATAAATAAATTTGATTGATTGATTGAATTGCTGTCTCGGGTCAAAGGTCATGTCAGAGGTCAGGGTCTCTAACCACATCTCCAATGATTAGACTACAATTCATTTGGCTGGAAATGTAACAACGTTGAAGTCCTTTTTCTCAGTTTAAATCAATGAGCAGTTACTGCTCTTTTACTTGGTAGGGCAGTATACTGTTGTTGTGTTTGATGCTTCAGGCTTACAATCAATACTCTGGATGTCTTATATGACTTGGCATTGATGGATTTTGGTGGGAATGTTCAGAAGATGGCCACATTGGCTTTTGCCACACTTAATTTATAATAAGAACACTGTGTACCCGGGGGAAATGGGCTTGTTGGAAATGACATGGGTGAGTTTTGTAGGCATCAAGTTGATCCATGTATTCCCAACCTTGAAGATACTTGGAAATCTAAAGCATGGCATTGGGGGTTGTCGCCACATTTCACATCCAGGCCCTAGTTGTCTCTCTGCCCCTACTGACCAAGGGTCTCTCCACCATTGTCACACATTGAAGTGATGATGAACATGATGCTAAGCCTGTAAGAGAGAAAATAACCCAAAATATGAGTGAATGTGTATTGCATTCAAGCAGTTGTGGCCTACAAGTGCAGGTTATCTTGCTAAGCATTCACGTGGCATCGGAGCAATGAGTTTGCATTCCTAATATTTCGAGAAAATTTGATAAACTGGATTAAATATGTTGGTCAGCAAAGAGAGCGGACATTGAAGCATTTCTCATTAGAGTGCATAGAGTGAATTCACTGAAGTGCAATAGAGGTTAGTCCATGTATGTACTATACAGTGTGTCCATACTGATAATCTCTCTTTAATTGATTGTTATAACACCCTTTCTCAGGGCTGTATATTGAGTGGGGACCTGCACTGATCAGTTGATTGGACTGTCTTCTCCATAACCCAACAACACAAAGACAGTTGAGAGGGAGGAAACAATTGTAGGATCAAGCTCTATCCCACACTGTGAGCTTGCTGGTGAAACGTTGCCTGCTGCACGTGAGGGGGAAATGAGATACGGTTCAACAATAGCCACCCAATATTGACTCTGCAGGAAGGGGATTGTCACAGGTGTGAGGGGCAGAAAGAGTTGCTCTGATTTTCACTTCCCTGTGTCAACACAAACAGAGGGTGCTCTGGGGATCAAACATTGTCTGTTTACTGGGATTTGTTACAGTCTGTTGTTGAGCTCTGTTGTTGGGCTGATTTGAAGGGGAGACAGAGGAGGAGGCCAGTCTCAGTTCCAGTCCCAGTGCACCAGGAGTCTTCCTGAGATCTGGGGTTGAACTGGAACTGACTGAGACTGAGAGGCGTTTCATATTTTGTTATTTCTCTCATCCTCTCCTGTATGTAAACTCCAGCACAACATTTCCTCTGAGGAACACCCAGTGGGCAGAATTGGCAGGTGCTACAGTCTGGTATCTCCACCATGAATAGGCCTTCCCTTCATATCCTCCTCATATCCAACCACCTACACTCATAATTTAACCTGCCTTGCTCATCACACAAGGACAAGGCAATCTTTCTGGATGCAATTAATGAACACCATTAGACTTGAAAGGGGTGGCTGTCATCATAAGATGAGTGTGTGTGTGTGTATGGAAGGGAGAGAAAGTGATATTGTTTAGATGAGTAATTGAGCGTGAGCACCTCTTACCTTGTGTCTGGGCAACAAGGCAATAACAGGTAATTTCCTCTGTGTGTATGGGTCTATATGCGATAACATTCATATTTAAGAAATGGAACAGTTATCATGTCAGATAACACTATCACTTCTGATCTCCCCTCTTTATTCCAGCCCCTTCCCCTCAGTCATGGCCAGATAAATGAGCCTGTTAGCTCTGAGAGGACAGATACCAGGGACCAGCGCTGATCTATTGACACAGGTTGTACTGACTCATATATACGTGTGTGAGCACAATTATTCTCAACCACCGCCGCCCTCACTCCTCGCAAACAAACACTCAAAAAGAGGAAACAAGCTCTTTGAATCTGAAACAACAAGTTAACCCGATGGTTTGCAAAGCAGATTTCTGCCCATCTTCATTGGAGGATGTAGGGGAGGCATGGAGAACAGTCTCCCCCCCAAGGGCACCCACAGGGCAAGGTGAGCGGAGCATGTGATGAAATGTGTGACTAGCATAGTTCCACAGACAGAAACGTTTCCAGATACTCACTCATACACATCCATCCCACACACACACACAAACTCTGAGTTAACACACATCCCCTCTGAGCACAAACACTCTCTCACACAAATCTCACAATGTCGCCTTCACAGGAAAAGGTTAGAAGTCAGTTAGGAGGCAGAAACAGAGAGCAGTCATGTGGTCTATTGGGAAGAAAAGGGGAAAGAATATTCACTTTCTTTTTTATAAGGCGTTTTCAAGTTATTTGAAATGGATTGATGGACAGTCATATATGTTTATTGAATGATTTCAAAATCATGCAAAGGAGCTCTACCTAACTAGTCTGAACTATCATTACAGGTCATTTGTCGTCCTCCTACCATTCATAGTTTCATTACTTGTGCTGCCGCACTGTGCCAGTTTAGTGTACCGCATCAAATAATTCCAGGTCAACTTCATAGATGTGTTAATAAGGATCGGCGTTCCGTTAACGGGACAGTTGTAAATCATGCAGCGCGTTATGTCAAGATCGCAGATTTTAGAGAAACAACAGACAGATGTCGGTACATATAAGTGTCCTATATCGGCTGAAAGCTTAAATTATTGTTAATATAACGGCACTGTCCAATTTATAGTAGTTATTACTGCTAAAAAATGCCATGCTATTGTTTGAGGAGAGCTCCTAACAACAAAACACTTTTTTCACTGCGATAGGTTTGATACATTCACCTCTGAAGGTGAAATGTATACTTACATTCTGAAATTTTGCTCTGATTTATCATCCAAAGGGTCCCAGAGATAACATGAAGTGTCGTTTTGTGGGATAAAATCATTTTTCATATCCTAAAAAGGTCCATATAGCATGCACAATCGATTTTGTATTTCCACTCGTTCAATTTGCAAAGAAAGGAATCTGTGAAAATCTCACCCTAAACATTGTTTCAACGAGTCAAATCACGTTCATATGTATTCCTCAGAGATCCTAGAAGGTAACAAGACTTCACTATATCATTAGGGGTGTAGTATATCCTATAGCACACCATATTTGGTCAGAGAGCAACGCCTTCATGGCATGCCGATTATGCGGGCGGCCATCACTTGAACAACTGTATCTTTGTCAAATAAGCACCAATCGGGGTCAAACAAAGCTAGCTAGATAGCCAATGAGCTGGGCTTTACGGGTGTATCCGGAATCCATGTATATGTCGTAAAATTGAGCTACTAACCTTGTACGACAGCATGCCTTTTCATTTTGGACAAACATTATAAGCATATTCAGAGTTATGAAGTTATGAAAACTGGTTGTTTTGGAAATGTTGAACTTATAATATGGCTACAGATACTTGGAAAGCTAAATCAAAGTCCAAGTATACAGATTTGACGATCTTCTTGCAGAAAATTGTAATATGAATGTGAATGTCTCCTTCACGATTTGCCCAAATGTACCTGGGGACTTCACACTAAAAGTATTGTAGTTCACTCATACTTTAAGTTATCCATCTGAAACTTTGCACATACACTGCTGTCATCTTGTGGACACTATCGGAATTACAACCAGAGTAATGGCTAGAACTGTGACCTTTCTCTTGCATTTCAAAGATGGTGGTAGAAAAACACTGGTTGGTTTTGTCTTTGTATTTTCTTCTACCAGATCTATTGTGTTATATTCTCCTACATTCAATTCCCATTTACACAAACTTCAAAGTGTTTCCTTTCAAATGGTACCAATAATATGCATATACTTGCTTCAGGGCCTGAGCTACAGCTACAGGCAGTTAGATTTGGGTATGTCATTTAGGTGAATTTTGAAAAAAAGGGGGCTATCCCTATAGTGATGTGTCACATAACGCATTGTGATAGTGTTATCACATCATATTACATTATCACACATACATCACCACGACTTCATCACATAACACACAGAGACACAGCCATGGGCACGCAGACACAGTGGCAGTTGTGATAGATGGTAAATCCAGGGGTCTCCTACATTCAGTTCATTCAGACTGCCACAGAGGAAATTCCAAGAAGATTCTGATTGTTTCAATTTCCACTGGGCCTAGGGAGACATCTTTATATCCTCCTCACAAACATTGGATCTACAGTATTTTGTGTGTATCTCTGTGTGTGTGTTGTTCATACATACCCTACCTTAGTGTTACTTTCTTTGTCTGTAGATCTTGTGTTTAAAAGTAAGAAAAAGGAGGGTGACAGATAGACTACATGACCAAAAGTATGTGGACACCTGCTCATTGAACATCTCATTCCAAAATCATGGGCCTTAATATGGAGTTGATCCCCTTTGCTGCTACAATAGCCTCCACTCTTCTGGGAAGGCTTTGACGGAACATTGCTGCAGGGACTTGCTTCCATACAGTCACAAGAGCATCAATGAGGTTGGGCACTGATGTTGGAGGATTAGGCCTGGCTCGCAGTCAGGGGCCAAATCATCCCAAAGGTGTTTGATTGGGTTGACGTCAGGGCTCTGTGCAGGCCAGTCAAGTTCTTCCACATTGATCTCAACAAACCATTTCCGTATGGACCTCGCTTTGTGCATGTGGGCATTGTCATGCTGAAACAGAAAAGGGCCTTCCCCAAACTGTTGTCACAAAGTTGGAAGCACAGAATTGTTTAGAATGTAGTTGTATGCTGTAGCGTTAAGATTTCCCTTCACTGGAACAAAGGGGCCTAGCCCAAATCATGAAAAACAGCCCCAGACCAATATTCCTCCTCCACCAAACTTTACAGTTGGCACTACGCATTCGGGCCGGTAGTGTTCTCCTGGCATCCGCCAAACCCAGATTTGTCAGTCGGACTGCCAGATGGTGAAGCGCAATTCATCACTCCAGAGAACAAGTTTCCACTGCTCCAGAGTCCAATGGAGGCCGACGCTTGGCATTGCGCGTGGTGATCTTCGGCTTGTGTGCGGCTGCTCGGCCATGGAAACCCATTTCATGAAGCTCCCGATGAACTTGGTAGTGAGTGTTGCAACCGAGGACAGATGATTTTAATGCCCTACGGCATTCAGCACTCGGCGGTCCCATTCTGTGAGTTTGTGTGGCCCACCAGTTTGCGGCTGAGCCGTTGTTGCTCCTAGACGTTTAAACTTCACAATAACAGCACCTACAGTTGACTGGGGCAGCTCTAGCAGGGCAGAAATTTGACTAGGTGATTTGTTGGAAAGATGGCATCCTATGACAGAGCCACGTTGAAAGTCACTGAGCTCTTCAGTAAGGCCATTCTACTGCCAATATTTGTCTATGGAGTTTGCATGGCTGTGTGCTCGATTTTATACACCTGTCAGCAACGGGTGTGGCTGAAATAGCTGTATCCACAAATTTGAAAGGGTCTCCACATAGAGTTGTGGCCAAAAGCTTTGAGAATGACACAAATATTAATTTACACAAAGTTTGCTGCTTCAGTGTCTTTCGATATTTTTGTCAGATGTTACTATGGAATACTGAATTATAATTACAAGCATTTCATAAGTGTCAAAGGCTTTTTTGACAATTACATGAAGTTGATGCAAAGAGTCAATATTTGCAGTGTTGACCCTTCTTTTTCAAGACCTCTGCAATCTGCCCTGGCATGCTGTCAATTAACTTCTGGGCCACATCCTGACTGATAGTAGCCCATACTTGCATAATTAATGCTGGGAGTTTGTGGGGATTTGTTTGTCCACCCGCCTCTTGAGGATTGACCACAAGTTCTCAATGGGATTAAGGTCTGGGGAGTTTCATGGTCATGGACCCAAAATATCAATGTTTTGCTCCCCGAGCCACTTTTTCCTTATGGCAAGGTGCTCCATCATGCTGGAAAAGGCATTGTTCGTCACCAAACTGTTCCTAGATGGTTGTGAGAAGTTGCTCTCGGAGGATGTGTTGGTACCATTCTTTATTCATGTCTGTGTTCTTAGGCAAAATTGTGAGTGAGCCCACTCCCTTAGCTGAGAATCAACCCCACACATGAATGGTCTCAGGATGCTTTACTGTTGGCATGACACAGGACTGATGGTAGCGCTCACCTTGTCTTCTTCGGACAAGCTTTTTTCCGGATGCCCCAAACAATCGGTACGTCCCAAGGATCCCCAATAGCACTACACTTAAGGTGATAGGCCCAGAATATTTGTTTTAACTGTTACACTTCAATGATACAACTGTAGACCAGGGCATGACTCAAAGGGAAAGCAAGGAAATCCGTTAGAGCATTGGCCAAAAACACAATCAAGATTAGCTTCCCAATTAGATGGTTGGTGTGAGAGCCTTCAGGGTGCACATGGTCTATGCTTGTCACAGGTTTTCCACAGTCAACAGATGTTTCTCTCATCTGCAGAAATGTTACATTCCACACCCCCAGAAGGAATATGGAGGGTACGTGAGTGATTTGGACTCCACTCCTGACCAGCTTAATTAATCATATTACAACACGGAAGAGATGTGTGCTTTCTAAGAGTTTGAACTTGAGCATACTTCTTTGCAATGGCAGAAACAAAACGTCTCAGGGGAGAGTGGAGTAATTTGAGCCAAAGGGGTAGGTTGAGCCACCCTTGTTTCTAGGAAACCATACACAAAATGAATAATTTTACCAAATATTTAGGAAGAGGTTATCATTTTATGTGACTGTGAAGGAAGAAACCACATGGAAAAAGTGGTAAACAAGTTAGGTAAAAAAACAATTTTCACCAAGTTATTGTGTTAGAGATTTCATGATACTTGTACTTGATTTAGATTTTTATTAGAATCCCCATTAGCCGACGCCAATGGGGACAGCTAGTCTTACTGGGGTCAGACGCATAACGAAAAACAATTTACAGACAAAAGACTTTACATACGTTTAAAAACATTAGCATGTTGTGTGTGTGAGTGTGTGTGTGTGTGTGCATCTATCAGTTACACATACAGTTGAAGTTGGAAGTTTACATACACCTTAGCCAAATACATTTAAAGTCAGTTTTTCACAATTCCTGACATTTAATCCTAGTAAAAATTCCCTGTTTTTGGTCAGTCAGGATCACCACTTTATTGTAAGAATGTGAAATGTCAGAATAATAGTAGAGAGAATGATTTATTTCAGCTTTTATTTATTTCATCGCATTCCCATTGGGTCAGAAGTTTACATACACTCAAATAGTATTTGGTAGCATTGCCTTTAAATTGTTCAACTTGGGTCAAACGTTTCGGGTAGCCTTCCACAAGCTTCCCACAATAAGTTGGGAGAATTTTGGCCCATTCCTCCTGACAGAGCTGGTGTAACTGAGTCAGGTTTGTAGGCCTTGCTCGCACATGCTTTTTCAGTTCTGCCCACAAATTGTCTATAGGATTGAGGTCAGGGCTTGGTTGAACAATGAGTTTTAATAACTCCAACCTAAGTGTATGTAAACTTCCGACTTCAACTGTATATACACACACTACCGGTAAAAGTTTAAGGAGACCTACTCATTCAAGGGTTTTTCTTTATTTTCTACTATTTTCTACATTGTAGAATAATAGTGAAGACATCAACACAATGAAATAACACATGGTATCATGTAGTAACCAAAAACGTGTTAAACAAATCAAAATATATTTTATATTTGTAATTTGAGATTCTTTAAATAGCCACCCTTTGCCTTGATGACAGCTTAGCACACTCTTGGCATTCTCTCAGCCAGCTTCACCTGGAAGGCTTTTCCAACAGTCTTGAAGGAGTTCCCACATATGCTGAGCACTTGTTGGCTGCTTTTCCTTCACTCTGCGGTCCGACTCATCCCAAACCATCACAATTTGGTTGAGGTCGGGGGATTGTGGAGGCCAGGTCATCTGATGCAGCACTCCATCACCCTCCTTCTTGGTAAAATAACCCTTACACAGCCTGGAGGTGTGTTGAGTCATTGTCCTGTTGAAAAACAAATGATAGTCCCAGTAAGCCCAAGCCAGATGGGATGGTGTATCGCTGCAGAATGCTGTGGTAGCCATGCTAGTTAAGTGTGCCTTGACAGTGTCACCAGCAAAGCACCCCCACACCATAACCCCTCCTCCTCCATGCTTTACGGTGGGAAATACACATGCAGAGATCATCCGTTCACCCACAATGCATCTCATAAAGACACGCCGGTTGGAACCAAAAATCTCAAATTTGGAGTCCAGACCAAAGGACAAATTTCCACCGGTCTAATGTCCATTGCTTGTGTTTCTTGGCCCAAGCACATCTCTTCTTCTTATTGGTGTCCTTTTGTAGTGGTTTCTTTGCAGCAATTCGACCATGAACACCTGATTCACACAGTCTCCTCTGAACAGTTGATGTTGAGATGTGTCTGTTACTTGAAATCTGTGAAGCATTTATTTGGGCTGCAATTTCTGAGGCTGATAACTCTAACGAACTTATCCTCTGCAGCAGAGGTAACTCTGGGTCTTTCATTCCTATTGCGGTCCTCATGAGAGCCAGTTTCATCATAGCGCTTGATGGGTTTTGCAACTGCACTTGAGGAAACTTTCAAAGTTCTTGAAATGTTCTGTATTGACTGACCTTCATGTCTTAAAGTATTATGGACTGTTGTTTCTCTTTGCTTATTTGAGCTGTTCTTGACAAAATATGGACTTGGTCTTTTACCAAACAGGACCTATCTTCTGTATACCCCCCCTACCTTGTCACAACACAACTGATTGGCTCAAATGCGTTAAGAAGGAAAGAAATTCCACAATTAACTTTTAAGAAGGCACACCTGTTAATTGAAATGCCTTCCAGGTGACTGCCTCATGAAGCTGGTTGAGAGAAGGCCAAGAGTGTACAAATCTGTCATCAAGGCAAAGGGTGGCTACTTTGAAGAATATAACATATGTTTTGATTTGTTTTACAGTTTTTGGTTACTACATGATTCCATGTGTTATTTCATAGTTTTGATGTCTTCACTACTTTTTTACAATGTAGAAAATAGTACATAATAAAGAAAAACCCTTGAATGAGTAGGTGTTCTAAAACTTTTTCTAAAACTAGTGCATATTTAAATATGAACAAATCTGAATAATTGTTCGTGGTCAGACACTTTTCTACTATAACGCGAGTGACTTTAATTTGGAACATTTCTAAAATTCCGTGACCCGGAAGGGATCTGACAAGCCGCCAGTTGGCTTCACGCGGATGACAGTATCAGCTAGTTAGCAAAAATATGCTACCTAAGATAAATGTAGCTGCGACTTGTAGTTTTTATTCTAACGTTACTTGAATTAGTCGATGGTCAAAATGGCTACAATTTACAATATGTTCCAGTCAGAAACAACATCGATTATGGCCTTCGTCGTCGAGACGGCAATGACAGAAATATACAAATTTTTGCCAAACTCTGACGCTAACAACGACGTTAATCCGGGGAGAGAGGTGAGTTTCCTAAAATATTTCTGGCATTGAGCAGTATAATGACGGGCGCCTAATGACTACAACCAGCTACGTTAGCTAACGAACAAAAGTTATCGGAATAAATTTGCTGCCGTCTGTAACCTAAATTAACCTGAGCGTGTCCCCGATTCTGATGTTCAGGTTAAAGGAAGCTAGGTTGAAGATACTGTATCCCTGAAAACCGGATGTTTTTGGTTTTCAACAACCGCGCTGAGGGTGCAAACGACCTATTTAGACTACCTAGCGAACGTTAATGTTTAATTTAGTGTTATTTAACCATAATTTAACTAGGGAAGTCAATTAAGAACAAATGCGTATTTGCAATGACAGACTACACCGGCCAAACCCGGACGACGCTGGGCCAATTGTGCGCCGCCCTATTGGACTCCCAATCACGGCCGGTTGTGAAACAGCCTGGTACAACGTTACTTAACTAGTACTACTAGCTAGCCCTCAGCTAGGTTTCTAGCTAACGTTACTGGTTTCACATCCTCTGCTGTATACAGTAACTAACTAGTTCACTTGTTTCTATTGCTCTACACAGCTCTGCACCATTATGAATTTGTTGATGGGGGAGGGTATTCGTAAAGTCTGCCAACTATTTCTAGTGGCCTCCTCACGTTTGCAAAATGAAAACGAGAAACTGAAGACCAAGGTGGAGCAGATGGATGAATATATGAAGGAAATTACTGAGAAGGCTGAACATTATAGAACGTCTCTGGCTAAAGTGGAGGCAGAACCGAAAGTACAGACGCCAACCCATGTTCTGCACAACGGAATGATCTTTGCAATAAAACCCGTTGGTGAGTGTTGTAGACCTCCAGTCATTAGGTTTCTGCCTATAATAAGTTGGTTAAATAGGTCTGTTGTAGGTGTACTGATTGTTTTGTTCCCCATCTTTGATAGTTTTGTTTGTATTAAACACATATAATTTTGTTGAAATGAAAAAGTGAGAGTTTTGAACATGTTTCAATGTAACTTTGCTTGTTGTTCTTTAGATCTCCCATTGTTGCCTGGAATGACAGCGGCTTCAGCGTTGCCAGGGAATGTCAGTCAAGCAAACACAGTCACTAACGCAACATCCGTCTGTGCAGGTAATATCCTCAAAGTGGTGTTATTTTTGAATAATCGTTGCCAAACCAGGGGTACGTTCAGTTCAATGTTTGCTGTGATGGTTTGTACTGAACTAAATGTTTCCCTCAAACAGTCCGCGCTATTGGCTTACTAAACATAGTTTTTTCAGAATAGCACCGTTACCTTTGAATCTCATGTTGTAAAGTTGTGTTCTGCTGAATGTGGTCCAGGGTCATATTCAGTAGGAACCAAACAAAAGAAAATGGGGAGTAACTACCTGAACGCCAATAAGAAACCCCTGTTTGTTTTCTGTTGCATAACATTTTTCTGTGGTGTGCGCTAATGAATATGACCCAGTTGTTCGAAAACAATACACAGGCTGTTAAAAAGCATGTTTATTTTAAGGCAAAAATATTGATATAGCCATATATTGGTTGATTCATTTGTCTAACTAAATACATTTAGTATAACCTAATCATTTTGTTAAATTCTCTTAACTTAGGCTATAGTTTTACTATGTGTATGCTCACATTCCTTTTATTTTTAGGTCCTGCCAAAGTTTGCAGTAAACCTACAGAGACGACTTCATTGGAGTATGACTCCTCTCTGGGAGACACACATGGACTGAATACAGAGCCCTCACCAAGAGATACTGAATCCAACGTTGAGCATATGAGAGCTGCTCTTCCAGAGGGCACCGACAACGGTAGAGACAGCCATGAAAGACATAAAAACAGTAATACTACTAATGGGACAGGATCCACAGAAAACAAACGCTTCAAGTGTGATGTTTGTGAGAAGACATTCAGCAAGAAAGAGTTGCTGAGAGTTCACAAGCTAATCCACACAAAACCTTTCAAGTGTGACATTTGTGAGAAGACCTTCAGCAGGAAAGGGTTACTGGAAGGTCATAAGTTAATTCACACAAGACCCTTCACCTGTGACGTTTGTGACAAGACCTTCAGCCTGAACCGCATGCTGTTACGTCACAAGCTAATTCACACAGGAGAGAGGCCATTTGCTTGTGGTCAATGTGGCAAAACATTCAGAATGTCCAAGCAGCTCGAACGTCACATGTTGCATCACAAAGAAAACCATTTCAGTTGCAAAGTCTGTGGAAATACATTCTCTACCAAGACAGATCTGACACAACATCGGCTAGTTCATGCAGTGGAGAGACCGTTCAAGTGCCTGACTTGTGGAAAGGGTTTCACAAAAAGGACCATACTTATGGGGCACGAGAGAATCCACACTGGTGAAAAACCATACAGCTGTGCTGAATGTGGGAAGAGTTACAGACAGTCTTATGACCTAAGAATTCATATGCGAAGACATACAGGTGCAGACATACGTCCACACTTGTGCTCAGAGTGTGGTAAGAGCTTTCGGACAAAATCCGTCCTCGAAAAGCACAAGCGAATTCATACAGGGGAGAAGCCATTTAAATGTGAGACCTGTGGAGCTGCTTTTGGCCATAAAGGAAACCTTGTGAGACACCAAGTGCTTCACACGGGGGAGAGACCATACAAATGTAAAGTGTGTGGGAAAAGCTACCCTCAGTCCACCGACTTAAAAGCTCACATGCACCGTCATGGGGCAACCAAACCATTTATGTGTGACCTATGTGGAAAGACTTTTATTTACAATTACCAAATGAGACAACACAATCTACAATGGCACATAGCTGAAGGAGATAAGGTTCCTGGGAGAGAGGGAACATCAACAAAGCCATTCAGTTGCAAAATATGTTTGAACGGCTTCAGCTCCATGCTAACTCTGAAAAAGCATAAAGAAATTCACACAGGACAAAAGCAATATTCTTGTTCCATTTGCGGAAAGACCATTGCATATAAAAATGCTTTTGACTATCACATGAGAGTTCACAGTGGAGTGAAGCCCCATGGATGTAAATACTGTGGAAGGAAATTTATTCTGAAGCAAGCTCTTCAAGGACATGAGCGGACCCATACAGGTGAAAAACCCTTCAAATGCAGTTATTGTGACAAGACTTTCGCAGTCAACACCAATCTGAAAAGGCATGAGCGAATCCACACGGGAGAGAAGCCATTCAAATGTGATGTCTGCGGGAGAGGTTTCAGCCAAGCCAACAATGTTAAAGCCCACATGCAAGTCCACACTGGAGTTAGGCCTTACTATTGCAAGAGATGTGGAAAAGGCTTTTCTGACATAAGACACTACAAAAACCATAGCTGTGATGGTGTGGCTGTGACACGCACACACTGTGATGGTGATAATTATCGTAAATCTTCTGACGGCACTTTCAGAAGTAGAAAAGGAGGTAGACAGGAGTGCTTGCCATAATGCTGCTGTTGTGTAGACTCGGTGATATTATCTCAATATCATCTACAGACTGTAGACTACAGTGGTGCAACTTCCTGCTTACAGATGTCATGAACAATGGGGATTTATTCAGTGGGGTGAAATGTTCTCGGGTGAGTTTCTGGAAAGCCTTGTATGAAATGAGAGCGTGCTTTAGGAAACTAGATATTTGCTTGCTGTAGTGCTTGGAGATCTTGCTATAAATCAAAGGGTTAATGTTCATGAGCCCAAATTCTCATTTGTTCATATTGTGTAAATCAATAAACACATCATTCATGTGAAGTTATAAACTGGGTGGGGCGACCCCTGAATGCCGATAGCCGTCGTATATCAGACTGTATACCACGGGTATGACAAAACATTTGTTTTTACTGCTCTAATTCCATTGGTAACCAGTTTATAATAGCAATAAGGCACCTTGGGAGTTTGTGCTATATGGCTAATATACCACAGCTAAGGACTATGTCCAGTCACTCCACGATGCATCGTGCCTAAGAACGGCCCTTAGCCGTGGTATATTGGCCATATACCACACCCCCTCGTGACTTATTGCTTAAATATAGAGACCCCTAAATCAAATCAAACTTTGTCACATGCGCCGAATACAAGTGTAGACTTTACCGTGTAATGCTTACTTACAAGCCCTTAACCAACAGTGCAGTTCAAGAAGAGTTAAGAAAATATTTACCAAGTAGACTACAATAAAGTAACACAATAAGAATAATGAGGCTATATAAAGGGTGTACCGAGTCAGTGTCCGGGGGTACAGGTTAGTTGAGGTAATTTGTACATGTAGGTGGGGGTTGAAGTGACTATGTATAGATGATAAACAGTGAGTAGCAGCAGTATATAAAGGGAGGGTGATCAATGTAAATTGTCCGGTGGTGATTTTATTAATTGTTCAGCAGTATTATGGCTTGGGGGTAGAAGCTGTTGAGGCTTTTGGTCCTAGACTTGGCGTTCCGGTACCGCTTGCCGTGCAGTAGCAGAGAGAAGTCTAACTGAGGTGACTGGAGTCTCAGACAATTTTATGGGCTTTCCTCTGACACCGCCTATTGTATCGGTCCTGGATGGCAGGAAGCTTGGTCCCAGTGACGTACTGGGCCGTTCGCACTACCCTCTGTAGCGCCTTACGGTCAGATGCCGAGCAGTTGCCACACCAAGAGGTGATTCAACCGGCCAGGAAGCTCTCGATGGTGCAGCTGTAGAACCTTTTGAGGATCTGGCGACGCATGCCAAATCTTTTCAGTCTCCTGAGGGGAAAAGGGTTTTGTCGTGCTCTCTTCACGACTGTCTTGGTATGTTTGGACCATGATAGTTCATGGACACCAAGGAACTTGACACTCGACCCGCTCCACTACAGCCTCGTTGATGTTAATGGAGGCCTGTTCGGCCTGCCTTTTCCTGTAGTCCATAATCAGCTCCTTTGTCTTGCTAACATTAACCTGTCTAGGACTGGGGTTCCGCTAGCGTTCAAACCCCTCGCCAACAGCCAATGAAATTGCAGGGCGCCAAATACAACTCAACAGAAATCTCATAAATCAAATTTCTCAAACATACAAGTATTAGGCACAATTTTAAAGATAAAATTATTGTTAATCCAGCCACAGTGTCTGATTTCAAAAATGCTTTACAGCGAAAGCTCCACAAACGATTATGTTAGGTCACCAAGTCACAGAAAAACCCAGCCAGTTTCCAGCCAAAGAGAGGAGTCACAAAAAGCACAAATAGAGATAAAATTAATCACAAACCTTTGATCTTCATCAGATGACACTCATAGGACTTCATGTTACACAATACATGTATGTTTTGTTCGATAAAGTGCATATTTATATCCAAAAATCTAATTTTACATTGGCGTGTTATGTTCAGTAGTTCCAAAACATGCAGTGATTTTGCAGAGAGCCACATCAATTCACAGAAATACTCATTATAAATGTTGATGAAACACTTCCTGTTTGGATTTTTTCTCAGGTTTTTGCCTGCCATATGAGTTCTGTTATACTCACAGACATCATTCAAACAGTTTTAGAAACTTCAGAGTGTTTTCTATCCAATACTAATAATATGCATATATTAGCATCTGGGACTGAGTAGGAGGCAGTTTACTCTGGGCACGCTTTTCATCTAAACGTGAAAATGCTGCCCCCTATCCATAAGAAGTTATTAAGGGAGAGGTTGTTTAACTAGCACCACACTGCCAGTTCTCTGACCTCCTCCCTATAGGCCGTCTCATCGTTGTCCGTGATCAGGCCTACCACTTGTGTCGTCAGCAAACTTAATGATGGTGTTGGAGTCGTGTTTGGCCACACAGTCGTGGGTGAACAGGGAATACAGGAGGGGACTAAGTACACACCCCTGAGTGGCCCCAGTGTTAAGGATCAGTGTGGCAGACGTGTTGCCTACTCTTACCACCTGGGGGCGGCCCGTCAGGAAGTCCAGAATCCAGTTGCAGAGGGAGGTGTTTGGTCCCAGAGTCTTTAGCTTAGTGATGAGCTTCGTGGGCACTATGGTGTTGAACGCTGAGCTGTAGTCAGTGAACAGCATTCTCACACAGGTTTTCCTTTTGTCCAGGTGAGAAAGGGCAGTGTGGATTGCGATTGAGATTGCGTTGATCAGGTGGGGCGGTATGCGAATTGGAGTTGGTCTAGGGTGTCCAGGTGGATGCTGTTGATGTGAGCCATGACCAGCCTTTCAAAGCACTTCATGGCTACCGACGTGAGTGCCACGGGGCGGTAATCATTTAGGCAGGTTACCTTCGCTTCCTTGGGCACAGGGACTATGGTGGTCTGCTTGCAACATGTAGGTATTACAGACTGTCAGGGAGAGGTTGAAAATGTCAGTGAAGACACTTGACAGTTTGTCCGCGCATGCTTTGAGTACATGTCCTGGTCATCCGTTTGGCTTTGTGAATGTTGACCTGTTTATAGGTTTTGTTCACATTGTCTACCGAGACCGTTATCACACTGTCATCCAGAACAGCTGATGCTCTCGTGCATGCTTCAGTGTTGCTTGCCTTGAAGCAAGCATAAAAGGCATTTAGCTCGTCTGGTAGGCTCGCGTCACTGGGCAGCTCGCGGCTGGTTTTCCCTTTGTAATCCGTAATAGTTTTCAAGCCCTGCCACGTCCGACGAGCATCAGAGCCGGTGTAGTAGAATTCAAACTTAATCCTGCTTTGCTTGTTTGATGGTTCGTCTGAGGGCATAGCAGGATTTCTTATAAGCATCCGGATTAGTCTCCCGCTCCTTGAAAACGGCAGCTTTAGCCTTTAGCTCGATGCGGCTGTTGCCTGTAATCCATGGCTTCTGGTTGGGATATGTACGTACAGTCACTGTGGGGACGACGTCGTCGACGCACTTATTGATGAAGCCGATGACTGAGGTGGTGTACTCCTCAATGCCATTGGATGAATCCAGGAACATGTTCCAGTCTGTGCTAGCAAAACAGTCCTGTAGTGTAGCATCCGCGTCATCGGACCACTTCCATATTGAGTGAGTCGCTGGTACTTCCTGCTTTAGTGTTTGCTTATAAGCAGGAATCAGGATGATAGAATTATGGTCAGATTTGCCAAATGGAGGGAAGGGGAGTGCTTTGTATGCATCTTAGTGTGTGGAGGAAAGGTGGTCTAGGATTTTGTTTTTCTCCTGTGCTTGCACATGTGACATGCTGGTAAAATTTGGTAAAACTGATTTAAGTTTGCCTGCATTAAAGTCCCCGGGCCACTAGGAGCGCCGCTTCTGGGGGAGCATTTTCTTCTTGACTTATGGCCTTATGGAGTTGGTTGAGAGCGGTCTTAGTGCCAGCTTCGTTCTGTGGTGGTAAATAGACGGGAACGAATAATATAGATGAGACCTCTAGATGGTGTGGTCTACAGCTTATCATAAAGTACTCTACCTCAGGCGAGCAATACCTCGAGACTTCTTTAATATTAGACATCGCGCACCAGCTGTTATTGACAAATAGACATACACCCCCTCCCCTCGTCTTAACAGAGGTAGCGTCTCTGTTCTGCCTGTGTATGGAAAATCCCGCTTGCTCTATATTGTCCGTATCGTCATTAAGCCACGTCTCAGTGAAACATAAGATGTTACAGTTTTTCATGTCCCGTTGGTAGGATTATCGTAATCGTAGTTCATCAATTTTATTTTCAAATGATTGCACGTTAGCAAGAAGAACGGATGGCAGTGGGAGTTTACTTGCTCCCCTCCGGATTCTCAGAAGGCTGCCCGATCCTAGGTGAGTTATTCAGGTGACTGCAAAGGATACGCCTGATTGGGCAAAAAAGTTTAATGAATTCTTGTTTTAAAAACAATTCTTATTTAAATTGACCTTAAGTCTTTTTCCTGATTTATACACTGAAGTTTACAGTGCCACCACCAGTCTCACATGCGTGTCTGTCTTTTTGTGCTTTATTAAATGAAATTGGGCAGGCAGGTTATTGCCAACTTGAATGCTGGTTAAAGTAAATAAATATATATGTTTATTGTACCTTTCTGCTCAAACCTTGCATCAGTTCTACTTGCATTTCTAAATATTTACAATAGAGAATATTTAATTGTACTAGCACCACCTTATTGGCTTAGATGGTTACAATGTAGAAGAAATTATAATTTAACATTGTTCAAAGCACCCCCCAGCAACGAATATGTTAAAAAAAGCCCCATCAACGAAAAGTAGATGCAATACCACTTACCTGCCTATATGACATCTGTAGTGAAAGTGGACAATAGTGCAGCAATAGGACTTGACCTTAAACTAGACTTATTGACTTAGCTGCACAGTTACATTAGTTACCTAGCAGCATGATATATACTGGACAAAAATATAGACGCAACATGCAACAATGTCATTGATTTTACTGAGTTACAGTTCATTTAAGGAAATCAGTCAATTTAAATGTATTCATTAGGCAATAATCTATGGATTTTACATGACTGGGCAGGGGCGCAGCCATGGGTGGGCTTTGGAGGGCATGCGCTCACCCACTGGGGAGCCAGGCCCAGCCAATCATAATGAGTTTTTCCCCACAAAAGGGCTTTATTACAGACACAAATAATCCTCAATTTCATCAGCTGTCCGGTGGCTGGTCGTAGAAGATCCTGCAGGTGAAAAAGGCCGATGTGGAGGTCCTGGGCTGTCGTGGTTACTCGTGGTCTGTTGTGAGGCCTGTTGGACTTGGCACCAAATTCTCTAAAATGACATTGGAAGCCGGCTTATGGTAGAGAAATTAACATTAAATTCTCTGGCAACCGCTCTGGTGGATGTTACTGCAGTCCGCATTACAATTGCACGCTCCCTCAACTTGAGACGTCTATGTCATTGTGTTGTGAAAAAACAGCACATTTTGCAGTGGCTTTTTATTGTCCCCAGCACAAGGTGCACCTGTGTAAAGATCATGCTGTTTAATCAGCTTCTTGATATGCCACACCTATCAGATGGATGGATTGTTTTGGCAAAGGAGAAATGCTCACTAACAGGGATGTAAACAAACATTTTTGAGAAATAATATTCTGTGACTATGAAATATTTCTGGGATCTTCTATTTCAGCTCATGAAACACAGGACCAAAACTTTAAATGTTGTTTTTATATTTTTTCTAAATTCAAGAGGCAGTGGAAATGCGATTTTGGATGCTTCTGTGCTTTTTGCTGATAATGCCCATCTTTAGTGATGGAGTGTCACCACTAGGTGGAGAAGCAGCCCACTGAATAACTTTTATCTTTAATTTTTATTTAACCTTTATTTAACTAGGCAAGTCAGTTAAGAAGAAATTCTTATTTACAATCACGGCCTAACCCGGAAAACGCTGAGCCAATTGTGCACAGCCCTATGGGACTCCCAATCACGGCTGGTTGTGATACAGCCTGGATTCCAACAAGGGTGTCTGTAGTGACGCCTCTAGCACTGAGATGCAGTGCCTTAGACCGCTGCACCACTCGGGAGCCCAAAAGGCTTAGATGGTAATGGTACATAGCATTTATTTTGTACAAAACATTAGTCTTTTATTAGTGTCAATACAATTTAATCAGTATTTTCATTTTTATCTTCTGGTTTGTGCCATATGATTAAGGTGAGTGTAATGTCTCCCAGATTTGGGGTCAATTTAATTAGACATCTGAATTCAGCCATGAAGTGGAGAATATATGTTAAAATCTTCAAGTTATGGAATTTAATTGGAATTGGGCTGTTTTTGGACTTTTGGAATTGCAATTGTAAAAACATTTCATCTTCTCCCAGGTAATGGAATTACTGCGCATTGTATTAAACATTTACTGTAGGATTTGTTTTCAATCATTTCAACTTGTATCACTGTATTTCCAGTATAGCTAGGCTATTTGAACAGTGATGTGATTAGCCTGAAGGAATTTAATTTGTAATGGATTTGTTGTGATCATATTGAATTATTAGAAATGACCCCAACACAAATGTCTACTATAATTAATTGAGTATTGTGATGTGCCTTATCCTCGGTCTGCTGGGTCCAGTTTTTCAAAAGTTATCTATCAGGATTTCACCTATCGGATAGAATTAAATGCATACAATTAGAATGAACAGGACAGGAGTCCCAATTCAAGTCAATGGTGGCCATTTTCATTCTTTGGGATCAAGCTAAAAAGGGTTCACACATCCTTGGAGGAAAGGTAAGAGACCAGCACACTAGGATTATCTCATGACTTCACCTGTTTGCTTACTTTGGCAGTCCTCAACTGAAATTTTAATTTGGGATTTAAGGACCCTTTAGGTGTGTATATAAATATTTTTTTAATACGTTTTGATAAAATATTGAATTTAGCCTTTAATACTATAGCCCATAGAAACGCATTGAATAGCGCATTCATAAATGGCAAAGACAGTCAAAAAATATAAGGAATAAAGTTTTGGAGTGTGTCCTATATCTAGGAGATGTATGAAAGCTCAGGAAATATACAGTTGAAGTTGGAAGTTTACATACACCTTAGCCAAATACATTTAAACTCAGTTTTAGACCATTGCTAACATTTAATCCTAGTAAAAATTCCCTGTTTTAGGTCAGTTAGGCTCACCACTTTATTTTAAGAATGTGAAATGTCAATAATAGTGATTTATTTGAGCTTTTAATTCTTTCATCACATTCCCAGTGGGTCAGAAGTTTACATACACTCAATTAGTATTTGGTAGCATTGCCTTTAAATTGTTTAACTTGGGTCAAATGTTTCGGGTAGCTTTCCACAAGTTTCTCACGATAAATTGTGTGAATTTTGGCCCATTCCTGCTGACAGAGCTGGTGTAACTGAGTCAGGTTTGTAGGCTTCCTTGCTCGCACACGCTTTTTCAGTTCTGCGCACAAATGTTCTATAGGATTGAGGTCAGGGCTTTGTGATGGCCTCTCCAATACCTTGACTTTGTTGTCCTTAAGCCATTTTTGCCACAACTTTGGAAGTATGCCAAGAGTGTGCAAAGCTGTCATCAAGGCAAAGAGTGGCTACTTTGAAGAATCTAAAATATATTTTGTTTTGTTTTACACTTATTTGGTTGCTACACGATTCCATATGTGTGATTTCTTAGTTTTGATGGATTCACTATTATTCTACAATGTAGAAAATAGTGAAAATAAAGAAAAACCCTTGAATAATTAGGTGTGTCCAAACTTTTGACTGGTACTGTATATATTTTTTGGGGGGGAACAAATTTAACCCCTTGTTTACAGATTTCACATGACTAGGAATACAGATATGCATCAGTTGGTCACAGCCTTAAAAAAAAGGTAGGGGCGTGGATCAAAAAACCAGTCCGTATCTGGTGTGACCACCATTTGCCTCATGCAGAGTGACATCTTCACATAGTTGATCAGGCTATTGATTGTGGCCTGTGGAATGTTGTTCCACTCCTCTTTAATGGCTGTGCAGAGTTTCTGGATATTGGTGGGAACTGGGACACTGTCGTACACGTGATCCAGAGCATCCCACACATGCTCAATGGGTGACATGTCTGAGTATGCAGGCCATGGAAGAACTGGGACATTTTCAGCTTCCAGGAATTCCAGGAGTTATGCACAGATCCTTGCGACATGGGGTCATACATTATCATGCTGAAACATGAGGTGATGGCGGCGGATGAATGGCACGACAGTGGGCCTGAGGATGTCGTCACAGATTCTGAAATTAAATTTGCCATCGATAAAATGCAATTGTGTTCATTGTCCGTAGCATATGCCTGCCCATCCCAAAACCCACCGCCACAATGGGGCACTTTGTTCACAACATTGACATCAGCAAACCGCTCACCCACACAACACCATACAAGCTATCTGCCCGGTACAGTTGAAACCGGTATTCATCCGTAAAGGGCACACTTCTCCAGCGTGCCAGAGGCCATCGAAGGTAAGCATTTTCCCACTGAAGTCGGTTACGAAGCCGAACTGCAGTCAGGTCAAGTCCCTGGTGAGGTCAACGAGCACGTAGATGAGCTTCCCTGAGACGGTTTCTGACAGTTTGTACAGAAATTATTCAGTTGTGAAAACCCACAGGTTCATCAGCTGTCCGGGTGGCTGGTCTCAGACCATCCCGCCAGTGAAGAAGCCAGATGTGGAGATCCTGGGCTGGCGTGGTAACACGTGGTCTGCGGGTGTGAGGACATACTGCCAAATTCTCTAAAACAACATTGGAGGCGGCTTATGGTAGAGAAATTAATATTCTATTATCTGGAAACAGCTCTGGTGGACATTCCTGCAGTTAGCATGCCAATTCCACGCTTCCTCAACTTGAGACATATGTGGCATTGTGTTGTGTGACAAAACTGCACATTTTAGAGTGGCCTTTTGTCCCCAGCACAAGGTGCACCTGTGTAATGATCATGCTATTTAATCAGCTTCTTGATATGCCACACCTGTCAAGTGCATGGATTATCTAGGCAAAGGAAAACTTCTCACTAATAGGGATTTAAACACATTTGTGCACAAAATGTGAGAGAATTAAGCATTTTGTGCACATGTAAAATTATATTTTACTTCAGCTTATGAAGCACTTTACATGTTGTGTTTATATTTTTGTTCTGTGTTATCTTCAGAAATTAGATCATGCTTCTGTTGCCAGTTTTTTAGTGTTTGTTTAATAGGCTACTGATTCCATGTGCTCCAAGCTTCACGCAACCACAACATATATTTCCGATAAAGCAATTTCACGAATTAAACTTTGAAAGTTCTTTGCCATGCTGTAATAGTTAAAATAAATGTTTTGTTAGAACAGATAGGGATTTTTTAATAATAATGTATTTATTTATTATCGATTTAGCCTTTAAGTAGGCCTACAATCAAGCAGTTTACTTTGAAAATGATATAACAATGGGAGTCTTGAATAATTAAACAATAAATAAACCGCAACATGTCAGCAATTGCATTTCATGAATGAAAATGTTTTTAACTTTAGCTTTAATTAATTAATATTTTTCGTAAGAACATATCTGGGATTTCTTATTTACACTTCCAAACAGTCAGAAAACAAACTAACACCTGTTTGGCCATGGCACACATACAATCGCTTTTCCTGTGCAGTGCTATTTTTGTATTGTATAGTGTTCAGGCGCCCCACTTTAAGCTTTTCGAACACAGTAAAAGTCCAGGAAAACTGCCTATGGCGTAGCTTTTGCTTCATACTCGCCTGCTTTGTATTCTAGGGACTGGATCGAGTAGACTGGATCGTGGTTTTATGGACCTGCTTTCAATCGTTTTTCCTGACCATGCTAGCTATATTTGTATGTGCTGCATACAGAAATGTTGTTCTTTATTTGACCTTTGAACATGTTTTAAAACCCAAATGTAATGCAGATGTCACTTAAATATGAATAATTGTTAATATTTATCGAATCATTTTTGATACATGAATGAATACATGTTATTGACACTTTTCTACTATTATGTAGAGGACTTTTATTTTGAAAAGGTCTACCCGGAAGTGATTGGTTTTGCTGACAATACACATCTACTTTCCACCTTGTACAGTCAAAAACGTGATATACTTGTGTTTTATGTATATTTCCACACTATGAGGTTGAAAAATGATGATAATGGCCTTTTAATGTAAGAGCTGTTTGATAATAAATATCAGCCTGTTTTGATGGGATGTTGTTTTGGCCTGCCTGGTGACATCTTTCTTCTTCTTCGATGAGGTTTGACGGCAGTTGGCATCCAATATGTTGCATTACCACCACATACACCTTTGCTTGAAAATAATTAAAAGTAAACAAATACCCGACCACCTAACACTACACACACAAAAAAATATATACAATTCTAAAAATAAATGTAATTAAAATAACACCACCCTACTCCACTATTTAAATATATTTAGTCCTACTTCATGCCAACAACCTGAAAGGATGGGACATCCCCACTTAACACACCTTGTAACTCTTCTGATGTCAAGTCTCGCACACCCAAATACTTCTCTGCAGCTGCCACCACAACCTTTCTGATCCCCAGCCTCATGGGCACCCCTACAATTAACACATACCACTACTATCCCCAATGCTACACATTCCTTTGTCTCATGGCCTTCTGCACATGTCTCACACCTAAGAAACTCTCTCCTACACACTGCTGCCACATGCCCATAAGCTTGACACCTGTAACAATGTAAGGTATTTGGCACAAAAGCTCGTTCAGGATAACTTATATATCCTAACATCACTTTGTCAGGCAAAGACTCAACATCAACTCAAAAGAACAGACAATGACTTTTCTGTTTCACCACTCTCGCCACCTGGTCTGCGTTGCACCAAACGACGAGCATCACAAACACCGGGAATCTTCCCCTTCAGTTGGTCAACTTTAACATTTACTGCTACCCCAGTAATCACTCCTTTCAATGGCGCCCATTTATTGAGAGCGAAACAATTCACATTTCTTGCACCCATTCGTTTAATGCCGAGCGCCTTCTCCTTCTGACCAGCAGAAACACAAACAATTATCACAAGATTACTTCTGGTTACCCTCACCGATTCCACAGTACCCAACTCTGTTTCCGCCCACCCTGAAACCACAAAATGATCAGCCAAAAGGCAAGGGTCCACTTTTTCCACAGACTCATCTTTATCCTGACACTCGGTGCAATCCTCGCGCTCTGAGAACTTAGCCCTCATTCACTTCCATTTCTCCTCCTGTCTTCAGCTCACTCTGCTTACACTTTCTACCTTTATTCTTTAACAAACCATCTCCCTTTTTTCATCAATTTTTAACCGACTCAAGCTCACCATCTTCCTCCCTCTGTCTCGTAGACCTCCTCTGCCTCTCTTTTTCCCTCTTTTCCTCTTCTGTATTCCAAATATACGTCTCCTTATGATAATCCTGCACTTCTCCTGACACATCTTGTTCTTGATTTCTCAAGAGACGCCATTTAACCAGCTGTCACACTTTCCGTACAATCAGCACGAACCCCTCGGGATGTAGTGCTCAACAGTGCATCCCACTTATAATGCAGCTTCTTCGTCTTGATGTTATTCTTTATCAAAAGCTTTTCAATTTCAAACAAGCGCGCAATCCCCTTCCGACCCGTTTCCTGGTGACATCATCTGGCGCTAAGTTAGTTAAAAGACCAATAAGAAAGAGTTCCAAACCTCTCTGCCAATAACAGCTAGTTTAAAGTTTTTCCTTCCCACTCAGACCATTCGCAGACAGTCCTAGCAAAATTCATGCCTGAGAAATTGCCCTTTGATAAGCTCTTTTTTTAAATGTTTTTTTTTAACCATTTTAATTGAAAACAATCACAGTAAGGTACTTAAAGATGCACTATGCAGAAATCACTCTGTAATTTCCTGTTTGCAAAAATTCTAATAGTTCGCCTAATTTCAGTTTATGTAACAAAATAAGCAAGTATAGTGTAGAGAATCATTGTACTATCTAAACCGCAGTGAAATATATTTTCCATATATTTTCCAAATAGCACACACAGAACAGATCTACCGCTTCTTAGACTTGATTTCAATGAGAATGACAGATATATAACTCACATTTCAATGTGAATTTATTGGGATCGTCCAAAAAGTTACATATTGCAGCTTTAATTGTTACCCAGAAATGATTTGATATTGAGAAAAGAATGACTGCATTGGACCTTTAAGTCCTGGACATTGACCTGGTGTGTATTCATTACGCTGATTCTGTTGCAAAACATTTTGCTCTGTTTGCTTCCATTTGGTTCTTAAATGGTAGACAGTTTCCATTGCAATATGTAATCAATACACCCCTGGTCTGTGTTCAATAGGCACAAAATGGGGGAAAGTGTTGTGAAACCTGGGTTGCATTTAGTATGAAAAAAAACCCGGTGTGCAACGTTGAATTCAATAGAAACGGTACTGTACTGAACGACCAGTTGAAAAACGTGATTATGGTGGCCCAGACGGTAATTACCATATGGTGTTTTGCCCGAGTTTTGTGATTTCAGATGGTCATACCCATATTGATCCAGACCATGTGTCAAGGGATATTAATATCCAGTGTCAGTATCCTGTTGGTCTCATCACTGTCTGTCTCATCACTCCTCAGGTTGAATTACTCTCTGTCAGCATACCCCGACAAGGAAGAACTGATCTTGTTTGGGGGCAAATTATTCAACCTCAAAAAGGTAAGATTGATATACCTTGAACATCTTTATAACCCCCCCAAAAATTTGGGAACAAATCCTTGTCGACTTTGGATAAATAGGTTTTTAGTTGACAGTGGGTTTCTTTTCTTTCTTTCAGACTTACCTTTACAATGACCTGTTCTTCTATAACATAAAGAAGAACACCTGAGTGTAGTCAGACATCCCCAACCCTCCTCCATGACACTGTCCTCATCGGGTAACTATGTACCTCCTATAAACCTCAGTGCTTCCACTACATTCATTAAGCCGCGGCGTGCCGCCACTGGTAAATCGTTGCCGAATATACAGTGCCTTCGAAAAGTATTCAGATTCCTTGACTTTTTCCACGATTTGTTAGGTTACAGCCTTATTCTAAAATAGATTTTAAAAATATCCCTCATCAATCTACACACAATACCCCATAATGACAAAGCAAAAACAGGTTTGTAGACAGTTTTGAAAATGTATTTAAAAAAAAAAATGAAATATTACATTTACATACAGTACCAGTCAAAGGTTTGGACACACCTACTCATTCAAGGGTTTTTCTATATTTTTTATTATTTTCTACATTGTAGAATAATGGCGAAGACAACAAAACTACAAAATAACACATATGGAATCATGTAGTAACCAAAAAAGTGTTAACCAAATCAAAATCTATTTTTTATTTGAGATTCTTCAAAGTAGTCACCCTTTGCCTTGATGACAGCTTTGCACACTCTTGGAATTCCCTCAACCATCTTCATGAGGTAGTCACCTGGAATGCATTTCAATTGACAGGTGTGCCTTGTTAAAAGTTAATTTGTGGAATTTCTTTCCTTCTTAATGCGTTGAGCCAATTAGTTGTGTTGTGACAAGGTAGGGTTATTATACAACAGATAGCCCAATTTGGTTAAAGACCAAGTACATATTATGGCAAGAACAGCTCAAATAAGCAAAGATAAACAACAGTCCATAATACTTTAAGACATGAAGGTCAGTCAATCCGGAAAATTTCAAGAGATCCAATTTTTTTCACTACTTCGTGGCAACAGAGCTCTAGGCACGTCTCTCTCCATGCCAGGCACATCTCTCTCCATGCGCACCGACTCCCACACATTTGTGTGCATTCATTGTTTTCATGGTTTTAATTGTTTGCCAATGTTTATGAATTCCCCAGTATATAGCAAAAGTATCACCAGTAGTATATGTAGGCTACCGTTAATCATTGTCGTTTCCCCATTAATCTAGAATGTTTGGTTAAGGTCATTTCTGTTCATTAAATGTATTAATACTGCATACCATTCTCATTCTCTTAGTGGACCTTGTTTGGGGAGCTCACGAACGGCGCAATACTTGTGATAATGAAGTTGTGGTTTATTTAACTACCAGTTGTATTTACATTTCTTCATTGTCTTTCGTTTGGAGCACATGGTTTCTCTGTCTTGTCACTGATGTGTGAACGCTTGAGTGCGCAGAAATGTAGGCTGCCTGACCTGCGCACCAGGATTATGCTAATTATGTTCCCTATCACTATTAAGCTCTCCTATCACAGTGTAACTAGCTTCTTGACAAATCATATGCTTATTGCAAAGAAACGTTATTGGAATGGAACAAGCAGCAGCAATCTCGCATCACATCTTTTGCCACTGCAAAGCGCCTCTGTGACCCTGCCAGACCCGAGCAGTAAACACAGCTCATTATGGTTTCAATGAAGGGTTCTCAAATGGATCTTGTTTTTATTGACTGAATATATACTCAGGTGCCAGTTTATAAGGTACACCCATCTAGTACTAGGTCAGACCCCCCTTTGCCTCCAGAACAACCTGAATTCTTCGTGGCATGGATTCTACAAGGTGTGGCGTTCAAACGTTGCTCAATTGGTATCAAGGGACCTAATGTGTGCCGTGAAAACATTCCCCACATCATTACACCACCTTCATCAGCCTGTACCGTTGACACCAGGCAGGATGGGGCCATGGACTCATGCTGCTTACGCCAAATCCTGACTCTGCCTTCAGATGATCCAACAGCAACCGGGATTCGTCTGATCAGGCAACGTTTTTCCACTCCTCAATTGTCCAATGTTGGTGATCGCGTGCCCACTGGAGCCGCTTCTTCTTTTTTTTTAGCTGGAAGGAGTATAACCAGGTGTGGTCTTCTGCTGCAATAACCCATGCTTGACAAGGATGGACGAGTTGTGCGTTCCGAGGTGCCGTTCTGCACACCACTGTTGTAGTGTGCCCTTATTGGTCTGTTTGCGACCCGCCTGTTAGCTTGCGCAATTCTTGCCATTTTCGACCTCTCTCATCAATGAGCTGTTTTCGCCCACAGGTCAGGCCAAAATTAATGAATTGCCAAAATCTCGCACTATCCCTTTAAAATCAGAGTGACAAGTTACAATGTATATTTGTAGCATTGTCGCGAGCTTGCTCCTCATTTCCCTACAGTGCAGTGGCGCGAATTAGTTATATTTCAGATTGTGTCAACATAATTACATTTTCATGCATTTTGGAGTAGAATGCCTTTTTAAGTCGTTCCCCCCCCCAAAAAAACAAATGTCCCGGGGGGCATATCCCCCCCCCCCCCCCCCCCCCATCGCTGCTGAAAAAATCCTAGGGGAAACACTGAACCTCCAACCATCATCTCTACCTCCATCCTCTTACTCTACAGAGCTCACCATATCCCCCCATCCCCCGCCTTATGCCAGGAGCCTATTTATACCCTCTATAGTTACTTAGACAGCTCAGAACGTTGTTGGGGAGCTCACCATTTTTTCACACCTTTGTTCTACTTTTCTCTATTGTTGTGAACTGGTGGTGCAATGATTCCTCTCACTGCAGGTCTCTGTTGGCAGCCTGCCCATTGTTCTGTCATTCTCCCATTTGGACGCCAAGGGGCAGACTATGCTCTGATACAACTATGAAGAGATTTGAGAGATAGCATGGGTAGATGGTATCGATCTGATAACTATCTCGCCCTCTAACTCTCTGCATTTCTCTCTCTCTCCCTCCTGCAGGCTGTGGTAGTTCCCCAGGCAGGGGCAGCTGTCAGTGTTTGGGGGGGGGGGGGGGGGGGGGGGGGGGGGGCTTCTCCTGAAGTTGAGCAGTTCTAAGACCTCTGGATACTTCATCTTTTCACAAACACCTGGGAACAGATCAAGTGAGTGGCCAGGTGTCTTTGGGTGCCATGCTGTTACTGTAGTAGTAGACTGGGTTTGTGTTTGAGGTGCTACTACAGTAGGTGAACCTTGTCTGTGTCAGTGTGTGTCTGTAACCAAGGGTTCCAGGTGCCCCCTCTGGTAGGAGTGGCCATCGTATGGTCGTGAGTAAGAGACAGCTGCTGGTGTTTGGAGGTTTCCACAAAAGTGCCAGGTAAGGAGAGATGATGGGAGGAGCTATTGTTTCAGGTAATGACAGGTGATAGGAGGACTAATTGTAATTGTAGGAAATAAGAGGAGAGAAAATAGTTCTTGAGAGTTTATGGCTGAGGCAAAAATACCATTTCACAATATTTTTTAGAAGCTTTCGGCCTGCCGCTGTTATTGAAATATGGAAAATGTATGATAGTCTGACGGTATGAAATCTAGATTACTAGATTACACTTCTGTTAGTCAATTTATTTTCCTGCAGGGGTTTTATCTACTACAACGACATGCACAGCTTCAGTCTGGACTCCTTCACCTTTAGTCGCCTCTTCCCCTCTGGCACCCCCCTCTCCCCTCACTCTGCCTGCCAGATTACATCTGTCCCTGATGGCTCCGGGGTCATCATCTACGGCGGTTACTCCAAAGTGGTGTGTGTGTGTTTGTGCATGTGTGTGTGTGCGCAAGAGGGTCTTAAGTCTGTGCATGTTAATTTAAGCAATATGATATTGAGAGATATGCAACGTGTCTTTGAATGGCTTCCGTCTGGACACTCTACTATAAAGGCCTGATTGGTGGAGTGCTGCAGAGATGGTTGTCCTTCGGGAGGGTTCTCCCATCTCCCAGAGGAACTCTGGAGCTCTGTCAGAGTGACCATCTGACCTCCCTGACCAAGGCCCTTCTCCCCTGATTGCTCAGTTTGGCCGGGCGACCAGCTCTAGGAAGAGTCTTGGTGGTTCCAAACTTCTTCCATTTAAGAATGATGGAGGCCACTGTGTTCTTGGGGACCTTCAATGCTGCAGACATTTTTTGGTACCCTTCCCCAGATCTGTGCCTCGACACAATCCTGTCTCAGAGCTCTACGGACAATTCCTTCCACCTCATGGCTTGGTTTTTGCTTGACATGCACTGTCAACTGTGGGACCTTATATCGACATGTGTGTGCTTTTCCAAATCATGTTCAATCACTTGAATTTACCACAGGTGGACTCAGCTCAAGTTGTAGAAACATTTCAAGGATGATCAATGGAAACTGGATGCACCTGAGCCAGTGGCAATTTTAGCATGTAAATCTTGGTGGGGCAAACTCCCCAATTTTTTTTTATATGCATGCCAGCAAAGCCACAACACAACATAACACTAAACAATACATTAATTGCATATACATTAAACAATTAAACAATATATATGCACTAAACAATACATTATAACGACAACAAGCGGTGCCCACAAATTGTTAGGGCCTACATAAAGCTGTCCCAACAGAGGAGCTTTCTTTTCAGCACCACGGAGTGAATCCTTACCACCACTACACCTGACTATCAGCAGAGCCTTGTCTGGCAGCGAAACAGTTCATTCAGCCTCATTTACTGCCTTTTTAAAAAACATAGCTGATATGGCTGGCATAACATACCATATCTTCCTAGCATATTACATAATTTATGCAGCAGCATATAAGACATTTTTGGACTCAACTTGTTGTGTGCGGCGGTCCCTCTTTGGCAAATTTTGTCATCAAAGAATTTTTTTTACAATTCTGAGTTGGTTGACCTTTCAAAACATATTTTCCCAGTCTGACTTCCCAGTTGCAATGCTAGCAGTTAGCCACTGTCACGATTCCTTCCAAACAAGTTTATTGTTGCAAAAACCTAAGAAAAAAGTTTGTGTTCTGTCAAGTAAATATAGATTCCCTATTGAGAAACAATATAGAATTACATGAAAATGGTTTTGAAAATGCAAAAAAATAGAACTATTGAAGAATGAAGCAGGTGTTAAACCTGGGCTTTGCTACACAGAAAACAGCAGTTGACTACTCCATTGTCAACACTTTAATCAAATCAGTAGGCCTATATACATGTATTTAATAATACCATATAAGTATCATGACATTAGCTTTTATAACCGTCAATCTGTTTTCTTTGATCATATTTTGGACCAAAATGAGTCTCTCTCTCCACTACCTATTGTTCCTGCAGTGAGGATTCAAAAATAGGCTCACCACTTTATTTTAAGAATGTGAAATGTCAATAATAGTGATTTATTTGAGCTTTTAATTCTTTCATCACATTCCCAGTGGGTCAGAAGTTTACATACACTCAATTAGTATTTGGTAGCATTGCCTTTAAATTGTTTAACTTGGGTCAAATGTTTCGGGTAGCTTTCCACAAGTTTCTCACGATAAATTGTGTGAATTTTGGCCCATTCCTGCTGACAGAGCTGGTGTAACTGAGTCAGGTTTGTAGGCTTCCTTGCTCGCACACGCTTTTTCAGTTCTGCGCACAAATGTTCTATAGGATTGAGGTCAGGGCTTTGTGATGGCCTCTCCAATACCTTGACTTTGTTGTCCTTAAGCCATTTTTGCCACAACTTTGGAAGTATGCCAAGAGTGTGCAAAGCTGTCATCAAGGCAAAGAGTGGCTACTTTGAAGAATCTAAAATATATTTTGTTTTGTTTTACACTTATTTGGTTGCTACACGATTCCATATGTGTGATTTCTTAGTTTTGATGGATTCACTATTATTCTACAATGTAGAAAATAGTGAAAATAAAGAAAAACCCTTGAATAATTAGGTGTGTCCAAACTTTTGACTGGTACTGTATATATTTTTTGGGGGGGAACAAATTTAACCCCTTGTTTACAGATTTCACATGACTAGGAATACAGATATGCATCAGTTGGTCACAGCCTTAAAAAAAAGGTAGGGGCGTGGATCAAAAAACCAGTCCGTATCTGGTGTGACCACCATTTGCCTCATGCAGAGTGACATCTTCACATAGTTGATCAGGCTATTGATTGTGGCCTGTGGAATGTTGTTCCACTCCTCTTTAATGGCTGTGCAGAGTTTCTGGATATTGGTGGGAACTGGGACACTGTCGTACACGTGATCCAGAGCATCCCACACATGCTCAATGGGTGACATGTCTGAGTATGCAGGCCATGGAAGAACTGGGACATTTTCAGCTTCCAGGAATTCCAGGAGTTATGCACAGATCCTTGCGACATGGGGTCATACATTATCATGCTGAAACATGAGGTGATGGCGGCGGATGAATGGCACGACAGTGGGCCTGAGGATGTCGTCACAGATTCTGAAATTAAATTTGCCATCGATAAAATGCAATTGTGTTCATTGTCCGTAGCATATGCCTGCCCATCCCAAAACCCACCGCCACAATGGGGCACTTTGTTCACAACATTGACATCAGCAAACCGCTCACCCACACAACACCATACAAGCTATCTGCCCGGTACAGTTGAAACCGGTATTCATCCGTAAAGGGCACACTTCTCTAGCGTGCCAGAGGCCATCGAAGGTAAGCATTTTCCCACTGAAGTCGGTTACGAAGCCGAACTGCAGTCAGGTCAAGTCCCTGGTGAGGTCAACGAGCACGTAGATGAGCTTCCCTGAGACGGTTTCTGACAGTTTGTACAGAAATTATTCAGTTGTGAAAACCCACAGGTTCATCAGCTGTCCGGGTGGCTGGTCTCAGACCATCCCGCCAGTGAAGAAGCCAGATGTGGAGATCCTGGGCTGGCGTGGTAACACGTGGTCTGCGGGTGTGAGGACATACTGCCAAATTCTCTAAAACAACATTGGAGGCGGCTTATGGTAGAGAAATTAATATTCTATTATCTGGAAACAGCTCTGGTGGACATTCCTGCAGTTAGCATGCCAATTCCACGCTTCCTCAACTTGAGACATATGTGGCATTGTGTTGTGTGACAAAACTGCACATTTTAGAGTGGCCTTTTGTCCCCAGCACAAGGTGCACCTGTGTAATGATCATGCTATTTAATCAGCTTCTTGATATGCCACACCTGTCAAGTGCATGGATTATCTAGGCAAAGGAAAACTTCTCACTAATAGGGATTTAAACACATTTGTGCACAAAATGTGAGAGAATTAAGCATTTTGTGCACATGTAAAATTATATTTTACTTCAGCTTATGAAGCACTTTACATGTTGTGTTTATATTTTTGTTCTGTGTTATCTTCAGAAATTAGATCATGCTTCTGTTGCCAGTTTTTTAGTGTTTGTTTAATAGGCTACTGATTCCATGTGCTCCAAGCTTCACGCAACCACAACATATATTTCCGATAAAGCAATTTCACGAATTAAACTTTGAAAGTTCTTTGCCATGCTGTAATAGTTAAAATAAATGTTTTGTTAGAACAGATAGGGATTTTTTAATAATAATGTATTTATTTATTATCGATTTAGCCTTTAAGTAGGCCTACAATCAAGCAGTTTACTTTGAAAATGATATAACAATGGGAGTCTTGAATAATTAAACAATAAATAAACCGCAACATGTCAGCAATTGCATTTCATGAATGAAAATGTTTTTAACTTTAGCTTTAATTAATTAATATTTTTCGTAAGAACATATCTGGGATTTCTTATTTACACTTCCAAACAGTCAGAAAACAAACTAACACCTGTTTGGCCATGGCACACATACAATCGCTTTTCCTGTGCAGTGCTATTTTTGTATTGTATAGTGTTCAGGCGCCCCACTTTAAGCTTTTCGAACACAGTAAAAGTCCAGGAAAACTGCCTATGGCGTAGCTTTTGCTTCATACTCGCCTGCTTTGTATTCTAGGGACTGGATCGAGTAGACTGGATCGTGGTTTTATGGACCTGCTTTCAATTGTTTTTCCTGACCATGCTAGCTATATTTGTATGTGCTGCATACAGACATGTTGTTCTTTATTTGACCTTTGAACATGTTTTAAAACCCAAATGTAATGCAGATGTCACTTAAATATGAATAATTGTTAATATTTATCGAATCATTTTTGATACATGAATGAATACATGTTATTGACACTTTTCTACTATTATGTAGAGGACTTTTATTTTGAAAAGGTCTACCCGGAAGTGATTGGTTTTGCTGACAATACACATCTACTTTCCACCTTGTACAGTCAAAAACGTGATATACTTGTGTTTTATGTATATTTCCACACTATGAGGTTGAAAAATGATGATAATGGCCTTTTAATGTAAGAGCTGTTTGATAATAAATATCAGCCTGTTTTGATGGGATGTTGTTTTGGCCTGCCTGGTGACATCTTTCTTCTTCTTCGATGAGGTTTGACGGCAGTTGGCATCCAATATGTTGCATTACCACCACATACACCTTTGCTTGAAAATAATTAAAAGTAAACAAATACCCGACCACCTAACACTACACACACAAAAAAATATATACAATTCTAAAAATAAATGTAATTAAAATAACACCACCCTACTCCACTATTTAAATATATTTAGTCCTACTTCATGCCAACAACCTGAAAGGATGGGACATCCCCACTTAACACACCTTTTAACTCTTCTGATGTCAAGTCTCGCACACCCAAATACTTCTCTGCAGTTGCCACCACAACCTTTCTGATCCCCAGCCTCATGGGCACCCCTACAATTAACACATACCACTACTATCCCCAATGCTACACATTCCTTTGTCTCATGGCCTTCTGCACATGTCTCACACCTAAGAAACTCTCTCCTACACACTGCTGCCACATGCCCATAAGCTTGACACCTGTAACAATGTAAGGTATTTGGCACAAAAGCTCGTTCAGGATAACTTATATATCCTAACATCACTTTGTCAGGCAAAGACTCAACATCAACTCAAAAGAACAGACAATGACTTTTCTGTTTCACCACTCTCGCCACCTGGTCTGCGTTGCACCAAACGACGAGCATCACAAACACCGGGAATCTTCCCCTTCAGTTGGTCAACTTTAACATTTACTGCTACCCCAGTAATCACTCCTTTCAATGGCGCCCATTTATTGAGAGCGAAACAATTCACATTTCTTGCACCCATTCGTTTAATGCCGAGCGCCTTCTCCTTCTGACCAGCAGAAACACAAACAATTATCACAAGATTACTTCTGGTTACCCTCACCGATTCCACAGTACCCAACTCTGTTTCCGCCCACCCTGAAACCACAAAATGATCAGCCAAAAGGCAAGGGTCCACTTTTTCCACAGACTCATCTTTATCCTGACACTCGGTGCAATCCTCGCGCTCTGAGAACTTAGCCCTCATTCACTTCCATTTCTCCTCCTGTCTTCAGCTCACTCTGCTTACACTTTCTACCTTTATTCTTTAACAAACCATCTCCCTTTTTTCATCAATTTTTAACCGACTCAAGCTCACCATCTTCCTCCCTCTGTCTCGTAGACCTCCTCTGCCTCTCTTTTTCCCTCTTTTCCTCTTCTGTATTCCAAATATACGTCTCCTTATGATAATCCTGCACTTCTCCTGACACATCTTGTTCTTGATTTCTCAAGAGACGCCATTTAACCAGCTGTCACACTTTCCGTACAATCAGCACGAACCCCTCGGGATGTAGTGCTCAACAGTGCATCCCACTTATAATGCAGCTTCTTCGTCTTGATGTTATTCTTTATCAAAAGCTTTTCAATTTCAAACAAGCGCGCAATCCCCTTCCGACCCGTTTCCTGGTGACATCATCTGGCGCTAAGTTAGTTAAAAGACCAATAAGAAAGAGTTCCAAACCTCTCTGCCAATAACAGCTAGTTTAAAGTTTTTCCTTCCCACTCAGACCATTCGCAGACAGTCCTAGCAAAATTCATGCCTGAGAAATTGCCCTTTGATAAGCTCTTTTTTTAAATGTTTTTTTTTAACCATTTTAATTGAAAACAATCACAGTAAGGTACTTAAAGATGCACTATGCAGAAATCACTCTGTAATTTCCTGTTTGCAAAAATTCTAATAGTTCGCCTAATTTCAGTTTATGTAACAAAATAAGCAAGTATAGTGTAGAGAATCATTGTACTATCTAAACCGCAGTGAAATATATTTTCCATATATTTTCCAAATAGCACACACAGAACAGATCTACCGCTTCTTAGACTTGATTTCAATGAGAATGACAGATATATAACTCACATTTCAATGTGAATTTATTGGGATCGTCCAAAAAGTTACATATTGCAGCTTTAATTGTTACCCAGAAATGATTTGATATTGAGAAAAGAATGACTGCATTGGACCTTTAAGTCCTGGACATTGACCTGGTGTGTATTCATTACGCTGATTCTGTTGCAAAACATTTTGCTCTGTTTGCTTCCATTTGGTTCTTAAATGGTAGACAGTTTCCATTGCAATATGTAATCAATACACCCCTGGTCTGTGTTCAATAGGCACAAAATGGGGGAAAGTGTTGTGAAACCTGGGTTGCATTTAGTATGAAAAAAAACCCGGTGTGCAACGTTGAATTCAATAGAAACGGTACTGTACTGAACGACCAGTTGAAAAACGTGATTATGGTGGCCCAGACGGTAATTACCATATGGTGTTTTGCCCGAGTTTTGTGATTTCAGATGGTCATACCCATATTGATCCAGACCATGTGTCAAGGGATATTAATATCCAGTGTCAGTATCCTGTTGGTCTCATCACTGTCTGTCTCATCACTCCTCAGGTTGAATTACTCTCTGTCAGCATACCCCGACAAGGAAGAACTGATCTTGTTTGGGGGCAAATTATTCAACCTCAAAAAGGTAAGATTGATATACCTTGAACATCTTTATAACCCCCCCAAAAATTTGGGAACAAATCCTTGTCGACTTTGGATGAATAGGTTTTTAGTTGACAGTGGGTTTCTTTTCTTTCTTTCAGACTTACCTTTACAATGACCTGTTCTTCTATAACATAAAGAAGAACACCTGAGTGTAGTCAGACATCCCCAACCCTCCTCCATGACACTGTCCTCATCGGGTAACTATGTACCTCCTATAAACCTCAGTGCTTCCACCACATTCATTAAGCCGCGGCGTGCCGCCACTGGTAAATCGTTGCCGAATATACAGTGCCTTCGAAAAGTATTCAGATTCCTTGACTTTTTCCACGATTTGTTAGGTTACAGCCTTATTCTAAAATAGATTTTAAAAATATCCCTCATCAATCTACACACAATACCCCATAATGACAAAGCAAAAACAGGTTTGTAGACAGTTTTGAAAATGTATTTAAAAAAAAATGAAATATTACATTTACATACAGTACCAGTCAAAGGTTTGGACACACCTACTCATTCAAGGGTTTTTCTATATTTTTTATTATTTTCTACATTGTAGAATAATGGCGAAGACAACAAAACTACAAAATAACACATATGGAATCATGTAGTAACCAAAAAAGTGTTAACCAAATCAAAATCTATTTTATATTTGAGATTCTTCAAAGTAGTCACCCTTTGCCTTGATGACAGCTTTGCACACTCTTGGAATTCCCTCAACCATCTTCATGAGGTAGTCACCTGGAATGCATTTCAATTGACAGGTGTGCCTTGTTAAAAGTTAATTTGTGGAATTTCTTTCCTTCTTAATGCGTTGAGCCAATTAGTTGTGTTGTGACAAGGTAGGGTTATTATACAACAGATAGCCCAATTTGGTTAAAGACCAAGTACATATTATGGCAAGAACAGCTCAAATAAGCAAAGATAAACAACAGTCCATAATACTTTAAGACATGAAGGTCAGTCAATCCGGAAAATTTCAAGAGATCCAATTTTTTTCACTACTTCGTGGCAACAGAGCTCTAGGCACGTCTCTCTCCATGCCAGGCACATCTCTCTCCATGCGCACCGACTCCCACACATTTGTGTGCATTCATTGTTTTCATGGTTTTAATTGTTTGCCAATGTTTATGAATTCCCCAGTATATAGCAAAAGTATCACCAGTAGTATATGTAGGCTACCGTTAATCATTGTCGTTTCCCCATTAATCTAGAATGTTTGGTTAAGGTCATTTCTGTTCATTAAATGTATTAATACTGCATACCATTCTCATTCTCTTAGTGGACCTTGTTTGGGGAGCTCACGAACGGCGCAATACTTGTGATAATGAAGTTGTGGTTTATTTAACTACCAGTTGTATTTACATTTCTTCATTGTCTTTCGTTTGGAGCACATGGTTTCTCTGTCTTGTCACTGATGTGTGAACGCTTGAGTGCGCAGAAATGTAGGCTGCCTGACCTGCGCACCAGGATTATGCTAATTATGTTCCCTATCACTATTAAGCTCTCCTATCACAGTGTAACTAGCTTCTTGACAAATCATATGCTTATTGCAAAGAAACGTTATTGGAATGGAACAAGCAGCAGCAATCTCGCATCACATCTTTTGCCACTGCAAAGCGCCTCTGTGACCCTGCCAGACCCGAGCAGTAAACACAGCTCATTATGGTTTCAATGAAGGGTTCTCAAATGGATCTTGTTTTTATTGACTGAATATATACTCAGGTGCCAGTTTATAAGGTACACCCATCTAGTACTAGGTCAGACCCCCCTTTGCCTCCAGAACAACCTGAATTCTTCGTGGCATGGATTCTACAAGGTGTGGCGTTCAAACGTTGCTCAATTGGTATCAAGGGACCTAATGTGTGCCGTGAAAACATTCCCCACATCATTACACCACCTTCATCAGCCTGTACCGTTGACACCAGGCAGGATGGGGCCATGGACTCATGCTGCTTACGCCAAATCCTGACTCTGCCTTCAGATGATCCAACAGCAACCGGGATTCGTCTGATCAGGCAACGTTTTTCCACTCCTCAATTGTCCAATGTTGGTGATCGCGTGCCCACTGGAGCCGCTTCTTCTTTTTTTTTAGCTGGAAGGAGTATAACCAGGTGTGGTCTTCTGCTGCAATAACCCATGCTTGACAAGGATGGACGAGTTGTGCGTTCCGAGGTGCCGTTCTGCACACCACTGTTGTAGTGTGCCCTTATTGGTCTGTTTGCGACCCGCCTGTTAGCTTGCGCAATTCTTGCCATTTTCGACCTCTCTCATCAATGAGCTGTTTTCGCCCACAGGTCAGGCCAAAATTAATGAATTGCCAAAATCTCGCACTATCCCTTTAAAATCAGAGTGACAAGTTACAATGTATATTTGTAGCATTGTCGCGAGCTTGCTCCTCATTTCCCTACAGTGCAGTGGCGCGAATTAGTTATATTTCAGATTGTGTCAACATAATTACATTTTCATGCATTTTGGAGTAGAATGCCTTTTTAAGTCGTTCCCCCCCCCAAAAAAACAAATGTCCCGGGGGGCATATCCCCCCCCCCCCCCCCCCCCCCCCCATCGCTGCTGAAAAAATCCTAGGGGAAACACTGAACCTCCAACCATCATCTCTACCTCCATCCTCTTACTCTACAGAGCTCACCATATCCCCCCATCCCCCGCCTTATGCCAGGAGCCTATTTATACCCTCTATAGTTACTTAGACAGCTCAGAACGTTGTTGGGGAGCTCACCATTTTTTCACACCTTTGTTCTACTTTTCTCTATTGTTGTGAACTGGTGGTGCAATGATTCCTCTCACTGCAGGTCTCTGTTGGCAGCCTGCCCATTGTTCTGTCATTCTCCCATTTGGACGCCAAGGGGCAGACTATGCTCTGATACAACTATGAAGAGATTTGAGAGATAGCCAGGGTAGATGGTATCGATCTGATAACTATCTCGCCCTCTAACTCTCTGCATTTCTCTCTCTCTCCCTCCTGCAGGCTGTGGTAGTTCCCCAGGCAGGGGCAGCTGTCAGTGTTTGGGGGGGGGGGGGGGGGGGGGGGGGGGTGGCTTCTCCTGAAGTTGAGCAGTTCTAAGACCTCTGGATGCTTCATCTTTTCACAAACACCTGGGAACAGATCAAGTGAGTGGCCAGGTGTCTTTGGGTGCCATGCTGTTACTGTAGTAGTAGACTGGGTTTGTGTTTGAGGTGCTACTACAGTAGGTGAACCTTGTCTGTGTCAGTGTGTGTCTGTAACCAAGGGTTCCAGGTGCCCCCTCTGGTAGGAGTGGCCATCGTATGGTCGTGAGTAAGAGACAGCTGCTGGTGTTTGGAGGTTTCCACAAAAGTGCCAGGTAAGGAGAGATGATGGGAGGAGCTATTGTTTCAGGTAATGACAGGTGATAGGAGGACTAATTGTAATTGTAGGAAATAAGAGGAGAGAAAATAGTTCTTGAGAGTTTATGGCTGAGGCAAAAATACCATTTCACAATATTTTTTAGAAGCTTTCGGCCTGCCGCTGTTATTGAAATATGGAAAATGTATGATAGTCTGACGGTATGAAATCTAGATTACTAGATTACACTTCTGTTAGTCAATTTATTTTCCTGCAGGGGTTTTATCTACTACAACGACATGCACAGCTTCAGTCTGGACTCCTTCACCTTTAGTCGCCTCTTCCCCTCTGGCACCCCCCTCTCCCCTCACTCTGCCTGCCAGATTACATCTGTCCCTGATGGCTCCGGGGTCATCATCTACGGCGGTTACTCCAAAGTGGTGTGTGTGTGTTTGTGCATGTGTGTGTGTGCGCAAGAGGGTCTTAAGTCTGTGCATGTTAATTTAAGCAATATGATATTGAGAGATATGCAACGTGTCTTTGAATGGCTTCCGTCTGGACACTCTACTATAAAGGCCTGATTGGTGGAGTGCTGCAGAGATGGTTGTCCTTCGGGAGGGTTCTCCCATCTCCCAGAGGAACTCTGGAGCTCTGTCAGAGTGACCATCTGACCTCCCTGACCAAGGCCCTTCTCCCCTGATTGCTCAGTTTGGCCGGGCGACCAGCTCTAGGAAGAGTCTTGGTGGTTCCAAACTTCTTCCATTTAAGAATGATGGAGGCCACTGTGTTCTTGGGGACCTTCAATGCTGCAGACATTTTTTGGTACCCTTCCCCAGATCTGTGCCTCGACACAATCCTGTCTCAGAGCTCTACGGACAATTCCTTCCACCTCATGGCTTGGTTTTTGCTTGACATGCACTGTCAACTGTGGGACCTTATATCGACATGTGTGTGCTTTTCCAAATCATGTTCAATCACTTGAATTTACCACAGGTGGACTCAGCTCAAGTTGTAGAAACATTTCAAGGATGATCAATGGAAACTGGATGCACCTGAGCCAGTGGCAATTTTAGCATGTAAATCTTGGTGGGGCAAACTCCCCAATTTTTTTTTATATGCATGCCAGCAAAGCCACAACACAACATAACACTAAACAATACATTAATTGCATATACATTAAACAATTAAACAATATATATGCACTAAACAATACATTATAACGACAACAAGCGGTGCCCACAAATTGTTAGGGCCTACATAAAGCTGTCCCAACAGAGGAGCTTTCTTTTCAGCACCACGGAGTGAATCCTTACCACCACTACACCTGACTATCAGCAGAGCCTTGTCTGGCAGCGAAACAGTTCATTCAGCCTCATTTACTGCCTTTTTAAAAAACATAGCTGATATGGCTGGCATAACATACCATATCTTCCTAGCATATTACATAATTTATGCAGCAGCATATAAGACATTTTTGGACTCAACTTGTTGTGTGCGGCGGTCCCTCTTTGGCAAATTTTGTCATCAAAGAATTTTTTTTACAATTCTGAGTTGGTTGACCTTTCAAAACATATTTTCCCAGTCTGACTTCCCAGTTGCAATGCTAGCAGTTAGCCACTGTCACGATTCCTTCCAAACAAGTTTATTGTTGCAAAAACCTAAGAAAAAAGTTTGTGTTCTGTCAAGTAAATATAGATTCCCTATTGAGAAACAATATAGAATTACATGAAAATGGTTTTGAAAATGCAAAAAAATAGAACTATTGAAGAATGAAGCAGGTGTTAAACCTGGGCTTTGCTACACAGAAAACAGCAGTTGACTACTCCATTGTCAACACTTTAATCAAATCAGTAGGCCTATATACATGTATTTAATAATACCATATAAGTATCATGACATTAGCTTTTATAACCGTCAATCTGTTTTCTTTGATCATATTTTGGACCAAAATGAGTCTCTCTCTCCACTACCTATTGTTCCTGCAGTGAGGATTCAAAAATAGGCTCACCACTTTATTTTAAGAATGTGAAATGTCAATAATAGTGATTTATTTGAGCTTTTAATTCTTTCATCACATTCCCAGTGGGTCAGAAGTTTACATACACTCAATTAGTATTTGGTAGCATTGCCTTTAAATTGTTTAACTTGGGTCAAATGTTTCGGGTAGCTTTCCACAAGTTTCTCACGATAAATTGTGTGAATTTTGGCCCATTCCTGCTGACAGAGCTGGTGTAACTGAGTCAGGTTTGTAGGCTTCCTTGCTCGCACACGCTTTTTCAGTTCTGCGCACAAATGTTCTATAGGATTGAGGTCAGGGCTTTGTGATGGCCTCTCCAATACCTTGACTTTGTTGTCCTTAAGCCATTTTTGCCACAACTTTGGAAGTATGCCAAGAGTGTGCAAAGCTGTCATCAAGGCAAAGAGTGGCTACTTTGAAGAATCTAAAATATATTTTGTTTTGTTTTACACTTATTTGGTTGCTACACGATTCCATATGTGTGATTTCTTAGTTTTGATGGATTCACTATTATTCTACAATGTAGAAAATAGTGAAAATAAAGAAAAACCCTTGAATAATTAGGTGTGTCCAAACTTTTGACTGGTACTGTATATATTTTTTGGGGGGGAACAAATTTAACCCCTTGTTTACAGATTTCACATGACTAGGAATACAGATATGCATCAGTTGGTCACAGCCTTAAAAAAAAGGTAGGGGCGTGGATCAAAAAACCAGTCCGTATCTGGTGTGACCACCATTTGCCTCATGCAGAGTGACATCTTCACATAGTTGATCAGGCTATTGATTGTGGCCTGTGGAATGTTGTTCCACTCCTCTTTAATGGCTGTGCAGAGTTTCTGGATATTGGTGGGAACTGGGACACTGTCGTACACGTGATCCAGAGCATCCCACACATGCTCAATGGGTGACATGTCTGAGTATGCAGGCCATGGAAGAACTGGGACATTTTCAGCTTCCAGGAATTCCAGGAGTTATGCACAGATCCTTGCGACATGGGGTCATACATTATCATGCTGAAACATGAGGTGATGGCGGCGGATGAATGGCACGACAGTGGGCCTGAGGATGTCGTCACAGATTCTGAAATTAAATTTGCCATCGATAAAATGCAATTGTGTTCATTGTCCGTAGCATATGCCTGCCCATCCCAAAACCCACCGCCACAATGGGGCACTTTGTTCACAACATTGACATCAGCAAACCGCTCACCCACACAACACCATACAAGCTATCTGCCCGGTACAGTTGAAACCGGTATTCATCCGTAAAGGGCACACTTCTCTAGCGTGCCAGAGGCCATCGAAGGTAAGCATTTTCCCACTGAAGTCGGTTACGAAGCCGAACTGCAGTCAGGTCAAGTCCCTGGTGAGGTCAACGAGCACGTAGATGAGCTTCCCTGAGACGGTTTCTGACAGTTTGTACAGAAATTATTCAGTTGTGAAAACCCACAGGTTCATCAGCTGTCCGGGTGGCTGGTCTCAGACCATCCCGCCAGTGAAGAAGCCAGATGTGGAGATCCTGGGCTGGCGTGGTAACACGTGGTCTGCGGGTGTGAGGACATACTGCCAAATTCTCTAAAACAACATTGGAGGCGGCTTATGGTAGAGAAATTAATATTCTATTATCTGGAAACAGCTCTGGTGGACATTCCTGCAGTTAGCATGCCAATTCCACGCTTCCTCAACTTGAGACATATGTGGCATTGTGTTGTGTGACAAAACTGCACATTTTAGAGTGGCCTTTTGTCCCCAGCACAAGGTGCACCTGTGTAATGATCATGCTATTTAATCAGCTTCTTGATATGCCACACCTGTCAAGTGCATGGATTATCTAGGCAAAGGAAAACTTCTCACTAATAGGGATTTAAACACATTTGTGCACAAAATGTGAGAGAATTAAGCATTTTGTGCACATGTAAAATTATATTTTACTTCAGCTTATGAAGCACTTTACATGTTGTGTTTATATTTTTGTTCTGTGTTATCTTCAGAAATTAGATCATGCTTCTGTTGCCAGTTTTTTAGTGTTTGTTTAATAGGCTACTGATTCCATGTGCTCCAAGCTTCACGCAACCACAACATATATTTCCGATAAAGCAATTTCACGAATTAAACTTTGAAAGTTCTTTGCCATGCTGTAATAGTTAAAATAAATGTTTTGTTAGAACAGATAGGGATTTTTTAATAATAATGTATTTATTTATTATCGATTTAGCCTTTAAGTAGGCCTACAATCAAGCAGTTTACTTTGAAAATGATATAACAATGGGAGTCTTGAATAATTAAACAATAAATAAACCGCAACATGTCAGCAATTGCATTTCATGAATGAAAATGTTTTTAACTTTAGCTTTAATTAATTAATATTTTTCGTAAGAACATATCTGGGATTTCTTATTTACACTTCCAAACAGTCAGAAAACAAACTAACACCTGTTTGGCCATGGCACACATACAATCGCTTTTCCTGTGCAGTGCTATTTTTGTATTGTATAGTGTTCAGGCGCCCCACTTTAAGCTTTTCGAACACAGTAAAAGTCCAGGAAAACTGCCTATGGCGTAGCTTTTGCTTCATACTCGCCTGCTTTGTATTCTAGGGACTGGATCGAGTAGACTGGATCGTGGTTTTATGGACCTGCTTTCAATTGTTTTTCCTGACCATGCTAGCTATATTTGTATGTGCTGCATACAGACATGTTGTTCTTTATTTGACCTTTGAACATGTTTTAAAACCCAAATGTAATGCAGATGTCACTTAAATATGAATAATTGTTAATATTTATCGAATCATTTTTGATACATGAATGAATACATGTTATTGACACTTTTCTACTATTATGTAGAGGACTTTTATTTTGAAAAGGTCTACCCGGAAGTGATTGGTTTTGCTGACAATACACATCTACTTTCCACCTTGTACAGTCAAAAACGTGATATACTTGTGTTTTATGTATATTTCCACACTATGAGGTTGAAAAATGATGATAATGGCCTTTTAATGTAAGAGCTGTTTGATAATAAATATCAGCCTGTTTTGATGGGATGTTGTTTTGGCCTGCCTGGTGACATCTTTCTTCTTCTTCGATGAGGTTTGACGGCAGTTGGCATCCAATATGTTGCATTACCACCACATACACCTTTGCTTGAAAATAATTAAAAGTAAACAAATACCCGACCACCTAACACTACACACACAAAAAAATATATACAATTCTAAAAATAAATGTAATTAAAATAACACCACCCTACTCCACTATTTAAATATATTTAGTCCTACTTCATGCCAACAACCTGAAAGGATGGGACATCCCCACTTAACACACCTTTTAACTCTTCTGATGTCAAGTCTCGCACACCCAAATACTTCTCTGCAGTTGCCACCACAACCTTTCTGATCCCCAGCCTCATGGGCACCCCTACAATTAACACATACCACTACTATCCCCAATGCTACACATTCCTTTGTCTCATGGCCTTCTGCACATGTCTCACACCTAAGAAACTCTCTCCTACACACTGCTGCCACATGCCCATAAGCTTGACACCTGTAACAATGTAAGGTATTTGGCACAAAAGCTCGTTCAGGATAACTTATATATCCTAACATCACTTTGTCAGGCAAAGACTCAACATCAACTCAAAAGAACAGACAATGACTTTTCTGTTTCACCACTCTCGCCACCTGGTCTGCGTTGCACCAAACGACGAGCATCACAAACACCGGGAATCTTCCCCTTCAGTTGGTCAACTTTAACATTTACTGCTACCCCAGTAATCACTCCTTTCAATGGCGCCCATTTATTGAGAGCGAAACAATTCACATTTCTTGCACCCATTCGTTTAATGCCGAGCGCCTTCTCCTTCTGACCAGCAGAAACACAAACAATTATCACAAGATTACTTCTGGTTACCCTCACCGATTCCACAGTACCCAACTCTGTTTCCGCCCACCCTGAAACCACAAAATGATCAGCCAAAAGGCAAGGGTCCACTTTTTCCACAGACTCATCTTTATCCTGACACTCGGTGCAATCCTCGCGCTCTGAGAACTTAGCCCTCATTCACTTCCATTTCTCCTCCTGTCTTCAGCTCACTCTGCTTACACTTTCTACCTTTATTCTTTAACAAACCATCTCCCTTTTTTCATCAATTTTTAACCGACTCAAGCTCACCATCTTCCTCCCTCTGTCTCGTAGACCTCCTCTGCCTCTCTTTTTCCCTCTTTTCCTCTTCTGTATTCCAAATATACGTCTCCTTATGATAATCCTGCACTTCTCCTGACACATCTTGTTCTTGATTTCTCAAGAGACGCCATTTAACCAGCTGTCACACTTTCCGTACAATCAGCACGAACCCCTCGGGATGTAGTGCTCAACAGTGCATCCCACTTATAATGCAGCTTCTTCGTCTTGATGTTATTCTTTATCAAAAGCTTTTCAATTTCAAACAAGCGCGCAATCCCCTTCCGACCCGTTTCCTGGTGACATCATCTGGCGCTAAGTTAGTTAAAAGACCAATAAGAAAGAGTTCCAAACCTCTCTGCCAATAACAGCTAGTTTAAAGTTTTTCCTTCCCACTCAGACCATTCGCAGACAGTCCTAGCAAAATTCATGCCTGAGAAATTGCCCTTTGATAAGCTCTTTTTTTAAATGTTTTTTTTTAACCATTTTAATTGAAAACAATCACAGTAAGGTACTTAAAGATGCACTATGCAGAAATCACTCTGTAATTTCCTGTTTGCAAAAATTCTAATAGTTCGCCTAATTTCAGTTTATGTAACAAAATAAGCAAGTATAGTGTAGAGAATCATTGTACTATCTAAACCGCAGTGAAATATATTTTCCATATATTTTCCAAATAGCACACACAGAACAGATCTACCGCTTCTTAGACTTGATTTCAATGAGAATGACAGATATATAACTCACATTTCAATGTGAATTTATTGGGATCGTCCAAAAAGTTACATATTGCAGCTTTAATTGTTACCCAGAAATGATTTGATATTGAGAAAAGAATGACTGCATTGGACCTTTAAGTCCTGGACATTGACCTGGTGTGTATTCATTACGCTGATTCTGTTGCAAAACATTTTGCTCTGTTTGCTTCCATTTGGTTCTTAAATGGTAGACAGTTTCCATTGCAATATGTAATCAATACACCCCTGGTCTGTGTTCAATAGGCACAAAATGGGGGAAAGTGTTGTGAAACCTGGGTTGCATTTAGTATGAAAAAAAACCCGGTGTGCAACGTTGAATTCAATAGAAACGGTACTGTACTGAACGACCAGTTGAAAAACGTGATTATGGTGGCCCAGACGGTAATTACCATATGGTGTTTTGCCCGAGTTTTGTGATTTCAGATGGTCATACCCATATTGATCCAGACCATGTGTCAAGGGATATTAATATCCAGTGTCAGTATCCTGTTGGTCTCATCACTGTCTGTCTCATCACTCCTCAGGTTGAATTACTCTCTGTCAGCATACCCCGACAAGGAAGAACTGATCTTGTTTGGGGGCAAATTATTCAACCTCAAAAAGGTAAGATTGATATACCTTGAACATCTTTATAACCCCCCCAAAAATTTGGGAACAAATCCTTGTCGACTTTGGATGAATAGGTTTTTAGTTGACAGTGGGTTTCTTTTCTTTCTTTCAGACTTACCTTTACAATGACCTGTTCTTCTATAACATAAAGAAGAACACCTGAGTGTAGTCAGACATCCCCAACCCTCCTCCATGACACTGTCCTCATCGGGTAACTATGTACCTCCTATAAACCTCAGTGCTTCCACCACATTCATTAAGCCGCGGCGTGCCGCCACTGGTAAATCGTTGCCGAATATACAGTGCCTTCGAAAAGTATTCAGATTCCTTGACTTTTTCCACGATTTGTTAGGTTACAGCCTTATTCTAAAATAGATTTTAAAAATATCCCTCATCAATCTACACACAATACCCCATAATGACAAAGCAAAAACAGGTTTGTAGACAGTTTTGAAAATGTATTTAAAAAAAAATGAAATATTACATTTACATACAGTACCAGTCAAAGGTTTGGACACACCTACTCATTCAAGGGTTTTTCTATATTTTTTATTATTTTCTACATTGTAGAATAATGGCGAAGACAACAAAACTACAAAATAACACATATGGAATCATGTAGTAACCAAAAAAGTGTTAACCAAATCAAAATCTATTTTATATTTGAGATTCTTCAAAGTAGTCACCCTTTGCCTTGATGACAGCTTTGCACACTCTTGGAATTCCCTCAACCATCTTCATGAGGTAGTCACCTGGAATGCATTTCAATTGACAGGTGTGCCTTGTTAAAAGTTAATTTGTGGAATTTCTTTCCTTCTTAATGCGTTGAGCCAATTAGTTGTGTTGTGACAAGGTAGGGTTATTATACAACAGATAGCCCAATTTGGTTAAAGACCAAGTACATATTATGGCAAGAACAGCTCAAATAAGCAAAGATAAACAACAGTCCATAATACTTTAAGACATGAAGGTCAGTCAATCCGGAAAATTTCAAGAGATCCAATTTTTTTCACTACTTCGTGGCAACAGAGCTCTAGGCACGTCTCTCTCCATGCCAGGCACATCTCTCTCCATGCGCACCGACTCCCACACATTTGTGTGCATTCATTGTTTTCATGGTTTTAATTGTTTGCCAATGTTTATGAATTCCCCAGTATATAGCAAAAGTATCACCAGTAGTATATGTAGGCTACCGTTAATCATTGTCGTTTCCCCATTAATCTAGAATGTTTGGTTAAGGTCATTTCTGTTCATTAAATGTATTAATACTGCATACCATTCTCATTCTCTTAGTGGACCTTGTTTGGGGAGCTCACGAACGGCGCAATACTTGTGATAATGAAGTTGTGGTTTATTTAACTACCAGTTGTATTTACATTTCTTCATTGTCTTTCGTTTGGAGCACATGGTTTCTCTGTCTTGTCACTGATGTGTGAACGCTTGAGTGCGCAGAAATGTAGGCTGCCTGACCTGCGCACCAGGATTATGCTAATTATGTTCCCTATCACTATTAAGCTCTCCTATCACAGTGTAACTAGCTTCTTGACAAATCATATGCTTATTGCAAAGAAACGTTATTGGAATGGAACAAGCAGCAGCAATCTCGCATCACATCTTTTGCCACTGCAAAGCGCCTCTGTGACCCTGCCAGACCCGAGCAGTAAACACAGCTCATTATGGTTTCAATGAAGGGTTCTCAAATGGATCTTGTTTTTATTGACTGAATATATACTCAGGTGCCAGTTTATAAGGTACACCCATCTAGTACTAGGTCAGACCCCCCTTTGCCTCCAGAACAACCTGAATTCTTCGTGGCATGGATTCTACAAGGTGTGGCGTTCAAACGTTGCTCAATTGGTATCAAGGGACCTAATGTGTGCCGTGAAAACATTCCCCACATCATTACACCACCTTCATCAGCCTGTACCGTTGACACCAGGCAGGATGGGGCCATGGACTCATGCTGCTTACGCCAAATCCTGACTCTGCCTTCAGATGATCCAACAGCAACCGGGATTCGTCTGATCAGGCAACGTTTTTCCACTCCTCAATTGTCCAATGTTGGTGATCGCGTGCCCACTGGAGCCGCTTCTTCTTTTTTTTTAGCTGGAAGGAGTATAACCAGGTGTGGTCTTCTGCTGCAATAACCCATGCTTGACAAGGATGGACGAGTTGTGCGTTCCGAGGTGCCGTTCTGCACACCACTGTTGTAGTGTGCCCTTATTGGTCTGTTTGCGACCCGCCTGTTAGCTTGCGCAATTCTTGCCATTTTCGACCTCTCTCATCAATGAGCTGTTTTCGCCCACAGGTCAGGCCAAAATTAATGAATTGCCAAAATCTCGCACTATCCCTTTAAAATCAGAGTGACAAGTTACAATGTATATTTGTAGCATTGTCGCGAGCTTGCTCCTCATTTCCCTACAGTGCAGTGGCGCGAATTAGTTATATTTCAGATTGTGTCAACATAATTACATTTTCATGCATTTTGGAGTAGAATGCCTTTTTAAGTCGTTCCCCCCCCCAAAAAAACAAATGTCCCGGGGGGCATATCCCCCCCCCCCCCCCCCCCATCGCTGCTGAAAAAATCCTAGGGGAAACACTGAACCTCCAACCATCATCTCTACCTCCATCCTCTTACTCTACAGAGCTCACCATATCCCCCCATCCCCCGCCTTATGCCAGGAGCCTATTTATACCCTCTATAGTTACTTAGACAGCTCAGAACGTTGTTGGGGAGCTCACCATTTTTTCACACCTTTGTTCTACTTTTCTCTATTGTTGTGAACTGGTGGTGCAATGATTCCTCTCACTGCAGGTCTCTGTTGGCAGCCTGCCCATTGTTCTGTCATTCTCCCATTTGGACGCCAAGGGGCAGACTATGCTCTGATACAACTATGAAGAGATTTGAGAGATAGCCAGGGTAGATGGTATCGATCTGATAACTATCTCGCCCTCTAACTCTCTGCATTTCTCTCTCTCTCCCTCCTGCAGGCTGTGGTAGTTCCCCAGGCAGGGGCAGCTGTCAGTGTTTGGGGGGGGGGGGGGGGGGGGGGTGGCTTCTCCTGAAGTTGAGCAGTTCTAAGACCTCTGGATGCTTCATCTTTTCACAAACACCTGGGAACAGATCAAGTGAGTGGCCAGGTGTCTTTGGGTGCCATGCTGTTACTGTAGTAGTAGACTGGGTTTGTGTTTGAGGTGCTACTACAGTAGGTGAACCTTGTCTGTGTCAGTGTGTGTCTGTAACCAAGGGTTCCAGGTGCCCCCTCTGGTAGGAGTGGCCATCGTATGGTCGTGAGTAAGAGACAGCTGCTGGTGTTTGGAGGTTTCCACAAAAGTGCCAGGTAAGGAGAGATGATGGGAGGAGCTATTGTTTCAGGTAATGACAGGTGATAGGAGGACTAATTGTAATTGTAGGAAATAAGAGGAGAGAAAATAGTTCTTGAGAGTTTATGGCTGAGGCAAAAATACCATTTCACAATATTTTTTAGAAGCTTTCGGCCTGCCGCTGTTATTGAAATATGGAAAATGTATGATAGTCTGACGGTATGAAATCTAGATTACTAGATTACACTTCTGTTAGTCAATTTATTTTCCTGCAGGGGTTTTATCTACTACAACGACATGCACAGCTTCAGTCTGGACTCCTTCACCTTTAGTCGCCTCTTCCCCTCTGGCACCCCCCTCTCCCCTCACTCTGCCTGCCAGATTACATCTGTCCCTGATGGCTCCGGGGTCATCATCTACGGCGGTTACTCCAAAGTGGTGTGTGTGTGTTTGTGCATGTGTGTGTGTGCGCAAGAGGGTCTTAAGTCTGTGCATGTTAATTTAAGCAATATGATATTGAGAGATATGCAACGTGTCTTTGAATGGCTTCCGTCTGGACACTCTACTATAAAGGCCTGATTGGTGGAGTGCTGCAGAGATGGTTGTCCTTCGGGAGGGTTCTCCCATCTCCCAGAGGAACTCTGGAGCTCTGTCAGAGTGACCATCTGACCTCCCTGACCAAGGCCCTTCTCCCCTGATTGCTCAGTTTGGCCGGGCGACCAGCTCTAGGAAGAGTCTTGGTGGTTCCAAACTTCTTCCATTTAAGAATGATGGAGGCCACTGTGTTCTTGGGGACCTTCAATGCTGCAGACATTTTTTGGTACCCTTCCCCAGATCTGTGCCTCGACACAATCCTGTCTCAGAGCTCTACGGACAATTCCTTCCACCTCATGGCTTGGTTTTTGCTTGACATGCACTGTCAACTGTGGGACCTTATATCGACATGTGTGTGCTTTTCCAAATCATGTTCAATCACTTGAATTTACCACAGGTGGACTCAGCTCAAGTTGTAGAAACATTTCAAGGATGATCAATGGAAACTGGATGCACCTGAGCCAGTGGCAATTTTAGCATGTAAATCTTGGTGGGGCAAACTCCCCAATTTTTTTTTATATGCATGCCAGCAAAGCCACAACACAACATAACACTAAACAATACATTAATTGCATATACATTAAACAATTAAACAATATATATGCACTAAACAATACATTATAACGACAACAAGCGGTGCCCACAAATTGTTAGGGCCTACATAAAGCTGTCCCAACAGAGGAGCTTTCTTTTCAGCACCACGGAGTGAATCCTTACCACCACTACACCTGACTATCAGCAGAGCCTTGTCTGGCAGCGAAACAGTTCATTCAGCCTCATTTACTGCCTTTTTAAAAAACATAGCTGATATGGCTGGCATAACATACCATATCTTCCTAGCATATTACATAATTTATGCAGCAGCATATAAGACATTTTTGGACTCAACTTGTTGTGTGCGGCGGTCCCTCTTTGGCAAATTTTGTCATCAAAGAATTTTTTTTACAATTCTGAGTTGGTTGACCTTTCAAAACATATTTTCCCAGTCTGACTTCCCAGTTGCAATGCTAGCAGTTAGCCACTGTCACGATTCCTTCCAAACAAGTTTATTGTTGCAAAAACCTAAGAAAAAAGTTTGTGTTCTGTCAAGTAAATATAGATTCCCTATTGAGAAACAATATAGAATTACATGAAAATGGTTTTGAAAATGCAAAAAAATAGAACTATTGAAGAATGAAGCAGGTGTTAAACCTGGGCTTTGCTACACAGAAAACAGCAGTTGACTACTCCATTGTCAACACTTTAATCAAATCAGTAGGCCTATATACATGTATTTAATAATACCATATAAGTATCATGACATTAGCTTTTATAACCGTCAATCTGTTTTCTTTGATCATATTTTGGACCAAAATGAGTCTCTCTCTCCACTACCTATTGTTCCTGCAGTGAGGATTCAAAATCTTCATTGAATGTTTTCATAATTTATCCGCGCATAATCCCCAAAAAGCAGTACTAGCCTACCAGTATGACAATTAGGGAGCCAAATCTCACCGATGCGATTCGGTTCGGTTCCGTTCCAAAAGAGCCGTTGAGAACAACCCATCACTGACCATCACTGGGCCACACTGACCATCACTGGGCCACACTGACGAGTCTCTTTAGAGGTCACTGGCAAATCTTAACATGGGCTTTGAATCCTAGGAAAATACAAACAAAATGTTTGGTTGCCTTGTCACGATGCGTTACCATGCACATATAACTATGTTGTATGATTATTTTATTTGTGGACTTTTTTTTTATACAGGGTGGGTCACCATTGAGACCAGGGTCTCATTTGCAAGTAAGCCCTGTGAACATGAACATACAAGAATTAATATCAATACAATAAATACAAAAATATTAATCAAAACAAACAACTCTCACATATCACTTCAATTAAACTCGATATAAACTTTCCAATGGAGACCAGCGAGTCTAATTTTAAAGTGACCTGAAGGCTATTCCATGAACCAAAGCAACATGCAACAATTTCAATGATTTTATTGAGTTACAGTTTATATAAGGAAATCAGTCAATTGAAATAAATTCCTTAGGCCCTAATCTATGGATTTCACATGACTGGGAATACAGATATGCATCTGTTGGTCACAGATACCTTTTAAAAAAAAGTTACAGGCGTGGATCATAAAACTAGTCAGTATCTGGTGTGACCACCATTTGCCTTAGGCAGCGCGACAGTTGCTGGATATTGGCGGGAACTGGAACACGCTGATTTACACATTGATCCAGAGCATCCCAAACATGCTCAATCGGTGATATGTCTGGTGAGTATGCAGGCCATGGAAGAACTGGGACATTTTCAACTCCCAGGAATTTTGTACAGATCCTTGCAACATGGGGCTGTGCATTATCATGCTGAAGCATGAGGTGATGAATGGCACGGGAGATGAATGGCACAACAATATGCCTCAGGATCCCATCACGGTATCTCTGTGCAATCAATTTCCCATCAACAAAATGCAATTGTGTTCGTTGTCCGTAGCTTATGCCTGCCCATACCATAACCCCACCGCCACCATAATGCTGACATCAGCAAACCGCTCGCCCACAAAATTATATACACGTTGTCTGCCATCTGCCCATTGCAGTTAAAACTGGGATTCTTCCATGAAGAGCACACTTCTCCAGTGTGCCAGCGGCCATCGAAGGTGAGCATTTTCCCACTGAAGTGAGTTACGACGCCAAACTGCTGTCAGGTCAAGACCCTGGTGAGGACGACAAGCATGCAGATGAGCTTCCCTGAGACAGTTTCTGACAGTTTGTGCAGAAATTCTTCAGTTGTGTAATTCCACAGTTTCATCAGCTGTCCGTCCGGGTGGCTGGTCTCAGACCATCCCGCAGGGGAAGAAGCCGAATGTGGAGGTCCTGGGCTGGCGTGGTTACACATGGTCTGCGGTTGTGAGGCCGGTTGGTCGTACTGCCAAATTCTCTAAAACAACATTGGAGGCAGCTTATAATAGAGAAATTAACATTCAATTATCTAGAAACATCTCTGGTGGACATTCCTGCAGTCAGCATGCCAATTGCACACTCACGCAAATCTGTGGAATCTGTGGCATTGTGCTGTGTGACAAAACGACATTTTAGAGCGGCATTTTATTGTCCCCAGCACAAGGTGCACCTGTGTAATGATCATGCTGTTTAATCAGCTTCTTGATATGCCACACCTGTCAGGTGGATGGATTATCTTGGCAAAGATCAAAGTTTTTTGTGCATATGGAACACTTCTGGGATCTTTTATTTCAGCTCAAGAAACATGGGACCAACACTTTACGTTTATATAGTATTTTTGTTCATTATATCACCATATTAAGTACTGGGAGAAGTGTTGCTTGAACAATCTTCCTTCTATTTTCAAAAGTGAGGCAGGATTTATTTCTATAAACTTTTTTGAACGTTTTTTGTATGTTTTTCAATGTTTGTTTCAAAAGAGAGTTTATCATCAATCCAAATACCCAAGTACTTATAATTGGCTCCCTTCAATGTGCAAATATGCAGATCCTCAAGGTCAATGTTATGAGAAGGGATGGTTGTTTAGCAACAGAACTGACTTGTGCCCAACTATGGGGCAAAACAGACAGGGTTGGCTTAGTTTCATTAGCATTTAGCACTAGTTTAGGATCAGTAAACGATTTTGAATTGAGTCAAAACCATGCTGAAGGTCATGAATGGCCTGCTGTTCTGACGGTGCACAGGAGTAAATAACTGTATCATCCGCGTAGAGATGAATGTTACAGGTTTTAACAAATATAAACATATTATTTATATAAATAGTGAAGAAAATAGGGCCCAAATCGACCTCTGTAGCAAAGGGATAGGAGATTGACTTTATTCATTCAATTCAACACATTTTATAAACTAGTCAACACTTGCTGCTGTTAGGTCGTATATCAAAGCACCATAAATAGCCCATGTGCCCCGACTATAGTAGGCCTATGCAAAAGAAAATAAATGGATGTGCCACAAAACAATTAAGTGGATTTCAACTCATTGTTACCACTTACATTACACTGGACATCTAAATTCACTCACAGGAGACGATGAAGAAGCATACTCTCCCTCCTCCCTGAAAAAAATGATGTGGAAATAAATTTGACTGCAGCCAACCAGAGCGCACACAAAGTAAAAAGTGGAAAAAGTATCCGGCTGACAATGAGTCTGTTATTGGCTATTGAGACTACGGGTGGCATTTATGGAATACACTGCTCTACCCTGGGCCCAGTTTTTCAAAAGTCATCTATCTGGATTTAGCCTATTGGATAGGATTAAATAAATAGAAATAGAATGGGAGTCCCCATTCAAGTCAGTCATTCATCCGTTCTATTCATTCTATTTCTATGCATTTAATCCTATCCGATAGGCATAATCCAGATAGATAATTTATGAAAAATGGGGTGCTGCTGATTTGTGCCAAAGCTTTGCCTGAATATATGGAGGGGTTGGTTGTTTAGCAACAAAACAGATTTTAGTTTTGGGAACAGAAAACTGAATTGAGATCAAATGGTTAATCGATCGAAAATTTGCAGGATGTCGGCCAAAATCCATCTCGCTCCATCTTCACCCACTGCTGGCCACTGGGCCTCATCATCATACCATATTTGGTGGTGAGTGGAAATGCCAACTGGATGCTTCAGATTTATACACCCAGTGAAACATCTGGCTCATTGTTCAATCTGTATTAAAGCTCTGGGTGCTGTGCGTTATGTGCATCACTGTTTTCCGTCCTGGTAGGACACATTTTGTAGAGAGTTGTTGCGCATGCTAGTTTCAAGTGCAAGCTAGTTATCAAGTGTGACCCACAGTCTGCTATTTATAATTTTTTTTAACTTAAAGTGGATTACGCTGGTAAAGTCAAATGTCACAACAACACCTTCTAAACCACTCTGTGACAAACACACTTTTTGCCTTGTCTCAATTTGTGCATGTGGTTGCTGGCTGCGCTTTACTACCATCTGAAAAATCGGAAACATTGCCCATAATTTCATTTCGTAAGGACCCCAAAACACTAAAGCAGTGGGAGAACATATTCAAGTAAGTAAATACATGTTTCTTATGTAAAAAAACAACAAATGTATTATTAGCTAGCTGGCTACAGTAGGCCATTTTATAGGCTAACTCAACTGATCTGCTAGCTAGCTTTACACACAGTTTAGCTAAGTGAATTAAATGTAATCAGCTACTTAACTTCTTATTACTGTAGCTAGCTATCTTGATGTAATCATTGTAAATTAAAAACAGTCTCTAAATGCATTTGTAAATAACAGCCATGGAAGAGGTTGAAATTACAGTTGCAGCTGTCAGTAAAGGGAGTGTGTAGGTTACTGGATAGGGCAGGCCATTTTGTGGGAGGACATTATGAAAAAATTCCCCAGTTTCAGTACCTAGAGGGAAAAAGTTTGAGGACAGAGAGATAATAGCAGCATAATATTCAATGATGTCTAATTTTAGTATAATGAAGCCTGTTTCTTTGTAAAGTTTTCTGTCCTTAGATATGGAATCCTGTGAAAGCCTGATTGCAGATGAAGAGAGAGGTCCCAATGAATGTCCCAAGAGACTAAGGGTATATCCTATATGCCATGGGTTATATATGTAAGCCTACCTATTTTAGCAAATGTTGTATAAAGAAATACAGTTAAACATCACACACAATGTACTGTATAAATGTCACGAATCCCGCCGAAGATGGTGCCTCTTCCTGTTCGGGCGGCGCTCGGCGGTCGTCGTCGCCGGCCTACTAGCTGCCACCGATCCCCTTTTCTGTTTCAGTTAGTTTTGTCTGATTAGTTTCACCTGTTTCTTCTTTGGGTTTTGTTTTGGGCTATTTAAACCCGGTAGGCCCGCCGGCCTTTGTGCGGGCTTGTTTTTCTGTTCATGGTGTGTGGATTATTGTGGTTTCCGTTTTCCTGGACAGTTTCGTCCTATTTGTTGGACTGGGTATTTTATGCGCCCTTGTGTTTGGCGTGACCGTTACTTTGTTCTTGGAATAAAGATCCACGTTTTGAACTACCCTGCTCTCTGCGCCTGACTCCTCCACCCACTACTCTTAGAAGCCATTACAATAAACCTATTACAATTGGAGCAGGCCAACCCTACTGGAGGTCTGCTGGGTATGCAGGGTTCTGTTTCAGCCCAGCAATAACACACCTAACTCAACTTATCAAACCTAATGAGTAGATAATCAAGTGTGCTATTGCTGGGCTGGATTAGAAGTCTGCTCACCCAGTAAGTCAGGTATCAGTGAAGCAAGGTTGGCTAGCTAGTCTCAAACGAACCTCGGTGTGGCTGGCTAGTTCTTGTCCCTCATGCTAGCCTTTACAGCCAAATATCACTTCAGAAACTGTTATTTGTTTGTCCCGTCAATAAATCTATCAGATTTACACAGAAACACAGTGCTCCTTTTTCTTTTTTTTCTGGATAGTCACCAGTTGAAGTGTCCTGGGCTAAGGAATGGTTTTTGGATCACACCAGAAACGTCAAAATGTAAAATATTGATATGGCCAGCATTGTAGACCATTTCTCCCCTCTTACTGCAGCTTTAGCTCATCTAGAGATAACAGAGAAATGACGTGAAAACCAGCGTGCTGCAAACATTCCAAAATGTTTTGTCACCAGTGCTTGTTTTGTTGTCCTTTTTAGTCCTCACGCACTGTTGCTCCTACGGCACTAATCTAGTGAGCACCTTTGGAGTTCCACCCAAGCAAGGTGTAACGGATGTGAAATGGCTAGCTAGTTAGCGGTGGTCCGCGCTAATAGCGTTTCAATCGGTTACGTCACTCGCTTTGAGACCCTGAAGTAGTGGTTCCCCTTGCTCTGCAAGGGCCGTGGCTTTTGTGGAGCGATGGGTAACGATGCTTCGTGGGTGACTGTTGTTGATGTGTGCAGAGTGTCCCTGGTTCGTGCCCGGGTCGGGGCGAGGGGACGCCATAAAGTTATACTGTTACATTGATGCTGTTGACCCGGATCACTGGTTACTGCGGAAAAGGAGGAGGTCGAAAGGGGGGTGAGTGTAACGGATGTGAAATGGCTAGCTAGTTAGCGGGGGTCCGCGCTAATAGTGTTTCAATCGGTTACGTCACTCGCTTTGAGACCCTGAAGTAGTGGTTCCCCTTGCTCTGCAAGGGCCGCGGCTTTTGTGGAGCGATGGGTAACGATGCTTCGTGGGTGTCAGTTGTTGATGTGTGCAGAGGGTCCCTGGTTCGCGCCCGGGTATGGGCGAGGGGACGGACGTAAAGTTAAACTGTTACAAAGGCATTTGATTGGTTTGAAGTTGTCACTGATCCCTCTGGAACTTTCATTACGCACACCTGGCCCCTATTCCCAGTGATTAGTAATTGTATAAGTGTGCCCTTGGTTTACAGTGTCCTGTTGATTGTTGTTACAATGTCCGTTGGTTCGTGTGAGTACCTGTACTGTGTGTTTTGGCTTTCGTGACATTGTGGATTGCGCAGATGATTACTGGTCTCGTCCCGTGTGTTAATCATTGTGTGATTTATTTGAGGTACTCCTCGCTCTTTTGTTTGGGTTTCAACACTGTGTTTTGTATAGTGTTTGGTCTTTGTCCCCGTGCCTTTACACGGCATGCTGTAATTTGAGTAAGAAATAAAAAATTACTTATGCATTCCTGCGCCTGTCTCCCGACCCTTCATACCAACGTGACAGAAGTGTTGTGAGGTTTCACTGATTTGCACACGTTTCCAATCCCTTTTTAGCTGATTTCTGCCAGGGAACTTCCCGAGGCTTCATGTTTTAGGGAAGCCTGGATTGCGACTAGGCTAGGAGGGGGGTCTGTCGCCTGTCCGGAAGTTAGAGAATTTAGCATTCTCATATTTTTATGCATATCTAAGCATACCACTTGAGCTGTCTATATCTTCCTGACTGTTTTATTTTGTTTAAATAACCTAAATATGCATCTGTTAAAATCTGGGTAAATGATTGAAAGGAATGTGAGTCTTATTCAGTGCATTTAGTTATTCTTGCTTTTCTAAAGTCTATCAACGTCACCAGCAGGTATGCTAGCTAAAATAGTTAGACAAGCTAGCTACTCTAACTTCATTGATAACCTGAAATGGCTTCTTGGTAGCTACTGTAATTGAGGTTGGGAAACTATCTGGGCTAGCTAAAGCGAACTTCAGAAAGTTGCTACTAGTATTACACAGAAACGACAACAAAATGGACAAATCTGAAGGGGCACGTGCCCCCTATGGGCATGACACCTCTGGTCAGGTAGAGACAAGCGCCAGAGCCAGGGAGGAAATCAGTGCCTCCAAATGAAACGCAACCTAGTTACATGTAACTATCCCAGAGTGGCCTATTTTATTCCGTGTTAATTTTGTCACTCCAGATTTTGACTAAAATATTGTCTTAGTCACATTGGTGTCCTTTGAGTAATGATTTTGTCAAAATGACAAAGTGGGCCATTTTAGTCAACTAAATGCCCTTTCATTTTAGTCACATTACATTTGTATTGCCTCATTACCCTAAAGTAAACAAATGACTGACTTCCATGGGCACAAACACATTTTTCTGCATACCATCCTATTTTCCCAACAGCAGAAATATGATAAACGTATATGAATTATCTGGCCATGTAAATTCTAAATTACATTACATACAAAACAAACAGACTCACAATTGCAGAGAGAGTGTAGCTCAATCACCAGATGGTGCCACAAAGTATTGGCAAAGTCACTCGGTCGCATCATTGTTATCAAAGTTCCACAGACGCCGCATTCATGTCCAAAAGTAGAACGGGGTAATGACTTTGAACAGGAGCTGTGACTGTTTTGCCTACCAGTGATGTAGTCGATTCATTAACTTGAGTCCGAATCGCGCCATAAGTCCACAGTGCTCATGTTCGAGTCCTGGTCCAAGTGCTCAAGTCTGATTCACTGGGTCCACATTACCTCCAAATAAAGTTATTTACACAGTCATATATAGTGTATTGGCAAGAGGAATTTAGTCAAATTGTTTGCTATCCATTTTCCTTTCTGTGCCAACAAACGTTTGCATATAGGCTACCAGGGGGTCGTTTCACCTCAAAAAGCACAAGGATTTTGACACCCACCATCTCAGATGCTCTGAAATTGTTTCTGTAGTTAGAAACA